>NC_135502.1:105150188-105750188 GCF_052857255.1 Amblyomma americanum | reverse complement strand
CATCCCTTTCTCTATTTTTCTTCTTGTGAAGACGTGAGCTGTCACAGGTATATACCATCCATCTTAAAAGCTGCGCTTTATTTGTTGTTTGGAAGGAAGAACAAAGGTTCTCCCGGTTTATAAGCGTCCCAATTTTTTTACAATGCATATTACCTATCAAGAGCAACAAATTTAAATGAAATGTTCTCTTAAAACAATAACCTTTTTCTAAAGCTAGTATTTTACTCGAACTCCTATAACACTGAAAAGACAACATTGAGTCAGCGTGTGCGTTGAGTATTAAGTCCGACTAAGATGAAACACGCTACAGAATAAGCTTTCGAAATCTTACTCGAACTGGCGTAGTCGCAACAGATAACCACAATAATTTGTGCAGTGCTGTTGCTACTTTGAAATACCGTTTGCCTCTTGTAATGTTAAAACGACGTGGTGGATGTACTGTGACATTTGCTTGCTTCGCTTCGAACCCGAACCGTACCGGCAAAAAATTGGAATTCTACGATGCTTAAAGGCTTTACAGCCACAAATAAAACTTCCACAAAAAATTACAGGGTTGCACTTGTCTGCTTAAAGTGCAAATGCGAAATCCTTTCCCTGTTCTCTCTTTCCCTTCATTTTTCATTTTACGCGAGCGGTGCAGTTGGCACCGCGCGTAGGAAATATTTCTTCCATTACGACGTGGTTCGGGTGTTCACTGAGATATGTGAGACAGGCGTCATTTCTTTTCCTTAAATTGTCCGACAGGCAAGGCGTCGCGTCGAACAGGCGATGGCGGTCCA
The DNA here is from genome assembly GCF_052857255.1 of Amblyomma americanum. Lineage (NCBI taxonomy): Eukaryota > Metazoa > Arthropoda > Arachnida > Ixodida > Ixodidae > Amblyomma > Amblyomma americanum. The sequence goes on along the minus strand of NC_135502.1, from coordinate 105,749,409 downwards.
TGGACTCTTTGACAACGCTGCAACACGCTGTCGCGTCCCACTCTTAAAGAGGAAGCTTAAGCGTTCTCCAAGTTTTGTTTTGTTTTTTGCAGCGTTAGTTTTCTTTTTCTTCTTTTATTTTATAATTTTTTGGTTTTCTTGTTTTTTAATTTGTTTATTTTAATCTCTTGATTTTATTTTTCTAATTTATGGTTTTTCTACTTTATCTACGTTGCTTAAGAACTGTTGCTTAAATCAACTTTCACATACCCGCCGAGGTGGCTCAGTGGTTAGGGCGCTCGGTTACCGATCAGGCGTACCCGGGTTCGAACCAGACCGCGGCGGCAGCGTTTCGATGGAGGTGAAACGCAGAGGCGCTCGTGTGCTGTGCGATGTCAGCGCACGTTAAAGGTCCCCAGGTGGTCGAAATTATTCCGGAGCCCTCCTCTACGGCCCCTCCTTCTTCAATTCTTCTCTCAGTTTCTTCTTTATCCCTTCCCTTACGGCGCGTTTCAGGCGTCAGCGTAGACGTGGGACAGATACTGCGCCATTTCCTTTCCCCCAAAACCGATTTTCCAATGAACTTATACATTTTTGTTTTATTTACCACAAAACTTATGATTGACAGTTCGTGCGGACAACTTCCGGCTACAACTTCCGTCCACGCCACTCAGGAGCGAAGAAAGTCGTTCGCATTAGAAAAAGGGAGCCGCCGCGGTGGCTGAGTGGTCATGGCGCTCGGCTGCTGGTCCGAAAGACGCGGGTTCGATCCCGACTGCGGCGGTCGAATTTCAATGTAGCGAAATTCTAGAGGCCCGTGTACTGTGCGATGTCAGTGCACGTTAAAGACCCCCAGGTGGTCGAAATTTCCGGAGCCCTTCACTACGGCGTCTCTCATAGCTTAAGTCGCTTTGGGACGTTGAACTCCCATAAACCAACCAAACCATTAGAAATAGCAAACAGTGGATCAAAAAATCGTGCACGATTTAGGGACTATCAGCCACATTTCAAGTCCAAATGAGAACTCAAAATTGTAATCTGGAATTTTTGTCATTTTGTTCCAGTGTTCAATGTCAACTAATGGCACTTCGCTAAAAACAGCAAACCCGACGTCAGCACTTACAACCAGACCTATTACTATATTTTTGTCGATCTTCTTTCTTTCAAATCTTATCTTAGCCAGAGTTGGGACCGATTGTCTGTCTGCATATATACATAACTAAATTACAATACAGAGTCGATTAACATGCATAATCAGGACTCATATTGTGAATACGGTGCTTGAAGAATGCCATTACCATTTGAAATTCTTTTCTTTTTCACTGTTCTTTTTCACTGTCTGTAGCACCTTCTGTGCGCCTTTGAGACACTAGTCCCGCTGTCTTGGACATTACTTTTAATTGTAAGACAGCTTTAAAAACATTGTAAGATAGCGTTATGAAGACAGCGATGGAAACGCGCTAATGTTCCGATGCATACTAAAATCTTGCTTTTAAAGTTTGTCCTTCATTCAAACCGATTATTTAAGACTGATAGAGAACACAATTACGAGCTGCGTTTTTGGGAAAAAATAGCAGAAAAATACAAGTGACCCTAAAAACGATCGGAGGATATAATTGTTACTATAGTTCACTTTTAAGGTGGGCAAAAAATTAAGTTCATAAGCTGTCACAAAATTCGATGCTTATTCAGAAATCCGGCGCTGCGTGGAAGCCATGTCCCCAGCGCGCGCCGCAGAGAAATCTTGCACAGTAAAGAAAGAAACCCCGGAGAGCACATAACCTTGGTGCGCAGCTGCCCTTTCCATTCTGCTCGGCGGCGCGGCGCCAAAGAAAGCAGCTCCGTGCGCGCCGTCGATTTTTCCACGAGGTTGGAGTAAATTCTACTCGTGGTCGACGGAGAAGACTTAACCTTGAGAGTGCTAAGTGATGTCCTCTCCCCTTCACCCGCGCGCCTGCGGCTGCGCATTTCCAGAAGGATCTGGAAGGTTCTAGAAACCGGTCTTCCCTTCCCTCCCACATCCCCCTCCCCTGGTCCTCAAGAGTGATGCCCAAAGGGCCAACATATGTCGTGACCAGTATCCCCCTTCCCAGAATAATTCATAGCACCAACCACCACCACCAACGGGGACGCGCACCCGTAGTCAGAAGGGGAAGGGGTTGTACAGCTGATACTGTGTGTATGTGCACGCCTGCCTTGGCGCGAAGAACGAACAGACGCTGAGCGCGTGTATATAGGAAGGCCGCTGACCGCTGTTAGTCAGTCCGAGCCGCCGTTTAAGCTTCAGGGAAGCGCGCCCGCTCGATTCCCGGGACAACACCACTCGCCCAGCCACAGACCAGCGAATCAGCGTGCGCCAACCTGCGGGACGGCTCCGTCGGGTTCCTCAGGTCATCGGACTGTCGCAGTTCCCGGTGAACAAATTGTGCTTTGTTTCTTTGTCACCCTCTTGTATTAGTGCAGCTTAGGAGCAAGGCGTCTTGTTATACAGTCATCTGTCTCGAGCGTTACTTTGCACGACTTGCTTTGTATTGTAAATCAGTTTGTATGTGCTGGTACGACTGATTGTGAAATCCTCTGCATCGTCTCTTTGCGTAATAACCATTGTTTTGTTTGTGAACCTTTGGCTCCTACCCATTCTCTTGCTAGCGACCGGCGAAAGCTGGACGCCAAACGACCCCCCCCCCCCTCCCTCGTCATTTAGTAGCTGGTTTCTTGCTGTGCTTTCCACGCTGAGTCGAGGGCATTTCTTTTGAGACCGAGCTCCCTACATCCCCCCTCCCCCACACACATACACTCTAAGTGTGTCTGGGAGTGCACGCATAAGTGCGCGAAACGATGACATATTCTGGCGTCCACGACACGACTTTTGGTACTTTGTAAGCGCTCAGAACGGCGAAGTGGTTATGAAGTGGTCATAGACGTGTGTTACGAATAGAGGGATATTAGAGGTGCGGCGCAGAGAGTGGTTGAATACGATTCACACAGTTGAGCTATGCTTGAGGCATGAACAGCTGGCAGTGAATAGATGATCTGAGAGATATACTTAAGTTATGTCGTCAGCTGGGCCTGGAAGGAGCAGAGATTGCGGATTGTGTGAGCCAGAAAATAAAAAGGAGAGAGAGAGAACGAAAAGAAATTGAGACGCAGAGAGAAATGGCTAGAGAAGCCGTTGAGAGAGTAAGAGAAATGGCTCGAGTAGCCACGAAGAAAGCGCTCGAAGAAATGCAGAGAGAAAAAGGGACAGCCCGTTATGGTGCTGAAAAAACTGAAAATGCCGGAAGAGAGGCAGTGAAATTAGAAACAAAACAAGGAAGATAATTTTATGGAGAGAATGACATTCTTATGAGGGATGATGAAAAAAGAAACAAGAACGATTTTCAGCTCATAGTTCCAGGCAAAAGAAGAGACAAGAGCGGAAGAGTGTCAGGGACCCCGCCCGAAGTGCTACCGGTGCAAGAAGGGATGTTATTACGCCTCAGTCTGCCATAGCAACTTAGTGAGCAAGAGAATGGCTCTTTGTTTGCAGTGTGGAGATAAGGGGCACAAAGCAGTCGCGTGCCCAAAACTTGAGAAGCCAGTGTCACAGGTATCGCATCCCTGTGCCTCTTCGTGCAACAGCGAGGAGGAAGTTGTTAGTGCCGACCGCATAGAACAGACGTGCTGCGAGAATCCCCCGGTTTTATGCACAGTTACGTTCGTCAGAACGGGGTCTCTAATTAAGGGAATGCCGGTTCTCCCCTGCAAAGTTTCAGAGAAGTCGGTTTCTGTACTGAGAAGCGCAAGAGGCACCTGTGTTTTCATCAAAAGAGAGTTGGTTAACGATGAAGAACTTACTGGAGAAATGAGCCCAGTGTATGTCTTTGATAGGTCCGCCCAGCTATTACATGCAGCCAGAGTGCCCGTGGAGACTCCATACTCCACCGGAGAAGGGACAGCGCTATGCATAGGCCGCCTGTTGTAAGACCTCATCCTGGGTAATATCAAAGGGTGTGAGATTTCCGAACTACCCAGAAATATTGGGCGAGAAGTCTACAGCAAAAGCGACTGCGCACACACAAGTGAAGCCTGATAAAACGAAGTCTCATTTGTTAGCCTCAAGCGAGAACAAGTGCTGCAAAACAAGACAGATTATCCAGCAACCGCAGAAGAGGCCGTAGCTAGCTCAATAGGTCAAGGTTTGGTTGTGGAACAGCCCGTTTCTACAAATGAGATCACAGAGTGAGGACCAGAGGAGAGTGTCGCTTATACTAAGGAAAGTGAAAGTGCTGCTACTACCGAGGCAGTAGGCACAGAAGAGAAGGCCAACTTGACGCTTTAATCAGAGTGAACTAAAACAAAGTCTTCCGAAGGCGACGAAATAAGTTGGACCTCCATCAAGAAGTCAGAGGGCTGCTCGCCTAAGAGTTGCAGCAGTGACCGTGAGAAAGAGCGGTCAAGCGCCAAAGAGAGAGAAATCTCCGGTTTTGAGTGAACCCTCGCGCAGCGAGGAGACTCATTGCGCTAAGAAAGGTGATTTTGCAGTGAAAGAGGAGGAGCAGGCTGAGGAAAAGCCTTTTTACGACTGCACTGAAAGTGAAAAAGTGACGGAAGGAATTGAGGATAGAGTACTGACTAGAACTGAGAAAAATAAGTCTCCAATGGCTAAAAATCTGTGTTCCGAGCACTGGGCACGAGGAAAAGTCAGAAACAAAAAGAAGAAAATATAGAAAGGAAGAAAAAATTCAGCCCAGGAAGAACAAAAAGGGACTGAACTATTGGCTTCATTGCGAGAACACGTCTGGGACGATGCAAGTGGAAACAAGACGGGCTTGCCCCGAAGAAGCGTTTGGAAGACGGTAAAAGGACAGAGAAGCTAATCGTGCACCGCTAATACAGATAAAGTCCAACAGGACTGGCCTCGGAGAAAGGTTAAAAAAATTGGAACGAACGAGCTAAAGCCAGCTTCATCGGATGCAAGTGTGCTACACGAACACGGCAGCAAAGAGAAAAAAAGATCAGACGAAAGAGCCCAGCGCATAGTAAGGACCCAGTCTCAAGGCGCAAGCGCGAACAGAAGAATGCACACTGAGAAGGAAGGCATGAGAAGTGGAGCCGTCACGAGCGGACTGGCGTTAAATTCGTTGGCAACAGACGCGGTTGTCACGGGAAAAGAGGAAGGGCTTGAAGTCGGAGCGTAAAACGCGACAGAAGGAAGAGTAGGAAGCGGAGAAAAAAACCGCACAAAGAAGAGAAGCCTCAGCAGAAGGCGAAAGAAGAGGAGAGCTCGCGACAGGAGAAAAGGCCCGAGTCGCGTGCTGAAGAGAAGCACAAGTGCGACAGAAGGCTTGAGGGAACCTGTCCTGTCCCACGCTCATGTTTGCCGAATGAGCAAATATAGGCGCAAATATGCCTTGAATTTGTGTGCTCCCTTTTCACAATGGTGTTAATGTATTGCCGAGTTGCGGAGTGTGTTTAAGTGCATTTTGACATTTGTCAGGTGTTTTGTATGGAAGCATCCTTGCAGTGATGCACGTATCGTCACATTTGTCTTTCAAGTTTGTGCGCGCAAGCTCGTGCGCATGAATGTTCTGTTTTGCGAATATTGTTGCACAATATCTAAAAGAAAGGGGCAGATGCAAAAAATTTGGCGCTTATGCGGAAATCCGGCGTTACGCGGAAGTAATCTCGCCAGCACGCGCCTTACAGAAATCTAGCACAGAAGAGAAAGAAGACAAAGTGTCCCTGCTGAGGTGGCTGCATATCGCTCCAGCGAAAAATCTCGCCATCCGCATAAAACGTTCCTTTATTCACGAGAATTGACTTCCACTATCCGAGGAAGCTCCCGAAGCTCATGCGCCGTCTGACTGGGTGGCATTCAGATAGTATCCCTCAGTCCTCCCCGCAGCTGGACTGTGCTCCGAGACTAGGGCTAGGGCCACCGGTGACGCGCTGTCAGAAGTGGCTTCGCCGGCGTCGTTCACAACGGCTTTAGCAACACCTCTTTTGACATCTGAGCCGGGGTCCTAGCTCCTAGTTCCTGCTCCAGGTCCATCAGCGGCAGCGCACATCTAGCCTTCTCCAAATGCACCACAGCCCATGAGCGATCTGCCCTCTGGGCGGAACTCGACAATGGCTGACCAGCCTCCACTGCTGGATTGGGCTTCAACCATGCTGCGTGAGGAGGACAGCTCTCCAATGGACGTGTCTTCAGCACCTCCATCCGAGCCACCGGCTTCCCGCAGTTCTCAAAAGCGTTCATCAGGGGACGCTGCACAGGATTCGTCTTCTGCCAATTGCAGCTCACAAGGCAAGCGTTCCTGCCTAGCGTATGCCAACCAGGTTGTGCCGACATCGGGATCGGTATCGTATAAAGTGGCCATTAAAGCTCTGGCAGCCAAAAGCCTGACAGACATTCCGAACAGGATTCTTCAGGCGAACCTCGACTCGTGCCTTGGGACCAAAGGTTTCCATGGCTTCACGGCTAGAACGAAATCTAATACCATCGCTGTGTGGCCCCCGAATTTTTGTTGCAGTCGAGCGTCTACAAACGCTCAAGTGCATATCGATTACAAGCGAGATCTCGGTACCGGTCCAGGTGTACCTCGGAGAATGTTCGAACCTACAACGCTGTGTTGTTTACAGCGTCGACGTTGCCGAAGACCAGACGACCCTCCAGCGTGAGTTATACTGTCCAACCCACGTTGTCATCCAAGCTCGCTATATGTTAAAGGGGCGCTCTTGCATCGTCACACTGCAAGGCCCACCAACTCTTCCAGAACGACTTTAATACTATGGCTGTATACTGCGGCCTCGCCGTTACAAACCGAGTGCTCTCTGTTGATACAGCTGTTTCAGACCTGGGCACATGCGCCGATCCTACCCTTTTACTACGTAAGATGAAGTTAGGCCACAAGGCACACCGTCATACAGGTGTCGACTTTGCAAGACAGACAACCACGAGATCACCTCTCCGACTTTCCCAACAAAACAGAAAGCAACTGAAAAAGTTCGGCGTGGGATTCGGAAGCAAGTGCCTCCGAATGAAAACAGAGCCCCGATACAGACATCCAACAGGTTTGCGGCTCTCCGGTGAGATGAAAGCGACTGGCCGGAGCTTTTTGAGCCCAATCTACCTGCAGCCCCTGCCCAACAGTCGTACAGTGATAAAGTGCGCAAGGATTGTAGTCGCATTCAGGCTACACAAGCCCACAACATGCTGGAACCTCTGCGTGAGGGCATGGCAGCAGTTGACGACCAAATTACACGCCTTTTAGCTGAGGTCTCTAAACTACGGCAACGCCGCGAACGGCTTGCTCGTCCTAGACACCCATCGCAATCCACACCACGCCAATGAACGCTGTAGTACCTTCGACTACGTCCAGCCCTCATGCGTTTTCACAGACTCTACCATGTCTTGTGTAGCACTGCAGGATAACTCAAGAATATCCCTCCTCCGATTTACGGTAAATTAACCAGTTATCTAACCTTACATCAGTACTTTTACAACGCTTGGAAGCCTAATCGAAAATGGCGAGTACACGATGTTGTGGTGTGCTCCAGTGGAACTGCAGAGGTCTCTCCACAAAGCTGGGAGAGATCAAATCACGACTTCACATCAAAGAGCTCCAGTTGTGGGCCCTGCTACTTATGGAGCCCAATGCCTTGCCATCTATTCCGGGCTTTAATGGATACATGTCTCCTTCAATGAGCGACCGTCGTGAGCACACTGCTGCCGCTCCGGGAAAGGCGGCGGTGTACGTTGATGCACGTTTTCCTCAAGCTCGCCTCTCTCTAGAAAACTGGTGCACCTCATATCAAGAGGTAGTCGCAGTCGCTGTGAAGCTTCCCAAGGAAACTGTTGTGGTCGTGTCCTACTATGTCAGATCCGCCGGTGGATCTCCCTCCCGCAATAACTTGAGGTGGTTATTAACGCTACGACGACAACACCCAGGGTGACCTATTTTAGTCGCTGGCGACTTTAATGCCCCTCACCAGGACTTGAGGTACACAACTTCAAGCCCCCTTGGTAGGCGTGTGTGGGGCGCATTCGCGCATTTGCGCAGAAAGGGGGGCATCAGCAGCTTCCCGATGAAAAATGCTCTTTCCATAAATTTATGCGTATGTGCGTATTGCTCTGCACTGAAAAACCCGTTCGTCTCCCGAGACCACAGCAACGGTTTGATTTGGTTGGCGGGAAGTGCCATGTATTACCCATCGGAACTTGAAGATAACTTGCACAAAACGAGAAATTCACGGCTACAATGATCGAGCGAGCGTTTACACTTCCCAAACTCCAAGACGCCGTGGATTCTAAAAGCCGCCTCTCCAGCTATTTGTAAAAAGATCCACAGCAAAGAGCTCACGGCAGTGGTCTACTGCCGAGCACGCTGACACCATTTACCACTGGCAGCTCCGTCTGTGCTAGGACAATCTCTCGTGTTTGTCAACGACAACACCTTCAGCACTGTGGCTGCGAGAATGGAGTTGAAGCCGTCGTCCAGAGTGCCTCACAGATTCCATCGATCGGCAAACACGTTCCTCTAACCATTTTTTCCAGCCGGCTGCTCCGGAGCCGCCTTTCGGTGAGACGCACCGGTGTGACATTACAAGGCTTCCACGCTGACAGCGTAATTGGGTTAACTCCAAGCACGCCTCAATGGACACGGACGGAGGGGGCGGATACAGCGACACCCTGAAGACTGCAGAAAGAAGTTTTAATGCGAAAGGTTTCGTAAGGATAAGCGCCGCTGCTGTAAGAAGCCCAACTGCAGTTCTCTCTTGGCAGCAAAAGAGAAATTTAGCATTCCTTCACTAGTTTTTATTTGAGAGCACTTGCAGCGTAAGACTACGAAGCCTCCGCCCTGCCTTTGCGTCAAGCGCCGTTTTCACGTCTCATATGCTCCGCTTGCAAGAGAAGCGGGCGACGGAAGTGACGTCTTGCTGTTTTGCCTACGTATCTCTATGTATTACTAATTTCAGTCTCGCCCCTAACACGTCTCTTGTTCCCAAGAGAACTGGAGCCCTCTTGCCGCTGCACTTCATGCGGCATTATAGCCGCTTCTGATGGACCACCTCACCTCAAGTTTTGGGTATCCACTGCACTATCCCGAGCTGAAGCCTGAAATCTCCCACTAGAACCACTAACCCGGACCTGGGGCACTAAATAAAGTATTGACAATTAGTAGTGCTCCCAGTAATGAATGGCTTGCGGAAGATGAACGTCTATTTTTTATGTTATGAGCGGATTACAAGAAATCCGGCCGTCCGTATGCTAAGAAATTCAGGGCGCCAGATATTAGCCACGATCAACCTTCATAATGTTGCACAGTGAATTCACTGTGTCCATATTTATGCAATGATGTGACAGAAATTGGTAGAGATGGAACGACCCGATATTTCAATAAGAAAAAGGCATTAAAAACTGTCTACAGAGATAACCACAATTTAAAGGTGACACTAGAATACACAATCATGCGAAGTGAAAGCTACTGATCCGGAGTACCCGGGTTCGAACCCGACCGCGGCGGCTGCGTTTTTAAGGAGGAAAAACGCTAAGGCGCCCGTGTGCTGTGCGATGTCAGTGCACGTTAAAGATCCCCAGGTGGTCGAAATTATTCCGGAGCCCTCCACTACGGCACCTCTCTTTCCTTTCTTCTTTGACTCCCTCCTTTATCCCTTCCCTTACGGCGCGGTTCAGGTGTCCAACGATATATGAGACAAATACTGCGCCATTTCCTTTCCCCAAAAACCAATTATTATTAAGTGAAAGCGGAGGAACCGACACGATGAGTAAACTGAGTACTAATCATTTTCCTAATCTTGTGAGGTATTCTGCAAGCTTCTATAGCGACACATCACACAAAGCATAGTCCGGATGTGGCGCACAAGGCCGGCTGCAGGTTGACAAGTACGTCTTTAGGAGACATGCTTAAATCGCGCGGACAGTTTGGTGTAGAGAGCGGTACTAATTCTTGGGAGATCTGCTCTTTAAAGATCTTTGTACCGAGCACTGGGGCTGCTGCTTAGTGCGGCCTAGTAAATATAGAGACCAGCCAGGCTGACACTGCTTCTCTGCCTGATCGCTACGTGCGAAAACCCCTCTCTATATAGCAAAGCTCGGTGTTAGGAGGGAGAAATCCATGATCGGTTTTAAATTGCATAGCTGTTCAAACAACCATGTTTGATAGCATTCACATCAGTTGGGACGTACAAGTCTACACACACTGCAGAATTTAACGGGGTACGCTGATCCAAGCGCTACCACAAAATACCCGCCAGGAGCTGCAACCGCAAGACTGCTGGCAACTAGGACAAATTTAATTACCTCAGATAAGCACATCTTTTATCGCACAATGTTTTAAGCTATCTTGTACACTAAAACTGCTTTATTTGACGACTCCGTTGTGGAGGCGCCCTCACGCCATATAAAGCCCGCAAGCGGACGACGGCTACGAACAATGACCCATAATACCAAACTTCTCTGATGTGACCGTAGCTTTTAATCGGAAGGTGCCTTTCTTTGTGCCTACCAAGCTTTGGCTACCATCATGTTGTCTGCCCTAATAATTAGCCACCACACGTGCGCCAGCTGTTCAGACAGTGCTCTACATTATGACTTTTATGAATACGGAACAAATATGCTCGAGCACTCAAACTGTGACTTAATAATATAGATATAATACACTCATTCACTGAATAGCATACATTACAACCGCCAGCACATTCCTATTTTCTCTAGCTCGACATTAACTTGTTAACTTGACACGTGATTTCTCAGTCATCTCTTGTGACAATCGGAAGAAAATACAAAGCTTCGTAAAATGACGGCGCCAAGAAGGCACATCTTGAAATCTTAGGGTTTCGAAGCACGACCAGCGCACGCTTACAGCCTATTAGCTAAATGAGACAGCCAGCTCGCTTTAAAAAGCGTCACGACGATCACGGCTGCGTTCAAAACTTTACAGCTTATTCTCAGTCAGCGCCATCTCGGAGTACGGAAACATCAGATGGTGGGTTCCAGCTGGCATGTGTTATAAATTTCCGGAAAGCAGTACTTGCACTGCGGCTGCTATATAAAGCTTGTCAGCTTAGAGTCCATATAGAATAAAAAAATCTACAAGAATAAATAGGTTACAGTTGTTTTTATCTCTTTGCTTTTTTGTCCATCAGCATCAAGAAATATGGCCCGCGTAGAACACTGTGCTTTAGATTTTATGCCCGACAGATATTAAGCGAAGTAGAAAAACTCATCTGACAACCGACGGCTTTTTGTGAAGTGAGCCTTCTTTTATTTGCTTCTGCGGTAGTCCGCGCGACCTCGACGGTTTCACCGAGTGCTGACAAAGCTTTTTGCATTCATGAAGTTGACGCCGTGTAGACGCCTAGTGATAGAAAAAAGAACTATAACACTAGTTTGTTCGCTTATGTTTCTAAAGTCGGAAGTAGTTCTTAGCTTGAAGCGCTAACATTTTCTGGTTGTTTGTTATTCATATTCTTTGGCCATAAAAACCAAGGCATCTTTTTTTTTTTCGTCCTTGCTTCTCTGCTTGCTGGTAGGCGCAGACTTCTTCATAACGTGGAATTCGGAACAGCGCATAGTGCTGTTAAGCGTAGCGGCCTACAGCGCTTCAAGGGCAGCCACTCATTTATTCACTTTCTTATGTCATGGACAATGCTAACTCGCGATTTTTGTATCTTCAAAGCCATGTGCCGTGTCGTGACAAGCTCTTGTCTTGAAACTCTACTAATGCCCCAACCGCAACAAGCCTAGGAACTTTCCGAAGTCTAACCATAAGCTTTCAAATTCTAAGGAGTGGCCCTGGTTTCATGAAACTTTTGCATCGCGCATTTGACGGGCCTTTGTTTTCTCCACTGAATGGTCATGAGCGGGTAACAAGAGGGCGAAAGCTCAGGAAACGTCAGCACAACTCAGTAGCGTGACGAAATGTCTTCTGCCTGTATTAAGGCCTAAGTCTTAGCGAAGAAAGGTCGCTTTATATGCGGGAAATCATTTGCCACTAGATTTTGATATCTACGCTAACATTTCTGGGTGTTCAAAACAGCATCTACAAAAACTCAGTGCTTTAAGATTTAAGGTTTCTAATGCCTCCTAAGTTTTAGCTTCCACCCAAAAAGTTCCGGCATTTATCGAAATAAAGTTTCGAAATAAATATACGGGCCTTCCTTTGGAACATCCAAGGGACTGTTGGTATCAAAGCTTTAGACTGTGAACAACTCACTTCCAATAATCTGCCGGCCCGAAAGATGCGGGTTCGATCTCGGCCGCGGTGGTCGAATTTCGATGGAGTCGAAGTTCTAGAGGCCTGTGTGCTGTGCGATGTCAGTGCACGGAAAGGAACCACAGGTGGTCGAAATTTTCGGAGCCCTTCACTACGCGTCTCTCATAGCCTGAGTCGCTTTGGGGCGTTAAACCACCATAAACAAAACTTCCAATAATCTGTGTTTGTGTGCAAAGCTTTAGATCGCGCCATTGTGTTTTCTTGCTTACCAGGCTTATAAGGCGGGTAGTTGATTTTCATGCCATTTGCAGTTCATATCCGACATTTCAGGGAAAAAAAAATTAAATATTGGAAGGCTCTAAGGTACTGATATAAAACTATTGAAGATAATGGTTCGTTCTTCTGATATGTAGCAAAATCTTTCTTTTCAAGTGTTCCAGCTCTCGCACTGTGCTGTCAAGACTGCCATAGACTACCAATGGGGATCATTGTGACAATAGCAAAAACGTCAATAGAAACAAAAATGCAAGCCTGGCGACGTGATAAATTGGTTGTAATAGTGTAGTCTTAAAATATATGAAAAGATTGTGTTCATGAACTCTTTCCCGTTAAAAGTGCTTGATTATCTTAATTATTTTAATATCGGCGCGGAAGAGAAAAAAAGGATAAAAGTTTTTTCGGCGACGGATTTTTGATTGGAAGAATTTCGGGACACGCTCCCCCTTTAAGGGTATGACGCTACAGTGGTCCCTCTTGGCAACGCAGACACGGACACTGTTTCCTTTTTTCACAATCAGAATCATTATGTGAAATACTTTGGGACATACATATAAAACCCTGTCCAGCCAAGCCAGGCGCCGTTGCTAGGCGTGCACCGCTGGGTCTGTTGCGTAGCAGCAAGAGAAGCGACGCCTGTGGCGTGAATGGTCGTCTGCTCCGTGTTCATATCAGGGTGAGGAATGATACGGCGGCCGACAGCCCGTGCGCTTGGTGCGTTGATCACAGAAGATCCTATGCGCCGCTAGTGTGGCTGTCGCCACCAGCGGGAGCCTCTTGTAAGAGCACCTTTTCAAATAATCCGGGTTATTCCGTCGCAACTGGAACGCTGAAACCGGATTTTCCGCGACACGGCACCCTTAAGGCTTTCGCCTTACAAGAACAAATTTCACAAGACTCAGGGCAGAGCACTACAGAAGGCCAGTAGTAGTGCCATATGTAAGAGACAACTAACCGTTAACAGAACAATGACGCGTGAGTGCAAACAGATGACTGAGCACTGAAAAGATCAAACTGCCTTCTATCCCTCGTTGGTAAACAAAAAAAACCTATTCAAGCATTATATAACAGGAGGTCCCGATAGAGTAATTGACTCTGCGATGTCCTTTTTTATATTGATTTCTTGTTGCCACTTTATAATGAATCCAAATTCAATCTGTATGAGCGCGCCTGCCTTGGCGCGAAGTTACAAACACACGCTGTGCGTCCTATATAGGAAGAACGTTCAGCACCGCCACTCAGCCGGTGCTATTGTTCAAGCTTCGGAGAAATGGTCCCGCACGAGCTACGGGCCCATTATTCTGGCGCCGAGTCGCCCATCAGCTTGGGAACGCGTGGCGGTTTTTAGGACGGCCTCATCGAGATTCACCGGTCGTCAGACTGATGCAGAGCCTGGTGAACAAACTGCGTTTATATTTCTGCCTCACTCTTGTATCAAGGCACTTTATATGCAAGATCTCTCTTGTATTGTAGCCTGCTCTAGTGTTGATTTTCAATGTTACATTGTTTTGCAGATAACTGTGCTCTTACTAGGGATTAGAAATACTTCTGCTTCCTACCATTGCAATATATGATGTTTTGTTTCTGAACCTTTGACGACCCATTCTCGGGCTTGCAACCGGCGAAAGCTGGGCATCAAACCACTGCCTTCGTCTCTTATTTGGTGGCACAATTCTGGCTGAGCTTGCCACGCTGTGTCGAGAGCATCTCCTCCGAGGCCAAAACCGCTACTCCACTAGTTCTAAGGGCGTCTGGGAGCGCAACAAGGACGCATTGGAGACATTTCCGGTGTCCGCTGCAGCACGTTTGGTGCATGTTAGCCCAGAGAATGGAGGAGTCGGAAAAGTTTACGAGATGTCGTAAACGAATGTTTATATCGTGAGGAGAAGTGCCTGAAGCGGTTAAGGAAGGTTGGTCAAGACGAGGTATGTTCTAAATTTTGCGAGTTCAGGCTCGAAAGAAGCTCAAAGACAGCTCAGTTAGGCACCCAGAAACATCTAAAAGGAGATGAACTTGGTCAGTGCGTGGTTGAGAAGTATAAAAGGATTCAAGAAGAGGCTGACAGCGAAGGCTAATGGAAGAGTATCTCATTTGTAAGCCCCTGGCGAGAACATATGCACGAATAACTAGTCTGATCCGCTGGCCACCACAGAAGAGGTTGTAGCCAGCTTTACAGAGCTGAGTTCGGTTGTGGAACAAGCTGTGTCTTCAACTGCGATTAGACAGAGTGAAGGTAACACTGGATGTATGCCTCCTCTGGAAATTAAAAATGTAGCTGCCATCGAGGTAGTAGGCAATCTAGAGAAGGCCAATGTGACGCTCCAGTCTAAGTGTATAGAGTGTACCTTCAGGAAGCCGTCTGTAGACGAAGAAGGTTGTATTCCAATCTACAAGAAAAAGGTTGGATGAACATCGGAAAGTCAGACAGTTTCAGTGGTGACCGTGAGGAAAAGCTGCAAATTGGCGCAGAGTATGAATGCACGAAAGAAGCTATACCAAAGTAGAGCACAGCAGCTGTAAAACCGGAAATGGTGACGAGTGAACCCTCGGGCAGTGAGGAGGCCCTTCGCGCTCAGGAAGGCGAGAAAATTCTCCACGCTCAGAAAGCCAAGAGTTGAGTCAAACTCAGCATTCAGAGAAGTATGTTGAGGACGAGGACAGCATTGATGTGAAAAAGTCGAAACGAGTAAAGAAAATCAGCAATGAGAAGGAGCGAAATAAATGAGTTAGAAATGACTCCTGAGCCGTGCTTCGATAATGGTGCACAAGGAAAGGTCCGAAAAAAGAAGAGGAAAAAGAAATACTTGGAATGAAAAGCAAGTTCAGCCGAGAAAAAACGAAATCGGACTTAACCATAGTCTCCATCACGAGGGCACAACTTGGATGATGCAAGTGAAAATGAACTAGGCTTTGTCCGACGAAGAATGTGGAAGAAAGTAAAAATAACGAGGAGCGCGACCAATACCACCGATGCAGGTGAAGCCAAGGAGCACAGGCCCCAAAGAATGGTCAGGAAGAAACTGCGCAGAAAATGTTTGGAGCAGTTGAGATAAAACCGGCTGCAAGACATGACGCTTCCAGAAAACAGGCAGTACCGACCGAAATGAAGGCGCTAGGGCAAAGAGAACTGTGCGCAACAAGAATTAAGATTCGAGAGCCAGAGCCGGCGTAAGAGCACTAGTGTTATCCTGTTCGGAAGAGGCACACTAGCCTTGAGAGAGGAAAGAGCAGAAGTCAGGGCTTATAACCCGACCAGTATTCCTACAGAAAAAGGAGTGAAAACCACTTAAGCAAGATAATCCTTAATGGGAGGCAGAAGAAGAGCGAAACTCTCGACACGAAGTAAGCCCAGAGTCGCGTTAGAAAAAGAGTCATGAGAGTAACTGAAATATAGTGCTGATTGTAGACGTATAGGCTAAAGAATGCCTTGTATTAGTGTTTTCCCAGCTCGGAATATTAAGTTGCAGCGTTACCGAGTTGCGGAGTGTCCTAAAGTCAATTTTGAGCATTGTCAAGTGATATATATGTGAAAACCTCGTCGTATTTATGTGTGCATCTTGGCATTTGTCATTTCATTTTGTTAGCCTATGCATGTTCGTGCTACTTTCGTGTGTTGCGGATACTGTTACCGAATACTCTTATAGGGAGCAATAGTGCCGCAAAACTCGGCGCACGTTTAGAAAGCCGGCGCATTGCGGAAGAGATCTCGACCACGCGCGCCCTAGAGAATTCGAAAAGGTCGGAGAAAATTTCTTTCATTGAAGAAGGAGAGTGCACAAGCTCGTGTATGTTGAGTGATGCCCTTTCCACTTCGCTCCCGTGCAGCGCCGCCGAGACGTCAAGAACTTTCTGGAAGCCTCTCTCCTCGCCTAACCAAGGGCGGTGCGAGACGAAATCGGCGGGAGAGTGAAAGCGTTCTACTACTACGCTATATGAAGGAATGTGCGCGCCTGCCTCGGCGCGAAGTTACGAACAGACGCGGTGCGCTCTACATAAGAAGGACGTTTAGCATCGCGTGTCCGGTCGTGCCGTAGTTCAAGCTTCGGAGCAGTACTCGCGCACGACTTACTACTCCCTGGTCAGTGCTTCTGACGCCGGGCCAGGGATCTGCGAGAGAACGCATGCCAGTCTTCGGAACATCATCATCGTGATCATCCGGCCGTCCGACTGACCCAGAGCTCAGTGAACTGCGTTCTTGTGCCGCCTCACAGATGTATTCGGCAGCTTAAGGGGTAAGACCTATCTTGTTTAGTAGCCCTCTGTCCCTAGTCTTACTTAGCACGTGTTCCACTGTTTTGTAGATCACTTTGTATGGACTCCTACGACTGATTAGAAATGTCGTCTTTTTACTGCATAAAGCTTGTTTTGTTTGTGAACCTTTGACTGACCCATCATGTGGCTTGCGACCGGCGGAAGCTGGGCACCAGGCTACCCACCCCCCTTTGTCACTTAGTGGCTGGTTTCTAGCTGAGCTGGACAAGCTGAGTCCAGCGCATCTCCTCCGTGACCGAGACAGCTACCCCCACACGCTCTCAGGGTGTCTGGGAGCGCACGGAGCAAGTGCGGGTCGGCGACAACAGGCAAGGAATTCGTCTCCTGGGCACATTAGCTTGAGAGGGGCGACATATCTCTGAAGAGTTGTGAGCGCTATCTCCATAGCCATAACATATGGTACAAAAGGTGCGTAAAGGGTCGAGAAGTCGTAAAGGATCATATCTTAACACAGGTGGGCCTATTCTTTGATGAGTTCTCTTCAATCCGTCGCATAATGCGATACCGCCAGTCTATCGATTACTGGTAAAAGAAAAGTTTATAATTTTGAGCCCTAGACACGAAAGCATTAATCAATGCCAAGGACGTATTGAACGCACGCTACCATGCTTGCTGTAGAGCTCAGGGTAGTTGCACAAGTTCTCAGTTGTCTTGTTCGACTGCTGAAGTGAGGCACAAAATAGTATTAAGGTGAGGTCGGGAAAGCATGAAGCATAGCAAGCATCACCGATGCTATTATATTTGAAGAACGAGTTCAGTTATATTTGTAGAAACGTTCCTCAGCGCTGCTTTTCAAGTGTTCAGGAAAAGGCCGTCTCTGGAGCCCATTAAGTTTTAATGATAATTCCTTGTCGGTGACCAAGTCTTCTTCTTCCAAAGCACCGCGTATTTAAAACAACTTGCCGGTGTTAGTCTACGCTTCGTGTGAGCGTCGTGAACCTTTTTGCAGCTTACGACATGAATACCGCGGCGAAAGTTGGCAATCCTGAAGTGCCGCCGAACCACTTCACTACGTATATCTGCCTGCCAGTTTCTATCAGCAATGTCGATGTGGAAAATGCCGAATGAAATGCGGAAGTGTAGCGAAATATCTTGATATTTTCTGCCTACTTTTTTCCTGATTTGTCTCTTCAAGTAGCAACCAGTGGTATCATTACGAATTGCTGAAAAAGCCCAAAGCATATCACGACTGCACTGAAAAAGAGTTCTCAAAATTACCCAGAATATTTGCGAACTACACAGATTTACATCAACTGCGCTCCTGTTTATATTTCCGGCGCTCGGTGAGCACCATCGCCTACGAAAAAACACCTTAGGATTCGACGTGCTGAAAATCTATCGTTGCAGCAATGGAGAGAAACAACAATATGCATGTGTGTAAGGCTCAGATCTCCGCACAAAAGGGTAAACACTCAAGTACGAGATATATGATACAAAAGCAGCCGAGAGCTTGCCACAAACAACGGTCGCCCAAGCTCAGGTGCTTTCCAAAGGTGTTAAAAAAAACGCGGCAAGAATGGCGCATGAAAAAAAAAAGGTATATAATATACGGTTGTCTTCATCGAAGAAGCAAATACGCAGCAAAACACCGATGCTTGCCGCTTAGCTTCACGCGAGCTGTATATTTTCTATTTATTACAACAAGCACCGCCCCATTCATTTCCTGTATTTTTTTATTTTTCGCGCAGTCAGTAGACAATCTACGCTTTATGCAGTCGGAGCGAGCAAATGCGCAAAAAAATGTGCATCTTCTTCGCACCCCGTTTCATTTTCGGGTGGACTAGGAGACTAACAAAATCAACAAGAGCGGAGGAATTACGCATAAATACCCATATCCGCGCACGCTTTGGGCCGCCTACAGCCGTAAAGCATCGGGGGCAGCGTGATTTATGCACCTTATCGGATATCGTTAAAGCGCAGATTCGCTAAAATTGCGCAATATCGCCTCGTGGGGGCGCGGGTATTACGGAATTGGGCTGGAGGTCAATGGGGTATTACGGTCAGGCCGTAAACTAACTGCTATTGCTGGCACTCCATTTACGGGTGGCTGAGTCAAGCCGCTAGCTTTTTTTAATGATTTCTTTCCCGGCTATCGGCTGTCGCACGCATATCGAGTCTTAAGAGGCCTAGTTTTTTGCATCGGCTCAAGCTAGGGCCGCCGGAATCTTGAAAGCACTTGTACACTCCAGCGCCAGAAAATGCGCATTTTGAAACGCTTCTGATCTCACGCTCGCATAAAAGAGCGATTGGCGCTAAAGTCGTAATTCTTTTGCAGAGAATTATGGCAGAAAGTCGGAATCTTACAGAATATTTATTACAAAGAAAAAATTAAAGACTAACATGTGAGTGATCAGTTTTCTTCATCCATTAAGTTGTTACCATCCGCTGTTTCATCTTTTATTTTGAGCTGTTTCTCTGTGATTCGTCCAACAGCGACGTGTCAAAGAAACTTTACTTATATAAAATAGAGCAGGGGCGTTTTGTCTGTGGAATGAGATACCACTTTAACAAACTTCCGTAGTCCTTGAAGGGGCATTGGCCTAACTGAGAATGTGTTCAGCACAAATGAGGATCAGGTCGGTGAACCTGAGCAACTAATTAACGCGTCAGTTGTTTCTTAGAGAATTCTTTACACAATAGATAAAACTGCACTCATGAATTGTGCAACTTTAAGAGCCGACAATACGCAGTAATCTTATCATTGGCATATTTTCTGCTATAAATTCATGATGAGTGGTTTTCAACTTCTCCAGACACAGTATTCAATCTTTCTCATATTGGAGTCCTCTTGAAGCGATAAGTATAACGAGTGAGGCAACTGCGCATAATCAGAATTTATGGTTACTATTCAGATTACATGCAGACTACGCAGCCATACCAAACTAAAACAGGTGTGTAGACCAATGTGTTCCCGAGAAAAAGTGCGGCGCTGCCAGTCGTGCAAGCTTCGCAGTTACGTAACAATAGTGCCTGCCCTCTCATGGACGGAAGTCCCTGCGAAACTACATAGGACGCATCGCTGACCCAGGTGCAGTATTTCAAATCTTTATAAGGTGATCGCTCAAATAAGATTTGCCGTGAGCTTAAATTCGTTCAAATGAAGCTGACTTGCACTGGATGCAACGGTGTTTAAGCTGCATACTCTTCAGTGAAGTTGACTGAAGTGAACACTGAAGTGAAGTTCGGCCACTGCTAGTTGATTGTATACAGTTAGTCTGTAGACAGTTATACACGACTGAAAAGGGCACTACTCTGCTTTAAAGCGGAGTTTGTTTTCGCAAGAATTGCAGATGCGTACTGGCTCAGTGAATGGAATCTAATAGTACAGTGCTGACGTTATAACAAAAGAGTGAAGAAAAAAGGGTTAATGAGTAAAATATGTATATATGCTGAATCTATATTTAAACATACCAAAAAATTATTAAATTACCACCTATTGCATCTAGCTGCGAAGGGAGTTTCAGCAGGGAGAGGTCTAGCGAGGGAAATGGTGTCATTTACTTTTAAACGACATTTGGAACATTGCGCAGCTGGCATACATGGATCTAATAGTTATTGGTCATTTTATATCTGACTTTTACTTCATTCATGAAAACTTAGACTGAAGCGCTGATTTTCATTTATAGTTTCTTGTTTAGTTAATACTTGCAGTTATACTCAATAAGCTCTTTTTTTTTCTTAGACGCTAAGAACGCCTCTGTTCTGATAATGAGCCACAGATAAGCTCATAATTAGCACTTGCGTAGTCTTACTTTCAGCATATTTTTTATTACTCGTGCACCTTATCTCCTGAAACGGACCATCGTGGAGCAAAAATTACACAGCTCAATAGCTGAATGCTGTGACACAAAGGCCTCTCGGGCGATTATAGCAAGGTGACATCACTCACCGACGGCAATCACCACTGGCGGTTGGACAAGTGATGACATGCTTACCTGCAAAATAAAAATAGAGAGTAACTAAATGTAGGAATACAAATTCACAGATTTGCTTCTTACATAAGAAAACACTAGAGACAACTTCATTCAGCTGTTGTTTTCAGTAAGAATGGATTGTTTCGCTCTCTCTGTCTATGTTTACGTTTTTCCGGCAGCAAAAGATGTATTTACAATCAAGAAAACTTGATTTACAATTCTTTTCAATAGTCTATTCAAACACACGACTTCATTACAGAAAACAATGCGTTGTCACCAATCCGAAATGAGGTGCGATGAAGCATGGCCTCCGAGATCCACGCATAAAATCGGTGTCGGCACATGCATTCTAATTGTGAACTCGGACGATGACGGCGACACCTGTATTGCATCTTTGTTTTTTTTTTTCATACCTTGTAGAAAATCTCTTTTCTGTGAAAGCGGCCTCTTAGTGCATAGAACGGAGTGTCGTAAAGACACAGGCCAACTTGTATTTCCTCTCACGGCAACATTAAATATATGTTCGCCTTAACTGCACTGTAAGTATGAAAAACAAGGGTGCTTGTTTAGTCTTTACTCCAAGGTTCACATTAGGGGGGATGCTTGGAAGGCGGCTTGTGGAATAGACGCCAAGTGTCTCAGAGGAGCAATAGAAGGAGCTCACAACCAATGCGCAAGCGAAGAATCCAAAACGTGCTTTGTGGTCAGAGTTGTCGCCATGTCCAAGCACCGGAATGAAGGACAGGAAAGAGATAGAGAATGACGATGGGAGGTGACGCAATATTAAAGTAGGGCGCATGAAACTGGGAACTCAAAAATTGCAAAAATGTCTTGGGCAGGAGAAAGAGCCAGCGTCAACTGTATTCATGCTTATTCTAGGCAGAAACTAAGCGTTATTCGGCGGCTTTGCACAGCATTATCAATGCTATCGGCCATGCACTTGATGCATCTGCTTACATGAGCTAGCAAACGCTTTTCTTGATTTTCAGTGGGAAATTCTGTCCACTTAACCACCCGCCCCCCTCCCTCTTCCTTCGCGGCAATGCACGATACACAAATAAGCACTTCCATTTACAAAGGCGAAAAACTCCTCCCACATGTGCGTGCATTTCCCTGGGAATAAGCAAACACAGTGAGGCAACCGAGCTTCAGCTCTGCGCTTTGCCCGTCAGGAGAGTTTAATACCTTTGGTTTACCGTGCTGAAACCAGTCCGCTGGCGCTTTTTTCACTAACGAAGAATTAGCTGCCCAGCCCGTTGAAAGATCGTTTCATTCAAAACTCCGTAGTTCAAATGTACAAAAAAAAGTTAACTTACGGCAACCGCATCACGAATGTGCCGGGAAGGGCGTTAGAATCGTGATTGAAAGGCAAACTGTTACATGGTGGAAAGAACATCACTTGCTCTCGTCTGTGAGTCCACTGCACGATGAGCAGAAAACATTTGATTTTTAAGCATGGAATGGTTCAGCTCCCATTCTCGAGAAACTTAGTCGAAGAACGACCCGAAAATTCGCAGATAAATCTTCTCGCCCAAACCGACACGCATCTACGATAAACATGCCATTAAAATGTATCGCGAATTTTTATTTCACCACCGTACAACTTTGATTGTTAACGGAAGAAAGCATCGCATTTTGCTCCTGCTGGGATGCTATTTTCGAGCCTGAAAAATCATTCGTGGCTATAAGTCTTATTGTTTACACACGTTGCTTTCACTTTGCCTTGGAGGTTAGGAGGCTCTCAATAAACAAAAGCTTTAGGGGCGATGTCTGGCGAGTGAGAAAAATTATGTTATCTAACCACAAAATCCATTATGCCGTGGCAGGCAGCAAATGTCACAGCAATTCCAGAAAATATCTAAGGAATGGCTAAGGGTTCATCGACATTCCATAGTTTTGGTCATGATAGGTAAACTCACTCTTCAAAAGTGCACTAAATGAAATCAGTTTCACGTAAAATAACTTCTCTCTTATCTTTAACAGATTGAAAAATACGCATCTGTTGATTTGGTTTCATGCGTTGGCGGATGGGAAAGTTTACATGTCGAGTGCTTTGCTCATGGAACAGCGGCTAGTGTTCTTTATTGTGGAGTAGCCAAAAAGGTTACTCTGTGAAGAGGACATTATAAG
This sequence comes from Amblyomma americanum, assembly GCF_052857255.1. Taxonomy (NCBI): domain Eukaryota; kingdom Metazoa; phylum Arthropoda; class Arachnida; order Ixodida; family Ixodidae; genus Amblyomma; species Amblyomma americanum. The sequence goes on along the minus strand of NC_135502.1, from coordinate 105,726,617 downwards.
TTTTGCCTAAAGAAATGACAGATATATTCCAAAGCCGCCGCGCTGCCATGATTCGGTGAGTTGTGGGAGCGAGCTGTTAAGCTTTCGGAAACGAACCCGCCGTGGCGACTCAGTGGTTACAGTGATCGGCTACTGAGCCGTAGGTTTCGTGTTTGATCCCGGCCGCGGCGGCCATACTTCATGTAGGCGAAACGGAAAAGGCGTCCGTGTGCTGTGCGATGTCAGTGCACGTTAAAGATCTCCAGGTGGTCGAAACTATTCTGGAGACCTCCACTACGGCACCTTTTTCTTCCTTTCTTCTTTCAGGCACTCTTTTATGCCTTCCCGTACTGCGCGGTTCGGGTGTCCACCGAGATAAGTGAGACAGACACTGCGCCATTTCCTTTCCCAAAAAACCAATTATTATTATTATTATTATTATTATTATTATTATTATTATTATTATTATTATTATTATTATTATTATTATTATTATTATTATTATTATGATTCCGGAAATGGGAAATATTTGTGTTCTTCGGCAAGGTAATAGAAAATATCTCCAAATTACATTTTATTGGACGCGAATTTAATAATTCGATGACATCTAATTATCTGACATGCCTGAGCAATCCGACATGTCAAGCCAAGCCATGGGACAATTCGAGCCCATCCATTAATCACCCGGTACTCAAGTCCAACGCAGTGGACATTGTCGTTGGGCCCCTTTTCCGCCATTCCACCTTCGCGTGCGGCCGTCTAACGATGCTACTTACGCGGCAAGCCTTTTATTAATGGCATTAGTGCCTGGGAGACACCTCATAGCCGTCAGTTCACCCAGCTGCTTTAGAGGGAGCATCGCTACTGCTCACAGGCACTTGAAAGTGGAGGCAGAACGCGCCGGACATGGAGTAACAGACTGCAGCGATCACAATGACTTCTGCCCTTCCACGGTTCGTCGTCGGGGTACAGTGTGCGAAGCAGGCAGGTTGATAATAACGACGGAGGTGGCGATCTACGTTGTTTCTCTGTGTGCCAGCGCAGTCGGCAAAACCGCTTGTGCTTTCATGCCGAAAAAGTTTATTAGCGTTTGAGCCCTTGCGTTCTCGATGGGGCACCGTCGGACGCAGGCGCCGGAATTTGGTCGTTAGCAGTTTGCGCCGTCCGAGCAGCGAAGAGGAGTCGCAGCCAACGGTATCTGTAACTGCCAGGCAATGTGAGTTTAGCGCTGTATAGATTCGGCACAACCTTTTCCAGTAACGTGCACTGCGTTGATAGGCATTTGACGAAACGACAGTGCGCTAGAATGGCGCGCACATGTACGCGAAACTCATATTCAGTCCCAGGCCGCAACTCTTGGAACGATGATGTCGGTGCCAGAGACAAAGCTATGTGGCTCCGTTAATGATGCAACTTCATCGATGGTCACCTCTTCAGCGCAGGGAAACACGACATCATCTGCAAGGTGTGCGCGGCCTTTATTATTCTTGAACAAAACGAGAATTACGCGCATCAGTTTTCAAAGTGCACCATCTTGTCGCTTACAATCTTTCTTCGAAAAAAAGATGCCTGATTCCAAGTTTAAGAAAGTACTGCATTAAAATAATGGTGGTGTAACAGCGTAAAACCACATAGACAAAGAAGAATAGCAAAGAGGAAGAGAAGAATCGGACAAGACAATTCTTTGGTCATGTGCCGTTGAGCTGTTACGCCAGCACTGTGCAATACCAACTCGCTCCATCAAATATGGCTTTAAATTCCTTAGAATTACCCTGTCATCAGCCCAAAACCCTACAGTGCACAAGACGGGACGGAGTAGGAAGAAGTGCCACAAACAGAGCTTACGTCTTAGAAGAGCTCATGTTTCGGAAAACAGGACCACTCTGGCTTGGAATGGCTCAGGCGTGTTTTCTACGTAAACCATCTTTTGCCTCACACAATAGACTGCCAAGAGCCACCCATCACTGTGAAGCTGATTTGCAACATGTTGCTCTGCACAATATTGTTAAGCGTTTATCACGGGCCCATATACAGTTTATTATGCGATATCTTGCAGCGAATCTTTGTAGTGTTTGTTCATTCTTCAAAGCTGCCGGCAGGCTGCCTTATCGCTTTGTGATGCAAGAAGTGGCCAGATTTATCTCGATTCATGGCATCCAGGCGGAGCAGAATCTACTTTGCTCCAGAATGTTCTAGTAAATTTGCACGCTTTATCTCGAAAGTTCTCTATCAGCTTTAAATTGAGACGGCTGACAGCGGCGGGCATTGTATTCAACGACCGCCGAGCATGCTTGCTACTACGTGGCCGCCGAGTGATTCAGTTCACTGTGGGCGCAAGTCAGCCCAAATAAAGAGTTTTGTTTAGAAGCAATTTTCGCTGTCTTTCTGCTCTCCGGACGGCAGTCAGCACTGCGTAACAATATATAGCATAATGATCCCATTAAGGCATTTTGCGTTGCCTTGTGTCACAGCCTACAGGCAAAAATAAATCAACAAAAGCATCACGACAGGAAAAGGGACTCGAGCTCGTGCCGGCTGCCACAGATCCGCTTCGCTGGCCGATACTTGCGACGAATACACTAATGCTGGCTTAACATCTCGCGTGTTAAACAGCCTGCATTTCGCGCAGTGATATGTATATAGCAGTCTTCATCAATTTCCCACATTCTCGCCGCTGACGACGCCGCTAACATGCCGCATCCGGATCCTTTGGCTATCGCAAACAACCGTGGGCATTGCGTTGGCATCCGGTAAATTTTTTGAGGCGGTAGCTTCAACTTGGGCTTTATGCGCATATCTCTAATAATGATTCAATCGATTTCTTTGCTTAACAAAGCTCTCAGCGCAAGAATTAGGAACAACGCGCCCTTGACCTCTTGCTACAGAGTAGTGGACGGAGACTAGCGAAGCACAGTGGACTCAACGTTCAAGGAGAGTCTACAAAGATTCTAAGCTGCTTATGCTCATAAGCTTAGGGGTCTGAAAACGGCCGAAGCGAAGGTGATCCCTTCACCGTGGTTTCGAGATTGATGGAACGTATACAGGTTAGCGAACTTGCTTAATCTCTCAGCGCAGCAAACGTTTCTTATTGCTGCTCAGATATGTGTAAGGATCTGGGATCTACAAAGCGCAAAGTGACGATATAAATTTCATGTTTACGCCTATATGCAAGACCATTAGATCGTGGTCGATTCCGTACATTGTGAAGGAAAGAAATAATTGCATCCGGGACAACTCAGACATTCATTGGTCAAATGCGTATTTCAGCGTTCATGATATTTTGTTTAATTCCTGACATTTGACACTACATCCGTGGTGCTAGGCAAGTGCTCTCCATATTTACACTCGCTGTTGCACGGTTAAATGAAAAATTTTCCCAGATACAGATACTAATCGCTACTGCACATTCTAGCCATTGTGTAAGTTAAATTTTAAAGGTAGTGAGCGTTAACTGAACGCACTCCACGCATGTATTACAGCACTATCGTATGTACAGCAGAATAAATCGCGCCGCTGGAGATTATTCGGGTAGCTGTAACGGGCTGCTATAAATTGAAAATGAGCAATGCTGGGATATCGCAAATATTTCATTCGTCCCTTGACTTACAAATCGTGCATTTAAAAATACGAATGCGTGGCAAACAGAAAGAAACCTAAACTGAATTAAACTCTATCCGTGGTATTTATTATGTATTCATTCAAAGGAATTAAATCATCTGATGAATACTGTGACTAGTTGTCGAATTGCTAATCGTTGCATTGTTTTGCGGGGCATATATTTACACAACGACACTCAAAAAGACTCGCTAGGTGTCATCAATACCATCATCATTATCAGCCTGACTGCCCCCATTCCAGGGCAAAGGCCTCTCCCATTGCCTTTTACCAGGAAGATAAGAGAAGCAGAAATAAGATGGTCAAGCCACCGGCTATCAATACACACTTTCCAAATGCTAGAGAGTGGTCACTCCAGCCACTAGTGGATAAAATTCATTGCCCTGTTTGTGGACGCAGAGGTTTTCGGTTAAGACGCATCAGCTAAACTGCGATATACTCCTTTGTGGACTATAATGGCAGAAGTATAGAAAATGTGTCCTATATATTGGGCGATACAATTGCAAACGCAGCAGCGCAAGCACATATTCCAGCCAAGAAAGGACTCTAATTTTCTTTCTTTGCTTTGAGAATTTTATGACTTGTTCAATACTCGACATTTCCAGGAAAAAAAAGTCAGAAGTTATAAAGTAGACACAAAGTATTTAAATTATGCTTTCGGACCAAAATTCTCTTTTTTGAAGCATTTGAACGAAAGCAGACATATATATTGGATTCTGGGTCCCTCGGACGACATATAGACAGCGCTATAAACCAGCATTGCCTTATGCCGGATGGAGAAAGAGCGAATTAAAGAACAAAGTTTTTTTGAGACATTCCCAAGTTTTCTTTACTTTTTCAGCGCTTCAGGACAAGTGCTTTGCATAAAAAGCTTCTCAAGTTTTTTTTTTCTGAATAGCTGCAATGTTTTGTTATTCCATGCTTACCTACAATTTAGTGTCTAAAACTCGTCCTAGGAAAAGAAGTAAATAAAATGTCGTTGAAGTTTTCCAAAAAAAAAATTGCATGCTTTAACCTGGTCACTTTCCTCAAGGACATTTTCTCAGCTGGCAATAAATAAGCGCTCCTTAAACTCAAATAATATGTGATAATCTATAAATCGATAAAATCACGTTTGTTCTAGTTTTTTTATTCGAATAGAAGGTCAGGATAAGAGAAAAAGTATTGAAAAGTGATCACTTACTGCATGAGCTACAGCACCCCGATTTTAAGCTATATGATTTAAAGATTGTTATGAAGAGATATTAGAATGTTTCTGATTGTTAGGTGAACCACATAGGGGAATAAATAACATTTTTCGCGGAGAGGAAAGTTCAGTAAAGGCTTGAAATATTTTGTGGTGTTAATGTTTGCAAGCATATCGCTATTGAAGTTTCCTAAAATTAATTGATGTTATCTCATGCTGACAAAGGTAAAAAATGAATCACGAGATTAAAAGGGCTTCAAATTGGGCTAGTTGGTAGTTAACATGGTCACACATTATGCGCTATTGGAATGACTTGGGTCAACCCAGTGACGGCACAAACAATGGTGCGCAAATTGTCAACTGAAGTTTATTGTGGTATGCACATCTATATAAGCTTCACATGTCAATACAGACAACACAAAAATTCAGTTAAAGCAGCAACTTTGCTATCATATCAACAAGCATCAATAAAATACTTTGCCCCAACAGATCACTTCGTATTTGTTACTACTTTTCCAAGAATTGTTTTTCTTGTTTGGGAAGAAAAACTGACTGGTCACTTACACAGGTCCCTTCTTTTGCCGATTCCAAGCAGTAAGCTTCCCACAGCTCCGTGATAGTCTTATCTCTGGATTTCAGCAGAACGATAGTCTCTTGGAGCTGGGATTTGCAGCTATCGTACCTGACGCAATGTGCCGCCAGATTTGCAGGTGAGTTAACCTGCGACAGTTGAGGTTTAGCTCTCTAAGTCTTTCATTTTGACATCTGCCCATGTGGCCTAGACATGCTCGGTCGCAAGAGAGAGGCACCTTGTAAACCACTCCTTCACAGCACTCGACGAACCTGCTTGTGTGCCTGACGCTACAAGTCGCCTCTTCTCTAGGACTGGCTTCTTCATTTACCTCCGCGAATTTTCCTTTTAGTTTTCTTGGTGCGGAAAACACTACTTGCACCTCATACCTTTCAGCACCTTTTTGCAAGTTGTGGAAATGTACATGAATGTACGGTAGAACCGCAGGCTCTTTGTTTTCTTTCGTTTTGCATTTGCACGGTTCTTTCACAAATATTTTAAGCACTTTGCTGCTACTGATATGAGCAGTGGTCTCGGGTAACCTTGTTTTTTCAGTCTTGCTGCCTGGTTGTTCAGACTTCTTCTCATCTTGTAGCTGCAGTACTTTTTTATGGCGTGCTGGAAACAAGACATTGCCATGATTCGCTTGATCAGCTCTGAGTGGGCTGAGTCATATGGCGGTAGGCTTTTTTCGCTGCGTGTTGCGGACTTCCAGTACTAGTGGGTTTCCAGAGATAAAACCTTATTAAGGTACTGCAGGTTAGAATGTGTTCAAATGTGTATAGTAGAATTTGATTTGTCAAGTTTATGAAAGAGAGTGGCATCAGGACTACAGATTTCCTCACCCTTTTGAAGGCATATCTGACGTCATTGTGTGTAGAGCTCCTGTGTGCGTCTCGCAGAATGGCTCATTGAGCAGCATTTGTACGTCGCAATGACAGCCATATCCCCTTCAAAGGAAAAGCAAGTTCCAGAAACCGTGACAGCATTGAAACGTCTTCTCTCTTTTCCAGACTAACAGAGAAGTTACTATTGCTTATTTCAACCTGTTCTTAGATTACGGTGAATGCAAATTCCAAAGTGCGGGTTGTTAAGTTTAATAAATGTATTGAGGTCGGAAACATCAATTGCATATGTGAGAATGAATTCGATCGAAAAAAAAGTACTGATTATTGACGCTTATTTATTGGTTTAAAATTTGCCAAAAACTGCTACAGAATGAATGGAAATCTCACGGCCTTGTTTTCTGTTCCTACGAAGTACTTGTCGGTCCTTGTGAGAAGCGAAATGGTAATCACTCACAGCTGTACAACCCTTTGCACAGCACTGCAGCTCGCGGCTGTCACCTGCCATGTGTTTGGTGACTTAACGTCCGATTAGGAGTTTTTTAAGCTGCCCTCTTTCGAAACCATATGCCACGAGTTGGGTGTCGTATAAAGAGCACATCATTCTAGTTATACATCCTGGATTAGACGCTGTGAGCTCTGGCCAGGTCACGGATTTTTCTACATTTGCCTTTTCCATCAAGTGCTCATTATTTGTGACTGGTATGGCGTGGGCCTCCATTTTCAGCTTTCTACTAAGTCATTCTTGATCGTGCATTGCCATTTTCAAAGTTTAAATTTCGTTAGTGTTTAAGATAGCCACAAGTGCATTGACAAGCTTCTTGATCATGTCTAATTTGTTGCTCAAGTACATAATGTTTTTTTACAGTAGTTCATTTGAATACTTGATTTCATCGACTTACCTGGTTAGCAAGGTCAGCTTTCACACTGTGCTTCTCACAAATTTCTGTTTTATTTTGAGACTACCTATGCATTGACAAGAGTGGATATTTGGGCGGGTCGGTATCGATGATCCGTGCCAAAAGAAGCGCGAAAACAAGACGACGGACGAAGAGAGGACACACACCACGAGAGCTAGTGGAGGGTGCTCTGTCTTCGTTCTTCGTCTTGTTTTCCCTGATCCTTCTGTTTTGGACTTTGGCATTGTCACATTTTGCAGCTTTTGTCACTTTTGACCTGGCATGTTGACTCAAATTCCACTATAATCTTCAACATGGCACGTGTGTTCATACTCGGCACACTTCATGGCTGTCGTGTCCCTGGCAGGGCAGCCTTCGGCATTAGATGAAGAGCTTTCGCGCAACAATAAAACTGGGAGCATTGCAAAAAACACGGCGGTATCAAACAAGAGCGCAGGAGTGGCCGGTGGTAAGAGAAACAACGTTAGTACACAATCAATCAATCAATCAATCAATCAATCAATCAATCAATCAATCAATCAATCAATCAATCAATCAATTAATCAATCATGAATTTACTAAATAGTTGATTGTTTTATATTTAGGTAAATATTGGTAAAATATAGGTAAATATAAATATGATATAAATGATTGAAGGGAAAAAAAGAATGAATGAACCGATTTTTCCGTGAACTCCTGAACTAGTTACCAGATGTTAGAATTTCAAAGACTGCTTGAGCAATTGTGTGAAGAAAGCAGGAAGAGGGAGCAGCTTTTAAGTGCCTCTTAAATGAAGGGGAGGTGCTATCGGTGACAAGATAGCTTATCGTTACGGCGATCCTACCAAAGTCAAGAACTGCATGTGAATGATGGTGGATGAGGGATGAAGGGAAATAAATTATCGGGGACACCGGAAGAGATAGTGCTATATGTAAGGGGATGGGAGAAGCGTTACAGAGCTAAGAAGTGGAGACAGGTTAGGGGCTTTAAAGGACTCAATGCAACATAATAAGAACTCTTGATTTCGGGTTTGAGAAAGGCACATTCAAAACTTGCCAGCGAAATGCGTTTTGAGAACAGGCAGTCTGTATACGTCGGTATGCAATTGCCCAACAAGCATGTATAATATTGCACAAGGCAGCAGAGTTACTCCGCTGCGCCAGAGGTTAAATGAGAAAGAGAAGCTTGTTGTTGAGCACTGAATCAGGAAATTATGCACGGCAGGAAAAGCGGCAGCCTCCCACACAAGCGAGGAGGCCGAAGCGAATTCACCTGCGCGCACACTGCGCGGATAGATTTCTTTTATGTGTCTTTTTCGCTGCGCGACTCAAATTTTCTTCTCCGGTGGAGAAGAAATGGTAGCGAAGTGGAGCGGGCGCACACGTTGCGTTGGAAACGGTGGACCCGAGGAAGAAACAAAGGGCATTGACGCACTTGGGCTTTTTAACATCATGAGTTGCATGTAACTTTAGAGTTTGCAGGTGTTTTTGCGTATTGGCCACGGTCTAGCTCTCTGCTCTTTAGAAAACCCTCGCATGTACTAAAGTTGATAAAATGTCTCCATGGCATTTTCCAAATCGAGGTTCCAGATCCTTACGAAAATATTATTATTAAATAAATACTGTTTTCGCATGCAGGTGTTGTGAGGTTCCACCTTTGACTGCTCTGTTGATTCCTCGACGTGTCTGTGTTGCGAACGTTGTGGAAGCCCACTACGTTTACCTTTCAGCACATGCGGACATGTGCACTTAGATTTGAGCGCTGCGTTCTTATTACTTTTTTTCTTGTTTAGGCAACCCTCATCTCACCTATGCGAGGCAGGATGCACTGTGTTTTATGACCTTTTACGCTGAGCTGTATTATTTACTACCGTAACTAACTGTCCAATCAACTTAGATTCCGGATCAGATGGAGAAAATATCAAGATGGAATGTGTACCGGAATCACCTAAGTAGCGTAAAGAGAAGAGACTTTGTAATGTCTAACATGTTACAGCTCCTGTGCGCGTACACTAACAGATCTAATGCGCTTCCCGTTATCAGAGAACGTTTCTTAAGCGAAGGGATGTGTACGAGGAGCCCTAGATTGTGGCGAGAAAAAGGGAGGAACATGGAGTGATTCCTGATAACAGTGCATTAGTTTGTCAGAAAGACCCGCCGTGGTGGTTTGATAGTGCTCTTGTCGTATGGTGGCTGAGTCCAAGGTCCAGGATCGAATAATCGCTGTGGTAACCCCATTACTGTATACACATGCTTGGGAGGTAAAAGAAAAAACAACGAAGGAGAAGGAAGAGGCGACATGACGAGTTCCCTCCTTAGTCCTTGTTTTTTTTTTCACGCTGTTATCAATCCAAACACGCGAACAAACCAACTAGCCCAGCTTGCAATTCTGATTTTGTGCAGTCAAATGGCAAATATTCCCCCGTCTGCAATGCAGTGTCAGAGCACGTTAGCAACCTCCTTCGATCGAAATTAAACCATAGCCCTGCGCAACAGTGACCCTTGTAGGCGACCGGCGCTTCAGGACATTAAAGGGACATTGTGGACAAATTGAAGTATGCTTGTGTAGATAGGGTACTGCATCGTAATCACAAAAAGGCCACTCTTATCGAAAACGCTGCTTTTTTAAGTTATAGAAATTACAAAAAAAAGAAGTACAGGGCCCCTATTCCGAGTTACATCGTTTTTAGCTAAAGAAGCGCCGGAAGAGGATGTTGCGGCTCGGACGTAACGAAAGTTTCGGATGAACCGAACGGTGACGCCCCATACATAGCGCCCGCTCCCACAGCAGGTACTCAAGGACCACAGTGAGATAAATAGCCAACATGGCAGCGAGCTCCGAAGCGGAGCGTCCCGCTTCAGATTGAACTCGTCTTTGTTACGGCGCTGTTCGGCACGTCAGCTGAGTATCGATTGTGTACAGGACTTTTGTTTCCTTTTATCTTGCGTATAAAAAAGTGGATGGACGATAATATTGTTCACTTGATGAGAATCAGATGGCGCCACTATCACTGGAGTTACCGTTGCGTCTGTATTTGCGTGTGCAGTGTCTGCCACCACTTACAGTTCTATATAGCCTCGGTGCTGTGGCTCAGCGTTGAGGTAGCAAGGGGAACTTAAGAAAACTTCGACTGCGAAGTCTCCCAAAGCATACATGAAGAAAAACACAGCAAGAAGATTTTAGCAAATTCGTTTTATTTATTTACTGCAGAAAAAAATGCTAAAAGTGCCATCTCTTAGTTCTTGCAGTGCTCGTATAAAAGTAATGAAAAGCGTAAAATACCGCCCGCATACCTGTCCGATCAGAGCAGCAACTTAAGTTTAGCGTTGTTCCGCAGGGAAGTAGTCAGGGAGATTTGCGGGTACAGCACGGCATCGAATTTGCATTGTGTAGCAAGTGAGCGAACGCCAAATATCCTTTGCGCTGCTTTTTCCGCTGCCTACCATTCATTATCGGCGATCGGCGGCTGCAGCTGCCGCTATCTGTCATTTAAAAACCATTCGTAGTGGCATAAGTTATTTCCTTTTAGTACACCCCCGGCCGTTTCGGTAAAGAGGAGTGTATAAAATATTGCTTTTATTTGTTGAAGTCCGCTGGGAGAATGTAGCAGCTTTGATTGCTATGGCATCTGATGCGGAACTAAAATTTGGATGAATTATCTTTTCGTCGTCTTTCGTTTGTCTCCAAACAGCAGTAGCGCTGCTGGACGTTTCGCTACAGCAACTGCAAGGCAGTGACCTCCTTCCGCCGATCGCAGTCGCTGCCGAAGTGACATCCGCTTCTCAAGCTTCGACCAATCGGTTGCGGCTGCAAATGACGGTTTCGATAACGACGATACTTTGAATACGGGCCCAGGTGTCACAATAACCGGATGATGCCGAAAGTTAAATGAAAGGAAACACCGGTTTCATCGCGCGGATCGCTGAGGCTGTGCTAAACCGCCATACACTTCAAAACAGCAGCCACCGGTTCTTTTCGATAACGATGCTACGAGTTTGAATCTACTGGCGGGAAAATATTTAAACCGAATTTTTCCGGCGAGAAATGCGTCTTTTTCTACCGGACAAATTTAAGCATAATTGGTAAGAAAAAGAGAATTGATTTTTGCTGCCAACAACAATTGGATGGCGTGGTCCTTTGTGTCGTTTTCTGGCCGTATGGTGAATTAAACTGGCCATCAAAAGAGTTTGCTCATTTTGTGCTTAAAAAATGCAGGAATTCAGGAGAAAAGTTTTCTGAGAACGATGTGTTCGAATAATCTCCGGAAGATATCTTAAAATGGTGCCAACCAAGCTTATTAGCTTTTAAAATGAAGCGCGAGTTCAGCTAAGATATATTGAGGTTAATGGTTTGAGGTTGAAAAGGAGTACAAAAAGCTTTGTAAGGGTGGTTACTTTTTAAAAGATTGAGGGAACATGCTGGCATAATATCTGTAATTGAAAAAAGGTAAATTTTGGGTGCGCTGGCGCAGTTGTCAATGTTAGACAACCGTCTGTTGCTTTGCTTCTCATGCACCATAACATTTAGGATTTATATTGAACCTGGCAGCAGCTTTCTAGCTTCCAATACATTCCGAAGAGAACGATTCCTCGTTCTCTACCAGCGAACGAAGTGTAAGTTTTGAGGAAACTAGTATATACTACAAGGGGCATCTTGAAAGTGACAACGCATTCAAAACACAGTTGTGGGGCTGGGCCGAAAGTAAGAAGAAAATTAAATGAAAGAATGGGACAGACACTGCTTCTCCAGGCAGCATATTGAAACGACCCGGAGCATTCTCATTTTAGGATTGTGATCGTGCGACTAAGTTTCAGACGGCAGTTTTAGAAAATTTTAAACTATATTTCAGTAATATATAGTCGTTTACATCAGTTATTTTTCAGACTTAACTACGTTCCTGATGCATATACTGAACTCAGCCAATTTCTTCTTGGTTGAAAATTGTTTACACGTAAGCCAATGTTTCTTTGCAGCTAGTGCGAAAGCTCAACGACAAGCGTTTCAAAATTTATTTTTAACTAACCATAAAAGTAACTCAACTCAAGATAAAAAGATAAGTATACTGTTCTGTCTCGTTTACTATACTGCTCTTAACTGTTCTTCGCGTTAACTTCAGATTGTTAATTTGATTTATTTCCATGTTTTGTTACCATGGCCCTCTATAATTCTTTCTTGGCCATGAGGGTGTACCGCGTAATAAGAGCTTACGTTCTGGAAATGAACTGGCACATATTTCATGCGCTATCTTAGTTCAAATTAATATTAAAAGTAACATTTTATAAATTTATTTAAATAACATTATTAAGCTTTACTGTCATTTATAATTTTTTACATTGCATGTAGAAATTTACTGCGAGTGCGGTACAAATTTTCAGTTTTTTTGCTTCATCGGAAGGAGAATGATGGAAAAAATATCGAATTTCAATGTCAGCCTACCTTCCCCTTCTGAAACCCATATTCGTTAGAGACAAATCATTTCTTACAAAAATATTTATTTATTTAATCAGGATACCCTCAAGGACCCTCATTATTAGAGTATTACATGAGGAGTTAGACAAATAGGGATTACACAAATTGCTAATGCGAAACTGCAGGCCTAGCTGGCCTACTTTAATGCTTATACCTAGAGAGTTGGTGCTGCAAACAATTTAGTCGTTTTAATGGGGGCTCAGATCTGCCTGAAGAAGCTGGTTTTCCTTCAAGTTCATGATCCGGTTACTCAGAAGCCAGTCCCGGTCTGGTCAATGTGGTGGAATGTCAATTTTAAAGTATAGAGACAGGGAAGGACTCGCTCAAAAGCTCGCAGTGCATTTGGGAAATGCGTCATGAAACTAAGCCAGTAATAAACACTCCTGCAAGGCAATCCTTTGACGCGATGATTAAGCGTATGCAGAGTTGCATGATACTTGGCTGAATGTATCTTTTGTACCACCTCAGAGTTGTGACCCAGCCTCGCGCCTACATATTCGGTCGTCCAGGGTTTGCGGAACTGATGGCCTTGCATTTGGGCGCAATGTTTTTGCTTTAGAGATGCCCAACCCTACAAACCCGAGAGCAAAGGTTGGCCGACACAAACAAGATCAATGGCCTAATTTAGAAAAATAGTCATTTCGACAGTAAACAATTGATTTTGCAACAATATCACTGAAAGTAATTATTTCCTTTACTCAAATGACTCTGACAAAGACCGGTTTTTTAAGAACTTTATTTAAGGAGAAAATGTCACCTTACGAAACTGCTTCATTGGCCAAATCCCTCAACGTTCGCAGGACCAGAACGCGTCCGCCCTTGAAGCGTATCTCTTATAAGTGGAGTAACATTACCAACAAAAATCTCGGAGAGATACTTTCGCGTTTTTTTCTAAATTGCACTAGTCATACTTATAATCACCATTATCATTCTATACAAATTCACTGCTGAAAAAGAGTCTATTTCGTTGAACTCCATTTCATTACACGTTTCCTGCATCGAGGGCCAGCCTACCCCACAAATCTTGATCAGCCACTTAACACTCTGTCGCCCCCTGCAACGTTTACCTTTACTTGCAATCCACACCCTTATTCTATAGGGCCATCGCTTATCTTGTCTCTACATTACATGCCCTGTCCGTGTGCAATTCTTGTTCTTGATTTCAACTGTGGGGTATCATTAACTCCCTTTTCTAAGACCTTGTGCTTTCCTCACATCTTTCACCTAATCCCTGTCGTTTTCCCTGGCATTTTCACCAATTCTAAGTAAAGCCTAATCTTAACATCCAAGAATATGCTTGATAGAGAGAATGATGGGAACAAAAAATAATATATCTTTACTTTTGAACAGATATCGCCAAGACGTTTCTCACGACACTCAAGTATTTGGCCAACACGTTCCTTTCCATTTTTCCTTCATGCTTTGGATCTGTGGTAGTTACTGTCCCAAGATAGCGGTATTTAGTTAACTTTAATACCTTGCTCTATTCGGCAAATTGTTATTTGCTTCTCATTTCCGAATACTACTTTCGTTTTCTTCATACTAATTATTTATTCCCCTCAGTCTGAGACTTTAGGTCCTCAGTCTCACCGGCGCTAGTCCTTCCCTGAGTTACCTAGCAAGGCCAATGTCTTCCGAAAATTTGTCGTTACTAAGGCACTCTGCAAAAACTTTAATTCCCTAGACTTCCCATTCAAATATTGTGTATGCTACTTGCAAACTTGCAGTGAATCGCTTCGGAGAGATTGTCTACTCCTGCATGACGCCTGTACAGGTTGGGACTTCATCGCTAATCCTGCAGGCAAATAACGCCGCTCTGCACTGCAGATGTCCAGTATTTTTACATACTCCTCTTCTACGCCCTAAGTCCGCAGTGCCTGCGTAACTGCTGACGTTTCGCTTAGTCAAGTGCTTTCTCGTAAAGCTCTATGTAGGGCTTAGTTATAAGCATGTAACCTGACTGATTGTTTGAACGTAGTCAATTGTCGCGTGCGCTCTCTGTAAACGAGCCCGGTTTTTTCGTGACAAAAATCTAAGGTTTCTCTGATTCTACAGGAGTGCACGTCACGGAATGCATTGCAAGGAGAAAACAGCAAGTTAATTGGTATATAATTTCTTTCATGATTGCAGTATGCTCGGCAGGCACTGTGTGTACAGAATGGCTTGTTTTTTAGCCCAACGTCTCTGCCATCGATCAAGTCACTTTATGCTCGCTTACTTTTTTAATATTCAGCGATTAATGTTGCTGAAGAAGTACATAAACGGTACACAGTCGCGAAGCGAAGAGGACGTTGTTCTGTCGCTGGGCAATTGACGCTGTGGCCAGAGGTGTGTTGGACAGTATAGTGATGAATCTGTTTTGATGACTGCTCCGGAGGTCCAGGGTGTGGTGTAATACCCCCCCCCCCCCCCGAAATATTACGGGGTTAGTTTGGCGGCAGGAACAATAGGCCGTACACAGAAGACACACCAGCAAACCAGGTCACTCAAGCACTAGCCGCAGCGTCCTTGTCATCGTCAACTGCCCAGCGGTAAAATAATGTCCTCTTCGCTTCGCGACTGCGTACCGTAACAATATAAGCGCGAGTGCTTAATCTTGTACGCAGTTGTGTTGAGATGCTACACTTACTGCCATGTGGCTCGGACGGCGGCAGGGACGCAGCCAGAATTCTGGCATGGAAGCGGAACGGTCTAGTGGACAATCTTGCTCCAGCAGACAAAGAGCAAGTGCGCTGGACGACAATCAAGCTAAGAATGGCTGCCACTCTCAGCTTTGCACAGTGTGGAGGTGACGTTAGATTCTCAAGATAAAGAGCCTGCAGCACGTGCTACAATCTGGAACAAGGCAAAATTTTTTGCGTGCAAGTGTAATTGTTCCCGTGTAATCAGGTCGCCTTTGGGGTGACAGGAAAACTGACAAGGCCGCGTGCTGGCGGGTTTAAACAAGACACAGAAAATTGCCCCGGTTTACTTGGTTTAACTAAATGCGACTTAGCGAGCAAGGGCATTTGCTCTTGTTGAGCTTTTGATAAGCTTGAAACATCCAGTTGCATCCAAATGTCCTTGACGTTCTTATTCAGCTTTCTTTTTGTGATAGGCTGCATGCCTGATCTACTCGTCGAGATTCGAGTCGCCGTTCCCTCTGTCGAGCGCCCTCTGAAGCCACTTGTACAAACCTCTGTGCTACATGTTCCTCCAGTGATTGTTGTTTAGCTCAACGAACTCGACACATACTCACGTGAGGGGATTGGCCAAGGTATGATGGTTAGTGCCAACCAAAACCATGCAGTATTTGCGCGGGAAAAAAAGGCATGAGGCGGCAGCGTAGGATAGTGAAATGACTGAAAGAAGAAAAAATAATAATAATTGCTGAAAATTCAAATAAATTAAACAAATTTGAAATGCCATGAAAAGAAAAATACACATTTTGGTACACGCGAAAGATTTTTATATATAATGAAGAAGGTAACCTACCAGTTTCAATATTGTAACTTAACGGGAAACCCTTTGGCGCTCGTACCGAAGAAGAGAAAAACTGGAAGGGACACACAGAGCCCTAACCTCGATAGAGGGACGTTGAAATACGCCTTTCTCTCAAAAGCGAAGCGCCGCCAAGAGAGGAGATAATGTTCTTTTGTTTCAAGTTCCCCTCATGAGTCACAAAGATCCTTTGTAGCGAACCCGCATCTGCATAAGTACAAATTTAGGTAACGGATTCTGCATCGCAGAACTGTCACTGACACCTCGCACAGCCTTCATTTACATGAGGGTTGATTCGAAGGGTACTTCAAGTGGTGTAAATTCACGTCATTGAGCCACGGATCACTCAAGCTGGTCCAGATATGTTGAAACCC
Source organism: Amblyomma americanum (assembly GCF_052857255.1). Taxonomy (NCBI): domain Eukaryota; kingdom Metazoa; phylum Arthropoda; class Arachnida; order Ixodida; family Ixodidae; genus Amblyomma; species Amblyomma americanum. The sequence goes on along the minus strand of NC_135502.1, from coordinate 105,710,199 downwards.
TTGGAAACAGGAAATCTCTAATACAGTGAGTTGAGGGACGGGATGAATTACAGGAGCACTGAGAGCTGAGCTTGCCAATAAATCAGCCACCGCGGTAAAATAGACACAAGAATGCCGGCAGGTAGCCGGACAAAGCGGACCTCGATCTCTCATTGTGAATGGAACGAAAAAGCTGAGGAAAAGATTCAACAGAGATTTTGAGGAAGTTTACAGAGGGACAAAAATTTCACCATTCACCTCCTGTTTCTCGCTCTTTTTCGCATCTCTTGCTTTTCAAGTGTTTCTGCATCCCGTTTAGCAAGGTTCTACTGCCTTCGCTGCTCTGCTTCGGCTAGCGGTGTCGTTGTATCGTCTGAACCGGTTAACTCAAATTGGCACTCTTTTTTTTTTCGTCGCTGCTGAGCTGGCCATGCACTAACACGTTTTGGCGGGCTAGTTGGTTAGGCATCTTGAACAAACAGCGCGAACAAAGACGAGCACAAAAGACAAGAAAGCGCCGTGTCGTTCGCTTTCTTGTCTTTTGTGCTCGTCTTTGTTCGCGCTGTTTGTTCAAGATGGCCATGCACATCGTGCGACTTCGTTAAAGGAGTGGCTTCTTCCATAATTTATCGTTTTCTGTTCTGCACGACGTTGTTGTTGACTTCAGCAGACATCCGTCGACTCCATGCACTTTGGATCTTTGATCTCCCATTGGTGTGGTCCCCGACATGCAGAACTTTCGTGACAGCCCGGCTCCGCTCTGCCGGAAACTTCGTTGTAAAGTTCACTAAGCGGAAGGAGGATCTTCTACGGGCCGTAGTAGCGGTGAAAAAGTTTTTCATTTACTCTGCGACGGCGAAAGGGTGTCCTCACCTACAAACGGGCTTCCGGCTTGTAATCTGCGTGCTGTCGGCCTGGATTGCAGTGCCGGGCGTCAGAGCGCTTTTGAGTTTTAAAGCGCAGCCGGGTAAAGCGTCAGGCTGCTTCCGCGCGGAAGAGTTAAGCGACGAAGTTGAGCTTGTCGTCGTTGCCGGCGCGCAACAGGAACTCTTCATTCAGCCTATTGCGCGCGCAGACAGATAGCCAGCTCAGCGGTGCCGATAGCAAATGCGCTGCACGATCGTCGGATTCATAATGTTCGTTGCTCTCTGGCGCGCTCAATTTAGAGGTGAAGACAAATAGTACAGATAAGGCGCATGTTATCTACGACTTCGCGTGCGACTACTGTCAACACCTAGAAACCCAACAAAAAACAGGAAAAGCAAACATTCTCTGGCAATTTCTACCACACCATTCGGAAGACAGCCAAGTGAAGCGTCGCAAAACTCTCATAGCAACAGTATGCAGCCGAAAAAAAAAACATTGATCCGAGATCAGTATTTCAACTATAGACAGCGAAAAAGAAGGAGCTTCGCTACCTGGAGCCTACGGCGATTCCGCCAGAGCCTCAGTTTTTTTCCTTTCCTGAATTGCAGAAATGCCTAAAATGGAAAAAAAAAACGAGAGTAGTCGCGTCTCATATCCCTATAAAGGACGTGGCTCAAGTTCTGAGTCTTTTGTTTCCCCTAACGTTGTATCGGAATCTCTATCTGGGTCTTCCTGATACGAATGTGAATGTGAATGTGCATTTAATATCCTTGAAAAGCAATCTTTAATAAATTGCGTACTTCGACGCTGCCTGTCAAGGCATGGCTTCAGGCTAAGGAGATGTTCGTGCTATGGACGACGAATTGCCGCCTGTGCAATAAGTCAGAGACGTCTTATAATTGATTTATTCTGTCTTGGTGCTATGCTTTTCTGCGACCGATTACAACTAATTCTTAAGAAGGTCCTTGACATCACACCATAGAGTATTAGATTTTTGCTTGTTGATAAAGATATCTTGTAATTTATGATGTCTGTTTTTATGGGACTATTTAGTACCATATGATGTATAGACATGCCGAATCACGTCGATCATCGAAGTCTATATTTCGAGAGAAACGGGCTTTCGTGCCGTGTGTATATGCTGGGGAGGGTAGAACATCCTCTCTGGCTACCCTATCTTGTGCATCTATGTAGTTCCTATATAGAATACTGATGTTCGTATTATGGCCCGATGATATGAAGCTGGTCCTGCAAACGACTTCAGTAGAAAGGACTAACAAATCTTTGAAGCGGATTGGTCAGGCCGAAGCTCTAATTCTTGCATAGGCAGAGTATATAGTCACAGTATTTTGATCACTGGGAAAAAAGGAAATTTTGCCCAACTCTTTGAGCCCTGTCGGAGCGACTGACGCTTCGGGCGCTGTAATAAAAAAATATCTAGGTAAGAAAAAGCACAAGCTATTTGAAAGACCTGCTGGCAGTTTTAGGAGGATTTATTTGTTTTTGAGTTATCACGGAGGTATCTAAACTCGTCCTTAGATTAATCTAGCTATGTCCACCTGTCTGGCTTTTAGGTCTATTGCTCTCTCCTGCCCTACAGAGAACTACGGTTACTGTGACAAAAGGCGCGGTAGGAAACCGCAATAGAAAAACCAAAGTAACAAGAGGATAAAGAAATAACTTTCATGAAACGTAGTACGGAGGCAAGTTTGGGTAATGACATTATGGCGTGATGAAAACAGCAGCCTATGCAATCAAGTCTCGTTTGATTATGTGCCAAAAAAATTGCATGTAAAAGAATAGTTCGTAAGAAACAGCACTACTGCCAAAGCGGTGATTTTATTACGCACACTGTACAACTGCCCCAGAATGCGGATAATTCCACCAGTACGCCAGCCTTCGAAAGTTTGTGCTTGTTGCAGCTATTCCCTGGTGCGCCACTTTCGGGCATACGCAGAGGTGCTACCGAGTGCAGCAGATGCTGAAAAATTGAATGAGAGGAAAACAAACACTCCTACAATGGAATCCAGGGCCTGTCTTAGGCGAAAGTCACTGTGTGCCGCTAAATGGGAAATTTAGGAAAGGCTCACTGAAGACAGCGGAAAGAATGCAAAAATAGTTTTGAAGTTTCTTGTTTCCCTTGATGGGAGACGGAATTTCAAAAACAATTTTAAAAAAGTCAGTTTAGGAGTGTGCTCCGAAATTTTAACAAATCGAAAGGCGCAAATGGTAATGAGTTTCTTTGTGTCTCCAGTTTAGCGACAGAGACACTAGTATTCTGTTTTATTTTACCGCATGAGCTGAAAATGACACGCGACTGGACTCTCGAAAGAAATCACCCAGCACTCTGTTCTGGTAAGTGGTGTTTATTGCTTTCTTATTAGCAAATGGACAGCCATCGAATTTCGCTGAGATAGTGAGCTGTAGTGCATGGAAAATGTGCTGACTATTATTATGGTAGCGTGCTAAGTGACGGTGCTTCAAGTGCAGTTTCGAGTGCTGTTTTCCGACCGTGTTGTGAGTGTGTGACCTAACAAGCATGTGCACATGTTCCAGGTGTGTCAACGCTGTAGTTTCATTAGTTTTCTGAAAAAACAACAACCTTACAATGAGTTTCGCATTTTTCAAGCGGAAGTATCAAAGTGGGATCGAGTTTCAAATGAAAGCGGACATACGAATAAAAAATGTGGGGCTGTTCGCAAAAAATTCTCACATGCTTGATGTTAGGGTGATTAAGCATGCTAATTAGACCTCTGACGCTTCGAAACTCACATATATGTATTGTACTTTTTCCAACTTCAATGAGACAAATATGTCTTATCAATACTCCTTCAACTTTTATTCTCGCATTCAAGTTGACAATATTAGTGTCTCTCCTTGAATAAAGCAAGGCTGGTCCACAACGCCTTTATGCATACCGATCACAACTATACAATGCTCTTAGTGTAATCTAGCTAGCTGTAGCGCAGATATTGCTTTTAGTTGCGATATTTAAAACCATTTGTGAGTTTGGAACGCACATCAAGCCTACTTAATAGACAATCTGCAGCCAGCTTAATTACTAGCCGCCGCGGTGGCAGAGTGGTTATGGCGCTCGGCTGCTGGGCAGAAAGACGCGGGCTCGATCCCGGCCGCGGTGGTCAAATTTTGATGGAGGCGAAATTCTAGAGGCCCGTGTACTGTGCGATGTCAGTGCACGTTAATGAATCCCAGGTGGTCAAAATTTCCGGAGCCCTTCACTACGGCGTCTCTCATAGCCTGAGTCGCTTTGGGACTTTAAACCCCCATAAACCAAACCAGCTTTATTACCTCCAACTGGGAGACATGCTCCAGCATTACCAGTATGAAATTCTCTGTCGACATAAAGCCTCTCACATATAAGCGGAAGATCACCCGTTTACCGTTGTTCCATAAATTGTGATATTGTTTTCTCTCACCTCTGGACTCCATTCTGGTCCCTCCCCTCCGAACGTCGCGCCGTCTTTTCAACTCTATGAGGATTTTAAGGCTCCATGGCTCATCTAACGCGTTTAACAAGTCATTTATACCTCCTGCCATTGAAGAATAGAATTCGTTACCTGAATCCATTGTAATTGAACGAGATGCTTTTAAATTGCAGCAAATGCTGTCCTCATAATTAAAATCCTAATATGGGTAACTTCTGCCTTCACGTTTTGTTTTTACGTTCTCATTGTATGCTTCACGTACTAAACCATTCTGCTTGATTTATATACATGCATTTTTTCTTGTTTCACTTCTAGCCAGCCTACCAAAGAATGTTACACCTTTTTTGGCCTAAAATGTCGTATGTTATTCTAATGTTCCCACCCTCTTATGTAAAACCCTTCGAAGTGGTCTTTAAGGGCTACTAAATGATGATGAGGAGGAGGAGGAAGAGAAGGAATCTTCCCTTTTCCTCTACGAAGTAATTGTTATCTCAGCGACGAGTACGGTGCGTCGTCTTGTAGTATCTGCCATGTGAAGCGCCTAATCGTAGAATGGGCAGAGTGCTTTTCCGAAAAGGAATAGCTGCGTGCTTTTGGCAGCCTGTGCTAAACCTAACGAGTGCGCTCGTTTGGGAAGTGGTTAATGTTAGCTATGCGAGCATGAGGGATAATCCACGGAGCCATCTTGTCTCTTCTCGCCTTGTTGGCTGCGGCAGCTTTAGAAGATGCGTCTCCAGTCTGGATCATGCAGTTCGCGCATTCGAGACGAGCTTTTTCTTTTCCTTGTGTACTGTGTTCACATGGTGCTTAGTATAGCGGGGATAAGGGCTTAGATTAGAAACCACAAGTGCCAGTGCCAGTCAGCCCTTCGTTAAAACAAGTGCAGGAAATTAGTGTGCAGGGTATCTGTGATCACGACCGTCCTGATTAATAACTCTAATCGTGCTTTTTTCCTGACATTGCTGACGCGAAGTCAGAAATGCTTTTCATTGCCCACTTCGCGACATTCATAAAAGAAGAAGGAGACATCTGGAAGCGAAATTTCGAGGGATCGGATACAACTTGAAGGTCTGCGATGAAAAAGAAAACGGCACACGCTGTAAGGGCTGCCTCTGGCGCTGATATATTTAAACCTGTAGCATGAGAAAAACTGCTCGTAATGCAACGATAAAAGTATCTGTAAGAAGGGCGCTACTTTAGTCGGTCTAACAAATCTCAGAAAGGTGCTTGGTTCATGACCCGAAGCCCTGTGCAGTAAATTTCTTACATTCATTATGATCTTCAAATGTTCGCTCTTGTTTCAGTAGCCATTGTCCACTCTCGTTTCAAATGTCCACTCTTGCCGTTTGCGTCTCACTGAGTGTTTTGCATAAAACATTTCTTGTGACTCGTAAGTGAGCGAACCTACTAGCATAACAAATCCTGTCTGCCAAGGACTCCGCTTCCTCTCCACGATAGTAAATTTCTTGCAGGAACTTTTTATGAAGTTGAAACTGTAAAGTGCCTACCGTGTATGTTCCCGCATATGAACGACGATATGCAGCTATCACTACCCGTCAGGCATAGAAGACACGAAAAACAAACTTTATTAGCGTGAATACTAGCAATATATAGCAAGCCCTCAAACAGGAAAAAAGGTGTGCTGGCGTAGTTAAGAGCCGATTGTTAGGTGCACTTCTCTCAGGAACAAACATGATAAATAGTCTAATCATGCAAGAGTTTTGTCTGTCACGAGATCAACGTCTCGTGTAAGCAAGGGAGGGAATTTAAAGGTAGTGCCACGTGAAAAATTAAAGGCGACCAATGCGCTTGGTGCGGCAAGTGTGCTAAGCAATAGTGTTCTCAGGGAAGGAACAGCGGCTTCCGCTGACGGGTTCAGGTCAAGCGAGCGGATGGCTAGATCCAGTCCGTCAACCACCGTGTGACATACCGTAACCCCTGTGCAATTTACGGTACTTGTTGCCTCCCATCATATCTTCATATTCTCTATAGCTACCCAAGAGGATTTCCTTCTATATTTGCCACTAGCCTACAGATGCTTCACACGAACAGATGGACGGACAGATTTTCCCAAAAAGCGGTTCTAATGCTAACGCATTAAACGGATTTTATGCATGACGCTGCGTACCGACGCTGTCCCAGCTAACAAGAACTTTCCTGCGATGTCTTTTAATTATCATTGCTCGAACAGCTCCACTCCTTTTGCTCGTGGAAATCTGCTCAGTCTAAATTTAGGGACTTTGACTTTGGCATTTGGTTTTTATTGTCAGCGTATCCTGCACGAAACATCTGAATAGCGCCATGCTGATTGGAATTTTAAATGTGCTGCGCTTGAAGTTAACTGGAGCCTTGAAACATACGTCAAAATACAGTGAATGATTAGGCTGGACGTGTCTAAATTGTAACGTTAAAGTAGTTTAGCTGGTACAGGCATAGATCTAGATACACTGACATATAAGCATAGCTCCTGCAAGCCGTGGAACAACAAATAGTGACTGACAAGGAGGACAGATCACTCGCTTGAAAACAACCGTGCGGTCCTTCCCAGTATTTGAAAACGCGGAGTCAAGCGATTGATGATGAACAAGAAACTAATTCGAAACGCTGTGCAGACGCTCTTTACATGAGATGAAAAAAGTATCTACCTATGTCCGTATTCCAAGTATCAGTTGCACGCGTTGAAGTGGAAATTTGTTTATATGTGACCTGGAGCTTTAGCTCGGGGAAAATCTGCTTACATCACCATTTTCTGAACAAGGCAAAATAATGCACAGAGTCTGTTGCGCGAGCCACCTAGAAAACAGAGAAATGTTGAAATAACGCGTTCCGACACGACTGCATCGATCGAGCGAAGCTTCATTGCGCACGTGGGCGAGAACTGAAATACGATCTCCGCAACGACTGCGCTCAATCTATCGAGGCTTAGGAAGGTGACGAAGCTTCGCTGAGAATTTCATTTTGGAAACAGTCGAGCCAGGCGTAGTGCACTGCGGGCCTCACAGATCACATTTAGAAGAAAACAGCGGCAGGAGCAATGGCTTTCGCATTTTGATAAATTGGTGCCAGCCATGTCTTTTTTTGTTGAATCGCAGCATTGGCCTTTACAAGTATGTACTTTATTCTGTGGTGTACAGGCCTTCTTTTCTGGGAAATCCTCACAGAATGTGACTTGGAGTTCATTTCCACTGCAGCTTGATTAATGCAGTGATTTTGAGTTCGACCAGATCTATATTGGTATTTTCTTTAAATACTGTAACTTGGGCCGGTATTATGAAGGAATCGGAGCCAATTTTTTCCCGGCGTGCGTTTTTCGTTGTGCTTGAAAAGTTTAAAGTCCTTATGCGCCGGCGTTTCACAGCAGTGGTACTCGTGGCAACGTCACTAGATTGTCTCTGTGGGAGGAACTGCTAAGAATAATGAGAAGGCACCCGTGTCACAACAGACGGAATGGATTTTGAGGACGTTCAAGAGCTGTACTTGTCACCAGCAGTCATGCCCGAGCAGGATCCATCGTGTACGAAAGCTGAATACAGAAGTGCACAGACCTGTCTTAGCGCCTGAACTTTGTGCTCCGCTGGGCTCTGCAGCACACAAGCGACGTCTTGCGAGGCGCCCGGTTCGAGATAGCACATGTCTGAGCATTTTCTCAAAATCAGGCAAGGGCTATCTCGGACCAGGCGTTCCCGCTTGACATCGATCTCGCACATTGAATCATTACATTCGAGTGCTCTAGACATGTCTGTGGACGGCTGTACATGGTAAAGACAAACACCCCCTTGCTAGAGGGCAGCTGACACCAGGTGACGCAGTGGGCAGCTGAGCTCACTGTAATCAAGTCAGCGTGAATGAGTGGTCCGAAGTTGTACTATTTAGTACGCTAAATTGTACCATGAGCCAGATGAATGCAATACACAGATGTGCGGCCTTAAACTGTGTATCTTGAGTATGAGCTGCCCCCAGATGATTCAACCTGGTTGATTCATTGCAAATGATAAAAATCATTGTCGTCACAACCTTGATGATCTATATTGTCATTTCTGCAAACATTACTCTTATTTTCGCAAACTCTAGATGAAGTAGGAAAGCAAGATTAGGTTGGCTGCTTTCACAATAAGAGAGACAATACTTGCCTTTCTAGGAAGCGATTTGACTGAGCCCACGAACGGCAAACATGATGTTGCGAACTTGGCAAGAAAAATGAACATTGCCTCTCTTCAGCAAAAAATAAGAAAATGAAAGAAAAAATACGCGATCAATGTGTAAAGACGAAAGACATGTGGCTGTTTATGTTACAGCGCAACGCATTTTCGTCTCACTCCTCCGCTCTTCGGGCTTAAACTATTCAGGCGCCGAGATGATAGCGCTATGCTATATAGAAGACGACGGGATCAGATGAACGCCTTGACAACGAATAGATTCTGTACCAAGACTGACGGCGCTGCTGTTGCGGAAAATAGGGGTCACCAGCATTAAGGTCAGCGCACAATCAGTTCCGGCTCCCTGACCCCGACGACGGTGGCAGTAAAAACGCAAGTAAATCTGCAAGAGATTATATGCAAGAGCGCACTTATGGGTCTTCAAGAGAAAAGGCTATTCATTCGGCTGTGGCTCAACTCGCGCCTAAGTGATTTATGGCTTCGAACCAAAGTTTTTATTTACAGCATGCTGCAGGCCCTACTGGGCCCTACCAGGAGGGGCAATAGAATTCAACATGAAAGAAAGACTGAAAGAAAATTCGAAACACAAATTGGAGACACAAAGTTCTCTGGGCCGTCAAAGCTATTTCGCTTCCCGCACTGAGAACAAACTAAGAGCTTTAAAAAACTGTTTTTGTCCTTCGTTGCGAAATAGTAACTTACAGCCTTTGCTGCTTCCTTCGGCTAGGCTTTTCTATGAAACGAGAAAGTATTAGTCGGACAAAAGACCACCTGTCAGCTGTGTTTGCTGAGAAATGAGAGGGACGCATTTGTGGGCAGTTGAATGTATTCTACGAAATTAGCTTTCTTTATAGGTCGCGTTCGATAACAACAAACTTTACAGGAGTCTCTCCCTGCAACAGCGAAGGGACAGCGTCTTTTTCAAGTAGGGCTGTTGTTGTTGGCCTCTGGTAGAGTGGCACATACCCACAGTGGGGACTGACCATGTTGACTTGCACATTCAAATACCACTGTTCACCTGTGACACGTAATTACGGTAGGCAGTCATTGGTAAAAAACATGTGGTAAAGGAAAGAGTTCTCAAAATTATAACTAACAAAGAATCTCACTGACACAATAATGTAATCATGAAGACACTCGCACACAGGTTTTAGTACATATCCTCTGAATCGTGCCCCAGTGGAAAGCAGAACCGAAAAGATGAAGTTCTAATCGAGCGAGGGGAATCTACAAACGGCCGACTTATGACTGCGCGACGCACATAGCACCGCAACTTTTTCTCCATTGCGTTCCTTTTTTCGAATGGGACATCAAATTCGTGTCGTGCTCTGCGTACAACATAAAGGCAACGTCAGGATTTATCTCGCGCATTTTTGTGCAAACAGCAAGGACGTGAAGCAAACCAGACGTTTTTGTTGGTGGTGCTAATTGTATGCTAACCACTGATCTTGAAGGACGGACACCGCAGAGGCGGAAAGTTATCCTGAGTCGCCACACGTGCCGTTAGCTGCGAGCTGGGCGCGGCAGTCTATAGGCTGTTGATGTCACAGAATAGTGTGCCGTTCCATACTCGAAAACATGCTGCGGAGAACGGCGAAAAGCACGAAGCCCAATACCCTAAATGCGATCGACGTCAATAATTATAATGGCTGAAACTGAATGAAACTTTAATAACCTGACAGAGGAAAGACGGAGATGAAAGAACGGAGAGAGCGAGTAAGGTGGTGAACCGCTCTAATGGAGATTTTTTTTTTTCAACAGCGAATACCAAAGCTACAGATACGTCTATTGTGGTAACACACAGGGGCCTACATGTTTTCCATTTTACGCGATATCGTAGCAACGCGGTCTAACGTACTTGTTAAACAGATAGCAAACTCTTCGGATAAATTGAGGGATGATAAGAATATTTTAATGTATAAAGAGTAGAGACCTGAAACGCCAACAAAGGTTCAGGCCGACTTGGTCAAATGTTTACGGGAATCCCCCAATGTGGAGTAGATTTCTAATAAAGAAGGAATTACTCTCCGGCATCCACCTAAGCGCAGCCATACGGCTACAGTGGAAAGCTATACAGCTTCCCCAGAAACTCAGTAGTTAAAGAAAATTTCTTCTTGGTCCGGGGTTCGAACCCGGGACCACCGCTTCACCGGAGTAGCCGCTGTACCAACTGAGCTAACCGGGACGACTAGCATATGGCAGAGCGAGGGAGCATTGATCCATAACTGGAAGTGGGAACAGTGTCGGGTGCATGGCAATGAGTAATTTCTCTCTTAATACTTTTGATTATTAAGTAGAACGTGTTGTCGGGCTAGTTTGTGCAATACTTCAGACATGATAGTTACGCAAAACGCACACACACACACAAGACAGGGTATGGGACGAGCGCAAACACACGCTTGACATGTCCAGGCGACGCCTCAACGCTTTCCTTGGAAATGCGTCAAGCCCTGCTTGAGGAAGAATGTGGGGTTTCTTGCTGGTACGGCAGAGCGAATATGTTCGAGTCCTAGGCGTTCACTTAAGCGTATGATGAAGGAACACATAAAGATGGGCCCGCTGAAGCAGAAATGTGACTAAGTAGAACGTGTTGGGCAGGGGGGGGGGGGGGGGGATAGTTCAATACTTGAGACAAGGTACTTGTGCGAAATACACGCACACACAAGACAGGATACGGAACGGGCGCAATCCCGTACCCTGTCTTGTGTGCGTGTGTTTCGCGCAACTACCATGTCTGAACTTTCGAATAATGTTTACATCTACAAGGAATCCACCAACGTAATCAACGTAACGTAATGTAACCTAATATGTTAGTGCAGTCGTGTCTGTGTAATGAATATTTAAAAATATATTCCAATCAATCCAAAATCAGTTAAAAAAGCGGATCCTCACCTCGCCCAACGATCAGGCACGCTTATAAAAGGCATGGTCGCGAATGAATAACAAATACATCATAAAAGAAACTTCAGAACAATCCGCAAAAGGAAGCACTTCTCCATTTAGAGCTTCACCAACATAAAGAAAACGTCATCTGAAGCAAGCAGTAGCGGTACACATAAATACTGAATAACGGAAATAAAGCGCCGATGAACCCCATGTCCATGCGATGCAAAGCTATAAAGGGCAAAAAAAGCTTATCAAAAAGGTTCGAGACAAGGATATAACATCTCGCCGAATTTATTCACTGCAAATTTGCAAGAATGCAAAAAATAAGAATTATTTAGGCTTTGAATTGGTGCAGCTAGAACACTTTGATATTATCAAGATTAACTCAACGAAACGCTTTGGCAACAGAAGGAAAACAATGTAAAAGCGGCAGGTATCATTTAATGATAAGATAACCCAAGAAACTGTAGAACCAATTGCAGGAATGCAAGAATTTGGATAAAATATCAGGCACAAAGGGGCAAGGAATGAGTGCATTTATCAAGAGCGTGTAAACATGCGAGATCTGAATCGCTAGAGAGAAATCTGACTGGGAGATAACAAGTGGTGGTCTGTGATACTATCACCTTGGATACCAAGCGAAGGAATGCGTGATTAGGGGTGGGAAAGGATTGTATAGAATGACAGAATTAGCAATGTTCTTAAAAGATGTTAATGTGATTAGAAGGACACAAGCATAATGGAGGAGATTATGGTATATAGTTCAGAGTTCAGGGGGGGGGGGGGGGGTGTTACGCCCCAAAGCGGCTCTGGGTATCAAGGACGCCGTAGCGAAGGGCTTCGGAAATTGACCCCTTGGGCTTCTTTATCGTACACTGACATCACACAGTACACGTGTCTCTTGAATTTTGCCTCCATCGAAATTCGACCGCCGCGGCCGGGATCGAACCCGCGTCTTTCGGGTCAGCAGCCGAGCACCATAATCATTGAGCCACCGCGGTGGCAAATGGAGGAGATTAAGAGAGAGTTTTTCCCTGGAGTGAACTCAAATTGGATGGTGCTCCTGCTGTTAGAGATGTTGGTACTTCCGAGAATTCACGTCTGCGAAAACGGCTGATCCTCCAAAAGAAGAAGAAAAGAAACGCAAGTGAAGCCTATGTCTTGGCCACTCCCCCGTAGTGGGTATGTGCCGGCAACGTGTGAGGCCTTCCTTCCTTCCTGCATGTACTGAACGATCCTTTAAGCTTACAGACAGGCAAATCTGGGGCAATATTTTGCTTTATACTTCACAGGACAAGAGACTGTAATGTGGACACTGCGTTCGAAAGCGAAGAAAGCATGTTGCCTCACAAGTCGTAGCTAAGGCGTTTCTGACTTCGTGTTGCTATAGGCAGTTATTTCACAAGATAGTATTATAAAAAAGTCCAATAATATCGTGACGCAAGCCAAAAACATTTCTCTCTGTCAACGTGAGCAAATGCTGAACTAAGAGCTTCAGGTTTCCAAACAAAACGTGTACTCATTATATGCACCTCTATTCATGTCCTGAACAATTAGTATTTTTCCCTCTCCTGCGTACATTCGAAGGCTCTTAGCTTCAGAACTTTTAGGTAAAAGCTTTTAACAAGTTGTAGTGGTGGGGCAAACTCTATCCTTGAACCAATGCAATTGTCACTACACCGAAACTGGCCGCTCTCAGGTTTCACTTATTATATACAGACACTGCAGCCTCAGTTTCTAGACATTAGAGGAGTGGTTAAATAAAAAGAAAAAAGAAAATCAAGTGCCCTTACTAGGCACTTGATTCAATCAACAGCCTGCGCTCTGCGTTCCTACAAGAGCAACAAGAGAGGTAGTCGTCTGCGAACGAACTCAGATGAATACCTTTTCAGTGCTCCTGACGGTCTTGGATATCGTCACCAGGGTTGCCCTCAGCTTCTACGGATGCTCTGAACTCAGCAGAACAGGAATGTCGCGGTCTCGTTTTGAGGCTTCATTGAAAACTTGCTTGATAACTATCGATTGTAAGTAAATGGCTCCATGAAATTGTAAATAATTAAAGTTTTTAGCGTTTAAATACTATTGAACAAGCGGCCGTGCGTAATACACATAAGTGGTAAAAATGGACAACAAAAATAGAAAAGCCATAACATCGCATTTTGAGGAGCCGCAAGCGAGCTCTACGCCATCACGTCCGGGTGGGCTAATCTATATTTTACACACCCTCTCTTGTTTGCTTTTCTGCATGCCGACCTTCAGCACGATTGTCCGCGCGTTTCAAAGCGTACTAAGGAGCCGACCTAAACAGGCCCGAATGCGTCCTCCCATAGCGTCCGGAAGAACTCCAACTGAAGCTTAGCAGCATTTTCAAGGCAATGATATGCAGCAGAAAAAAAGTTATCCACGGTCGGAATCCCAGCAATCAGCGGACAAAGAGAAGCACCTTCGCTTCCCGGTGCCTAGAACAATTCGGCCAAGGCCTCGTTTTTATTTTTTTTCTGAATTAGAAAAAACTGCTGAAAAGGGAGAGAAATCCCTGGAAACACTCGTGCCCTATATCAGAAAGCACATGACTCGAGTTCTGATTCTTCTTTGCTTCTAACATTGTATTCGAAGATTTATATGGGGCCACGTCCTCGGCACCAGCGTTTGAAAGCTTTATCAGCGAGTGTGCCTTCAATAGGCTGCAAAAACTTTCTTCCTTATATTTCACAGTTCGACGCTGCCTCTCAAGGCATGGCTTCTCGATAAGATATTTGTACTTTGGACGATGAATTTCCACCTGTGCAATACGCCAGAAACTTCTTATGATTGTTTTATTCTGTGTCTTGATGCTATGTTCTTCTATGAGGCATTACAACAAACGCTTAAAAACGATGTTGATATTAAACCATACAGTATTACATATTCGCCTGCTGAGAAAACTGTGTTGTACTTTGTGATGTCTTTGTCTTGATGGGACTATTCAGTGTGCGGAAGATCCCTATGAAGGACCGACATGCCGAATCACGTTGATTATCGAAGTAGGTGTTCTGAGAGCAGTGTGCTTTGGTGCGGCGTCTATGTATATTCTGCGCTCGGTATACCTCCTCTCCAGCTACCCTGTCTTGTGCATATGTGTGGCTGTCAGAATTTTGATATTTCTATTATGGCTCTTATTGTGCCGCCCGCGGATATAAGGATCTTCCACCTCCGCAGTCTCTCGCATGGCTTGCGTGCGCAGCAGTTATTTCCTTTTAATCATCTCCTCTGCTCCCGCCACCAGTGCGAAGAAGTGGTCGAAATCAAGCTTCTCTTGCAGCTTGACTAGGTACCGGGAACCACTACAAGACTTAACGTAAACAGCAAGAATCACACCAAAATGCAATCAAATATTAACTGCTCCTGGTCAACGTCGCCGGGCTTCCTATCCGATGAGTATGATCTTTTCTCGTTAATACAGCAGGCCAAGGTACTTTCTTAAGCAGCAGTCACCCCATAGCGCTGAACGCGCGAGGGGGTCTCACACGTGGCCAAACACATATTACCTGAGCTTCCGACACCATTATTTAAAAAATGCCACCGGTGGCGCGGGATCGCGAAATGGCAGTTCAGTCGGTCAGAAAAAGCAGCAAACCACCGGACGGTGCTCCGCGCTTATTACGGTGCGCGTTCCAAGGCGGCAAGCACCATGCGCCGACTGAGATCTCAATTATTGCGAGCGGATACGACTGCGCCATAATAACACCAGCAGCAGAATCGGCGGATAACATCGCAAAATGCGACGTCTAGTCCAAAGCGGTGACGCTGTCGTCAGGTCATAGTAATGTCCGTTCCCTTTCGGTACTGCGGCCTGGCCACCAAAATGACCTGTGTTGTAGAACGGTGAATAGAATGTATATATAAATGCCATCGTGATTACATAATTTAAAACTCAGAAATGCACGTCATTGATATATAGATGATAAAATTAAGAAAATAATAACGTATATGTAAGCTGAACTCATTGGTAAATTCTTCACCGGGTTTGTTCATGAACTTCATTAAGAAAAACTTGGGCGACGCTTAACCTACCTTTAACCGTACAATGCTATAGGATTAGGGATCCGTCGCCTGTAAGTAGTTTTTGTCTTTCATAGATTCATATAATGCGAGGGAGTTGGGGTAAACAGAATTTGGGGTAAACAGCTGAAAGTTTGTAACTTTTCTCCAGCGTTCTCAATGTTTAGGAATTACAAGCTGAACTAAAGTTGGGAGTGCACATGGTGCACTGAAAAAGAAAAGTGGAGTGCCCAAGACCCGCCGCGGTGGCTCAGGGGTTAGGGCGCTCGGCTAATGATCCGGAGTACCCGGGTTCGAACCCGACCGCGGCGGCTGCGTTTTTATGGAGGAAAAACGCTAAGGCGCCCGTGTGCTGTTCGATGTCAGTGCACGTTAAAGATCCCCAGGTGGTCGAAATTATTCCGGAGCCCTCCACTACGGCACCTCTTTCTTCCTTTCTTCTTTCACTCCCTCTCTTATCCCTTCCCTTACGGCGCGGTTCAGGTGTCCAACGATATATGAGACAGATACTGCGCCATTTCCTTTACCCAAAAAACCAATTATTATTATTATTATTATTATGCCCAAGGTTTGTTACGTTTCTGTGAACCTGCACAAAGAAATCCCCATAGCGGGCACTAAAGCCATAACTGGTCGGAACACCACTTTGTGGCGCTGCGACATCATAGTTCGTTAACACGTGAGTCATTATCTCGATCACACAAATTCTTATGACTAAAAAAGCGCTGGTCCTCAAGAAGACCCCAACAGCGAACATTGATATCATGAATAAAATATAAGGCTATTTCCATCACGAGAGGATAAACTAAAAATGTTCATAATTATATAGTTCACAGCTAACATTTGACGTATAGCTGTTTTCGGACTGTGTAAAGAGATCTTAGGGAAGGGCGGGGTAAAATGAGACATGCCTCGTCTAGCGACATCTAGCGCAAAATCTTTTAGAATAAATAGGTTTCTTAAACCAGCGTTAGGTGCCGCTAAGTGGCCGCTAAATGTATGTTAAAAACGGCGGTAATCTTGCGTTGCACATTTCCGGAAAAAATTCTGGAGCGACTTTCATGGAGTGGCTGTCCTGCCAAAAAGGTGCGAAATTCTGACATCCTGTTTCTTTGGACCTGTGCAACAGCGTAGCCGTGAACTACTGAGACAATGTACGTATTTGTGTTGTTACTGCATCTCCCTGGCTAGCTGTGGAAACAATTACATTTCCCTATGTGGTAATCTTCATAACTATAAAACCGATTGAGTAGGAGCCTATGGAAGTGGCAAAGCGCGACAGTTCGTCGCTCGGAGCAAGCAATTGCAGTCTCTGCTCGCGGAAAGTGCCTTCTTAAGCTCGGATTTTTTTGTCTCGTTTCCTAGAATTGCCCGCACGTACAAACGAAAGACGATGAGGGCTGCATAGAGGGAGGCCAATATAAAGAAGGCTCTAGAAAGCGTGCGCCAGCGATAACATTCTATTCGCGCTGCACAGAAAGCCTTCTCTGTGATAAGGATGCCCTTCAACGGCGAGCAGAACGAGTGGAGACGCATGGTCCAGACATGCTTTGCAAGCAGCAGCTTGGATCAAACACACAAGCTACAGCCATCTGACGTAAGCTTTTTCGAAGCCTTGAAAGCTGCCTACAACAACGCATGCCGGGAGTGGGTGCTGAGCAACATTGGGAGTCGCATCACGATGGAGAATGTAGGTGAGCTGGTACGCAAAGCCTTTCAACGATCAGGAAACATCTGTAACATAACCAATGGATTGCGGAAGTGTGGTGTTTGGCCACTTTCTCGTGCGCCGCTGGATGATCCTGAGTTCGATGAATCGCCATTGGCAAGCACAGCGGGACATCAGACTTGCGGTAAACACCAAGGATCCCGCGCTAACTGCTCCCCGCCTACTTCTACCGAAGACATTGAAGAGCCCGCTCAACGTGACACGACCTTTCAAGTTATTTCTCCTGTTCCTGCTATAGAAAAAGCAAAAAGAGTGAAGTAGGAGACAAGCACCGCTTTGACCTCATCGCCTTACAAGGCGAAGCTAGTTGCAGCAAAATCTCCCAAGGAGTCAGGTATGGCCTCAACAAAACGAAGCAGGAAATTGAACAAAGGGGCTCTTGGTGGCAGTGTTCAATCGCAGGATATTGCACTGAAAGGAAAACGTTCTGCGAAGCGATTAACAAGCAACCGATGTCACTGGGAGTGCCTCGTGTGCAAAGAATTATGGAGCAACACAGTGCCTCGTTCTGTGTGGATGCAATGCACGACGTGTCACGAGTGGGCTCTAGACGAGTGCGCCGGGACCCATGTATTGTAGTTCAAGTGCTCCGAGTGCAAGAACTGATTTTTTTTTTTTGGTTTTGACAAAATGTCTCGTTTTGCCCCGTGGGTCGGGGTAAAATGAGACAAATGGGACTTTTTTATAACTGAGGAATATTCATAGTTGTGATGTTGCAAGGTTTCTTAGTTTTGCTGACCACTTAGCTAAGATGCCAAGGAAGGCGTTTTCGGGTTTTTAAATAAAGGAGCAAAAACAGGATGTGTTTGGAAATTTTTGTCTCGTTTTACCCCGCCTACCCTACATATTTTGCACCTTAGAGTTATCGTGCATAGATACGACTGCACAAGCACTAAAAGTGATCGGCCCCAAGAAGACACCGCCAGATCCCCCACATATCTTCATCGCTTGGCCCCTGTCATACATTCTCAGTGACCCTGACCTTTCGTGTTTGCGATCTCTGGACGCTGGCTCCTGGCGCGCCTACTCCGAACCGTTTAATCTGCGAGAGCCTGAAACCGCCAACGCATCCTTATCCGCGCTCTGTGGATGAAGGTCTATTGAATAATGCATATTCTCGGCCTCTCAAAGAAGTTCGGGCGCCTCTCTATTTTAGGCGTTCGATTCGTGCAATTCGCTCGTCCCAGCGGAGCCTCTAGATTCGAGGCGGGGACGAACGCGGTGCCCGCATGTTATCTGCCCTGTCAGACAAACCTACTGACTGTGGATGGAAGGCGCTTACTAAACTATGAGGCCTTACATCGGATGACTTAATATGCTCAAATCTGTTCCTCAGCGTGGCAGGACACGGCCGCAGAGTACTTGCCGGTGTTTTGTACTGCGTAGACTGCACTTTTCTCTTAAATTATCAGCCATAATTATTTTTATTACCGCATTAGATTTAAATGAGTTCAGCGTAGGCACAAACTATTGCGCCTTATTTGGATAATTAGGAGCAGGCGCCAGCTAGCGTACTCTACGGTGTGCATGGCAGAAAGAAGGAAGGCAGATGGCTTTTTAACACTCTTAAAGTGAACTCTCAAAGGCCCAAGTCGAGAGCCTTTCAATCCCACGTTCGCTATCTCTCCAGGTCCCACACCCCTGCATTCCATTTTGCTGAGCTGGCGTTTTTCTTTTCACAGTTTTGCAGGTGAACTGGTTAATCCTCTTTAGGAGCCATCATGACTGGACATGACTCATCTTTCCCATCCTAACAACCTTCCCAATGCACGCCCTCATCCCCTGACTGGGCATGCATTCCTCCTCGCTTGGCCCAGACGAAGACAAGTCCACTTGTCAAAACATTGGCAAGCACCCTGAGGCAGTCCCCTCCCTTGTTTACTTTGTGAGTGCCTACGGCGTATAAGCTGTTTCTTGACAACAACAGCTGCATGAACAACACTCAGCGTAGTCACGGCATCGTGGTGCTCTACGCTGATGAAAACATCTCAAAATTAAACGAACGCAAATGCTAGGTTCGACAAGGAAACAGTGGAAATCCAAATTGGTTCACGAAAGAAATATAGGATTTTAGATTCTAAGCACATTGTCGACAAAACCCGTACACGTAGCGGACCAATGTCTAACGTCATTCCTATCAAACGTTATGTTTGTCTCGAAACTTTGCTTGAGTGGGCATAAAAACTTGTATTGAAGACATGGGATTGGATGTCTTCATTTTTTTATCGGCGACATTTAATTACCTTCTGTACATTCGGTACGTTTTTTGCGGCAAGTTTTATAAAAGCAGTTTTAATGTGCCCATCGCATAATTATATTCAACTCTTAAACATCCGTGGACGAAGAACAGTTTTATCGGCGTGCCATACTGCTACATTTAAAAGAAATTGAAACTGAACACAGCATTGAAAAAAAAAAACTAGCTTGAAATAAGGCATATGTTTGTTGAACGCACAGGCGAAAATTGAACGTACCTACCTTTTTCGCTTCTGTCCCTACAAGTGCTACGCTTACAGGATGCACTCGACGGAAGTCTACTCGAGCACATTTTTCAGGGTAAGTGAAAAAAAAAAAACATCGAGGGAAAAACTCTAAGACTATTCTAATTCATTCTAAAGGCTTCAAAACTCACTTTTTCTTTCGAATACAAGTTTTCTTTTTCTGTATATCGAATAGAGAATGCAGAAGAAAACAGATTTTTCAAGCGATAACGCAGCACGAGCTGCCATAGACAACGAGCTATCCTATGACAGACTGTGATTTACAGGAAATTAGAGCGGACCGTGTCTTCGCAGAGAAATAGATCATTCAGTGCGCGCATAGAAACAAAACCGTGAGAAAGATTTTCCAGATAAAATTTATGGACCGTCCAAAATTCCACCTCGTTCTTTTCCTCAATCAACCGAAGAACTGCTGTTGAGCACGCGGCTGTCTTTTTCTCTTTAGAGAAGGCTACTCTCAGTGCAAACAAGTTTGTGGTCAGCGCCCGGTTAGGTCGCAAAATTTGCAGCTGTCGATAACGGTAAAGTGGTAGTACTGGTTATAAATACAGAAAAGAACGACCACAAATGGGAGGCGTCTAATAAGCCCTCCCACGATTATGCGTATGATGCCCCGTGCGATAGTTTTTGCGAATAAATATACACAGCTCGTATTGGGCTACACCGCATAAGTGGCGCAGTCAAATATCAGAACCGAAGGGCACTTGACTAAGCATTCATAGGTGCTTTGCAAATCTTCGAATTCCGGTGAGGCTTCCACCACTACAGTAATCATCATCATCATCATTATCATCATCAGGCTCAATACGCCTACTGCAGGGCAAAGCCTCTCCCATGTCTCTCCAATTATTCGTGTCCTTTGATTGCTGCGCCAACCCTAGGCCTGCACTTTCGTCCGCCCACTTAACCTTCTGCCGCCCCCTGCTACGCTTGCCTTCTCTTGGAAACCACTCCGTTACCCTTAAAGATCAGCGGTTATCTTGCCTTCGCATTACATGCCCTGCGGTTGTCTTGCCTTCGCATTACATGCCCTGCCCAAGACCATTCCTTCTCTTGATTTCAACTAGGGTGCCATTAACACGCGTATGTTCTGTCACTCACTCTGCCCGCTTCCGGTCCCTTAACGTTACACCTATAATTTTTATTCCCACGGCTCGTTACGTTATCTTTAATTTAGGCTGAACCCTTATCGTTAGCCTCCACGTTTCTGTCTCGTAGGCGAGTATCGGTAAGATACAGTAGTTGTGCACTTTTCACTTGAGGGATATTGCTAAACTGCCATTCATGATCTGAAAGAACCTGCCATATGCTTTCCATCCCATTCTTATCCTTCCAGTTACATCCCTCTCATGACCCAGATCAGGTGCAACTACCTGCCCTATGTAGACGTATTCCTTTAGCACTTACAGCACCTCGCTAAAAATTGGGAACTGCTGTTCCCTTGCTAGACAGTTGAAGATTATTTTGGTTTCCTGCACGTTAATTTTTAGACCCACCGTTCCGCTCTGCCTGAATAATTCATCATGATTTGAAGTTCACCTCTTGAGTGACTCAGCAAGGCAACGCCAACAGCGAATCGCAGATTATTTAGGTGTTATCCGTTGACTCTTATCACCAACTGTTCCCAATTCAGGCCTCGGAACACATCCTGTAAACAGGCGGTGAATAGCATTGGCGAGATCGTGTCTCCTTGCACGACGCCCGTCCTTATTGGTATATATATATATATATATATATATATATATATATATATATATATATATATATATATATATATATATATATATATATATATATATATATATATATATATATATATATATATATATATATATATATATATATATATATCCCGTTCGTTTAGCCGCGCTGTGTCACCTTGACGCACACAGACGATACCGGAAGCTCTGGTCGTTTGATTTACCGCTCTGAGGAGAAGCCTGCAAAAGGCGATTCTTCCGTCTGCTCCCACCAAGTACAGTATGCTTCTAAAGACTTCCAAGTAGCGTGTTAAAGATAAGTCTGTCCTTCTGCCCAACATTGCGTGGCTTTTCTTGCCGTGTTACTCGTCCTGTGTCATCAGCCAGAGAGACAGAGACTGTAATGAAAACATCGATCCACGAGGGGCAGAAACATTCAACTCCCGGCGAGTGGCGCCACGGCTACTAGACAAACGAAAAACATAAACTCCGGAGAAACTCTATCGACCGGTACAATAATTGTCTGGAAGCGGCCACCCATATCGCGGTGCGCAAACCTCCATTGCTTTAACGAAACATGGTTTATGCTTTTCATTTACATCAGTCTCAAGTGAAGGATATAGCAGACGGCTTTCTTTAGCGGTTATTTTTTTTGCTTTTCGTCCTTTTACTAAGGTTACAGCGTAGTGTATTCAGTGGAAATTTTTTGATGAGTTCTGTGAAGACCCGGTGTGCATTCCCTGGAATATCTGCAGACTCTTGGAGAAAAATAAGCAGTAAGTTCATGTCTCTAAAATATTGGTTATAAAAGTAGCTAGGGACAATGAGGGAATCGTGTGTACCTTTCTGGATTTCAAGAGAGCGCTAGCAATGCAAGTTCTTGAAACAACCGTTCTCCAAATCTTTCTTTTTATATAATGAATTTGTTTTGAAGAAAAAAATGCTCTTGAAGACCAAATAAGAGACATGGCGCTGATAGCGGTTTCTAAATAGATTATGTGTGGAATTATAAGCGAAAGAATGTTTTTGTTCGCCTCGTTCTCTTCATTTTGTTCTGAAAAAAACCAGCAGCGGCGCTGCGCGCTTTAGCAAGGAAACGTTCTTGTCCAACTGCTCTTGGAGTCCGCTTGCCGCTTGGTTCCTAATTGTGTCTTATCTGCTATGACGAGCTGTACGAAACGTCATGATTAGCTGATATCTTCGAAACTCTTATTATAGCGTTTCAACGAGCAGTAAAGGCCACACATTCGAGTGGCATGCACATCAATGTAGCCGTTCAGTACAATCTCCGAACTGCCTTAAACGAAGATGATCACTGAAAGGTGCAGTGAGCCGCGACGCTTTCACTCAAAAGCTCCAAGAACTCCTGAATCATTTAAGTGTTCTTAAAGACCTCCGTTCTATAATGTTAGAATAAGGGCAGCCTCTCTGCAAGTGCGGTGAGAATGCGACGGCTTCGCTAGATGATGAGCGCCCTGAAAAATGTGATATGAACTTTCAAAAGTTTTTAAGTGCTACAAGAGCTGCTTGATGTTTGAGCCAAGGCGTTCGATTGTGACTGGGATAGTTGCAATTAAATGGTCGAATTTATTAGTACCGTAAAGAGAACTGCTAAGGTGCGCCTCACTGTGGTATTAGTAAAAAGCAAAAAAGGATATAGGTTTAAAAATGAGGTGTGTACAGCTCCACTGACTGTTTCATTTCGTTGGCGCAACTCCGTGCCACGAAGGCACTGCCAGCTGTCGGAGTTCTTCGTTAGACTTCACCAGATAATTAGAACTCTTCAATCTTAAAAAGCCTTAACAGATTTTAACCATCCCTTTCCTAAAAAGAACTGTTTTCCTGCGTACAGGAATATTTAGCAGCGCTTCTTCTTATATCGTTAACAGGACACAGGTGACAAATAAACATCTGAATTGCAGATTTTTTGAGTGCGCTAAAAATAAACGTAAAAAAGAAACATAGAAAATGGATCACTCTGGGTTTTCTGTCATGTTGCATTCGCGATAAGCACACCATCTGTCATCAAAACGCAGGAGAGCATAAGGGTGTTTTCGTAAATTTTAGTGTAGCTGATTAAGACATTTTGATGTAATCATTCCTTTAATTCTAAGAAAATTGATTAGGAAGTAGAAGACAACGACTCCACAGAGAGCCGGTAATTTCCCTACTCTTGTATCTTGCATTCACTGTCACAGCTGAAGTTGGGACGGGGATCTTTCTAGGTCTCCCGTAGAATTGTGTATTCGAAGCCAACTGCATTTAGGCACTGTTTCTGTTTGTAGCCCTGAAGTCACAAGTGTTTAAACAATAATCAAATGCTCACCACCACTAGCTGCCTGCGCACAGGTGACCGGTTTTATGTTTTCCTCCCACAATGTGGTGTTGATTAAAGGCACAATCACCTTTTGTGAAAAAAAAAGATACCATGTTAAGAACTATTTTTGGTACAGATATTACTTCGAGCATATCAAGTCTGCAAATGGCCCAGTACAGTGCCAACCTCTTTTTCGTATTTTAATTTTCTTATACCTTCTTTCAATTTGGGAACTTACGGTGACGGCGATTATATTTACGGCAAAACAATTAAGATAAGGACGCACTATGGATGGAGTGTCTGACGATGCGTTCTGACAAATGACATTCAGAAATTAGCAACAAAGACAGACAGCTTACTAGAGGTACTACAGTGAAGTCATATCTTCCGCTGCAAAGAGATAGCGTGCCGGCCAGAATATGAAGAGAAAATAAGTGCTAGTAACAACGTGTAAGCAGATATGCCGATATTGTAAGCTATATCAATTGCCTGCCCCTGCGGCGATAGCAGGTAATTTGGACCAAGATTTAATCTTTTATATACTACTGTTATTGGCCTGCACTGGTCCTCATTACAAAACAACTATTTAAAGGAAGATGTATAGTCTAAAAGAAAAGGCATTTCACAGCTTGAACCGGTAGACCAGAATATTATGAACGGAATGAATGAAAAGAATACAACATCCCTCCATGTACACAGTCGGCTGCATTATGAACATAAAAAGTTAGAAGAGGGGAAATATTTCAGTTTCTTTTTTCCGGAAGGGGATTCGAATGAAACTGACCCTCTACGTCCACTACCGCACAGTCTACTTGCACTGAGCCCCTGTTGCTTGCAAAATTCTGTTGTGGCCTTTCTGTACAAGGTGCCATTTGAATCAATTGAATCTATTCGCGACATATACTTTCGCCGAGCACTGCGGGTGTCGCCGCCTGACACAACAGTCACAAGTACCATGTCGCCCCAGCACGCCACGAAGCTATCAGGTTCCTGAATATTAATCGATGTTGTTGTGTTGTGTTGGGTTTTATGGCACATAGGCAACTCAGGTCATCATGCGCCAAACTGAAGGTATGGGAAATTGTTCGCTGCAGAATGTTTTGCACATATTATTGTCAGTCGTGTAGAGGGCGTAGAACATTGTTTTTTATTACCAATGCTGAAAGAAGAAAAAAAATTTGAATGGCTGATACTAAAAGCTTTGAAAAAGGTCGGGTATCCTCGCCAGGCATACTTGGCTGGGAAAGGATGTTGAGCCTCCCAACCAGTAAAACGAAACTTCTGCGCTCTTCTCAGGAATGAGAAGGTGGCTGAGGTGTACCTAAAAATGAAGCGAATCTGTGGGTAAGAATTTAGAGTTTGCTGAGAAACTCTGCTTCTCTAAAAAAAGCTAAACACGCGGAATAATTCGACAATTGCATGTTCTTCCAAGAGGAACATTGGTTGTAATGATATGTGTTCATTATACAACTGAATAAAGCATTTTTTCTTTAGTTTTTCAAGTTTTGTGCATGAGTATAAAATGTGGTTTATTGTTAGCTCACCTACACAGTTTTTCAAGTTTTGTGCATGAGTATAAAATGTGGTTTATTGTTAGCTCACCTACACATCTTTTACAAACAGGCATGTCTTCTTTTCTTAATGGAAAGTTGTGTGTGAAGTGTGTATCGCCTATGGGGAACTTGCGCTGAAGTTTGCGGTGCCGATTACAGCGCCATAATACGCTGCCTAGCAGCAAGCAGTTTTGGGTAGTACTCTTAGTACTTTTCCGCGCCACATTCAGGCGCTTATTGGCGTGAGCCTCCGCGCTCTGTCGAAGGCGTACGGGCCGTGCGTCAGCCATCTGGGCTACGCCGATAGAAGCTAGGCAATGAATGCTGCCAGCCAAACGCGGGTATCTAATCGCGCAGAATGTGTTCTCGCGTTTACAACGGCCCAAGCAGCTGACAAAGGCAGTTTTAAGTCACCGAATGGGACAATTGCAGTGCCACCTTGGCAGCGGAGGTTCCCTATACTTAGACGACATAATATAACTTCAATGAAGCGGTCCTGGTGCAAACATGATTTCGATTCACCTAACAGTGGTTTTACAACGTGCGTTTTGTTATTGACTTCGTTTTTCCATCTGAACTGCCATTTTACCACTTATCTTACTATAAACTAAGTTAATACAATCTTTAAAAGGCATATTTAAATTTGAGTATGCTTGTAATGAGCTTGAGCAGCGCAGAATTCTGTACTCTCGTTCCCCGTTTTTCCGACATGACTCGCGACCCGGCACAGTTTTATATTTAGTCCTTGAGTTGCGGCTGCTACAAATTGTGTATGATGTCGCCAAGCATAGGAGTGATTGCATTTCTAGGGTGGAGAGCAGTAAGTAAACTTAGGGAGTATGCGTAAATAATACTGTTTGTGAGGTTCTCGTATAGCATCTGTTCAATGGCTACAGCAACAGCATAACATTCGGCAGTGAAGATTGATGAACACTGTGGAAGCCTTACGATTTTATTGCAATTGCTTTGTACTACTACTGCGCTTCCAAAGTGAAAATCTGTTTTTGAGCCATTTGTAAAAAAATCTCTGAAGGTACTGTTTTTTTCACTCTAGTGCAAGAAATTCTTGTGGAATATGTTGTTGTGGAGTTTGTTTTTTACAGAACTGTGCAAGAGTGAAATCGCAGATTGCAAGAAAATTGTATCGTGGAGGCTGTGGATCTCGTCTTTGAGCAATGTCACGCAGTGTGTCCAGTAGGCCGAGGTTTTGGCACATCTCTTCGAAACGAAAGACCAATGGCTTAGTAGTATGCGCTTTGTTGTTGAATAGTGTTCTAGATGGGCACTTTGTGACTATTGGATGACAGATGTGTTTGGGTAGTGAACGAATTTTTAGAATGTATGAACACGTGAGCATCGTTCTTCTGTCTGTAAGTGATGCTTCGTTAGTTTCTACATACAGACTGATTATGCGTGACGTCCTGTATGTATAAGACTGGCTTAGCGTTGTCACCATTGTGCTCAACGTGTGGTGTGTGTGGTGACATAGAACATTACCTCTTGTCCTGTACTTTGTACAACGCGGAATGGGCTGTGTTATTCGGATCCCTCAAGAAGGCAGGAGTTCCTCACAGTTCTCTTCAGGACATTGTTTTCCCGCGCGGGAGCCAGTCGAGTAGAAGGGATGCTGCTCGCCTTCTTCTACTTTACCTGCAGGACACAGATTTGACCTCCACATGATCACCTCAGGAGTGTCTATTTGGGTTTTTGCGGACAGTGTTTCTGTGATTTCTATTTAAGTGTCGATACGGTGGAGCAATTGCCGGCAGCAATTGCAAGGCTAATCCCACCGGTAGCTTACAACCACTCAACTCAACTCAACTGGACCAGTGGAAAGACGCATACCTAAATTATGTATTGAATCCAGACTTTAAGATACGATGGTCTCGCTGACCCATAAACTATACATCCGTAATCTCAGGTAGAGAGAACAAATTTGTAAAAGGAATGTCTTATCAGAACCTCATTGTTTTCGGGAAAGTACTTTAAATATGTTCAACGATCGGGAGGCTTTCTTTTTTCAGAGCATTAATGTCAAGTTCGAATGTCAGCTTTTTGTCAAAAGTAATGCCCAGAAAGTTTACTTCACTTTTTATAGGATGTTCGATTTTGTTTAGATGTAAGCTAGGGTTGATTTGTTGACCTTGTTTTAGGGAGAACAGCACGCCCACTGTTTTCTCTGTGGAGAATTAGAATCCATTTTTGTCTGCCCATGTCTCTAGTTTGTTTATTGCAAACTGAGTTAGTCTCTCGCATGTTGCTACGTTGGAGGATGTACAAGCTATTTGAAGGTCGTCTACATAGACTGAATACATCATGGACTTGGGGATTATTTTGTTTATGGAATTCATCTTTACAATAAACAGTGTTGTGCTTAAAATACGCCCCTAAGGAACCTCGTTCTCTTAAACGAAGTTTCTTCAAAGGGTTGATCCCAGGCGTACTTGAATGAGCGGTTCAACAGGAAATAATTTAGGCAATTTGACATCCTGCCACGAATTCCAAGTTCTGAAAGGTCGCGATGAATCCCGAATCTCCTCGTTGTGTCGTATGCTTCCTCCAGATAAAAAGAGGCCAGCAAGGCAGTGTTGTTAATGTATAAAATCTTCTCTGATTGTGTTTTCAAGGCGAACTATATGGTCAGTTGTTGAGCATGCCTTTTCAAAACCGCATTGATGGATGCCAAGGAGTTCGTGAGCTTCAAGGACAAGAGTTATTCTAATGTATAGAGCACTTTCAAAAGATTTGGCGAGACAGCTTGTAAGGACTATTAGTCCATAGCTGCTAGGGGTGGTTGGCCGCTCTCCAGGTTTCAGTAAAGGTACTATAATGGCTCTTTTTCCAAGTTTGGTGTTTTTTCTTCTGTGAATATCTTACTAAAGAAATTCAAGAGAGCTTCTATGGCAGGATGGGAAAGATGGGCAAGCATTTCCTAGTGTATCTGGTCGTGTCCTGGAGCAGTTTTTTTGCCGGCCTACATAACCTTATTCATTTCTTGAAGGGTTATTAGACAATTGTATTTTTCATTCACACCTACACTTGTTGGAAGCCTGTGTTTTTCGGCTGTGCTTTTGTATTTTAGAAACGACTGGCTATTGTGTAAAGAACTTGACATTGCAGCAAAGTGCTCCCCCCAATATGTGTGCCGGTTCCCCTACATTTTCTTGTGTACCGGGTGTTGTCAAAAAAGGAAGTGTGAGTGGTGAGTAGCTACCATTTAATTTTCAAACTTGCTCCCACATTTTCTGTGATGGGGTTGAACCTTTTATAGAAGACACATAAACTCTCTGGGATGTTTTTTCGGCATTGCGCCAAATATACCGTGCTTCTACCTTCGCCTTATTGAGAAGGATAAGGTTCTCGTGTGTTGGGTATCCGCGAAACACTTCCCATGCTTTAGTTTGTCGTTTTTTGCCCCCTTGCATTCACGTATGTACCACACTTTGTGGTTGTGACGAGTGCTCGTAGTAGAGTGTTACAAGTAACGGCGTTACCGGTAACGCGTTACTTTTTTAGGTGACTTAATAACGTTCTCGTTACCATGTCGGAACTGTAACGGGTAACGTACTTACGTTAACATTTTTCGGTAACGTGAGCTGTCACGTTAATAGTTATTTTTTATTCCAATTGTCCCCCCTCCACCTCTTTTTCAGAAAAAAGGCGCCGAAATTGATGTTGCAAATAAACAAAATCTACAGGCGCTCTCGACGACCCTTGCTGCATACCAGAAAACGCCTGCCCGTGATGTCGCGCCCAACTAGATACCTATAAAGTACCAAACACGTGCACGAATATCCATTTACACACTTGCCTTTAGCTACCTCTCCTTCCCAAACCACTCACACACAACACTCTAAAGGGTAGAAGCATGTCGAGCATTTTGAAACATGGCATTTTTCAGAATTTCTGTAAATTTTTGAGTTCAGCGATGTTTGTTCTGTGAAGTTAGAATTGATGATGAAATGTCATTTAGTGTTTAATGTCACATTCAGAAAATCGGCTCACCATGTGCCACAGAGTTACAAGCCATCACTTATAACTCTACAGACAACTTTAGGCCGTTATAACATTGCTAAGGTTCTGTACATTTGTGCAAAGTATTCTCGTTAAATCAGGATTTCGAGTGAAATCGTTGTTTGGGCGAGAAGTGTTATGTGAGCTATGAGCTTCCTAAAATTGTTATCGTGGGTTCTTGCTGCGAAGACGCACTAATTAAAATTTATGGCCATGGAGTAAAGGCAAAGTAACGTGCGGTACTGTTTTTCGGTTACGGTGACGATAATGCGTTACATTATTTTGTGGCTAGCATAGGCCGGTAGCGCGTTCCTTTTTTTTTAACCGTAACGAGTAACGTATTCAGTTACTTTTTCTCGGTAACGCCTGCAACACTGGTTGTGATGGACCACTGCTGAGGATTTTGGAATTGATAAGAGTGAGGCAGTAAGTGCGCATGCTGTGAAAGTTTCATTTATTTCATCTATGCTGAGATTTTCTAAAGCAATATGCTCTAAACTGGCCTTTTTCTAAACAATTCCCAGTCAACTAAATGTAACTTCCAACGCCGTGCTTTGGTAGGTATGACAGCTGGTAAGGATGACAGGCTTGTTTTGACAGGAAGGTGATCGCTCCTATACAGGTTGTGAGGAATATCCCATTTACAACCGGTAAAAACACTTGGTGAACAAAAAGATAAATCTAGTCAGCTCATTTTCTATCTGTTTGGAGAACAATAAGTGTGTTTTTTCCCGTGTTCAGGAGGCAGACATTGTTGCAGAGGATAAACTATTCTAGAATCCGGCCTCTGACGTCCGTTTGCTCACTTCCCTAAAACGAAGAGTGAGCATTAAAATCACCCAACTAAAATATTTGGCTCCGGTAGTTGTATTAAAACCGCTTCTGAATCGTGAAGTGTAACTTTTAAGTCGGTTCGAGATATATTGAAAATATTGTAATAGTTTTAAAATGTAGGACAGTGACAGCAACGGCTTCATATGAGGTTCTAAGGTCGATTTTTCGAATTGCAACAGCCCCCTGGACCACAATATCGGCACCTCCACAGAGCCTCTTGAGTTCGCTCGGTCAGAGCGGAAGACTTAGTACTTTCTAAACATATTTTTCTTCTTTGGTCCTAGGTTAGTTTCCTGTAGAGAGAGTGCTACCGGAGAGAATGAAGTTAAAATATTTGTTACCACAGTGTAGTTTAAAACTCCACGACAGTTCAGTGAACTAGAAATTCCGTGATTGTAGAGTAGTTGGGGATGAGGTTTACAACAAGGTTGGTGGGTGTTTTGTACTTTTTATAGGGACTTTATTCCTTTGTTTGCGTTCGGGAAAGCTTTGCCGCCGCTGAGGCGGGGGTGAGGGAGGAGTTGTGTCCAACACCTCACGAGCGGTGTTGGAAGACCGCCGCTTCGCCGCGGGTGTTTGATATTGGGACCTTCCCCGAGGGGGGGAAGTTGCGCGGGATGCTAACCCATGGACCGGCGCTCCCTGCTTTGGCAATGGCAGGGCAGCTTTCGCTGTCCCTGCCTGGGGCGTGGATGGCCCTGCCATCGGCTCGGTGGAACTGGCTTCGGCAGGTGCCGGAGGGCTGTGTGGTGCTACCCCCCTCCGCACCACATACACGAATTTGTTTTTTTTTGTGAAGGAAAATGTGCTCGTAAGCGCAAAGCGCCTTCTCGCTTCTTGAACTGAAATGTTTTCCTTCGCCTTTATGACGATTATCTCTTTTTCTTTCTTCCAGCAAGGGCACGCCCTGGAGTATAAAGCGTGGTCTCCTTCGAAGTTTGCGCAGCGTAGTGCTGCGTCGCATTCCTCGAAATGGTGGTACTTTGAAGCGCATTTCGCGCACGTTTTGTGGCCGCGGCAGCTCTCTTAGTCGTGGCCTAACATCTGACAATTAAAGCATCTTCGGTGGTTAGGAGTGTGGTGTCTGCCATTCATTTTAAGGTATCCAACATCGATGATTTCTGGTAACGTGCTTGTGTCGGTAGTGAGGATCAAGTGTTTGGTATCTATTTCTTTGTTGTCTTTGCGGATTTTGATTCGTTATACATCTGTGATGTTTTGGTCGGAGAGCACTTCCAGCATTTCATTGTCTGTGAGATGTAGAAAATCATTTTCTGAGATGACGCCACGGACAGTTTTATGGGATCGGTCTGCTGTGATGGATATGGGAGTGTCCCCGACGGAATCTATGTTTGCGAGTTTAGAGGTTTGGACATTTTGTCAAAATTCAAGCAATAAATCACCGCTGGCCATTTTCGACACTTTGTAGTCAGGGCCAGGACCCGTGTTAAGCATTTAGGTACCATGAATGGAGGCAGTAATCAAGCTTTTTATCTTGCACTTCGCTGTGGACGACATGAAATTTGGCGAATAGTGCCTTCGTTTTTTGGAAAAAAATTTGTTGCATCGGTCCGCACTCTTTTCAGAGTGCTATCATGTTTTGAAAGGAGGGAAGCCATGAAATGCGTGTATTTTTGGGCCACTGTGCCAGCGACCCACCACGGAAACCAAAAAGGGGACGTCATAGGAACTTGCAAGCAATCCCTGCCCCCGCCAGCTGCACACCCCGACTATAGCCCAATATGACGCAGCTCAGGGTAGTTGGCCACACAAAGGTTGACCCTCGCCGCCAGGAAAAAAGGAATAACCAAGAAGAGAGGAGAGGACAGAACAGCTGTAAGAAAGAGATAGGAAAGTGAAAGATGGAGGGAAGGACATGAAGAGGCGACTGCCGATTTCCCCCGGCCCTTCAGGCCGGAGGTGCCGTCTACAGGAAGCTGGGGCCAAATTGGTGTTTTGCCTCCGCCGATGGGCCTTAACAGTCTAAACGTTCGGCATCGGCTCAAGCACCAGGATCTCTTTTCCCCGGACACGCGATGCTACGCATGGCTAGGCGCGGGTGTTCGGGTTCATGGTGATGCACTGCTCACCATCATCCCCCTGCGGGAATGTCCCTGTGTAGGCGCAGGAACCCACGTTCTCGCAACTCGCCAACGTCTGCATGAAAAAGACGGCCCTGCGGGGAATTTCAATTTCTGAATCGATGAGCTACGAAATGTATGTCCATTCACAAGATCCCATATGCTGGGATTTACCGCCTTAAGACGTCTCTCTTGAGACAAACAGGAAATATGGTGAAGGACGGAACTGAAAAATTCTTCAAGGTACTTACTAAGGAGCAGTAGTGGTTTAACGCAGTAAAACCGAGCAGATATGTGAGAGTATATGTTTATGCTTCAATTGGAGGGGACACTTAGGCTCCGCTTAAAAGTACGCGATGATAGCTTTATTGGGTTAATGCCCATATGTGCAGGATTTCCATTTTCTTGCTAACATACATAGATCGTGGTGTGTCCTAGTACCACTACCAGCGCCATATTGGCGCGGCGATCAAACAGGGCGCCACTGTCTAGAGCTGTTTCTGTCACAGCCATCAGTGGGGATTGTGCGACTCATATGTTGCTCTTCCTGAGCAACCTCCCGCGACCAACCATTAATTTAACTGCCACCCGCTAGGGTAGGTTGTGATGATGGCACAATGTTACATGACCTGGATGGCGCGATGCCCTTCTCCCATAGGCTACAGCTGGCGCGACGCTGCTGCGAACTTACCCGAGATTCGTTCCACTGGCTGCAGCTGGCGCGAAGCTCCTCTGAGCCACATTAACTAGGGCACAGTTAACGGGGTACACCCGTACCACATGAACTCGGGTAAGCTCGGGTTAGTTCGGAGCATACGACAAGACAAGATGACGAAATTCTTTCTCTGCGTTGGAACCTCTAAATAGTGCTTTTGCACCAAACAGGCATCCGCCGGGGTGGCTTAGTCCTTGAGATTTTTTCGAGACATATGCTTTCTTGAGAGCAGCAATCCCGATCACTACTCTCTGTACGAAACTCTCTTTTTATTGTCTGCCTTCATGGTCGAGTGGAGCCCACCTCAAGCTCACACGTTGAGATGTACACGAGACTTTGACTCCCAAGTTACTTCTTCAGCTCACTAAACGAGGTTAATCAAGTTACTCCGCATTGTAAATAGAGTCATTATCAGCAGCAGTGGAACCATCAGCGAGGTGAATTTTCCTGAATGGTCAAGACTAATATGAGTAATCCGCAATCACCACTGCCTTGAGTCTGCACCAGGCCATCTTAGGGATATTGTCCTTCTCTATAACTCCTCCTGAGCCTGACATGACCAGCCACGTACGATATATTATGTCATGATGATACGTGGGAAAAGAATTACTGTTGCTTTACCCCGCTAACCAGCAGTTTCTTTCCAGTGAATGGAAAAGGCCTAGCCCGTCGTATCTACAGTGAAATGATTCGAGTGCTGACCACGCAGAATATTGTTTTGAGCGAAACCAAGCCTAATGAGCTTTTGTGTCTGACTGTAACTCTTCCACTGGTGCCCAACATTGACGCTCGAAGGCACATTGATGCAGAAAAGGGCGACCACTGGCTGGCAAGGAATAGCCCTCCTTATGATCTTTAACAGGCGTTAAAAAAGGCCGGAAAAGACTACCAAGTGAAAATGATTGCTAGCATCTTTGGCTGACTATATTGCAGCAGTTAGACGGGCACAGAATGGTTCCGAACATGCCCTTGATTCCTGCTTACTTGAAGAGCACTACAAAGGAAGTTATCAACTGCTGAATAACTTAATGCGTTTTCCCGTTACATGGAGATGATTTCGTTAGTTATCAAATATTTCACCTTGCAGCCGGGGTCTAGTCATGTACTCTATCTGATTCTAGAACCATTTGCGGACGCTCGACATTGACAATAACACGAGACTTCAGTACCCTTCACATCAGACAGAAGACGAAATGAAGTGTATGCTTGATTATGACAAGCGGTAGTACCATTGCAGAGCCACGTGGGGCAGTGGCTCACAATGCCGATTCATCGAAACAAAGGTTTATATTTAGATCATTACTAAATGTGGACGTCAACGCGTGACAAAGAGGATATTCATAAGCTGAGCGTCGACGTTCTGACATGAATGTAACGGATGCCTTGACAGGAATGTGGAGACATGCATGACAATGACTGAGTGGACCACTGCTGCGGATGCACCGTATGGAGAGAGGCTAAAAAAAGTGAACTGTTTGATGGAGTTCTGCTCATTTCATCAATCTCGAGTCCATCAGCCTGTTTTGAGTGAAGTGCGCAGCCAAGGCTGATTTTCAAGTTGTTTCTTAAGACGAAGAGCGTTTGCGCACAATTTGTCATGGCTCACTCAGAAGCAACTACCGATTCAACGATTGATACGTGTATTGAGGGTCCTTAATCATACAGGTGTCATAATAAAAATCTCCGCTACATCCTAGTTATAGGGGGTCGTTATTTACAAAAATGAGAAAAAACTATTTCCTTAATACAACAAGTAACTATATTGTGAACTTACCAGTAT
Source organism: Amblyomma americanum (assembly GCF_052857255.1). Classification (NCBI taxonomy): domain Eukaryota; kingdom Metazoa; phylum Arthropoda; class Arachnida; order Ixodida; family Ixodidae; genus Amblyomma; species Amblyomma americanum. The sequence continues at coordinate 105,675,599 of NC_135502.1, read as the reverse complement.
CGTGATAAAAGGGTACCCTTCTAACGCAAGAGAATTACCCCCAAGCTGGAGAAAATTGGCAGTGGCTTAACTTGGCTAACCGTGAAATTCAGTGAACAGCAAGCACGCTTGCTGAGCGTTTGAGGCTCGTCCATGGAAGCTAGGCTACACGCTCGCGACAGGCGTTCTATACAAACCCACAAGGCCACGTGGCAATGACGTGGTATCGCATGGTCTTAAGGCGCCCCCATCGGTTGTCATCACGTGGCTTCAAATCACCCGTGGGATGTTAAGTACAAAGGTCAACCCAAATCTCGCCCTATGTGAAAGGTGAGCTAAAGGTCATGGGTCAAGGTCAGGGCTGAAGGGTTCCACACCATAACTGTACCACACATGGTCATACACGGCCAACTTGGTTGGCTGAAGGTCATTCAAGGTCATTCTCCGGATTACGCGACGACTGCTTTGCCTTGCGTAGTGAAGATTTTCGCTACAAAACTGTCCGACGGCGGCGTCGGCGCTGTCGACGTTGACGACCGTTTGTGATATCGCAGCCGGAGCGGGCGGAGCGACCGGCCGCGCCGCCAACCTATGTAGGCCACCTAGATCACATGACCTTGGGGTCTTCACAAGTTGTCAACCCGATTGTGAGCACACTGACCACCGTGGCAGGTGAGATTTAAATTAATGATTCATCGCGAGAGGTTGCTCGGGAGGAGCAACCTGGTTCACACAAGCACCATTGGTGGCAGCACCTGCCATCTCAGGACAGTCGGTCATCGCTTAGCCCATGCTCTTCTGCTGCACGAGTGGTATGAGGAATTCCAGTGATATGTGAGTGGGAAGTTGAGAATTAACTCTTCAACGCTATCTCACCATGCCCTTAAGGAAAAACGTTAAGCGTTCCCTCAGGTTTTTTTTTATTGTTTTGTGGGATAGGCGTAAAATAAGTGCATGATATAAAACTTCTGATAGGGCCACTAAAAGAAGAGTACGGCATTACGGCTTCAAATAACCTGTACGCAAACAAAACGGTGCTTTTTTAGAGTCGAAAAGATAAACAAGTGAACTACAGGTATTTCCGCTACAGGCTCCTTACAAATCCATACAGCGATAACTACATGCACTTCATTGGGGGGATCTAGTTTTTCTAATTTGGACCACAACCCTCATTTATCGAGCGATCAAGGAGTCTAAGATTTGGTACCGTAATGATCAATGGCAAGGATGTAACTCAAATTCTAACGGGAAAAGTGGGCAAATAGGGCTCGGAACACCATTAGTGTAGTTTTCATCCTCCGCAGTCGTATTGCTCGCGATCTTTATGGTTTGTGGCAAGCACCGCGAAAAAAAAAGAACATGCATGAATTTACACTCTGAATTGAACGAAGTTTTTAATAAATTCAATTTTTTCTCTCTCAAAAGAACGTCAAGAAAGCCGCAAAAGTTAAAAACAATTAAATTTCAATAAGGGAAAGGAACGCACCGACTAGTCTGGCGCGAAATCGGGGCGCCACTGAGTGGAAAGCGAGTTAAAGCTATGCCAGAGAACCGCACGCCAAACAAAGAGATGTCTAAATAAAAAGAGTTTAAAGTAAGATTTTTGTATAGAAAAGAAGCTTGTCGAGAGGCTTCACAAGTAAAACAAACTTAAAAGTTTGAGTCTCATTTATCGCGCTTTTTAGGACACTCACAGCGCTACTTGAAGAGCGACAAGAATGTGTATGAGCCTCAAAATCTAGTTACCTTGGGACAAACTTATCCATTTCAGTTTGATTCGCAACGTGTTTTCGTAAAATAATACACCGCATATAGTCTGAGTTTAGTCGATGCATTTCCCCTCCACACATTCATATTTTTCCTTCCAATCATGTTAATGACCACCATTGCTGAGAACTTGTTATTCAGGAGCTTTTGGTTCTAACTTTACTCTCGTGCCCTACTTGCCTTTGCAGTTTATTTCTTATGGTATCACTAAAGAACATCAGAGCAGCTTTGTGACATATCTGCAGTAGTATGGAGGATTTTTGCTGATCGCAGGTTGCAACAAGCGTAAATCGGCGTGATGCGCCTCCCTCTCTATCATTACAACATGGTCACCTCATTAAGATTCACCCAAACCAGGACAGCACAATTCAGTTCACGAAACTATAACTACCGTTAAAGCGTCACTCAGAATAATACCGATCGTTCTCTACAATCATTAAACACACGCGCGATATCGCTCCCCTAACACTATTTTACAAATATGTACACCTGAACAGAACAAGTTCATTTCTCCTCGATGGCCAATCCCGAAAGTCGAAAGGATTTATAAGATTATACAAAAGGTTATATAACACATAATATATACTACAATATTATGTATAATCGAAAAGATTATATTTTATACAATCACCATATATCAGCGACGATATATGGTGACACATTCACTTTCAAATCATCAGCACTACCACGGGCCATCAGATTATATAATGACGTACCAGACAACATCGCTTCCACGTCTAATCTACATTCTTTTCATACTCATCACACATTTCACTGAAACCATCATTGAGCGCGCCTTCCTTCAAATATATTTTTTCTCATTTTTTTTCCTATACTTTGCTGCAACTGTCGTGCCATTTTTCAAGTTTTCTTACTTATGTTTGCCTTTTATGTTTCCGTTCCTTTCCAGTATTTCGTATTTCCGTATTTAAAATAACTATCTAACTGACAGCTAGGTAGGAACCGACCAGTCAACGCTACAGATGAAGTCCAAGAGACAACGAAGTGCCAGTGGACCGTGCAGTTTGATCGAATGAACGGCCTTTGCAGACGACGCGGAAACGAAAGAACCTGCTGTCGTGCTTACCTTAATCGCGCTATCCTATTTATTGTTACCACGTTCTGCGAGCACATTATCATTTATTGCTGTGCTTTATTTCTTGTCGAGGATTCTTTCATTCTTTTTTTCCTTGTTGTTTTTTCCGCGTTGTTTCTTCTTGTCTACTAATTTTTTTATATATTGTTTATCATGATTGTGTGTTTCTCTTTTGTTTCCTTTGGTTATTAATGCATTGCATAGTACTTTTACACCGCCCTTACAAAATGCCCAATTGGGCATATAAGGTATTTCAAATAACTAAGATATCGAAGATTTAGTCGAGCGCATCATACGACACAAGGCAAAGATTTGACCAAAGATGAGGAAAAACTGATTAGGGAAACACAGTGTGAATAATGCATGCAAAACATAATTCCTTGAGAGAAGCAATGTCTCGCTATGAGCCCTCTATATCTTCAAGCTTCGAGGAGTCCGTTTCGGGACGGGCGGGTGGGATGAGATCTTTTATTTGAGACAGAGAGGTTTATTTCCGATATAGGCAGCGAGGTCCTCCTGACGGATCATCATCAGCCTACTGCTATGCAGTTGGGAAGGGAAGAAGAATACAAAGAGGGTTACTGTGGGTGAGGACGTGTAAGACAGATGTGAATATGCACGGGACCACCAGAAGGGCGCTTCATGACCGCGGCGAATCGACGCCAGTGTTACACAGAGAATTAGATCTTTATGTCATGTCTGATTAAAAACTTACACCCCTCTAACCTCCTGTGGTCTGTGGACTGGATTCTTAAAAAGACATCAATGCGCAACACCAAGTCTAGTAGTCTGCTACAGCTTAACAACGAACCGGGAAATGCCTCTCAAATGAAGCCTTTCTAGCAATGCTGTCTACCTCCGGTCGTGACGTCCCAATGAACTGCCCTTTATCTGCTGCAGACATAGGTAGATGGACGATAGGAGGTGAAAGGTAGTTGGCCACGACATGATGCAAGCTAGAAAGAAGGCTTCATTTCAGGGACGGTTTCCCCGCTTTGTTGCTGTGTTGCATAACACAGAACTAAGAATTGGTGCCTAGAGGTTGTACAACCTTTGTCCGTAAGTTGCGAGACTTGGTCCATATAAAAAATGCATTTAACATTGAAATCATTTGTGCAGCACCCATTTGAAACAGTCTCTCTTGCAGTCTATACACAGCTTCCAATGCTTCTTGAAGTCTTGGAAACAGTTGGAAAACGTTTCTTTTGGCACGGCTGTCAGCTCCTTTGTCGTGGCGTCTTGAATGGTCTCCACGCTCCACATCCAGCGACCTTTTAGGGCTCTCGTCACACGAGGAAACCGCAAAATATCGCATCGCATGGGAAGAGGTCAGGCGAGTATGGCGGATGGGGAAGTACAGTAATCCTGTGCTCAGTGAGAAATTTTGTCACGCTGAGAGCAGTGTGCGGCCTTGCGTCATCGTTGAGAAGGCTCCATTGTCCAGATGCCCATAAGTCAGGGCGACGGAGTGACAGCGCATCACGCATGTGTTGCTGCATGCGGATGCAAAACTTCTGATTCACCGTCTGCCCTTGTGGCACGAACTCGTGGTGTATGACACCTCTGGCGTCGAAAAAAACTTTCAGCATCGTCTTTGCTTTGGTCTTCTAACGGCGCACCTTTCTCAACGCCGGATATTGTGGACCGCCATTTGGCGCTCTGCTTCTTTATTTGAAAATTGTACTGAAAACAGCATGTTTCATCTTCAGCAATGATGCTGTCAACGAATGCAGCATCCTTCTCTGCCTGAGAGAGCAACTCAGCGCTCTCTGATGTCCGCGTGTCCTTCTGGTCCTGTGTGATGAAGTGCGGCACAGTCTGGCATTCAGCTTTCGTTTCCCCAAGTTCTGGTGGCATAGTTTTCTAGAAAAGCAGCGCTGAACAGACGAGGACAGAGACGAGGCGACAAGGACGGGCGCTGTCCTCGGCTGTCCTCTCTGTCCTCGTCTGTTCAGCGCTGCTTTTCTAGAAAACTATGTACCAACACGCCCAACTCGCCGCATTAATCTGGTGGCATGTTGTCTTACTAATGTCGAGAGCATCTGATAGCATGCGGACTGTAATGGTTCGGTCTTGCTGTACACTTTGCTGATCCGAGCCACGTTGTTCTCTTTCAGTGAGGTTGAAGGGCGCCCCTGCCATGTGACATCTTCCAACGACGTTCTCCCCGAAACGAACCTCTTGTGCCACTCGAAAACTCGCGTCCGCGATAATGTCTTGTTGCCGTAAGCGTCACAAAGGCGCTCATGCTTTTGTATGGCTGTGTTGCCAAGCTTCACACAGAATATAATTTTTACACCCTGTTCGAGGTGGACGTCCATCCCTCCACATTAACTCAAAGTAGAATGCGCAGATGACTAGTGACATCGTACTTTTCTACATGTAGTGCCATCTAGCTGCTGCCACATAGCCCGAAAAGATGGCGCTACATATACGCACGAACGTTTCTTTTGGGGAATCATTTTTAGAGAAGAAAATAAATCAGTCTCGAAACTTTACAGACAAAGGTTGTAAATATGTCATTTGAACACACAACATAAAGTTAATGAACAAAAGTCAGAGAAAACAAAAATAATAAAATAAATGCAGGACGTTCTTCTTGAATTGCGGTAACGACGTCCCACCAAGTGAAGCTTAGCAGGATAGGACTTTGTTACTTTTAGTACGGCAAGGTTTGTAAACACACGAGAAATTAATCGTCACTATCTCCTTTCTCCGTTCATTCGTGTTACATTCAGTTAATGCGCGGAGCGCCTACAGAATATGATGCATTCCATAAGCTCATTCGCTCTCTTCTCGAATGTCAGGCTACTTCATTTACGAAGTGTACTGTTGTGCAATCAAAAACAAAAATTACGCTGGCGCAGTGCGTCAGTAAATATCGCGGGACAGGTACGTCTCATTGCACAAAAATGACAAGCCCAACGTGTTTCGTGCTCTGTACGTATGAGTGGAAGAATATTGGGGGCTTCATTTGCAACTTCCCCAAAACAATGTCGTACATGCTCGACAACCGCATTTGCGTGATCAGCATATATATGTTTATTTTTAATACATACTCTTTCTTCTCCTTTTAGCTCCAGTAAAATACCCTAACAAGCCAGATCAAAGAAAAAATTGACTACCGCAACAAGAGCAATCAACTTTCATTATACATGGTAAACGATAGCGCAATGACATTATAAATCCTTTAAATATGAAATCGCAGTCAATATTTTAGGCTGCTGAGGAATTCAATGGCATTATTTAAATAACAGGCTCAAAGGAGGTCATTACTTAAAATATGAATTTATTATTTACATTGCCATGCTATGGCACCCGACTTATATAATGTTAAGACTTGTTTTTTCTCGTAAAAATAGAGAGAAGATTTCTGGATATGTTCAGGCACTGCTCCGAATTTTTGTGCGCTTTGTCAATGAATTGTTTGAATTTGTTGCACTTTGCCGTAGGAAGCAGATCGTGCTGAAGAATGCAGCTTCAACTGCCAAAATGTGTCGTTTTCGGTTTTTGGAGGACCTGAAAAAGGGTCTCTGAACAGAGTGTACCAGCAATGTTTCGGCCAAAGATTAAGTGGCCCATTTTTTGTGCGCTTCAGGGCAGGGTAAGTCGTAAAAATGGTAATTACATCGGCATTGAGAGCCACGAAACATCGTGGCAGGTTCACCGCGTCCTTGACGAACACACCGATGCAGAATATGTTAGCAAGTTGGAGAGAGCTACGTGTCCGTGGTATAGCCTGTAGATCTCTTGCCTAACACATAAACACCTAATAAAATATATCCGGTACGTAATCATTTGTAAGACCTGCAAAGCGCCTCCTGCGCTCAGCTTAAAACACTTCCTCTAAAGAAGCCACGGTCTATGTCGCGTTAGAAGGAAGCACATCATTTTTGCTGTTGCACTGCAGGACTACAAACACGGCTTTCTATGGATGCTGAGGCCGCATTAGGTGCCTGTTGATCTCGACATTGAAATGCTGCGTGACTGAGCGTGTCTGACGTCACGGTGCTCGAGAGGCTTGCGTGGGACGACCAGCATGATCTACGAAAGAAAGCAACCTTGCATCTAAGGCTGAGGCAGGCCAGATGGTTCACAGCGCCCTCGCCTTTAACGGCACTCTTTCCACTCTTGAATTGAACAAACCAACCTGGTTCAGATAATTTTGTTTCCTTTATTATTTCCAGACAAAAAACAGGCAACATGGCCTGTCGATGGTACCAGCAGTAATAGAATCGGAACCCGGCACCTCCGGCTCACGATGTGAATGCTCTTTCAGTGGGCCGTCGCTGAAGCCTGACCGGTGGTTTGATTGGTCGGATTGTAAAATGAAAGGCATATGCAGAGATAATCCGGATTTTGATCGGGCTATCCGTGATGAATGATTGAAAGATCGCGATGTGCAAAATTAATTGACATGCTTTACCACAATGAATTATCAGTAATGCTCGTTGCGCGATTCAATATGCAATCTTCTGTTCTCAGTCCACTACAAGCTCCGAAAGCTCTTGCCACAGTAAATACTAAAGTCACAAGTACGGAATCACACGACTTACTAGGTAAATCTACTGATTGTCTGTAGTGAAAAGCTGCTAGGATGACGTGATAGTTGTGGGCTTCAGATAACACATAATGATTCCAAAGATAAACGTTGACGTCTCTGGAGCCAAGACTATATGGGGGCAAGGAAGTTTTGCGGTATGATGCAAAAAAAAAATCTTTCAACACAGTGTCCAGCTTTTGGCTGTTCTCCTGGCTCAAGATGAAAACGGGAAATAAACAGCTTGCTTTGGAGATGATCAACTTAAACGAAGGCCAAGCTCTGGCGCCTAACGAAGCTGTTCTTTGTAATCAAAAGCGGTGGTTTCCACTCCCGTTTTTCGCCTTAGTCTTTCGCGAGTGTAAGTCAACTACAAGATGACTTTCTTCTGCCGCCTTGTGCTCAATGAAGCCCAGTCCCTGAGCGCCAGCACCGACACAACAGTAGAGCTGTCACTCTCACTGTCACTCGGCAATTAGCTTAAACAAAACCATTAATTTACGGAAGAACAAAATATGCTAGCAATTCCAGAAGCTACGGGTTTTTCTTTGTTCTAGCGTGACCTAATGCCAAGAAAACTGGAATAAAAATTAGGCATCGAGGTGACGAAAATTCAGCTTTTCTTTACATTTCAGTTTTGCGTTCTGAACCGTCTTATCAAAATAATGTTGTAGAGTTTTTTTTTCATCTCTAAATTAAAACAACGTGGCAGTTTTCGCTTGCCATAAACTTGCATCGACTGTTTTTCGGAGACGTTCGTAAACATGCGTTTGCCCGCTTACGTGCAAAGGAAGAGCTCAAACCGCGCCGATGGAAGTAAAGCACAAAAAGCCGGGCAAGCCAGTCGATAACGCCCTGCGCCGAAAGGATGCCGCACGCTTATGCGCCCACACTTCCAACAAGTCAGAAAGAGATTACCGTGGGTAGGTTTTGCTCGCGCCATGGTAGCACGTGATTTACGCGTGTGTGTTCCCATGGTGATTATTTTTTTTCGCTTACCGAGTTTATATTTTCCTACTTTTTTAAAAATATCGCTAGTTTCAAGAATGTGCATAGAGCAGCGCTTAAATGAAGGCTGGGTTGTCTTTGTGTTAGCTTCACTACTGCTGAACACAGCGACTTGTTTTCTGCGCTGCCGTGGAGCGCCTGATGTACGCGAAGAACGATTTCATTTTTTTAGGCGCTGGCAGACAATAGTTGATACAGATTGAGGCAAAAGAAAAATTTTTAAAATCTGCTCCTAACTTCCTACCATATACACGCCCATATGACAGCTAGATTTATCTGAGTAACCGACCAGGGACTTTATTCGCCTAAAGAGCTGAAAATGGCTTTCAACTTGCGCTACATAGCGTAAGTGTTATGCATACCTTGTTTCCCAAAAATACGTTTAAAATTTTTGTAGCCATTGTTGAGGAATATTTGTGTATGTTTTTTTTCGGCACTAAGAAAGTCACACATTTTCTTCTTTTAGCAGGGTGCCCCGTTCCATTTCTCTCCTCTTTGTTCCTGAAATTCATTGCTGCGATAATGCACACGTAGGATTTATTATAAGCTCTGAAGTTTGTTAGGCGAACGCGTTTACGAAAAATTTTTCCCGTATAGATTTATAAGGCGCGGCATAATGCGTGCATTAATTTTCCCTGAGAGTACCACCGAGCCATCACGAATCTGGGCACAGGGGGTAAAAATGCCTTTATTTTCAGTCTAGCGGTGAGGAGGGCTAAGGCACAACGTAAATTATTCTTGCTTCACGTCATGCTACTTTACTTAAATTAAAGAAGGTACAGTAGCCCCTTTTTTTGCCTCGTTCTCTTTGTTGGCAGTCACCAGCTATGTTCATATAAAAAGAAAGTATAGATAGAGCAGGATCACGAGATGATTCTATCTATAAAATGGGTGCGGTCCGCCGAATTGCAAAATGTGCTAAAAAAAAACCAGGGGTATTCGAAATTCACGACAAGATGAAAAGCCTCGAAAGTGAAAGCGCATTTTTTGTTTGTTCGACTGTGTTCTTTTGAGAACTGTTTTTCTCTGCCCCTGTCATGTTTGGCAAAAGATAAAACAAGGTCTTGCTTTGAATTTCGGTTGTCAACGTAGGTGGTTTATAATCTAAAGGGCAAGGTCAAACACAAGCTTTATCTGGAGACCAAAAGCGAGTTTTGCTATATTCTTTATTTTCATCCCTATTTTTCCTCAGGGCTTGATAAAGGGCATTGGATGTTGAGTCATTGTTTTCATACGCGGGAATTTCTTCTTCAGAGAGGGAGCCTTCTTTCCAAAGCTATGCACGTTTGAGGGAGTCGTTTCTCAGTTTGCACTGCAGGAAGCGCCTAGGAGAGTACTTATTACATAGTTTTAGCATAGTGCGTACCGTTGCCACTACCGCTCAATTACCGCGTACAGCCTGCCTATACTCGCCATGCTCAAGTCGCCCTGACGGTGAGGGCGTTACATGGCACCACGTTCCGGTAAACAACGCGCGAGCGTACCATGTTGAGAGAGTGTGCAGTGGCAGGACGGAATATGCTGTAAGCGCTGTGCTAGATGTGTCTATTATGAGTGCCATAACACTAGGTGGCTAAGATAACCAGGGGGTTACGAAAAGCTCGATTACCTCGCATTTTCGTTCGGCAGGGTAAATATATTCTTCATAAAGTGCTTACGAATTCACAGCACAACGAAAAAACGTGTTATTTACAATGCATGGAAAATTTTTTGTGCATCGTGCACTGGGCAGTTTCCTAAAACACCAGCTTCATATGTTTCGCCTAGCTTAGCAGGGTACAGAACTTTAGAATGCTCGCACAAAAACTTAGCCGATGTAAAGTGAGACGATGTAAAATGTGGCTGTATTTTCAAAATGGAAGACACTGAACGGCCAGCAAGAATAAGTAATTTTCATCTGATGCTTGTGCTCGGCCGAATATGAGTGGCGGTGGTTGAAAAAGGGAGAAAAATTTGTTTTGAGGAAATTGTTTATATCTGATGCACGATCGTGGAGTGGAAATAAAGGGCGGTGAAGCAAAACAGCAGGCTTAAGAGACCAGGTTGGGCCGGTCCCTTCGCTAACCTGTACAACCCGACTGCCTTTGTCGCATCCAGTATCGTATATCTTCAGCAGTTTTGATAAAGGGTTAAATAAAAATATAGGTAGCTTCAATGAAAGGCGCTGTGCTTCAGATATCGCATCCCAGGCGATTTTCGATCTGAAGTTGAGCACAATGACTGGGTGTAGCGGTGTCGTTCACGAGAGAAAGTTGCTGTAAAAATTCTGAGAGCTGCGAAAGCATGACTTTGATCGCCACTCTTTTTCTGTCTTATGGCGTTGAGTGTGGCATTTCGTTATTTCCGGTAGCGACATACTACACCACTTCGACATTTCCGGTTATGACATACTACATTGCGTCGCTTCTGGTTGCGGAATACTACACCACTTCGGTTTACTTGTAGCTTCCTACACCACTTCGTCATTACTGGTTAGGTCACAATTTTAATTAACGAAAATTGTTTTTTAGGGGAGGTAGGCGCGCAGCAGCTCTCACTCTTCGACGTCGCGGTGGAGACCTCAGCAGCGCCTTAAAGCATGCAACTGAAGGTTCATATGTTATCGGTCCTAACTCTTGTCCCAAGCTCATCCCGAACTTGACTAAAACATGTAAGCTATATGCAAAGAGAAATGCCGCAACACCACCCCGAACGGTGTATGGTGGCTCACGGTGGCTCAGAGTTTTGTTGCGAGTGTGGACGGGAATACCGCCGCCATATTGAGGTCAGCCAGTGATGCCATCGCTGGGATTTCATCTACACCTCCGTGGATTAGGGAGGGGGGCGAAAGAAGAAAGGAAGAGTGAGGTGCCGAAAATTGGTTAAGGGGTGCACCCGCCCCGCCGCGGTGCGCGGTGGTGGATTCTCCTGGACTTTTCTCCTGTGCGTGTTGCCAGTGATCGACCTGCGGTTGTGCTCTTTTGTTCGGGTGTCCTTCGGCTGGCGGGGCGTTTCAGTATGGTGAGCCAGCTACGTACAAAGGCTCTTGCCTTTGAAGTCGTCGTCCATGAAGGGGCTATTCTGGAGGATGTCGTCGATGCGACAGCCTGCGTAGTTGGATTGGAAGAAGTTGACTGTGTCCAACACTTCGTAGGGCACAATTACCATATAACCGTAAAGAGTTAAGCCGCCATGGCTGCAATCGTTGATGCGTCCTGCCTCATGATCGGCAAGGAATGCGTCGCCATTGTTCTCTTGAGCGCTCAGGTGACTCAAGTGACTGTTCTTTTTCTGCCCGCCCGCGTACCAAGCGATGTCCTTGCCAAAGCTCTTTCCCCTTATGGCAAGGTGCTGCACATGAGTCGCGGCATGATGGGGTCGCGTCCCACTGTCACCACCGGGACGCGGTGCGTCCGAATTGAAATGAAGCCGGAGTCGCCGGTGCCAAACTACATCAAGGTCACTGGCTCCATCGTGACATGCAATTACAAAGGCATGCAGCGTGTTCGTCGGCGTTGTGGGTCGACTGCAGACTTCAAAGCACAGTGCACGGCTCCGTTCTGCGACCATTGCGGGGTTTTTGGGCACCAATGCCAAGGTTGTGTGCTGCCGTGTCGACGTTGTGGTGATCCACACACTACTGTGGCATGCGCGATCAAGCCCCCGTACTCTGAGGCTGCTGCCCGACCTGCACCTCCGCAGGCCGCACACGCAGCCGTTAAAGCCATCAAGGAGCCCGGCGTTTCGACACCGACGCTGTTAGGGGTGGTTCCTCTGCACCTCAGAGTGTCTGCGTGGAAGAACCGGTGCCTGCGGCTAATGCGCCCAGTGATGTACCAAGCAAGCTGACAGTAAAGGTGCCTGCTCTGTCAGCCGCAGTCTCTCCAAGTGTACCTGACGCTACAGTGGCCGAACCATTGTGCCCCTGCAAGTCTCTGATGCTGAGCACAAGTCGCTCTCGGAGCCCCCGCGGCAGCCCGCAGCCAGCGTTGCGGCTCTGGGCAACAACGCCAACATATGTGAGGCCGATGGTAACGAGAGCAGCTTGTCCTCATCTTATTCCGTCAACCTCGCCATTTACGAGACGGTCATCATGCCTGGGCAGGAGCCGAGGCCGCCGTCGACGTTCAGTGTCTCCTTCGTTATAGAAGTTCAGTTTTGGCACAGATATTTCGCCTGGGCAGGAGCCAAGGCCCTCTCCTGACGCGGAACCTGTGCAGTTGACGTCCTCTTCAACATCGAGGATAGGCGAGAGAACTTCTAGTACTCTGTCTTCGGATGTTGAGATGGTCGCTTTGAATTAAGGCTTAAAGCGTCCACAAGCGTCGACTACAGACTCGGACAATTCTGCTGGTCGGCCAAGGAAGCGTCGTGCCTCCTCAGGTCCGACCCTACGAAAAAAAGTGAGGTGGTTTGGCGCCGTTCGTGGCGCTCTTTGTTTTCCCTAAACATCACAACTTCTCGTTTTATTTATCATTTCCAAACTGACTACTCTTAACATCATGACTCTTAACGTGCATGGGTTCCGCAATGTTATGAAGCAGGCCGAGGTGTTCGCCTTCCCTCGTTCATCGGGCTGCGATATCCTCTGCGTGTAAATCACCAATATTTTTCGCCTCAGTGACGTGTTGGAATCTAAGCGTACGTTTGGTATCGATGCATTCGTTTCGTACGCCAGCACGCGTTCTAGCGGCGTTGGCGTTCTTGTTCTGAGCCGCCTATTCCTGCGAGGCCATCATGTTACCTACTACCTGTCCTGTTCCATTAGTCCCTCCTCCTCATGCTACATGCGATGCGCTTGGACGCGTGTTGGCGTTCGACTGTGCGTTTAACGCACTTCGCCTGAGAATTCTTTTCATCTATGCACCTGCGCATTCTAATTTGTTAAACTCATTCTTTAAAGATCTAGATGTGTATTTTCTAGGAGGACGTAACGTTTTGATGTTGGGCGATTTCAACTGCATGCTCGATACGGTCCCTGATGTGCAGGGCCCCGGCAGGGGTAGGCCAAGCTGGAATGCGCGCGAGTTGTGCCGCCTAGTCAACCAGTTTATGCTCACAGACGCTTATGAGCTCCTGTATGGCGGCGTCATTGTGCGGACTTGGCATCGGGGATTATCGTTGTGCAGGTTAGACAGGGCGTATGTACTGACGGGCCTTTCGAGGTCAGTGTGTGCTGCTAACGTAATGACGCTGCCATCTTCACCGGTATACATATCAGACCATCGCCCCTTTCTTCTGTCACTCGGGGTTCCGGCAGCTGCAGTGCCTCCTCACAGAACAAGGCGTTTGGGTGTGCGCATCTTTCACGACGCCAGCACGAGAGAAGGATAAACGCGGGCCTTGCGTTTTTCGGTTGTTGGGGCCGTGCCTGGTGACTAGGACCGTGTGAAGGAGCAGTGGCGTCGCCATTGCGCCGCTTCTGGTCGAGCCCTCAGGACTGGCGTCTTAGCTGAGGTGCGTGTGTTGACGGCGAAGCTGCAAATTGCTGAGCGCACCTCGTTCTCGTCGTCGCTTATGTGCGCATAGAAAGAGGAGCTTTCGGAGCGTCTACAGCGCCTTTTACGATCAACCTCTGACTGCTGCTTCATGGCGTTGTCGACGCAGTCCAACTGCTCATCGTGAGGTGCTTCGGTTCGCGCGCCAGGAGCTGTTATGCCCTGAAGGTGCCCCTGCTTTTACATCTTCTGCCAGGGCTGTGGCCCAGCCAGTTGGCAGGAATTTCAGTGCGTTTTTGGGCCATTTCCGGGTTATTGCTCAGTCGCTTCTTCTGGTTGGTCGCGATGATGTTTCCCCACACCCATTTTTTGCAGGCTTGCCGCAGGTTGCCGCTGAACTTCATGATGGCCTTATGGCTCCGCCAACAACAGGTAAAATAAAGGAGGCGTTAAGTTCCATGAAACGAGGCTCAGCGCATGGGCCAGATGGTATTCCTGCGTAGTTCTATTTACAATTCTTGCATATTGTATGCCCCATTTTCACGGATGCGTTAAAAATCTGCTTGACTCGGCATGTTTTTCGTGGTTCATTTAAAAGAGTCCGCATTGTCCTCATTCCAAAAACGTTTCCTTTCTCGACATGTCCGGCAGGTTGGCGCCCTATCACCCTACTAAATTCAGATAACAAAGTATTAGCAAAATTACTCGTTCACCGTCTACGGGCTCTCCTCCCGTCCCTCATTTCTTGCCACCAGGTTTGCTCCATCCCGGGTGGTCAAATACATAGTTTATATACCGTAACGCGTGATATCCTAAAGTACACTATACGGCGGTGCGCACATAGTCTTCTTGCTTCCCTCGATCAAGAGAAGGCGTTCGACGTCTTAGAGCTTGAGTATATTTACGGTACGCTGAATGCTTTCGGTTTCCAACCTTATTTCGTGCTTCTAGTTAAAGAGATGTGCAGAGCTTTTTAAGCACTCTGTTCCTCGATGGCCGGAAAAGTACCTCATTTGGTGTCGGCCGTGTCGTCCGTGAAGGTTGTCTGCTCTCCTTCCTTTTATTTGTATTAGCATTACAGCGCTTCCTCCTGGCAGTCAAACACCACTCTTTTATTAGAGGTGTGGCTTTGCCAGGCAGTGAGGCAGTACGCGTCACTGTTTATGCAGATAAAAAAAATCAAACTATACTTAGTTTATGAACGTAGCCTGCTCGAAGCTTTAAACGTTTTTCGTGAGGACGCCTCCTTGTCGCGGGCTGCTCTTAATTTGTTTATTTATTTATTTATTTATTTATACAAAATGCCCCTAAAGGTCCTCAATTTTTGAGGGTATTACATAGGGGGAGGGGGGCGGTACAGGCAAGTAATCAGAATAAAGAAATAAATAAGCCGAAAAATTTAAGAAACTACAAAAAAAAACAGATAAAAGCATATGAATCGTTGGAATAACAATAAAAAACCGAAAAAACTAAATATTGAAGCATAAACGGCAAGAAACAGCAATATTAACAGAGTAAAGTTAATACAAGTTACACTATGTCTATCCACAACGGCATGAAAATAAAACAACGAGAATCATAAATAACAGAAATAAAAGACAAAAACATAATGCACTGGTAAATTAACAGTGTACTAAAAGATGTTACGCAGAAGTATTGGAAGATATTAGTTTATAAAATTTCTCCGGATCAGTAGTGGTAGCCACATCTGAAGGAAGAGCGTTCCAGTTGGTTATAGTGCGTGGAATGAATGAATGTGCATAGTTATATGTACGGCATGACAAGAGCTTAACTTCAAACGGATAGTCGCGGCGGTCATAAATAGAGGAAGGCAAAGAAAAAAAGTCATTATGAAGCGTTGAGTGATGGTACAGTTTATGAAAAAGTGATAAGCGTGCCACTTTACGACGGAGATATATATATTGCAGATCAGCGCGTTTCTTCAAGGCTGTGCTGCCGATATGACGTGAATAATCAGAGCAGATAAAACAAGCTGTGCGATTCTGCAATGATTCGATGTTATTTAATAAATATGCTTGATGAGGGTCCCAAATAGCCGAATCATATTCAATTTAGGTCGAATAAGAGTGGTGTAAGCACGTAATCGGAGGTGAGAGGGAGCATGCTTTAATTTATGTTTTAAGAGGCCTAGTGACCGATTAGCATATGCAAGAATAAGGTTAATGTGGTGGTTCCATGTTAGGTCTGAATGAACGCGAAGACCGAGATGGTTACCAACTCGACTGGAGTTTTCTTTAAAGAATACGCTGTTTGAAATCAAGACATTCGGTTAGTAAAAGGCGTGATTTTTGTTTTGGAAAGGTTCAGTTGCCTTACTTTTTTGACAGTGTCATTACTTAAGTAAAGTTTAAGGTTAAGTGTTAAGGAAAGGTTAAGTCTCTTTTTGTGGGGTCTCCTCAGAGACGTTTTACATGCGCGATCATGGACATCAATCAGAGCAACCTACCGCTTTCTATGCTACGGCAGTGGCCTTTTTCGGACATGTAAGCGCAGTAGCACCTGATTTCAACATCGTTGCAAACCGTGTGGTGGACATGGGCTCGCTGTTGTTGCCTGTTGTTCCGCCGGCTCGCCGCTCACCGATGCGCAGCGTTCAATGGGCGCGCATAGCATCGACACCTCTCCCAGACCGTCTACGCGACTTTATTTGGAAACTTGGTTGGGCAGTGCTGCCTACTTGTGATCGGCTAGAGCGGTGGGGTGTTTTACGCTCCAGTACCTGTCCGAATTGCCCGCTTCCGGAATCTGATCGCCACGCTACAGTCGCCTGCGTGGTATACCGTGTTTTTTGGCTCGCGGTTCATGTGGCATTCCGCGTTCAGTGATGTGAACACTGTGGCAGCACCCAAATTTGGCTAGGAATTAAGGAGCAGCCAGCAAAACAGCATTCGTTGTCGGCAAAACGACAGAGCTGTCTCGAGATTTCGATATTGGTGAGCCTCTTACAAACCACGCACCGGTCGGGGCAGCCGGCTGTGGCTAATGGAAGGACTGGGGCACCGATCGAAATGTCCCCCTAGCAGCCGCCGGACGGGAGTAGCAGGCCTGCACCATACTATCGGTCGTTGATCTTCGATTCGTAACTGAAGCAGGACCCTCCAACGCTGGTGAAGTGGAAAATCGAACCTTCTGCCCTTAAGTTCCATTATGAACTCTCAGCCGAATCAGCCATCAGGTCATCATCGCTGGTGTGGGCATCGAGTCATACGCGTGTGAGATATGGGAAGAATGATGGACGCCGAATAATAATAGGAAAATTGTACAAGTAGACTTTCCCCCCCATGAAGCCGCCGCGTTGGCTCAGCGGTTATGGCACTCGGCTGCTTACCTAGAAGACGCGGGTTAGATCCCGGCCACGGCGGCCGAACTTCGATGGAGGCGAAATTCTAGAGGCGCGTGTACAGTGCGATGTCAGTGCACATTAAAGAACTTCAGGTGGTCGAAATTTCTGGAGGCCTTTACTACGGCGTCTCCTATAGCCTGAGTCGCTTCGGGTTGTTAAATCCCCATAAACCAAACCAAACTCCCCCCCCCCCCCCCCAACAAAGGAACTTGGCTGCTGCAAATTGAGCGAATATGGAAGGCGGAAGGAATAACCAAGAAAACATTGCAGGAGCCCCCTCCCGGTCTGAGCCTTACTACTGAAGCGAAACTCTGCCTGCATTTGCCCAGGGCTTTGATATTATTCCCTTAACTTTTTCTCGTAGATCCATCACTATCTCCCGCAAACATACTAGGAAACAACAAGGTGGAAGGATAAGTAAAAGTAAAATTAAGTAATTTCTTGGCCACTTCCCAATTGCCTCACCGGGCAAGTCGGGAATGGCTCGGCTGATTTCCTGTAGTTTCTGTTTTCTGCTAAACCATTTTATCCTGCGTTGGCATCGATTTACTTGCGACACTAAGCAAGGTCAATTGCAATGTTGTTTTGCTTGCTCGCAGTTGAGTTTCGCTGCTTTTCCAAAGGAAATAAAAACAGCATCACCTAGCTAGAATGATATCACTGGCGACAACCAGTTCAGCTGCTAGCCAGAAGCTATAGACCTCGCAGCCAGAAGCCAGAAGCTATTAGACCTTTTGCTGGCTTTCTTTCGTAGTCATGTTTTGCGGTGTTTCTGCTTCGCGGAAGGGAACGCTTGGGGCTCGACTGCATGCATTCGCTGACACCCAGGAGGAGCAGGAAGAAGAGGAGAAGGAAAGATAGGAAGGTTTTTATTTTTATTTATTGTACCCTCAAGGCCAAAGGCATTGCAGAGGGGAGTGGGTTAATTAGGATAAACAACAATGAAATAGAATACAGTGAAAATAGATATTACAAAATAAATTTCCTCCAGAATAAAACAAATAACAACATCTAGAAAATGTAAATAGTATAGAAATAATGTATACAATACATTGGAAGCAGATATAACACACAATCAACTTTCTTCAGAATAAATAATATTAGCTACAGCGTCATGAAAGATTTTATTATCAGCAATGGCTGCAATATCGGAGGGAAGGCGGTTCCATTCCACACATGTGCGGGGAACATATGACTGAAAAGAAGATTTGGTGTGGCATGTTGGGATGCCAACCTTGTGGCGGTGATCGATGCGACATGAAATGTATTCGGGGGGTGACATGAAATAGTTGTGAAGCGCAACGTGAAGATATAGTTTGTGAAATAGTGTTAGGCTACCAATTTTGCGGTGAGATATTAACGGTGGGATTGAAACGTTAGGTTTCATGGCTGTGATGCTTGCCGTACGGTTTAATTTGAAAGAATGAAGCGAACGGAATTATTTTGGACTGATTCCTAGGACTGTTAACCGGTAGAAGAAATTAGTTTGCTAGTCTGCACAGGGGGAAATGGAGGAAGGGGTATAAAGTTGAAGGAGGCAATACGCCAAACAAATGGTTGGGACCAGCGCACTGCATGCACGACATATCAATCATATGTCGGACCCGCACTTTTCGATTTCCAATCTTATTCTTTGAAAGCAGTTGCTTTCTTTTCACAGTCGTCCTGATATTTACCGGGTCACTGCAACGAATATTTGTGGCCGGATTGAAGACCCTTAAGCGCTCAACTAGCTCAGAAGACGACCATGCCAAGAATTTTCAAGTTTAAAAGCCAGGTATAATTTTGAGAAACTGGCGTATAGTACTGTGCTCAGGTTGCACTGCCGGCTCATCGTAGGCTTACTATTAATTTCGCAAGCATTGAAGCGATAAAAAAGACCAGCAGGGCTCCGAATGAAAGCTTGTCAAGTCCTATGAGCTCGGAAGTATGAGTCAGACCTCGTAGACACAGTAATTCCCACATGCCTTTTACTCAACTGTTCTCCTGTTTTAAATAATTACCCTTTTTAATTTTAGATTGAGCAACACCTCAAATTAAAAAAAGTTCCCATATTCTTGATTTCCTTCCTTCACATGTATGCTATAACGAGCCTACCATTTCTCTTCCCTCGCTTGCTCACACGTTTTTAGAATAAATAATTACTTGTGCAGAGATATTGCCGTCACAAGTCTTAAATTATTCACTGTGCTCCCATGTATAAAAGTTATCAAAGCCGGAGCAGCAGTGGGGGTGCTTTTTGTAGGCTTAAAATTTCCTGGTTTTGCATGAAATCTTGTTTGTACTTCCAGTTTCAAAGAACTTCCAAGTTTCAGGAATTTCACCATGACACACGCACGCACGCACGCACGCACGCACGCGCACACACACACACACACACACACACACACACACACACACACACACACACACACACACACACACACACACACACACACACACACACACACACACACACACACACACGCACGCACGCACGCACGCACGCACGCACGCACGCACGCACGCACGCACGCACACACACACACACACACACACACACACACACACACACACACACACACACACACACACACACACACACACACACACACACACACACACACACACACACACACACACACACACACACACACACACACACACACACACACACACACACACACACACACACACACACACACACACACACACACACACACACACACACACACACACACACACACACACACACACACACACACACACACACACACACACACACACATATATATATATATAATAAAATCACCAAAAATTGAAGAAACATAACAGGATTTATATATATATATATATATATATATATATATATATATATATATATATATATATATATATATATATATATATATATATATCAGTTAGCGGGACCGAAAGACGCGAGTTCGATCCCGGCCGCGGCAGTCAAATTTCGATGGAGGCGAGAAATTCTAGAGGCCCGTGTGCTGTGCGATGTCAGTGCACGTTAAAGAACTCCAGGTGGTCGAAATTTCCTGAGCCCTTCACTACGGCGTCCCTCATAGCCTGAGCCGCTTTGGGACGTTAAACCCCCATAAACCATAAACCATATATCTCAGTTACAGGACGTGCTACGTCCACCGCTATAGACGAGGGTGGCACTGGTGAACACTTTCAAGGTTCGCTTACACGCAAAACATAAATACCCACGAAAGCAGCAGACTGGACAGCCGTCGCCGTAGCTCAGTTGGTAGAGCACCGGATGCGATATTCGGAGGTGGTGGGTTCGGATCCCACCGGCGGCATGGTTGTGTTTTCTGCTGCTTTATAAGTAATTTTCTTTAAACCAATTGATTGGCATTACAAATTTAATAAAAAATAGAAACATTCTCCTCTCACCTTGGTTTCGGTGACTGTTGGCTTCCTTAATATATTTGTCAAACGAGCCCCTCATTTCATTAGCCTTTTCTGTATATATATATATATATATATATATATATATATATATATATATATATATATATATATATATATATATATATATATATATATATATATATATATATATATATATATATATATATATATATATATATATATATAGATAGATTGCGCGCAGGTATTTTGCTATATATGTGCGTAATAAGACGTTACACGCTTTAAGAGGCATATACACCCGCAGGAGAGAACAGGAAAACTTGTTATGACGAAAGAGGCGCTGAATCTAAAGGCTGAAAAAAATTTTTTGCAATCTGAGGGGATCGTCTACACTTCAGGAATATGTTTCTATTAACGGGAACGATATCTAACAGCCGGGCCGTCTCAGAGGATACATAAAATAGGTTTCGGACATGACAGAGTCAACACGCAGTGAGTAGGGGCTGCTACATTTATATCGGCACGCCCGTTAGCGACTATTCAATTTGGAGCCAAACGGTATCACTATGCCAGTGCATTGTATGGCCTGCAAGTGTTAGCCGGTGTTATAGTGGGGTGATATTACGCTTTCCCAAAAATACGACTGTGCATGCACTTGTGCGGCAGGCCTTATATCATAGGCATTCATGTGACGTCAGAGGCGCCATTCTGTGGTGCAGTGCGCAGCTTCAGCAGAGCGAACTGGACTACTCGGATATATCCCGATTAGGTATACATGCTGCCTTTCACCGTGTTTCATGCACCACAAAGTGGGCGCCGCCACTGTGATGTCTGTGAACACTCCCTATAGAAATATGGACCGAACTAGAGGGGTCCGGGCACTGATGTTCTGGCACATTAACATATGTGTTAATTTTAAGAGTTTTTTTTTTTGGGGGGGGGGGCGATCATCGAAATCCAGAAAAAGAAACTAAATGAGAATTTAATAAAATAGCAGATAAATACGCGCATCTTTCATTTGGAAAAACTACAATAACGAAACGGGCTCCGTATAAAGCGTACAAAACCAGTGCGAAATCCTCTTTCAAGGAAAAAGTGAGCGAAATCCTCCTTATGTACGCAGCAATATAAGCCAGAACCACTCGTGAGAGGCTTCTTTGTTAGCTTGAGCCTGGAGCATAGTTCCCGTTTACTTCTCCAGCATTATTTCGCGGCCGACTACGTGCGATATGAAGAGATCGGCGGAAGATTTGAGCGCAAAAAATGAAGAAGTCAGCAGTTCTGTCGCCCAGGAAGGAAGGCTGAACCTCCGCTGCATTCAACCTTAATATGCTTACTTGCGCCAGTTGGCATTGTTTTCCTAAATTCATGAATGGTAGCGAAATGGCAAACGGAGACTGGAAATGACAGGACTTGCAGTTGTCCTATCATTTTTTGTTCTGTCAGAGTGTACGATTTCGCAACTAATCATTATTTAATGGGACTACTGAAAAGTAGAATAAATTTTTTTTACTCCACGCATTCAAGGCAGTTTACTTTCAGGCTGCCGAAGTGGCCACATGAGAAAAGAAGACTAACACGTCAGCGCTTGTCACGCAAGCCTGCTATTCACATTTACTTCCTTGTATTGGTGAAACGCCGCTGTATTCCTGATTACATACAAAGAATGTTGTAATCGTTTTTCTCCTGAATTCAGAGCACAATGATTGTAAGCGTTCTTTTCAAAAACGAGATGGAATTAGTACTGCACAAATAACATGCTTCGAAGGAAATTGAATCAAGATCAAGTGTACCACATCGAAAACAACCAAATCCAAAGTTTACGTGCATGATGTCGACGAAGTATTTGCATAATTATTTTAGTATATGGTGGTATAAAATTTCTCTAATTCACGCGTAAGTTACACCAGATAACGGCTTGGACAGCATTACGGTTTACGAGGATAACAAACTATTGTGATTTCTTGAGTTTCTGTATAGATGGGTTTGGCTGAATAAAAAAAAAACAAAAACTCGTAATTTCTTTCATACATCATGCTGCCTTGAAGTGCAATTAACCCTCTTCTTCCCCCCTCCTCCCTCCCAAAATAAAAGAAATTGGAGGGAACACTTAAGGGCTGCCAGAAGGATACGACGCGATAGCGGTAGTTTAATGCACATATAGGCGGAAGTTATACCCAGCAATTCTCGACAAAAACATTTTTGAACGGGAAACCATTTATGAACTTAGTTTTTTCAAATGATGAAAGATTTCGCCATAACAGTCAAATTATCTGCTGATAACCCGACGGCAGCCATAACTTTTTTTTTTCTTGTAACGGTTTTGCTATTGGAAAGGCAGGCGTTCCCCCAGTGGTTTTCTATGGGAGACTTAACTGTTCGATGCGGCCAATGGAAACACTTTAAAAGAAAAAAATTTCTACATATCACAAGAATGGAGAATTGCCTGCAATATTACCGTAAAAGTTTCTGACAGTTCTGCAATTTTCAAACATTTTGCCCGAAATTGACGCACATGTTGGTCATTGACAACTTCACATTCATAGGTCTCTTGGAGTCGTCTTGCACTCTTTGCGCCAGTGTGCAGCGATTAAGGGATGCGCCACGGCCCTGTTACGGAAGGTGCAGCCACCGGTGGGACTTGTGCTACCGAGGTCGCTCTTCTCAAGCAACATCTCGCGATCGACCACTAATCTAGCTGCCATCTGCCGGAGTGGTTTATTTGCTCACAGTCCGGTGGGTAGGTCGTCATGACGCCACAAGGTTACCTGACCAGGGTAGTCCACCTAGGTTGCTTCTGCGAGGGTGGCCGTGTTCGCTACCTTACTCCACCTTAATTCCCTCTCCCAACACCGACGACAGCGATGCCTATCACGCCGACGACGCCGGATTTTCTGCAAGCCGGAAGCCTTAACGCTATCACTTTGATATAAGATTGCATGCCATCTGACAACCAACATGTGATGGGCGAATAATTTCTTAGGAGCCGACGATGAACACGATCGACGCGTATTATTGCTTAGTTTATTAAAGAAGGCATAAGTTTCAGCGAGAATTCATTCGAGTGGATTATGGACAGGTAGCGGATTAAACGGTGTGGCATACAAAGCAAAGGTTTTGTTCGTAAGAAAACAGGCGATCCAGCTATTGTCATCCATGGGGTGGATAAACTTGCTCAACTAAAATAAAGGACGGAACATGCATCAACTGTAAAAAACACAATGACTCCAAAAGGTTTTCAAACTGCCAACCTGGCGAAAAGCCGGCGGCTATATTTATTTCATCTAAATGCCAGAAGTTTACGAAATAAGTTCGATGAAATAGTTTTGTTCCTGTCCGACCTGAGGCATGATTTTGATTTAATCTGTTTTAGTGAGACATGTTTCACATCACATGAGGAATGTTACCATCTCTCCGGAGATGAGTATTTGTCTGCTTTTCGAACGGGAAAGCGGGGCGGTGGAATCGTTATGCATGTACTTTCCGCGCATTTGTACAAAACTATATCTGAATACTTTGTTGTAAATGGCAACATTGACTGTTTAACATTGCAGTGCTGTGACATATTGTTTACTGTTTTGTATCAGCCCCCTTTTGCATCCATTCCCGACTTTCTTCTGTTCACAGAAAATCTGCTGGAATTAGTGTCCTGCTTAAAATGGAAATCATTCTCATATGAGATTTCAATATAAATGCCTGTGCAGAGAAAACCACTACCGGCACTTCCAAGAACTGTTTGAATCTTATGCACGCAAAAAGAGTATACATTCACAAACGATATTAACAGATGAAACTGAGACCGCCATTGAGCGTTGCATTACAAGTTTTTCTCCAGAATAAATTCAGTCCGGTACCATAATGTGTGCTATAAGCGATCACCTTCCAGTATTTTGTAGGCTCCCTTGTAAAAAAATACATACTTTGCCTCATGTTTCTTTATCCCGAATACGCTCAAAGAATAATAATCGGAAGTTTTTTGATCAGTTTTCCTGCTACGACTGGAGAATCGTGACAAAAGAACCAGACCGAAATAACGCGTGCAAAATTTTTACTTTCCTTTTTCTAACGGTATACGACAACAACTTCTCACTTACAACTCAGGAAAAAAAATTAAAAGTAAGTAAGCCAGATAAGCCATGGCCTTTACGAAAGATTCAAAGACAAAAACAAACTCTTTCAGCTATATCTAAGCACTAAGGATCAAAATTACTTGAGAATATTTAAGAAAACATGAAATAAGTAAAATGCAGATATAAAGCAAGCTCAACTGTGCATCAGGCTCCAACGATGTGAAAGCTTCTCCCGTTTAAGTTGTAGCTGCACTGATAACTCCAGTCTTTACGCATGTATGCAACTGCATACTTCAAACATGGATATTTCCTGACCCGATGAAAATTGCGCGTGTTTCAGCTACTCAAAAAGGAGGTGCATTTGATGACTTGAACAACTATAGACCAATTTCGGCGCTTTCATTATTTTTAAAGTTGCTGAGCATATAATAAACAAAAGAATTGTTGATTTCCTCTCTCTGCATAACTTGATGGTAAAAGAGCAGTTTGGATTCAGATAGAATAAGTCAAGTGAAACTGCCTGGCTTTATATAAAGAAAAAAAAATGTTTGACTACATCGAGAAATGAAACCTTACTTTGGGTTTGTTTCTTGATTTCAGGAAACCCTTCGATTCTGCCCATAATGATATATTATTAAGAAAGCTGCTGTTCTATGGAGTCCGAAGCACAGCACACACCCTCATAGAAAGCTATTTAACTTGCTGGGAGCAATACAACACAATAAACGGCGTCGAATCTGATCGAGACACTATTAAATATGGAGTCTCACAGGGATCCATTCTACGCCGCATAATATTTTCGATATGTATTAATCATTTTGTAAACACCGCAGGCTGCCCTGAATTGATATTTTATGCAGATGACACTAATGTATATTTTTCAGGTTGCGATGAAGGCTCCGTTTACAGGGAAGCGAATGAATGTCTTGATTATATAGACTCTTGGTTAACCTTCAAAAAACCAGATTTTAAGGTCACAAAACAAAATACCTTAATTTTCAAGCCTAAAGGTAGCAAAAAAGAAAGTGACTTTAACTTGAAGTTACGGAATACCTTTATCAACCAGTGTATGCCGATTCGCTTTCTATGTTTTATTTTTCACGAAAACTTTCGTCGGAATTCGCACATAGATGCTCTCCGAATTGAACTTTTTGGCGTTGTTGGTACATTAAACAGGTTGAGATGCTATTTTCCAATTTCAGTAAAGCAACAAAGTTACTAAGCTCTCTTTCATTCACGTTTAATATACTGCTTCTTGGTATGATCAGACACAACACAAAGAAACATTGATTATCTGCACTCTCTGCAAATGCGCTCAATACGTGCTATTCGAAAAATTCCAAAAATGGAAAATTGCTTGCCGTGCTTTAAGGCCTATGGAATACTGGACATCAGTAAGCTATTCAAATATAAGTTATCTCTTGAAATCGCGCGTCAGTCTACGTTAGACCTTTAAAATTTTGAGGTTCAATACAAAAAGATACATACTCATTTTTGGCTTAGAGAAGATAAAATACAGGTGCCCGTATCTCACATCAACTATGGTGATAATAGATTAAGTACGCAAATAACAAACTTATTGAATCAATTTCCAGCCATCCTTGAATTATTATTCACCTACCCTTCAATGCCTAAGATAAAGAAAACACTAAGACATATGCACCTAATGGTATAATAAGTGAAACAATTTCTTTTGTGTCTCTGATGATATTTCTGTGTGTCGCACACGTGTACGTGGCAAATGTATTCGGCATTTTGTTATTTTTTTACATGCAGAAGCATTCACACAGTTCTCAGGGTTTTTCATTGATTTCGATTGTGTGCTTGCACACATATTGGTTGCTGTGCGATGTATTGTACTCCAAATGTGTTTGGATATGCCTATAGTGATTGCCACTGCTGTCATGGGTGGGATGGCCTCGTCAGGCGAAAATGCCTTTTAGCCTTCCCACCAAGGAGAAATTTGTATATTTATTGTTCCAAATAAACTCTTCTACTACTCTACTTATACTACTACTTATTGCGGTGAAATAATTAAACCTGATGCCTTCCCTCCGACAAAGGCTGACATTAACGCGACAGCGTTAAGGAGCCGGCTTCACAGAAAGCCGGCTAAGGGATGCGCCAGGAGTGGAAGTATGACTCCCAAGGATCGAAGAATTTAAAGTAGAGAACGAGGAATTCTGCCTATATGAGGAGTAACCAATTAGCACTATCACGTTATACCCT
This sequence comes from Amblyomma americanum, assembly GCF_052857255.1. Taxonomy (NCBI): domain Eukaryota; kingdom Metazoa; phylum Arthropoda; class Arachnida; order Ixodida; family Ixodidae; genus Amblyomma; species Amblyomma americanum. The sequence continues at coordinate 105,648,754 of NC_135502.1, read as the reverse complement.
CCACCTGAAGCTTAGTTCTTTTTTCTATTTTTTATATATTCTTGGTGTCTGAACAGTTGCAGTTTTTCTTCAAACCCTTACCGTTATTTCTGCATACGTGATGTTTCCAAAGTTCTTAAGCTGAAATTCTGATCCACTCATATATTTTCTGGAAATTAACTTGCTTGAGTGTCATTTGTTCTTGAAGCCGATATAGTCTGGCCAACAACATTGGCCAACAACGAATCCATTCGAAGAACCTCATATAGGCGACATGGAATATATCCGGCCCCTAGCACGGCAAAACTGCAGCAGCACTCACCATTTACGAGTGTGGTTATGCCTTGGGATGAAGAGCTTACCTGCAAAAATAAAAGGAAGCAATCAACATTTGTACTAAAACCATTAACCTGTTTTCCTGTCTTCAGAATAATAATATATTTGAAGTAAAATTCCACGGATCCACAATAATATTTACTCTTGACGTCCGGATCATTGATTCTTATATATAAGGTGTTTTCGGGAAGACTTTAAACAATTTTCAGACATTGCCTTTTTGAGGTAAAATAATGGGTTTTCAGGCATAGTGCTACGAGTGTTTGCGGGCACCAGAAAATCTTTGATCGTATTAAGTAGTAAATTGATTAACTAATTTTAAATAATTAACTTTTTAACTAATAGAGTTAGGAATCCAGTTTCAATTAGTGATTTGCAGCCGGTCATTGGTAATAGTCATATCAGTTCTTAAAATTTTGAAAACGTGGTTACCGTTGGTGATGCGGCTCGACAAAATTTGGCTTTTTTCCCTGGTTACATGTAGTGGAAAGGCTGCTATGCCTGCATGCTTTTTCGAAAGCATATCTAATTTGGCACGATGTAGCCCAATTTTGTTGTGCCACGGCTCCGCGGATTATCGCGGTTTCGAAATTCTAACTACTGCTATGGCTATTAATAACGACTGGCTTCAAATCTCTATTTGCAACTAAGCGCCAAACTCTACTGGTTAAAGTGCTGATTACTAAAAATTAGTTAACCAGCCTACTACTTAAGACAATTCACTGGCTTTCCAGTGTCCCCCAACACTGTTTGGGGGACGCGAGGAAACGATATTTTAGCCCGAAAAGCCTTTTTAAAAAATATTCGAAATTCTTCCTTGAAATACCTTATACATCTAGTAAGGCTAGTGCTTCTGGTGGGGGGCTTACTCGAAAGTCGAGACAAAGCATTAAAGAAAAAAAGACTTCCAACATAAAAAAAGTAAAGTGCGAAAACCGCGCACAAGTCCCTTCACGCTTTTGCATTCATCAAATTCAGGAGAAAGAGCAAGCATAATCAAATGAATATCTTAAGCTCACTCACTGATCAATCCGTTCTCTACGTTTTTAAATGAACGCTGAGATTTCCTTCTAAACTGTGAAGTTTCCGAAAGAAATGTGATTTTTTCGAGCACCAGATGCGAACCTAGACTTACAGCGCTTAAGAAAATGGCAACAAGCTCTCCAGTGACTTGAACTCGTGATGAAGAAAAGCTTGACGAAGAAAAGTTACGAAGAAAGCAAGTATCACCCTATGACTCGCAGCAAAATCAGTGCTTTCTGACATTATATAAATGGCATATGCGCGAGCTTCCATTGAAGCAAGCAATTTCGTTTTGTTGACTTGTAACTTAATTGGCTTTTGTTTCATGATAACATATTCTCGAAATACTTTATTCTTCGTCAAAGGTTAAAATTTTGGGTAACTAAGAAAAAAAATTATTTTCTTTTTGGTCTGTTTCCTGCCGCTATTTAACACAAAGGGCAACTGAGCGTGTCCCTTTCACTGTTATCATAGCATATTCAGGCTCTCGGTGAAGTAATGTGAATTTGAGAGTCATGGTTTAAATGAAGGTGAACAGTGGTTGATGTTTGATATGTGCGGCTTCGGAATGGCGCCATGGCACCCAAAATCAGGCATACAACTGCAGAGTACTGAAAATTGTGCATAAAATAAATTCTCGCCACTATTAATTTCGATTTATTTGTACTGAAGTCGTTCGCTGCCCCCGACGAAATGCTCAACATATATTTTGTAATACTATTAGTAAAAGTTTGACAATGTTTCATATCGGATCAGCTGACCCTTCAGCGTTGACAGAGAACAAGAAGCAGATGTCGCATGAACGATCAGTCACAATGAAGCCACTCACTCCGTATAGGCATATGACATGGCTTTTTGCCGCACCCTGCCCTAAGTTAAGCAGGAGAATGCAGTATGGATTCAGCGATGTCAAAGAAGCATTTATAGCTCTGTTACGTAGTTCTTGAAGTTTGAAGGCCGAAAAACAAAGCTGAATACAGCTTTTCTGACACTCATATGAGCGGACGCTGCATTGAGTACAAAATGGCAACAGCAGTCGAAGCGAGAGCCGTCTGCTTCAGTCCTACTTCAACATTATTTTTCCATTTATTTTCTTTTCATTTGTGCCACGCACACTGAAATCTACGCTGGCGTTCATTCAGGTAAATAAATCCGCTAAGAGAGGAACCGAAGATAATACCTCTTCTCTTAAGACAGCCGCCTCGCGTTAACCCCCCCCTCCCCCCCCCCCCCCCCCTTCTTCCGAGTTTGAAAACTTGGCTGGGCCGCCAAACACTGGTGATATCTGGCATAACTGCGTCACGAAAAAAAAATAATTTTCAGTGAGTACTCAATGTTTAGATGAACTCGCCCGATGTCTATTGCTGTCTTCTGAATGTCTTCAGATGTCTTACGTCGTTGTCAAAGGAATTAAGCGACTACGTAGCTCTGGAGCGAAGTAAACGACTATTGAGTGATGCGATTGAAGACTCGGCTCGGCCGATCACCTTTCACCTGCTTTCGGCTGCAGTACTTCCCTTTATGCGAGCGTTGTCCACACAGCCTTAAAATTCGCAGCCATTGGGGATGCCTATTGTCAAGAGAAAAAGCTTCTAAGAATTATGGAGACAATTGTGTATGCTCAACTTTAAATTGAACATCAGAAAGATAATGCCTACATCTCTGTGGGTGGTGATAAATTACCGATGAACGTGCCCAAGCGGAGTAGAAATATTGTTCGGCATTTGGATTTTGCGGAACTGATTTTATTAAGCGTATCAGATGAAGTTAGAAGTCAGGAAGCTAAGAAGTGCCGTATTTCACAGCGCTCTGCACTTCTATGAGATTATTTAGCATATCCAACTATAATTCAAAACGCTGGTAATAACCATGGGCTCGATACGTCAAGGGTGAGGTATGTGCGTTTGAGGCTGGAGGCGGAATATAAAACCAGTTCACAATAAAGACATGGTTTTCGCAGTGAAGTCAGAGCCAGTCTCAATATGAACTTGGCTTCTTCTCGGGCCTAATCCTTTTTGCTGGTCACTTCAGTATAGACTACAGTTGATTGCAGAATACCCACCAGTAACTTCCGCCTCTGAACTTACCGGTGCCTACAGTAGATATGCGGCAGAAAAGTGATTACCCAGTAAGGTCAATGCGAAAGCTACTAATCTAGAAACGATAGGCTTGATTACTCTGCGGCAAGAAGCCTCAGCGCAACCGTTTCAGGGGCAAGTATTAGATGTAACAATTTCTCCCGAACTTTGGCATTGTTTTCTCTTCTCTTTTTACGCTCGACCTACTAGCAAACCCATTTGTGCATGCTGAGTTGGTTCTGTGCACGAGAAGCTGCAGCAATTTTCTATGCCTCTGTTTCTGTCTAAGGCGGGCTCAGAATACCGGACCATGGTGGTTTCTTCACGGTGATGACTGGTTTCAGTGTCCGTTTGATGCTGAGGGACATGCTGTCGGAGATGATGGTAAGATCCACAGTAGTTTCAAACACAGCATAAAGCGAAGGCGAAATACACTTCGGCATCATTAAAAATGATCAGAACATAGCCAGAGAAGCGAACAGTAATGACCGGATTGAAAGCCTTTCGAACTAAGCTGCAGCATGGCTGCAATCGCAATCTCAGCGCCCCGCCCAAGTCATGTAGTGGCCTCCTGCCGCTTAATCAGTAGATTTGGAGATAACCACTTTCGAGGATTCAGAGCGTGAGTCCATTTGTGTAATGTAATGCCGTTCTGTTCTAGGGCAATAGAAGTGGCAGCAGCGGTTGCTGCCTAAACCACTTCAACAATAGCACTGAAATTTATTATAAGAATTACAAGTAGAGCCCCAGACAGAAGCACTTTTTTCGATTGTATCGAGATGAATAGATTTAGTTACAAGAGAACATGTCCTGCTATTACCTTCGGGCTTGGGATCCTAGCTAGCGTGTATTGGCTCTTTCTGAACTGTTTGTTTAAGAATCTGGGCATTGCCACACAAAATAAATGTCCTCCTGTTTGTGCTCCCTTCTATATCATAGAAAGGACGTTGTTTCTTGCGGACATGCTGGCTGAGAGGCCCCGAAAAGAAGTTCGCGTAAAAAGCTTTAATTTTCGTGTTCGCTTGTTCTTGACGGAGGTGGAAAGGCTTATGTGCCCGAAGGACGGTGTTGTCAGTTTCACGAAATCCTATCTGTCTTTCCTGAGTGCATTGAGCTTCCCAGATGAATTTTAGTTCGAAAGCACTAGGAACAACCCTCTGCAAGATGTTGCGTTGTTTGTATGCTTGCGGTGTGTGTGGATTTGTGCCAAGTAAAATAAATAAATGAAAATAAACATCTGCGACCAGGATTCAAACCCGTTGCTGCGCGAACAGATCATCATCGCTAGCCACAGCGCGTTAGAACTGCGCTACAGCCGCAACCGAAAACGCCTCGCGTTAAAATGCAGCACACTCGCGCTGTGCATTTCAAATCGTCTTATTCGTCGACTAATACTATTACAAAACTAATACTCGGCTTTGAGCTATGTGGCGGTAGTGAAAGAGAGATGTTCGCTGCATGCGGTGTCGTGGAGAACGTTGTGGCAGAAACAGTGCGCTATAGAGTAATACGCGTTTGCGATGACAACTTGGCTGCAGAAAGGCGGCACAGGAGCATCGACCGCCGGCGTACATTGGTTAAATTGACACTGACGATGAACAAGTTCAAGACGCGCATAGCTGACTCCCTGGGTTAGTGGACACCTAAACCAAGCTTTCAGGTACTAGGTGGTGGTGTCCATGATCAAAAACTGTGCTTTCGCACATTATTTCTTGTTTAGCAAAGTTAAGCCGCCTGCCAATTCTATCACCAAGGTTTAAACCTCTAAAGATAAATATAAGCAAAATAATTTCTCATAAAAGCATCGATAGGTATATTGCTACAGTGGTCTTTTTATGGTCATCGCTTGTGTATTTATTCTCCTGATGAAGCTTGATGTTTTAGAACAACACGTCGTTATAAAACGCTACTCAATGGTAGAACGTCACACCGCTTTATGAGTACAGCGTCTATTATAAGTCCATTTGCGTCCATAGTCATGTGGTGACTAACGTACTACGCTTCACGCGCGGGCAGGCGACAGCGAAGACGTACAGTCTTTGTGAAAAATATAGAGCCCACGGGGTTTGCTTCCAAGCCGTGTAGCGGAGCTATTTAGGGCACTTGATATTCGTAAACCTGGAAGGGTTGAAGACGCAAGTCCTCTTCCCTTCGTGAAATTAGGGTCCCTGAGTAAGAAAGAGAAGCCGCGCTGCAGGACTCAGAAGCAGACTCCTTGGGCTGTATACTTTTCGCAAAGAGTGTACATGGAAAGCTAGCAGTGAAAACCCTTTGAGTCCCCACGATCTATCGTAAGTGCCAGCGTGCGGAGAGAAGCTACGTCTTATTAACCGCCTTAAAGTTTGCGCCAATTAACAAATGCGAAAATATCACCCGTGAGTACGTGCGTCGACGGCGGGGAGACCGTGAGCAGCGCGCCCCTGGAGCAGGTCAGGAGCGTCCGCTTACAACACAATCCCAAAGCAGAGTCTCCTGAGACCGTGTTGTAGTTCAGGAATTGCGATCGCAGCTGCAGTGCTCAGATGTGAAGCACACAACCGTGATGACACTTTGTCTTTTTGGCATCAGTTCAACGCTAAACCGCTCGGTGGTAGGTGCTCCTCGCGTGACATATTTCTCGAATTAGAATAACCTGTCTCCCCTTAATCTTATTTCAGCTCGGTCAGGTGCAAGAGACCGGCGAAACACGATGGCGGGACTCGGCTGTTTCAGTGGCAGTTTGAATCCCAACCTCTTTTTGTTAATAGTCTGCGACAGACACCCGAAAGTACTGTGCGAAATTCAGTGTTAGAAGTACGCTCAGCTGTTGGATCACGGTTAAAATCACAGTAAGGTGGAATTAGGTGCCCAACTAGCGCTGAAATTCGCAGGATCAGTGATAGTCTGCTGGTAAATTTTTCCTTGCCCTTGCGTGGCTGACATACATACGCAACATTTCTGGACAAGAGCATTTTGAACGGGATAGAGGCTACCAAAGCAATTTAATTCTTATATTGTAAGATTTGACTTTACGAATCAATATACTGTCAGATCACCCGTCAGAAGTCTTGTGTTTTTTCGCTATTAACTATTTTGCTATCGTCAAAAGCTGTCCCCGTCGGTTTTCTAAGCAAGTCTTAACTGCTCTATGCGAGCGATGGAAACACTGGCAAAGAAAGATATTGCTACAGACCAGAAGAATGAACCACAACATTAAATATTTCCATAACAGCAACTTACCGTGTTTCGATATTGAAAAGTTTTGTCTGGGAATGTTGGACATGCAGCAGGTGAACGCATCCTGACACGCCTGTTCTAAGCCCCAGTTTTTACGTGTTGCGTAAGCCGAAAAGGAAGCGCGTACTAACATCATTCTAAAATTTTAGATTTGGACATTGCAACAGAGTGTATGATTAAATACCCATAAAAAATAAATTGATGCAGCTTACCTGATCCTGCGGGCAAAAAACAGGGGTAATCAAAGCGCATCCTGCTGTTTGGAAGCCTTAAAAGTACACTGAGAGCAACTCCATAGGAGTTTTTACTAAAGAGTTTCCGGACAGGCTCTGTTGAAAATAGGTACTCTCCGCACCTAAATTGCAACAGAATGGCCTTCGAAATTGTCACTTTGCGCAGCAATGTGACTGTGCCAGTTTTGCTGCTACTGCTGATAGGAGGCCTTGAAATCACAGTTCATAACCGCGTCCGCAGTGCTTCGAGATTCGCGCCGGTTCTCGGCAAAGGCATAAAAAAATCAGGCCGACACTTATGCTTCGCCTTAAGGGTATACATGACACGTGGTAGCTTTAATCGGTTAACGCCAATATATGCAGAATTGGTCATACTGTACTTCACATTCAAAGACCTCATACCGCTGGTGGCTTAGCGGTGCAGCGGTGAAGCATTGCGCTACCTCCTTGCGATGGCAGGTTAGCACTCCGCCCCCCCCCCCCTCCCCCTCCACCTAGGGTGCTTCTCGGGCGACTTTTTTGTGAATTCTTCAATCACGGTCGATGACGTCGACTACGCTGCCGGCTCTTTTGATGCATTGGCCCCACAACACTGTTGTGTTAAAACGGCGTCTTTGAGCTGCGTTTTCATCCGCAGCGAAAAGATGATGGGCGGCACTAAATCGGGTAAGCATGCAGGGTTTCTAGATTTAGGCTTTATAGATTTTTAAAATAAATATAAAGATCCGTGCACAAAAGTGTTTTTGTATATTGCTTATGCTGCCAGGTGGACGGAAACTGTGAGAATAAACGTCTTCTCAGTATCAGTAATTACCTAGATTAGATAATTAACTTTCAAACACAACAGTCAGCATGTATGTGTATTTTGAAAACTTAGAGGCTGTGTTATTCAATGGCTATTGTATTTTGTGCATCTAACGCGCATGTGCTCTGATATATGCACGTCTAAATTTTCAGCCCAATCTTTCTAATTACGCATGCGATTGCTCACCACTCCGCACGAATCCCCTTCCTGGTGTGATGCAGCTGTTGGCGATAGCGCTCCGACCAATCACTAATTTAACTGCCACCTGCCATGGTGGCCAGCTTCCTGACTACCCGGTGGGTTGGTTGTGATGACCTGCCTACTAGGTTGGTCTATGGTGGGCACCTCCCACAACAATGCCTGCGATTTTTCGCTCGAAACTCCTACAACGCCGCCACCAGATTTTCTCGTGAACGGGGACTTTAGGCCTATCGCTGTAAAAACAACTTTTATGTAGTGCTCTTCATTCATAAATTCCACAAATCCATAAAGTCTAACTATGAACACCCTGTATTGCGGATAGGGGGCGAAAACGTATGTGTGGTTGACAGAACACTCATGAACAAAGGTTGCTCATCGAAAGGGAGGACGCAACGCGACTTCTTCGCTCTTCTCAGCAGGAAGCATGCCTGGGACACAATTGGCAGCGACGCGCAGCACGTTCAGTTCTGACGTTAGGAACTCAACGTGCAGTGCACTGGTTCATACGACACCACGACATTGTCCGCACTCTCTTTTGCCGTATTCCGGTAATTGTCATGCACAAGTCTACCAATGTTTTCCAGATTGTCTCTTAGGGAAGGTACTGGAGGTCACTCATTGTCTTCAAGGGGCACTTTTCTATTTGTCAACCGCCTGTGCCACTTAGAACATTGCATACGACACACTGCCCCATCGCTGTATGCTTGCCGAGGCATGTTTGTTTCTGTGGCGGATTATGGACCGCTTGACGCGAAACTTTACTTTGGCTTGTATTTCAATATTTTTGTCAATGATGCAACCTAAAGCTGGCACACGCATGCACTTTCAAAATATACATCAAAATATCTCCGAAAATAAGGGCGAAGTATATTGGCACGCTGCCTTTTCACGTCGTCATGCCACTATCCCCGTGAGCTCAATATTGCGCTGCCATATAGTGCTGTGCTACTGGGGCAGTGCAAAAACTCCTAAGTCTGAAATCGTTTGTGCTCGTACTCTCGGCCACTAGAAGCGAACATCGCTTAAACCTGCAGCCGAACGTGAGGTTGAAAGTGCTTCTTAACATGAAGACAAACATGACACTGATGAGCGAGTCAAACTTAAGCGAAATATTACGAAGTTTTCAGCCCAAATTACATACGATATATATAAAAAAATCCCTGCTCCGAGCGGGATTCCAACCGACGGTGGCGAGAGCAGATCACCTTCTCTACAGGGTGCCTTTGACCACTTGTCCATTGCCGCAGCCTCTCAGACTTCACTGGCTGCCTCTGGCTCAGCAGCTCAGTTCCTTAACCACTAAGCCACTGCGAAGAATGCCGCTGAAAAACGAGCGAATGGTATGGGGTTTCTAACAACGAGATGGACTTTATGAACGCAGCGAGATGTGTTGAATGCACTGCCTAAACGAAAGGAGAAGCGACTGACTGGCTCTGCTCAGGATAGTGACTAGATCTGATGAGAAAAATGTAAATTACGTACCTAAGTTGGAAAACCTAGCCTTCGTAACAGTCCCTTTGTGCAGCAATGTGAGTGACCTGCGTTCCTTCCACTGCTGCAAATCAGCCTCGAAATTTTTTTTTGTAACCGTGTCCCCGGTGCCACAATGATCCACAGGATAAGCGCCTCACGCGCGCCAAAGTAGAGGAGATGGCGCCGCCCCGTGCTGTAGACAGAATGTTAAGAAAGACATTCGCGTCGGTCGGACGCCGAAGCCGATGCTCTGGAGCCGGACACTAACACTGGCACTCCGTCGACCGACACGCCGACGCAACCGCAATAAATTTCTCCGCGGTGGTGCAGTTTGACCGCGGTATGTAGCGCAGGCTGACGTCACTTCGTTTTCTTCGGAAGGTGGCGGCGGATAGCCAAGCGCGGTGTCCCTGCCTATGAAAAGCCAAAAAAGCGCGTGATGACAGAAGCTGGAAGATTTGGGCGTGATGGAGCTACTATATTGCCATCTATAAGTGGTACTAAATATGCTAGGCCTTTTCTGCAATGTATATCATGTTGGAATATGCTCTCGGCGTTGCTATAGGCTAATTGTTTGACATAGAGAATTCAGTAGAAAATATTTCTTCGTTCGAAGCCAAACGAACGTCTTTATTGTTATGAATATTGGATTTAAAATACAGCTGCACTTCCCCCCCCCCCCCTTCGCAATTCAAGCTCGCGACGTCAAGAGCGAAAAAAGACTAAAATTAGCGTTTGGAAGTAAATAGACGTGTAGTCGGGCCCTAGAGTTTCACGTCAAAATAGACGTTCACGTCACGACTGTTTGCCGATGAGAATGAGCGTTGATGGCACTACACGTGCGTCAATTTTTAAGCATCCTTTGACAATATTTGTATTTGCGTTTCGAACGCGGTGAATTCTCTGCACAGGCCAATTTCAATTTTTTACTCAGTGAATTTTAACAGCGTGACACTTGGTGTAGTTCACATCTATACACATTTCTCAATCAACTCCCGGGATTGAGTTTTTTCTTCAGAAGGTAGAAGCTTGCTTAGAAAATTAAGTGATCGAAAACAGTTTGCTGCAGCGCATATATTTTTAAGTTCAAATCACAAGAGCCAATTAAGAGCCGAGGAAAGCTATATCACGTTTGTTACACTGTAGAACAGCGTTATAAGAAATCTATTCTCTTGTAGCTGAACTCGAAAATCACCGCGAACGCTATATCGAAGGTCCGTACAAGTACACCTTCCTGTGTTGCTATCTTTTGCTCCGAGATATACGGCCAAACTGACTTCCTACAGCCATAATGGTTCGCTGCCATATCATTTGAGACCATCCCAACATCGTTAAGTTACGGTATTCTTACTCTTCTACTGGTTTTATTTTCTTCGTTCGATGAGGAACTACCGATACTTCTCTTTTCGGGCGTGGCCGTAGCGTGGTCCATCGTCAAGGCTCTCTGATCCGGTCCTGCATCGCACCGTCGTTTGCAGGCTGGTTCCCAAGGGAAAAGAGCGGAGGATTCGGTGCGCTGTCAAGCGCGTCACGCTAGGATAATAGTGTTTTTGCACAGTTTTTTTTCGCACTTAACCTCACTGAACTGCCCGTTTTACTTTCATATAACACTTATCGTTGCTTGAAAGATTCAATACAGCGGTTGTAATGTGCGCATAATTTTTTGTTTAATAGGATAATGAAGACAAGAAGAAACAGTAGAGTTTACCGCGGTTTTTCGTGAACTATGGCGGAGAGGTATCACCGAAAAGCTTTTGTCGAACTGCGCATTGCCGGTATAGAAATACGGCGTATGCTTAAAAGTAGGGTGCCAGAAACACGAAGCTTCTAACTGAACGCAAAAATTTCGAGACATTCTGCACTTGTCCTTTCACGCACTATCATCGCGTTAATCACATTAATTCATTGTTCTAAATGAACGCAAGAATTTTTAGATATTCTGAACGTGTCCTATCACGCACTATCGCAGCGTTAATCACATTCCTTCTTTGAAAAAAAAAGTGAGCGTTCTTTCCAGACGCCGCAAATGCTGCTGATTGTTTTTGAAAGGCAGATTTTCGCACGGCTCGCATTAACTGAACTGCCTGTCTTCAGTTAGCCTCAAGCAAATCACAAGCCAGTCGGTGGAAATGCAAATGAAAAAGTCCAAGCGGCTGTAGCCTTCAAAATTATCCCTATAGTAGACACAAAAATTCTTTGGAGGCACTTAGATATCTCTTTAGTGCAGGAGGCGACAGCTGTTTGAGACTCATTATACTGATTTTAATTTGAATTGCTGCGCTATAATTCATTATAATTCAATATCATTACTGTACCTAAATCTTAACTAATCCCTGTACCCGCAATGCAGCTGTGTCGTAGTGATAAAGGTAGCTCGGCATACGCGTGGGAGGCAGCAGGTGGGCTGGAATTCTGTGCAGTGCCACATGCGATGCACTCCATGTTGGCATTCCACCCTACCGAAAGGCTCTGACGGTAATTGGACACTGGCTCCCTCGCCGGGTTGCGGGTTGGGTGCGGTCCTCCTTTATCTGAAGCAACCATACTTCAGCGGTCTTTCTCTTAACCTTTTTAGTTCCCGAGTTAAGACTTCCGGCGGACTAATCTGCGTACTAATCTGGGCGACCGGCATCGACCACGCCCACCCTCACTACAACAGGATTTGGCTACTGTGGCGTAGTATTTCGCCACAGCCTCACACATGAGTGCATCAATTAACCCTCTGCAATCAGTCCGCATCGGCTGCAGAGCAACTCGCCTTGGCACCCGTCAGACGTGTGAATCAGTAGAGGGTGCTCAGAGTCTCTGGCTCCGGACAGGCTGCCATTGGAAACTGAACCTGGCAACGTTTAACGCTAGGACCTTACACAATGAGGATAGTCTAGCACTGATGTTTGAGGGACTAGCGTATTTAATGGGGTGGCTTAAGGCTTAGTTAGGGTAGAACAGATGAGGCGTATGCATTGCTAAAGGGCTAGCACGTACTATGCTATTGTGAATTAGCCGGCAGACGAGAACTAGGTGTGGGATTACTCATCAGTAATGTTATAGCTGGCAACATAAGATTTATAATATTGAGGAGAGGGTGGCGGTTATCGTATTAAAGTTGAAAGTGCTACCGCCCTACGCGTATACTGCTAGCCATGATGACCAGATCGTCGAAAGCTACAACGAAGACGTCAAATCGGAAATAAGCAAAGTGAAAAGACTTTTCACTGTACTGACGGTTGACTTAAATGCCAAGGTATGCAAGAAACAGCCTGGAGACCAGGAAATGGGCGACTACAGCATAAGCTCTAGAAACAGCAGGCGCGAGTTATTAGCAGAGTTCGCAGAGAAGAATAAGCTACGGATCTTGAATATCTTCATTCGCAAATGGGAAAACAGGAAGCGGATGTGGAGCAGCACCAATGGCGACACTAAATGTGAAATAGACTTCATACTCTGCGCTCACACTGGTATCGTGCAAAATGTGGCGGTCCTCGGATAGGTGCTTTGTATGCACTGCTAGATGGCAAGGTCTCGAATTAGCCTAGACTTGATAAGGAAACAAAAGAAACTAGTATGGTGTGGGTGTGAATATTTGTAATCTCTGCTAAACGTGCACAGGGACGTAAGAAAATCTACGTAAAAGCGCTACTTGCGACTACATTTATTTACAAAGATTGATCAGAATATGCAGGCGCATGTAAGGGGGGGCGAAAAACAGCCAACACAAAGCGCACACAATGGAAACCATAGTCATCTCCCGTGGTTCATGCCGAGATACATAATGCCCTTTTTCGTACGTACGACTGGTGGCGAACTTACGCACCACTCCCTGTCCTGTCTAAATTCACCGCTTCTAATATCTCTCTTGTTCTCTGCATTAGATGGCTGTCAGGAACTACAGAATAGGCAAAATTGGGAGCAAAGTGGCCGCCACCATCGAAATCACAGTCGCGGCACTAGTGAGGCCCATCATCCAATTAGCGGTATGAGGAAAAATATAGGAATTTAGGTTCTAGCTGCAGGACAGATATTCACCCTTAAAAATGAAGACGCCTTAATGTTATATCATTAAAGGGCAGTATCACCGCTGTTATTACAGAGCGCGCAGTAGAAGTAGGCCGTAGGTTGTTTAGATAGAATACCGGCAAGCTCTCATAGGAGGCGAAAGATCTGATTAAGAAACGCCAAAACATGAAAGCCTCAATCCCCACAGGCAGAACAGATCTGGCACAGCTATAAAAGCTAATAAAAGCGCAAAGTGACCGACATCGGAAAGTTTAATATCGGCAGAATTGAGCATGCTCTAAAGAACTCAGGTACCCTAAATGTGGTGAAAAGGAAAGTAGGCACAAGCAAAAATCAGAGCTAAGTTTTAAGGCACAAAGAGCGCAAAGTAATTAGCAATATGGGTAAGATAGTTGAAGTAGATGAAGCATTCGACACAACTTCATAAAGTAGCCAGTGCAATTAGGACGTTAATGAGAGAACCAGCAGCGTACAGCAATGGGACAACCCGCAAGTAACGAAAGAGAAAATAAAGCCTTAGGAGCAATGCAAAAGGGAAGGCAACTAGTGAGGATCCGCTGAAGGATGGTGGGGAATGATGGCGTTCGGCCTGATAGGCCTGCGCCAGCTCACTGAAGAAGGTATGCGCTCTCTCGAGTCGTTCAGGCCTATGTCCGCCGCCACCCATATTATTAGATCTCGGGCATGGACATCTGCGGCATCATCACCAGAGTTTCGCGTGTCCACAGTTATCCAGATCAGCTCAACCCGGCGAGGTTGTTAAGAATAAAGGGATTGTAAGACGCAGTAGGCGGTCTCGTGGATCCTGCCTAGGAAAATCTAGTGATGCAGTTTTGGAGTCAGGAAAATGCGCCTGCTTTAGTGTGGGCAATAGCAGTGGCTACTCCAGCCCCCTTTGCTAATTCGGGAGTGGAGGTCGGTGGGACGGGGCGGAGATGTGTGTGCAGCCCGTATGATCCAGGACCGCCCTTGCAGCAGCCGTAGTGGCACAAGGCGCGTCCACCCTTACGGCGTCCTGCTCGGACCCATAGTATTTGTGGATGGCCTGTGCGACGCGGTAGTCGGGGATGTCCGTTGCGTGGGAGGTGTTTGATTGAGATGGAGCGTATGCCTATAGGGAGGTGGAGAAGCTGGGCTGGTTGGCGGGTATTCTGATATGTAGTCTTGTGTGTGGCTGCCGGTCGGAGTTTAATGAGCCGTAGGTGTTGAACTTGTCTGAGGACTTCAACGAGTTCATGCGTGGTGTTTTTAAGTCCTTGTTGTTGGAATTTAGAGGTTTGTGTGCTAGGAGAGAGAAGAATAGAGTTTGTATACTTTCCAAAGGACCGCATCTAAGGTGTCTATTTCCTTGCAATCATGTTCGAGATCGGGGATTGTATACAACAAGAGGCTCAGAGAGAAGGCGTGGATGTGGCAGCATATGTGGTGTTCTTTCAGCCCATAGGGTTTCGTGAGACGCGCCGCATGAGGTGTGCGAGTGCGGTTGTTGTCTCTTAAAGTTTTATACAGTGAATCTGTGTCTATGATGTTTTGCAAGTGGAGCCTAAGTATCCCGAAGGTGATTTTTTCCGGTATAGGTTGTCCCTCCGGAACTATATTTATGTGTGTTGTATGGAGGATGCGGTGTTTAGAGTGTATGATTAGTAGTTCAGATTTCGCTTGGGTGCAATTGGGTAATACAGTGCGAGCCTACTGTTGAATGTGTAGTGGCTGCCTCTTGGAGTGTGTCTTCTATAAGACTATCGTTGCCCGTGGTGGTCCACAGTGTGATGTCACCAGCATATCGTGTGTGCGTAGGTGCGTTATGCGCTGGAGAGAAGCAGGTAGCGGGATGAGGGCGGCTTTGAATAGGAATGGTGACAGTATCCAGCCCTATGGGGCACCCATTTTTTGAACGTTGTAGGACGAGGAGGAGGTAGGAGGGCCTATGCGAACCTCCGCGGTGCCGTTGGTGAGGACGGTGCGGGTGTACGAATATATTTTATGTAAAATGCTTAATGGGGGAAGTGCGGTCAATATGGAGGTTTGGTGGACGTTGTCAAAGGATATGGAGAGCTCTGAGACGAATATGGCTTTATTGTGGGCGGTATAGTTGGGTCGAGGACGTCGGGCGTTAGGTGCAGCACAGCGTCGCGGAAACCGGCAATACCCTGTGGGGATAGGTGGCACACGGCCGTGGGGTTTGTAAGCCGGTTCAGCCGGTGGGGTTTGTAAGCCGGAAGTATGCCGAGGTAAGAGGCGAGCGAGATTGGTTTAAGGCTCGCAACTGGGGCAGGTTTATTAGGTTTGGGGATGAAAATGATCCTACTGGGGACACGAAATAACAGCACACGTCAAAACAGCATGCGTCAAACCAGCGCACAAAAACAGCACCGCGACAAAACAGCACACGGAAAAACACCATGGCGACAAAACAGCATAGCAAGAACAGCACGCGTCAAAACAGCACGCCAGACAAAACGCCACATCGGCAAAATAGCGCGGCGACAAAACAACACGACGACAGAAGAGTGCAGAGAAAAAATAGCACGACGACAAAACAGCACAGTGCAGTACGGTGCAGCGCGGCTGGAAGGGTGAAATATCACAGCCATAACCACAAACTGTAAATCATAACACATGCGGCAGCGTTACTTGGAGTTAGCGAGTGCTTGTTTCGCTGGTTCATTAAGAAACATGGCTGGCTCATTCTTTGAGGAACAGCGTTGCTTATACGGTGCATATGGAAGAGTTAGTGGTTATGTATAGTCCTTGCTTGTTTGGCTTCAATGGTGTAGTTTCTGTATTAATTATGCAAGAAGAATTTGGGCAAGTGAGAGATCAAATGGGCCGGGCTTTTCCTATGTGTTCAAATGTCCTGGGTAGCTTTACTTGTCTTATTTGCTAGCTGTGTTCGATTTCCATGGCTGGTTTTGATGCATTTCGTGCCGCCGCACGCAGCCGGTTCCCCTTTCAACTGCTAGGCAGCATGCATGGCCTCTCTCGCTTTATCTTGCTCTTTGACGTGTCATAGCCCTCACCCGCTGAATGCAGCCTCAGGTATCTTACTTCGAGCGGCTCTTTTTATATTGGTAGTTTTTATCTCCCCGAAAAGAAGCCCGGCGGTTGGCGGCCATTTTTACTGATATCTACCAGGAATATCTTTGGATGCATAAATGTCTTATACCACTACTACTATTCCTACTACAAGGGCTGCAGTCGTCCCACCGGTATATATATAACTAGCTTGTCTGCTCTCTTTTTCGAAGCAAAACATAGTATATTACTAATTCGTTGTTCTTGTTACTTTTTTGCCGCTCCCCCCCCCCCCCCCCCCAATCTTCGAGTCAGAATCGGCAATACACAGCCTGTAAAACAAAGTTCTCTGCATTCAGTATACAACAGTGCTTCAGTACACCCCCACCTGTGTTTGTTAGACGTTTCTTGTGGCTCCTGAGCAAAAGGGTGAAATTTGTCGAAA
Organism: Amblyomma americanum; assembly: GCF_052857255.1. Lineage (NCBI taxonomy): Eukaryota > Metazoa > Arthropoda > Arachnida > Ixodida > Ixodidae > Amblyomma > Amblyomma americanum. Next base: position 105,631,933 of record NC_135502.1, on the reverse strand, counting down.
CGTGATATGTAAAACGAAAGGGCTTCTAAGCGAAAAAAAGCAGCTTTGAAGAAATTTATTGAAAATGGAAAGCACGCTGATGCATGAATTTTCAGGTCAGCTGTGTAGCCCATTTCGCCAAGTACAATAACCGCCGGTCAGCCTCAGACAACCACTGTGCAGCGTCCTGGTTAAACGCCAAGCAACCTGAAAATCTCGGCTCAGGCATTCCTGCCATCGTTAAAAGCAAGCATCACATACTCCATGTTTTCAGTGTATGAAGGTCCTGTAGCTCGCTTTAAACAAAATTGCTGAAGATTCTATTGCCGATAGCGATAGTTCTGAAGAATAGACATTTATTACATTCAGAGCCCTACGTCGGCCGCATTTGCTCGAATTCAGCCTCATGATGGTCAACCCGCCTAATCGATGCTTCCAAAACACCTTCGTCAGCGTCATTCATGCCATTACTGTCCAGGAAAAAAGTAGATATTTGAGATCGTGTATATTACCGTATCCTGTTCATTATTGAGTCTGCGAAACTTGCACTCACTGACTCCAAATGTCGCTGCCGTATGTTTTGTGATTTACGGTTCGTTTATGGCTATGATTGTTCAACCCTCCAGCAGCACTGCACTGTACTCCGATGTGCTGTTTATTTTTTCACTGCGCTCTTCTTTCGTCCACCTGTTTTTTCGCTGTGCTGTATTCCCACTCTACTGTTTTGTCCGGTATGCTGTTTTCACAGGTGTTTTTTTCCTGTGCGGTTTCGTCGCCATGCTGTTTTTCCCTGCGCTGTTTTGTTGCTTTGCTGCTTTTACCTGTGCTGTTTTGTTGCTTTGCTGTTTTTTCCCTGTGCTATTTTGTCGCTTTGCTGCTTTTGTGCGCTGTTCTGACGCATGCTGCTTTGTCGTGGGCTGTTCTTTCATGGCGTCGATTTTACTGTGTCGCCATGACACGGAAAGGTGGCTGTTTGCCATCTTTCATTGAAATATTCTTTGATCATGACGATGGATAAGTCGTCTGGGTATCATTGTGTAAGGAATTTTGCCGGTACCTGGTTACCAGGAGGTGCACAGTGATTCTATCTACAAACCGTGGCTAGTAGCAGTTTGTGTACGGGAGGACATTGGGAAGAGCAAGCTGGGTGTACACAAACCTAGCAGTCGCTTCCAGCAAAGGCAACAAGAGCTTCGATTTCTCTCGCATTGCCAAAACATAATGCAATTAGGTACCTCTTTGCATTTTTAAAGTGTACCTAGCCTTTCTGACCGAAGTCAACTTAGCATTTATATGGCAATGTAGGCGCCATTTCTTGCTTGGGCCCCAAAGGATGTCAACAGCACGCTGAAAACTTTACAAAAAGAAAGAAACGACTCCAGTGCAGTTCGAGTAATAAACCAGTTTCGTTGGCAATATCCACTGTTCTGATAATAAAGCATTCTATATACATTGCTGCATTCACGTAATCACGTTGTGAAGCTATAGGGCACTCTTCGGATGGGTCAATGCTCTTTAGATTGAGAACATGAGGTCTCAAATTCCGCTGCTCTCTGGAGCCCAATTCTTGAAGTTAATACGCGGGAACGCTGGACAAAAACGGCGGTGTCGAGAGAAATGGCTCTGAGTGATTTGATTCAATTAAAGAAGCGCGACGCAGCCAAGAAATTGGTGAGCTCCAGAGACATGGCAGGGAGAAAGCATACGAAAACACGGGCCGCTCAGTCACGAGGACGTGAGGTGGAAGGAAGAGACTGAAATCTCTTTCGGTAGCAGTTCATGAGACTGCACGACGAGATGGATATGTAGAAACAGAGTTGCCGTAGCAACGAAAGCAGCCTGAATCAGACACTGAAACTAATGAGTTCTAGTCGAACAAACCAGCCTGTGGTACGTGCCGGTTACAAGCGGTCATGCTTCGCGATTTGCGCCATGCTTGCAAGCTTGAAGCAGAACACATAACGCGTCCGTGTCACTTAATTCAAGACAACGTTGATAGATTCTGGGATAGCTGCTGCCGTACGTAGTCTCAGGTGCGTCATTCCAGTCCCTAAAAAGCTTTTGTTCTCGCACATTTTTGACTCTTCACATTTCGTCGCATTGTCTACATGCTCCACGTCCGCGCTTTTCCAGTAACAAATTTCATTTTGTGCTTAATTTCCTGAGAGCTGCACTGCCCCGGCGTACCTGTGATATCTGTCAAGGTTGACGCAAATGGCATGATTGATGCAGCAAAGGTGGTGGGCGAAGTAAAGGTATCTTTGTAAGTGGAGGTACTTGTCGATGTTTTCGCAGTATTTGACAAATCCAATTGAGAAGGTTTAAGAAATTAAATGGTTTTCCAACTTTTCCATCCAGTCGTTACACTTATTCTAATTTTTGTCGCCAGCATTTATTGCAGATACAGCTCCTAGCCGCTTTCTATGCTATAACTGCAATAACTGCAGTAGTTTTAACTTTATGATCAGTTGTTTCGAGCGAAATCTCACAGCTTAGGGCAGATACTATCGCGGCAGTTGTTTAAAGCTAAGGTACAAAGCACATCTTTTGTTGCAGCCAGCGTTTCTGCTCAATGATGTGTCGGACAGCGTACTCTGAAAGGTTTCAGGAGCATAGCTGCCCAGACGCGGGCGTAAAAGCGTCGAGGAAGAAGTATCCGCCCATAGAAGCAGAAACCAGTTTCAAAACAAACACAGCTCTTTTCAAATCCTTGGTTACATTAGATCAACATTTGCAAGAAAAGCCTTGTCAAGTTGTTTGCTTGTTAGGCCAGATGCGTAAACGACCGACTAGTTGCTATTTAAGACCGGACTATGATGATTCCGGACAACCATGACTAATTGCCAGTCACTGAGCACTTCTCGCATGCGATATGCCTTGATAGTTGGGTCCTGATTTTCCTGCGTTAACCTTGGGTTTTTTTATCTTTGCCAATTTTAATAACGCTACAGTAGACTGGTGGTTTGAGCATCCGCTTCGCACTTGGGCGAAGCGGGACTCGACGAACAGTGTCGCCGGATCTCTAGCGGGCAGGAATTGGATACAAACATTCCTCTGACCTGTAGCAAACTTATGGTGGGTTAACTGTTTTCCAAAATTATTCGTTGGCTCCATCTTGAGTAGACTCAAACGCCATGACCCATGGCGCTCTTTGGCCATAGACACCCTCGCACCATAAAAATTGATCATATTCGGCCACTTTATGACAAAGTATATTACAATGCATGCCACAAGCTGCACTTTCTCAAGACTAAAGGTACTATGACAAACAAGTCTTTCGAATAACTATTTGATGCAGAGTCCCATCGCAGTTCGAGCCCGGGTCTGCGACGCCAGCAATTTGTTCACCATTTTCCGCTTTCCCTCCTGACCCACAGACCCTGCCGACGGGTCAGCAGAGAAGCATGGGATATAATGTAGTTATAATTTACTAGCGCTGGCTGCAGATCAATGAAACCACTGTCTTGGCTCTTGAAAAAGCCCCGACAACATACAAAAACAATATGTCAGCCTTTGTATGCTGAGTGTAGGACATTGGGATGGCTGAAAACCGCCCAAAAAGCCAAAATCCTAATCGGTGAAAATTTTATTTGCTGAAGAATACCCGTTTTAGGAAGGCGTGGTCGAAAGAAGTGGCAATATTTGTGACAGTACTATTTTGGGTCAAGTTAACTCACTGTCGCCTTAGCGACTAATCTGGCATACCAGATCACCCTTCATGTCTGTATATTAACATAGGAATCCGAAAACAGCAGTGCCTAAGAATTTTGTTGGTAAAATAGTGCAAAGAAAAGAAACTGAAAGAAAAACCTAGCCAAAATAAAAATACGACAAATAATGACCGATGCGCTTTTTATGAATTCTCTTAAAACTTTATTGGAGTGTAGTGCTGCCGATACTGAGATGATAATGTGAACACAACCGATCCATCTACAGCAGCCTAAACAAACATGACAGAAAGATACTGAAGTAATAAATTGCCACTAAAAGATAAAAAAGTTCCGCTGTCGTGTTCAAAACGCTCGCGGTGTATGTGGGCCAAAGAAACAAAATTAACGGGACGAAGATGCACTGAGTACGCGTGGTCATGACATGTGCCGGGGCAGCCCCGGAAAATAGTCATTACAGATAGGTTCCCGCTCATTGAGCCGAAGGCGCCTTGTGCGCTTTGTACACAATGCTGAATGAATACAAACCTGTACTGCGCTCTGTTTTCCTATCATTTCAAACCCTCAACGTAAAATAGCTCTCGTCCATTCAAAACGACTGCAATATTTCTCCATGCACTGATTTCTGCGACCGGTGTGGCAACATTGGGCCCGAGTACTCGGCACTCAAAAAAAAAAATCCTCCTACTCCGCCTCTGCCCGTGGAATTTTCCTTCTGCAACAACAACAAAAAAACATCGGGCCAGGGCAATTAACAAAGCTGTTCCTTGCGCACTTGCACAAAAAGACATAAGGTCATGATTCGAGACGTGGGACACGCAAAAAACTAACTCAAATTCAACACAGCCTGAAAAGCGGCGGGATGATTGGAAGTATTTTGTATCGTGGCTCTTTCCCTGCTGCTCTTCATTAATGCGTATTTCTCAGTCTGGCTAAACCCACAGAAATGTGGTCCATACAGGAAGATTCACTTAAGCTCAGTGCTGCACAAACGCAATGTAAAATGAGACAAACGACAAGCGGGACGACGACGAAGAGCTCTTTTTTTTACCTTGCGCACGGGACGCCACAGGACAGCGCGGGTAACATCTAGCCACACTGGGGTTATAAGTAGTTATACAAGTCCCATTATTACCGAGGTCATATTTATGGCTTGCGAAATGCGATGTGATTATTCCGGAGCACGTCGCACGCGTGTGCCTTAATCGTCTAAGGGAGACCGCTCCAGCCTGTGCTGCCATTGAAAATGCCTTTCGCATCATCGGGACGCGCGTCGTTTACTCGTGTGGAAAGCCTCCGCCGGTGACCCTTGTGCTTGCAACAGCGATCCTTTTAGACAGGCTCGTTAGTTAGAAAGGATGCGATGTTCCCCTGTCATGACAGTGGTGAACGCCACTCGACCCACTGGACCATGTAAGCTGTGTCCCGTTATTGCTTAGTACATTCAAGGCTGTCCGCCCACCGTATCGAGACGCAGCGCATGCAGGCACGCCTCTTCGGAAAGGCATCTAGACAAGCTGACGGGCAATAAACCCTATTAGCAAGATGATTGCGAGGACTCGAAAAGAATTTTGGCCTGCAGCTCATTAAACATTTCTAACGACCAGCCATTCCATTAAGCACTTCTCATTCATTTCTACGTGTGGTCCATGATATGGTGCCGGATTACCAGGTTTCTTATGACTTTTTTGCGTGTCCTGGTTACTTATATCCTGAAATTATATATTTTTTTGCCACTGCAGAAGTGCCAAAAGAAAAATAACTTCTCGTGGAATCTCGTATTTATATGCTGACCGAATATTTGGCTTTTTGAAAATTGGTCCGCTAAAGTATCTCAGAATCTTGCACAATGTGCGAGTGTGCATCCCCTTGCAATGATTCGTTGCTTTCCGCGAGCCTTACTCTTGCACTTAGGACTGTCTGATATGAATATATCTGGAAGGCAACAGGTTGACTTGGCAGACTGGGTGGCTTACACGATTGAAGGAAGGGAAGTTTAAAGAAGAGGCCGTCACGTGATATTCAATGAAGCCGGAAACGAGCTCGGCGCCATGTTGTCCAGGCACGCTCTTGTTTACTTTTCTCCGCAGCTGCGCTCGCGCCGCCGGCCTGTGCGATTGCGCGTGCTTTCAAACCCACCTAAAGATTGGGCCTAAAGGGAAGCCAGTGCAAGGGATGCTTGGTTTCTGGCCGTTGTTCATGTAGGGGAGTCTCCGGAAATAATCGTGTCAGACATTCGGCTGCTTCCAGTTACTGCTCTGGGCCGTGCCCTGGGCCGCGCCATCCCCGGTGTCTTGTTCGAACGAAGCAGTCCGGCCTTGCTCATAGCCAAGTATCATTCAGTGAAGAGGCTTATCAAAACTGCGGTAAGGACGGGAAGCAACTTTTGCTTTCACGTATTGCGTTGGCCCATCATGGTATGCAGTGTCTTTCGCCGCTTTGGCCTACTTCGTTTTGCAACGGTGGAGGTACGCGTCCCTGGTGTCCTTGCAGGCTACACTTGGCGAAGTATAGTGGTACACTTACCCCTTGCCCATCGTGATCGCAGGGCTAGAATGTTAATTCCACCAGATTAGGTGAAGAACACAAAATTTTAGTCCAGGGAAATTGTGTTAAACACACACCTCCTACCAAAATATAAAAAATAAAACTAAATCAAGCTTGCACTTTGAGGAGAGTTCTTGCTTAGGTTCTCTGTTTTTTTCTGATTTAGAAAATTATACGCAGTGGTAATCTGTGCTGTGTACCATCTTTTCTTCTTTTTATTACTGTCTGTCTTGGATTGCACTGTTTTTTCATGATACTTCGGAACCAACTATCTCGTCTTAATGCAGTGTAAAGTAGTGCTTTCAGACTTGAGCTTCCTCAAAAGTTGTACGTACATGGCTACCCTGGAAGCTTTCCTCGAGAGTTGGTACTCGTAGACGTCGGGCCGAGTCTGATCATCCGGTCGACATGGCCAACCGGGCGAAGGAATCAGCAATCTGTCGATAGGGAGCGCAAATGCGCTAAACGTGCAGCCGAAACCGATGAAGAGCGGGAGCTTTGAAAGCAAAGGAAAGGCGCATAACTGGCCCCCTGGGGCAGTGCACACCTCAGCCGCGCTGTAAGCTACGTGGCGGTAGTGACAGATGTGCTCTGCATGCGTTGGCATTGACAACGTTGTGGCAGAAACGCGCCACTGAAGCTGTAGGTCGTCGGCGTTCGTTGTCTTCTTTGGCGGCGGCGTTGATGTTCTGGACTGTGAAAGGCCGCAGCGTTCATTTGGTTAACAACCTCTCGCTATCAACAACGCCTAAACGTGTGTTAGTCTAAGTGTACCGGCCAGTCTAGGCATAGGTCTGCATGTCTGCATGTCTCCCCAGGCCTAACCACAGCTAAACTAAGGCTTAAACAGTTGATACCAAACCTTTCGCTTGCATAACCGGGGTTAGCTGAGCTAAGCCGCCGCAATTTTTTAACAGGCTGCGCAACGACTGCGCTTAAGCACCGCGGAATGTTTAGTTCGACATTGCGGCACACTTATTGCGGGAATGGGTGAATATAAGTATAATAGGGATTAAATAAACCAGAGCCATTTACCAGCTCTCTGAAAATACGAATAACATAGAAAAGTTTGAAGCCTCCAAGTTTCCTTTTTCAATTGGTGGGAAATTTGAAGCTGCGTACATTATCCTTAACGCTGCTTAAAAATAGTCAAGCAAGCTGGCTTTCATTAGAACTTCGTCTATATGATAGCGTGCCTTCACTCAAACTTTGCGCGTTACAATGAACATCCAAAAAAAAAAGGACAGATTCTGAGATTACCCACAAAGCCTTCCTTCATTCAATATTTCAAGTTCTTTTTTACCTCGTCTCTCTTTCTTTTACGGAGCTTCTGTTCCAGTCACTATAAACACCTGCGGCCCCAGAACTTAAGTTTGAAATGAAGTTTATTCTTTTATTATTTAGAATGGCTTCCACGAATTGCTTTATCAAAGCTTCCCGCTGCTTCACTTAGACCTTCCCTTAGAGGTAGCATAGACTAGACGGAATAGCCGATTTTCTCAAGCGCCTGGAGCGCTCGACGAGGGTCAACCGCTTCGGCTGGCTATCCCCTTCAAGCGCTTAACCCACCGGCGCCATTCAAGGGCTTGAGCGGAGTATTTTTATTGGTGGACATAAATATAATTTGAAAGGCTGTATCTATAGAACGAGTTTTATTTTCCAAAATCTCGTCACGTAAAACTGGAGACAGGTATAAATACCTAGCGGAAAAGTCGGCTACGCAAGCGCAAGGCTCAGATATAGCCGAGGCTTTATATAAATTGGCCTACAACGCATAACGGCGGTGCTAACACGCCGTTGCCTGCGATCTATTCCAACGACGTGGAAAACACGGGGCGTGGGCTCACACCGGGGCCTTATCGCGGGGTCTTCATTAATTGTCATTTTTCTCTCCCCATCTTCATTTTCTTTTGTATATTATTGTTTTCCTTTGGGGACGTTATTTATTGCCTTAACATATTCTTTCTTCACAGCACGAGTACGATATATTCTTCTAAGATTTTGGGATCCCACTGCGATAAAAGAGGTAAAAGTGGCCTCTGGTTGAGCTCTTCATGGTTTAGAGATTTTTCACTTTTCGTTACAGTGAGTATTGCGACGGCTCTGTTGAGATATAGTTGTAGCCAAGAATAGAAGACGCGAATGTGACCAGTACATCCATTCTCTGAGCCCAACAACAATAACAACAACTTCAATTGAGCCTACGATGTCCTTATCTTACGTCGCAACTTTTGTTTTAATGCTGCAATGGCGACAAGAGAGACACCCTCCTAATTTGTGAGGTCAGTGCAGTCGAGACGAGGAAACACTTAAGCATTGCTTTCTTCCCAGCGGTCTTGCATTACGCAAATCTGGCGGGTTTGAAACAGCGTGTGATATCGGCGTGCATAGGCACCGGTTAAGGCATACGCAGCAATTATGAACAAAATTATTTTTGAGAGCGAAACCGTTTATGAACGCAATTTTTTCATATAATGCAAGATTTAAATATAACAATAATCGGCAGATCACCCGATGGGAGTCTTGTATTTTTTTCTATTCATGTTTTTCGTGTCGTCAAGAGCGTTCCCCATTTATTTTCTATGGCAGTCTTTCTTTTTCAGTGGCAGCTGGGCAACAGATGTGCCCAGCTTCGCCGCAATGATGCGTCGACAGTCAGACGTCAGTGCGTCGACAACCCACGCGTTGCATGGCGTCCGGCTTAGAAGAAACATGAGAGGCTGGTGTGGATGACTCAAAGGGCGGGGTTGGTGTTGGCACGTAACGGCTTGCGACAGTGGCATAACTTAAGGTCAGGGGCGTGGGAATGGCTGGGATGAGTGGCGGGTCGAGCATTCCCTGTTGCACTTCTTCACGTATGAGGTCCGAAATCGTGACGACCTGTGGCTGCAATGCCGTCGGCAGGTACTTCGCTACCTCTGCCCTCACTATGGCCCGTATCATCTCGAGCAATAATTCTGCGGAAGGGCCAGCTGTACCTTCAGCACTGGCGGTGATCATGAATACAGTCGTGTGGTGATACTTTAGGGCGCGCACGTCAAAGGAATTTTCGATTGTTGCCCCTTCACTGACGAAGTCCGCTACGGTCGCCGGTTGGCTTCGTACTAGGCGAGGGAACAGCTGCTCCTTCACACCCTTCGTCACAAAACGCACTTTATCTTTCGACGGGCTGGGGTCCGCGGGATGGAACAGCGCCTTCATCGCCTAGACGTACACAGTCACGTTTTTCTTTGGTTGATGGATGCCGTTGTAGTGAAGCAGTTCGGTTTTCCCTTGCGAAATGTGCTGTTTAAAGTGCGCAATAATTCTGCCTTGAATGTGTCCCCCGTGCGGAGGCCGGATTCACGGTTTTCAAACTATGTCCTCACACAGTCTTTGAGTACGAAGTAAAAATGGCGCAGTTTAGAGTCGGTGTCGCAGGCATTGAGGACGGTCACCTGGTCGAACTGCTCCAACCAGTCCTAGGCTCTTTAATGTGGAAAGCGGTGGAAACTAGGTGGTTTCCGTGGATGGTGGAGCGGAATCGGCTCTGATAATGTAGGCGGATTCATTGTGTCAACGCCGACGTCCGCATTCGAGAAACATGCCTTTCAGTCGGTGACTGGCCTAAATGAATCAGCTTCTGAACATTCTGGGTGTGTCCTGGGCTTGATTCTCCGCTCGTAGGGGGCGCACGGTAAATATAAGGCGCATCCAGCTCCTCCACCACATGCCACGTTGGTAAATAGCCTAGCGGATGTGTGAAGGGCGAGGCCCAAGAATTAGGCACAGCACGGTTCAGAAAGAGCGGCCATAGATTAAGGAGCCTCCACCCTTTTTGTTGTTGTTGACTTAGTGACATGGCATATACCCACGACAGGGAATAGGCAAAAATTCATTCATGAGAGCCAAAAGAAGATTGTAAACTGGTGCCACACTAATGATTGTGCCGTGGGTGATATATCAGGATAATTAAAAAGGAAGAAAAAAAGAAAATAACGGGAGAGAATATGAGAGAATTCAATACATGAAAATTCCTTAAAGATTTCTTCAAATAAGAAAATTTTGGATACAATTAGCAGGGGAGTCTTTTGGTAGCTGTTATGTAATTGTGGAGGTAATCGTAAACTTCCTGCAATGCAAAACCTCTGGCGCTCGCATCGTAGGAGAGAAGCGGGACCGACAAATTGTATCCGAACTTTGGAATCGGAATTTCTAGGTGCGTCCTCCTCTGATGTGCAAACATTCGGCAAGAGAGTTGAAAATGCTCCAATGTTAAAAATTCTCGGCAAGCCACACTTCTTCATCTGATATCTTCCTTGTCCTCTTCAGTGCTGGCGGTGGCAGTATCAACCTGAGGTGTCTGCGCTCAATAAAATGCCTCTGAAAATTTTCCGGTAAGACAAAAGCTTTAGCGACAAGCATGTGAGGGCCACCGGAAAAGAAAGAAGCAAGAACTTCAATATGACACATTTTGATTCCCACGCGTGGCTTATATATCAAGGAAGAAGAAGTATAAAAATGAATCGATCTAATCCTTTCTCCGGGACTCTTCGCCAGCGGAAAGCACGCGAGTGTCAACGGTGATATTCCCGCCCAGAGATAGGAAATCGTGCTTTTATTTGGAGAATGGCTGTCGCGATCTCTGTCACTAAACCGAAGAACGCGAAGCGCCGAGGGCGACCTAGTGGGCTCTTTCAGGGAACGCTTTCTCAAGATGGTAGGTGATCCTCGAACGTTGTTTCTCGCAACAAACAAGACCGGAAGTCAATAACGCGTTGGGCCACGGAGTCTCGAAGGAACATCTGCACGGAGAAATCAGCGGACTGGGATATTACTTGCTCAGCATGATTTCTTTTGCACGAAACATACAATCGAAATCTAGCCCAGATGGGAAGTTCTCACGGCAACATGTTCGGCATAAATGTCCGCAGGTAAAGCTTTGGGTATTTCGGAAAAATGCTCAGGCTTTGAAGGCAACGATCGGCGGCAAGTAGTCATGCATCGTGATTGCAAAAAAGGAAATGACACATATACAGTTGTGATACGCGGTAATGTATTTTTGCGCATACGCCGTCGCGTTACGCCAGTTGCCTTAATACATGCGCTGAGTACGTGCCGAATGTAGCAATATTAGCAAAACAAACATCCTTAAATGAGGAGCATTAGATTCTTCATTGACAAACTTGGGCGAAGTACGGTGGGAGGCATCTTGGTTTGCATGACTAAAGAAGGAACGATGGAGGCTGAGGGACGCTTGTAGAAATTCAAAACGCTAAATTTCGTTTAACCCAAACCACACTAATGCGATTGAACGTCAGATGAATATATTTGTTTGTCATAAGTGATGCGGCCATATATTATTAGTTTACCTTCAGAAAAATGGGTATTCACGACCTTGTCAACAACCTGTACTCGTGAAAATATGTAATCTCTCAAACACGCATTTGTACAGGTTGAAATTCTTCGTGTGAAGTAGATTCCTTTTTCGCCTCAAAATTATTGTTTTTCTTTTTAATTTTCGCTAATAAATACTTATTTGGTACACCATTGCAATAATAAGCTTAACTGCGACAAGGCTGAACTTCTACTTGCTGCTAACTTTACCTACTGTGGTCTGCAGGTTTCACAAGCACTTTCGACTTCCCTTTCCTATATTTCGTTTGAACTCTTTGTTATGCCGAGATTCGATAGTAATGGTTGTCTAGGCCAAACTGCTGGAAAAGTACTCCTTTTCCCCGCCGCGGTGGCTCAGTGGTTAGGGCGCTCGACTACTGATCCGGAGTTCCCGGGTTCGAACCCGACCGCGGCGGCTGCGTTTTTATGGAGGAAAAACGCTGAGGAGCCCGTGTGCTGTGCGATGTCAGTGCACGTTAAAGATCCCCAGGGGGTCCAAATTATTCCGGAGCCCTCCACTACGGCACCTCTCTCTTCCTTTCTTCTTTCACTCCCTCCTTTACCCTTCCCTTACGGTGCGGTCCAGGTGTCCAACGATATATGAGACAGATACTGCGCCATTTCCTTTCCTCCCAAAAACCAATTATTATTATTATTATTATTTTCTCCCCCCCCCCCCCCCCCTCAGGTATGACAGCACAATACCAGAGAGACGAAGTGCGCGAGTGCACGGTGCGCAGTGACGAAAGAAGCGGCAAGGCGCCACAGAATCGATCATGCAACGTCTGTAGAGAACGGTTCATGAGCGGTGCCCCTCCGGAAAGCATTCCTAACGAGCTGGCAACGCCGGGCCGAAAATGTCACGGAAGACGAGACGTGACCCTAGAAAGTTTTGAGGTCCTTCCTGCATCTCCCTACCACGTCGGTGTCTTGCCGGTGGTGGCGTTACTTTAGCGATATCAGGAGCAAAGCAAGAAATAGTGCGTGTAAGACGAAAGCTGAAAGCAAGCTTTCTTCTAAGGTTTGGTTGTTTTTTTTAAATGCTATACTAGAACAACGCCGAGCATAAGGTAGCGAAGCGGGCGTTGCCGTTTGCTTGGTTGTGTTAGTGTTTTTCCTGCATGACCGACGCCCGGGTTGAGAATTTCAGAGACAAGCGCTGCCTGCTAAGCGACGCCAGAGCCTCAGAGGACACAATGACAGCTATTGGGTACCACGCATAAGACATGCGTCATGTGAGGAGGGACCACAGGACGGGACGAAGGCCCAGCGATATATAGGGATATCTCTCCAGACACAAAGAATGTGAGACTCATAGGATTGTGTGCTGAAATTGGGTGATCGTTCTTGGGTCCAAGAGAAGCCCACCACGCGTGCCTTGTGTGCGAATATGCACCACAAATTTGGCCATTGGGGATAACAGGCGGGTTAATATAGTCATGATCACTAAATCAATGAATCAATGAGGGATGCATTCGCCTTGTAGCGGCTTCTTGTGTGCGCGGGACAAAAGAATTGGTAGTGTTTTTAAGAGACACGGGTTTGGTGGACATTCTTTGACAATCATGTGTGTGCGCGCGTGTGTGTTTGTGTGTGTGTGTGAGTGTGCTTGATATCGCCATTCACCCTTTCTTTCTCTCTTTTACTCTTTTTTTTCACCATCTTCGGATCTCTAATCTTCTCTTCTTTCACCCTCACCTGGAGTTGCATGCGAGGCCGACAACCAGGCAGACCTCTCCTGTTCAATGAAAGTTCCTCCTCCTCCTCCTCCTCCTCCTCCTCCTCCTCCTCCTCCTCCTCCTCCTCCTCCTCCTCCTCCTCCTCCTCCTCCTCCTCCTCCTCCTCCTCCTCCGTTGTTGTGTGCAAGAATAGGCTAATGATGGTTGTCATTACTACGACATACATGTACCTGACCTGAGGTCACGCAACTTCGCGTGGAGCTTCTAGCAAAGTCAGCACAGACACGTTCGAAGATGGAAATCTAAGCGGAAGAGTGAAATCGAGACCATATAAATGCTAGCTAGAATGTGACGCTGGACTGCCCTGCAGGTACAGCCTCCTGGACACCCGGAATAGATAAGAGAAGCAAGAGATCTACGTGGATGCACATGGGGACACGTTTAAGATCCAACGAGATAGGAGTGGACTGGTCCAGAGCCAGCGCAGTCAATACACTAACTGCTCATAAGCTAAGCGGTCAAGAAGGCAAGGTGGTTCACCTTCCATTGCGAAATATTGTTTGATAGCGCACAGTGGAACTCCTCCCCGGTCACGCCTTTCCGTAACACCTGTATATTACAAAACGATGGCACGAGAAAAAGAAAGGGTCGATGTCGCAGTTCAGTGGCTATGGTGCTCGCAGGTTCGATCCTGGTCCTGCCGAAATGCGAGAGGCCCGCGTAGTGGGCGACGTCTGTGCACGTTAAACAATCCCACTTGGTTAAAATTATGCGCAGCTCTCCACTACAGCGTTCAACGTAGCCTTAGTCGCCTTGGGAATCTAAACCACATAAAAACCGGAATCTTACATGAGGTGACATGCTCCAAGCACTGCTTCAAACTGTAATTCCGATCGCTTCAGGATGGTGTCACGGAGTCTCTGCAGCGCAGGTGTTAAATGATCGCTTAGGTAGAGGCAGTCAGAGCTTCTACAACTCATTTTGTAGTCGCCATGTTTCGAAAGCGCCACAGGTAAACAAACAGCGAAGAAGCGCTGCTATATAGCGCTTCGCGATCAATGTACGCAAGCAGTTCTAAGTGGCGCTCCATATGAGCCCTTGCGCGCCATTCTGTCAGCGTGTCACGGCCTGTTTCGCACGTTTACTAATGCTGCGGAGAAGCGGCCAAATTTGCCTTGAGCACTAAGTAACTGGAAGCATCCTCTGAAGATTGTTAGTCGAGCGTGCTGCTGCATGAATGTAGCGATGGCGCATTGCCGACTTTGTTTATCCAGTGAATGTATTCTCTTGGGGTGACAACGAGTAGCAAACGGTATGTGCAATGGACTCCAGAAGAAACGTCTGGCTACATGTCTCCACTACATCGGTTCTGACTTCGTTGTGGTGCAAACGCTTTTCTGGCGCTATTTTTCTGTCGTCAGTGTTGAGAGGCTCTTCCTTTCCCCGCACTTTGAAATCGCGGTAGTAGCGTAATCTTCTGAGCTCATGATGTAACTGGGCTGATAGAATACATAGTTGGAATATAGAGGGTGCCGTACACTGAACTATGCATACCAGAAGAGGTCGGAGGGGGAAACTGCGGTGGGAGCGCCAAGTGAAAGTTGTAGAAACTACATGGAAGTAAGGCACCCCCGCGTGACAGCCCATGAGGCGCCTTTCTGGAGTCGGCTAGGCTTCGGCCTTCGCTTGGGGTAGACTTTGATGTGCGCGGAGAGGGGGAAAAAGGAAAAGCGACGGCTACAAGACAGCTTGGAGAATGAAAGGCGACTGTTTGACTCAATGTTTTCTCCCCAGATCACGTCCCCCCATTCGAGGACACGGCCTCAGGTCTAACTTCAGAAATTTTGCTTGCTATCACGAAATTTATGCCATTATACAGCATTAGATAAAAGTGCTAAGGTGTATTTTAGAAAAAAAGGTAGTTGTACTTATTACCTTTGGAATAGTAACTAGTTGTCACATATCTTACTACCTGGTTAGTAACTGCAGTTAGAAACAGCTAGGTTACTAACACGAACCCATTGGGTTAGTAACGGCTGCTACCTGAAGTTATTAACGGGAAGGTTATTAATGGTTGTTACCTTGTGAATAGTTGAGTTTCTAACAGGAAGCGTATATTACATTCTTAAAAAAAATGACGGAGAATTCACTTTTAACTACAAACAAGTTAACTGCCGCACAGATCATTACATTATTAGCAACTGGAGTTAATAAAATTAGAATTAGTGAAGTTACTACCTCAAGGAGCAAGTGAAGAGCACTACAGTTGCAAACAAAAAGCTGGTAGTATTTAAGAAGAAATTAGGTAGAAATTTTCGCATATGTTGGTGGGTTCTTCCTACGGTGTGCTGGCATGGTTCGCTAAATTTGTGAATACTGGAAAAAGAAAAGCTATATAGTCAATTTGAGTAATTTCCGAAACCTTTCAGAGCTATCAGAGCGTGCTGGCCCTAAATAACACACTTCGGTTTAGCCTTACTGGGCATTACAGGTACACCGCAGCGGTGGCCAAGTGGTTGAGCGTCCTCCTCGCATGCGGGAGGTGCGGGGTTCGATCCCCAGTGCCGCCGGGTACCCACCGGTGATACAATGGGTGCAAGCTTTCCCCTGCCCTGGTCTGGTGCTCGGCTTATTTAGGGTGAAATGCTTAAGAAATGGGTCTTCGACCCCACCTTGAGAATTTGAAAAATACCTTGTGCCATGGCGCTCTTTGGCCATAGATGCACTTGCGTCATAGAAATTCATCATCATTACAGGTACAGTACTAATCATCCGAGGTGATGGTATCGAACAGCCTTACAGGGCATCGCAAAGGTCCAGAATGCAAGAAAAAGAAAAACCAGAAAGGGTCACAAACATGTCGCACGCGCACTGCGCGCGCACAAGTAAATCTTTCTCAGTCTTATACGCTCCGTAAATCTGGCTCTCAGTTACGGGCTAGTGGCTCTTACCTCTTGAGCAAACATACCAGCGTTAATTATGAAGTTGAGCTTGTAGAAGCAGCTTAGTATACCTAACCGCATGTTCTTGCACAAATGTTTAATTAAAAAAAAGACAATTTATTCACACAATAGTCGGTGTCACTTATGTTCCTTGACTTTATTTTAGGGTTGAAGGAACGGTTTCAAACTATTCGTAGGTACCAACTAGCGACCATTGTTAGTATAAAGGTAGCAAGGGCTAGTTTTACAAATTATACTTAAAGAAGTTAGTAAATAATTTGCAAAAAAAGTAAACCGAAGCCAGTGTTTGTAACTGCTGCACTTAGTACCTTTTCACTACCTTTAGCGTAATTTCCCATGTCTTAGGCTGAGAGGTTGCGAACACATTAACAATATGCGCGGGCAGGACGGTAAAATGCATTCTGCATTGATAATTCCCCCTAGGTTATACCGCTGTACAGGCGTCTTATGGAGGCGAGATTCATGAGCACCACAACGAGGACACAGCGTAGGACAACACATCCTCAGCAGAAAGCTCGTCGAAGAGCAGCAGCTGTGTATAAAGACCTGGCTGCGTCTAAGTGCATGAAACTTATTGGGACGTCATGGCATGAGTACTGTGGCAGTGTTGTTAAACGCACATGTAATAAACCTCGCTGCACTGAACCAAATCATAAAAACTGCAGCACATGGTCGTATAGAAGTAAACCATATTTGTTAGGTGGACACCGAGCCGTCGAAAAACATCGGCTAAAGATGTGTTTTTGTACTTAAGGTGAATCTCGAGTGAGCTCGACTTGAGCATTAGCAAATGCACCGCGACTCCAACGATCTCAAAATAGGCATGAAAAGTTGCAGTTGGGTCTTCTTTACTTACATCGCAAAAAAAATTAAATTTCGCTGCAAAAATATATCTGCTACACAGCGTTTATTGAGCTTTGTTCTTCACGGTTATAAGCGACACTTACCAGTGTCTTTACACAGTCCACGAAGGGAAGCAGCCTACAGTGTCCCGTCATCATAATATTGTACTCGGTTTCTCTCGAAACGTGTCTTCAAAAAAAGCTGTCCGGCCACTAGCTTGCGTTAGGTATTCGTCAGACTGAACACCTACCCAGCACAATTAAAAATATAAGAGGCCCTAAGCTCTGCATTAAAGGCATGGCGCAATGGATTTAATACGTTAACCCAACATATACGAATGTAGTCCCTCTCTACTCCACAGTAATAGATCGCTGGGAGTTCTCTCGCCACTACTTGCGCAGTGGTGCCGCGGTTAATCCATGCGCCACTGCCCTGCGATGGCAGCTGCTGCCTGCCCCCGCTGGGGCTTGTGCGACCCAGGTCGCCCTTCCCGAGCAACCTCTCGCGACCAATTGTTAAATGCCAACCGTTGCGGTGGTCAGTTCGCACAAAATCCGGCGGGCAGAATGTGAAGACGCCGCAGTGACACGTGACCTACGTAGCCCACCTGGGTGTCTTCTCTGGGGTATTTTTGAGGGTTTTCTATGCACGGGGAACGACGCAGACGACGATGTTCCGGCACGTCTTCCACAGGCTTCTTGCCTTGAACCTAAACAACGGTTGCGAATGCACTTATACCACTCGTTGGCCATTGATTATAGACGCTAACTTGGCGTTAGCGTCTCCTTCAGTTACTCCTTCAGTTACGTGCTTAGCGGGTGGCGGCGCAATAACGGCGAAGTAATGTCTATGACAGGGAACGATGTAAACAACGCGGGAGCTGAGAGGGGTTCTCATGAGATCGGCTTAAAGCGCGAACCGGTCCAAAATCGGGCTCACTTAGGGAGGTGGGCGGAAATTTCGTTTTTGGCCTGCTCTGCGCGCGGCAGTGCACCGCGCGTCACTTGGGTTCTCGTACACCCTTTCTTTGCTGTTGTGGCACATTAAAATTTGTAGCGTTGCCTCTTAACAATGGTAACATCAGCGCTTGGTCAATGTAATCAAACAGGGGACTTATTTTGCACGTTTTTTTTTACACATCCTTTTTTTTATGTGGAAACGAGATGTTGCTTTCCATAATACACCTGTGTATATATGTTAAAGCATTCCTTACAATGCAGGTAATGTATGTCGACGCACCACAGGCGCTAAGTTTATCTAAGGTGCAGCTGACATTTTGAGATCATCGTTCTGTGTATAATTCAAACAATACATGCACGATGATTCCGTACAAGCTGAGTTACTGCAATTTAATGCATGCGCGACATACCTTGCAATCGTATATAGTTCTAAAAAGCTGTTTAGCATTTATGTAAACTCGTGAAAAAAAAATAAACACTATCGCGCAGCGGCCTCAATGCCGTGGCCAGCTATAGTAATGAAAACGACAATAGTTCAATCAGGATCACGCAACTCACTTTCTTTTTACATATTTAAAAGACATTGGACATCTCGATAAGCTCTAAATTCACTTGCAGGTTACCTTCATGCATCCTTCTTGCAGTGAACTTCGTCAGCCCATTCGTCGGACTATGCACTCCATCATTCCATAGGTTACATCAATACTCGCCACTGCATCCTTAGTACCCATTTCATGGCTGCATTTTATCTTCGTTTTTTTTTCCACCTCTTCCACGCTGCTCTCCATCAGTCTTTATCTCCCAAATTCCCCTCCCTACGCAGAGTAGCATGCCAGCGATATTGAAACGCCGGCTAAATTCCCTGTTTCTTCATTAAAGAGTCTCTCTCTCTCTCTCTCTAACAGGAACGCACAATCACGAAGCACGGTTACCTGAAACATGCGTAACTGCGCTGTTACGGAGTTTAAACTTCGGATCTATATTCAGCTGTACGCTAGTCGAAGGGCGTGCAGTTTTCTGGGAGAAATCTTATGCTGTATATTTACTACGTGACGCTTTGTTAGTTAGGAGTGCTTACTTTAACTTAGTGCAAATGATAAAACGCGCGAGGAGTAAGACGTCTCAATAAAGCGCGTTTCTTTTTGTGTATATGAAGCACCAGAACCTGTGCACGTAAGTTTCAAAAGAGCGGTAATGTGAAAAGGGTTATTTTCACAGCAAGTACTCAACACCACGAAGTTTCGGTCGACTTAAGTGCCTTCGAAGTTTCTCTTTAGGCTCCGGCATTCTGAAACCTGTCTCTTTAAGATGACAAAAAGAGTAACTCCCTCGCTGCGGAAAATGACCAAAACAAACATCCCGCGAAGTGGGAATCTCACTGCAAAAAAGCTCCGAAGCGTTTTCTGGCTTCAGAAAATGGGACCGAAATCTTGTCATCTCTATTCAATCAGCGCGGCAGTGAAACAACGGCAAAATTTTTTTTCTCCAGCCCTGAAGTCGGAAGGCAGCGGAAGCAAGAGAACAGGTGGCTAGAGTACAAGGCAAGGCGAAGTTCCTCTGCGCATTAACACAGTATAAAAAGTCGGGGAGCACAGAGAGCCGGGATGCAAAACAAGATATGGACGTTCAGGCCGGGTTATATCGCCAGAGGCGATATAACCTTTCTGTAAAAGAGAAATACTGCATACAAACAAAGAAAAAAAAATCAATAAATATGGGCGCGCTGTTGCAGGCACAGCGAAGTGAATTTTCAGTCTGGTATGAGGTGCGTGCTTTTTTATTATTCTTATTCTTTTTAGTCATGCGGTGCAAGCCAGCGGGCGTGGAAAAAGCACCCCCGTAAGCTGGGGTCGCAACGCCATTTGCGCGTTTCACCGTCGTCGTGGTACGAGGTTTATGGAGCGACCCAAGCCGCGAGAGTGCGTTTGCTGTGTTCATACTTCTTTCTCGATCTTCCTCGGGGATTGAAATTGGCGCTGGTGACTTTTGGGTTGCTTTACAGCCGTACGGTGAGTGGTGCGCCTGTGTCTCTCATTTTCGTGGCTAAATCGAGTTTGCAGCTGGGAATTGAGGGCAAACGGAAAAGGAATAAAAAGTGATAGGTTCACTGAAGTGGCTCTTCTTGTGAGTTGAGAGCTTGTTATTATTGTAAAAGCCATCTGAAATCCGAGTGGAAGCAATTTGGTCATTTTACAAGCTTTGCACCGCTCTCTTACTTCACCTCTCGGACTTTTCAGTAACGAGTCCCAGCAGGTGCCTGAAGTCGTTTTGACTAAGGCAAGAAGTGGACGGAATTATTTTGTACTGCTCTCCGCTAATCGCCAGAAATTAACGCGAATATGAATCCATGTCGCTGTTGAGAACTTCTTCCTCAGCAGGCGCTCGGTATTTCGTGCTCGCAAAAGTTCTATGTACACTTTTTCGACACTCGCTGAAGCACGTTAAGATCGGACGGCACCAGAGGCGTGGTGTCCAATCCTTAGCTTTTGAACACTAGTTACGTTCAGGTAAAACATTAGCTTGGAAACTCTGGGGCTTAGAGCACAGCCGCGAAGCGTATGAAGATGACAGCAGTAGAAAAGTGGCACGGTAAAGTATTTTATTACTAGAAGTAAATGCTAACGGTGCGAACATTTAACCTTGGTTCAATAAGTCGCAGAAGAAGCCTTTTTGCGCACTTAAACGCAGTTACACATATGGAAGACCTGACTGTGCCGAAATTTTGATATTTCCCTCTCCTTGCTAGTTTGATTCGACTCGCTGAAAGGAACTTAAGTTGATTTTCAAGCGATGTGCGCAATATCTTAGCGATGTGGCTGTGTACGAACAAGATCGGACCGTAAATCTTTAATAACATATCTTCCTGAGAAGAAATTTTCATCTAATAAGCGGAAAATAGACTCCTTCGTTATTTGATTGTCCGGTCATTAGGAAGTCCTCGCCGCGGCGCAGAATTGTCTGACGTGGGTTGTTAGCAGACAGCGCATCTGCTGAAAAACCCTGATCATGCGGCCATGAACGACCGCAGAGCTTCTAATGATCAAGAGCAGCGTGAAAATAAAGAACGAACAAAAGACACTGTGGCCTGGAGGTTGGATGCCCATAGTGCCAGGAAGGCCTGCTTTGTTCGGGAGAGACGCTGTCTGGTCGGCCTGGAAAAAGCCGAGCCAGGAAGGCCGGCATCGATCGGTGGCTGCATACGAAGCCTATACACTCCCGAGCATTGGCCGTATGTCCAGCCGTACGCATGTGCCCTTCCAACACATAACATTGCTCCTTTTTGGATGTGCATAGTCTTTCGCTCGAGAAATTTTTCTGAGGTGCGTGTTTGAAGGCTGGTACTAAGATCACAGCGGTAAAAAGCCTGCCGCACATATCAGAACTATGACATGCCTGGGTGGTTCCCCGCCGACCACAAAGGTGGATGATCTCCACCTGTTGTGGACTTGGGCAGAGACAAAAGCCGCAAGGATGCGAATATTACAAGAGGTAGGGCTCACGGCCACCAGGGAGTAAGATTTGTCCATGTGGCTGGCGGACAGTAATAACGGAAAGAGTCCGTTGAAGGTCCTGCATGAAGATCCCCTACGTCACGGTCTGCAATACACAACAAGCCAAAATCATGCCTTATGAGAAGTAGTAGAATAAAAAAATACTCACGACCGAAGCATGTCTAACAATTTGATTAATTTGTTTCTCCCCTTCACCAAATGTCGTGAAACTCGTAGTTTTTTCACGGGCGCAGTTTCTGACTTGCGTTACTTTGCCCAAGAGAAAACTACATGAAGAATTTCATAGACCATCTTCGTCGAGAGCAAGTGTAAGCATGAGATGCAGAGCAGAAAAGGCGTACTCTATTCTAGGGCGGCTCATATGTATACTGATAGACGAACATGAGTCTCGAGGATCGGCCAACATCAGCCACTTTTCCTTCCTTGGCTTTTCTTCAAGAGCGACAGCGCGCCCGGCATTCTTTGTGCTTTTGTTGTATGGCGACTAGCTCGACCAGCCTTCGCGTGCCGAAGAAGAGGGTATGGCGCCTGCGCGTACTACACAGAATTGGACGCCACCGTCACCGACTCTGGCAACCATCGCGTCGAACAACGAAAAAATATAGCCGGGTCCTGGCCGTGCTGATGGATGCCGCCAACAGACATACACTTTTAGGGTGTATCGATGCCCGCCACGCCTACGCTGCCAGCTTGGAGACAGCCTTCGACGCGCTCAGCGCTCCCTTTCCCGTAGCGGCGCCATCTTGATTTCGCCATCACCTGTCGTATACTACGCACTACGCGTATTGTGCGTCCTCTGTGCGGCCGCGTTACGAATGATATAATGTGACTTAACTAGAAAGGTTCATTGAATACTTGTTCAGCTCGCGGGAGAAATCATATCGATACTTGCAGCGTTTTACGCGCGATACAGACACTGCGACTGCACGGAGATCGAGTTGTAACGACCTCTAGCGGTCCTATTTAACCAACTTATTGCACTCTAAAGGAAGAGCGGCTTGTTTGTCTTAATTTTGTCTTGTTTGTCTTAGTTTTGAGTATTTGGGTTACAGAATTGCGAACGACGAAGTTGTATTCGCTTTGCTCGAACGTAACAGTTGCTCACAAGGCCCGAGTTTCTCGGAAAGCACGTACGATGAACAGCCTAATAACTTTTTTCGCGCAACTACGCCAGCGTATTAGGGTTCTCTGACATCTGTCTTATTACTGCACAAAATGTGTATAATTTCACGCATTAACGGCAAATTTCTCGTCCAAACGGCCCATTGAGACTAAATGGCCAAAGCTTCCTGATTGTTTTCGTAGTGCCACGTTAAGCGAAAAAAAAAATCATGCATACAGTTGTGTTACCCTCTTGACTACATTTACTGGCCTTTTCCTTATGACACGACACGATGACGTCTTCCTAGTTGCTAAGTAACGTTGGTTAAGTTCGTAGCTCCTTATTGTAAAGGACAAAAGAATAAGTCAAAAAAAAAAGATTGTTAAAACTGACTCATTCACAAAGAAACCTGGCAGAATGATTACCACCTATTAACGTGGTAGATTTAAAGGCCCCGTTGCGCAGAAAATCATGCGTCGGCGTTCTGGGCGAAAAATCCCGAGCATGACTCTGGCAGGCGGTGCCCAGAGAGCAACCTAAGAGGCAGGTGGGCCGTCTTGGTCACGTGACCTTGCGGCGTCATCACAACCAGCCCATGGGATAGTAAGCAAACTGCCCACCATGGCAGGTGGCAATTAAATTCCGTATTGCTCGTTCGGGAAGAGCAACGTAGGCCGCGCAGAGCCCACCGCCAGGAGCACCTGTCATCGCAGGGCAGTGGCGTATCGCTTAACCGCGGCACCACTGTGCCAGCAGGGGCAAGGGGACTCCGAGGGATCTATGAATGCAAAGCAGAAAATGAACTTCAGCTAATTACCTGAATATATTTGGTGAGTAACCCATTACGCAATCGCGTCATACCGTTAAGGGGGGGCTAACGTACGTGTCCCCTCCAATTTTTTCAGACGTTCCCGCCTTCAAACTTGCCCAACAGCCACTTCGACTTAATGAGGTGTAGAATAAGCCGATCAGTGACTACGTCGAAAAAAATTCCTGGAGGTTTAGCATTGCTCAGCACGAAATATTGTGCGCAGTTACATTTTTTCGCAGGTGGGCACCAAGCACGACTGAGGTTTCCACTGATCCAAGGAGCCATGCAGTTATGCGCGTTCAACTTTTCCATCGTTAATGCCACTCCACGTAATGTACTCCGGTGGTCTGTGCTCGAGTGTCGCGCTTCAGTAGCTATGTTGTGAACACCAACGCGTATTGCTCTAGTGCCGTAATTCCGCGAGAACGTTATCCACGATAACGCAAGGAGCGCACATCTCTCTGTTCCTACCGGTACATAGCCAAAACCGCGAATATTAGTTTGACAGTAGTATTAGTATCAGTGGTTGAAGAAGAAGATGTGCAATGCACAGCGCAAAGGTGTTGTATTTTAACACGAGGTGTTAGGCTGCGGCTTTAGCCTAGCCTAGTGCTCTCACGCAGCTACCTGCTAAGTTGATCTGTTCGCGCCGCCGCGAGATCAGACCCCAATTGTAGTTGTTTATTTGATTAAGTTTCATTCATTCCTTTCATTCCGCACAAATCCAAAAACACCGCAAGCACACAAACATACCAAGATCTTGCTCGGAGTTCACCAATCACGATAGTGCCTTTCGCACCAAACCTTCCTCAACACCAGTAAGGTTTTATGGTTCTAGAATTGATGTCATCTCTCTTTCCGTGGGGGCATGCTCGGATCCAACGTGTAAATTATATTTCCAGACTGGGCGCATATGTCTATTATGTTTAGCGATTCAAACACAACCCATTCCTGAGACCAACTCATTAACGAGACCTGCGATGCCGTCACCCGCCATTCCGAGACACTCTCGCTCAGAGCACTTCAGAGACTGCTCTGAAGAAATGCGAAAGCATTATTTTTGCCGCGACGCTGGCCTTGTCGACTATGGTATCTATTGTCCATATGACGTCATATGAAATGTTCTAGAACTATTTGAAAACGTGCCTATCATTCTACTTCTCAGACACCGAAATTCAGGGCTTCGTTTTTCTTGCTTTCCTCTAATTGTTGTAGGCGTCACGTTATCAGCGTAAGGGATGACGTCGCACCTTAAGTCGTCACAGGGTGTCACTAATTAGTCCAGTAAGCAGACCTATTAATTGGTGATCTTAATTAGCGTTGTGATTAATGACCTTTAATTAGGGTGATAAATAATTGTCCTATGTTAATGACCAATGACTCTAACCTGATATTGTTTAATCACACCACTCTTCCTTTCATGTTTTGCGGCCACATTTTTCGCACGCTTCCGATGCCGTATAGCCTAGTAATGCTTTCAAATTAATAAAAAGAGCGCTTTGTATAACAAGTGAAAATACTGGTAAACTCCCTCTCATGCCGAGAGTGGGTGTTTCAATGCACGAACGCAAGTTAGATGCAGGCCACTGACCACCTCCCTCCTCAAACAGCGCAAAAGTGGGATTGTGTCCAAGAGCCTGAAAATACCGGGCGGCTCAGTACTACACCCGGGCAAGGTTTGCTAACACTGCGGGCTATACAATCAAGGGGGAGCCGTCAGTCGCGCCCGCAAAATTGTTCATCCCGGCGTCTGTAAGAGGCAGAAAAAAACATTGCGGAGGAGGAGGAGGAGGAAAAACTTTATTTATATTTGATATTAAAATGTGGGAGCCTTTACCGCACTTTCTGGTGCTTCGTCCATACCCAAGGGAGTGGGGAGGGGACGCACCTCTGCTGTAGCTCGAAATAAAGGCCTGGTGTGGTTGATGGGAAAGTATTTGTAATTTAAAGTAAGACGGTCAATGCATTGCGTGAAAATTCTGCTTTCGTTGCCCGAAGATAAAGATGGCTTACAAGGCACCGACTTTCTCGGAAGGTGAGGTGTGAAGCATTGCGTGGTTCTGCGCAAATGGCTCAAATTAACTTTATGAGCATTCGCTGGTAAAACTCTAGCGTACTATAGTAAAAATTTGTGCAGAATTTACAAACGAAACAGCGATTTTATCCTTAAAACGGAACGTTGCCGCACTGCGACCAGTGCAACCAAGCGAGATGGCAAACATTGGAAGGGAACACTAAAGATGCACCTTAATAATATGACAGGATAGCTTAATGGGTAAATTATCATATATGCCGAAGTGCACACTCTACATTACAATAATTGATCCTTGGGAATCTTTAAAACACTCCTGGCGCAGTGGTGGGCGATTAAGCGATGTGCCACTACCCTGCAACGGAAATGCGCCCAGAGGTAGGTTTTGTGCGGCCCAGGTTGCTTTTCAATACCGACCAATCGCCCCAATGACAGCGCAGCCTCTCGCAACCAATCATCGATTTGACTGCAACCTGCCCCGGTGGGCAGCTCGCTCACTGTCCAGTGGGCAGGTCTTGATGACACCGCGAGGTCACGTCACCTTGATGGCCCACTTGCCTCCTAGGTTGCTCTCTCGGAAGCACCTGTGAGAGCCATGCCCGTGATTTCTCGCTCGCAGCGCCGACGCCGACACCGGATTTTCGGGGGAATGGGGCCTTCAATGTTGTCGCGTTAAAACCAAAATGGCGCCGACGAGAGTCGTGTCTCCTCTCTAGAAAGCGGCGCTGGCACACCGAGGCACCCTCTGTGCTTTGGGATCCGCGCGCAATACGTAATGACGGCGACGCACGCGGCGCTATCGTCTCGCTTAAAAAAGAGCCACAAGGTGGCTCGCGGGCTGCTGGAGAACACTTAGGTTCCTTCTTTCCGCGCATGTTTTGGGCCACGACGCAAACACGAAGACGCTGCTGATGTATGCGCTGCTCCGAGCAGGTAGGCACCAGTGTGCCGTGAACTGAAAACTTCGCCGAAGTCCGTTACAGTTAGGTTATTGCTCCATCCTGGCTGGAAGACCAACCGTTGCGCGTCGGCAACAGGAGGTAAAATCATTTCATGCTTAAAAGAGGCAGCCAACATGGCTCGAGCCAAATACACATCTCTGCAGAGTAGCTCAGGCTCAAATAAGGCCACGGCAAGGTAAAAAGGACGACAGAGTCTATAAGCAAGGGTCAACTTTGTGGCCCTCTGTCGGCAGCCATCAAGTCATGAAAATAATGAATGCATAGCGCTGCAATCGGAGTGCACCGAAATAGTTCATAAAGAAGAGGTTTGGTTCCAAGACAAAATTAACTGAACTCAAGCAAACTATGTCGGAAGCGAAGTAAAAGATATGATATTTTATGGTTGAGTATGGTATCGTAAGGTATGTTATAGTATGATATGGTATGGTATGGTATAGTATGGTAAGGTATGGTAAGGTATGGTAAGGTATGGTAAGGTATGGTAAGGTATGGTAAGGTGTGGTAAGGTATGGTAAGGTATATGGTGTGGTGTGGCATAGTATGGTATGGTATGGCATGGTATGGTATAGTATGGTATGGTATGGTATGGTATGGTATGGTTTTGGGGCGTTTATCGTCCCAAGCGACTAAAGCTATGAGGATACATTTGTGAAGGGCTCTGGATTTTTTCGATCACCTGGAGCTCTTCAACGTGCACTGACATCACACAGTACCCGGGCCTTTAGCATTTCGCTTCCATTTAATTTCAACCATTGCGGCCGGAATACAATCCACGTTTTCTCGGGCAGCAGCTGAGTGTCATAACCACTGAGTCACCACGGCAGCTAGGTCAAAGATTGTGAAGATGCGGATGGAATTGCGTAAGCAGCAACGGCGACATTATGATATTTCAATTGTGAGATGGAACGAATAGAGCTCATTGTATTGGCAAGGCGTGTGAGATAAATGTGCTTTACACTATATCCTTAAACCGCGGGATTAGATGGTTGGTAACAACTTTACCAGGATAAATTGGAGTAAAAAGCAGCTATGTGGTCGGCATAAATAACTCTTAAGTGTTTATATTCTGCACTTGAGTCGGATCGTTTGTTGTAGTATTTCACAGTGAATCCGCTCAATACTACCCCGGTTTTTTTTTTGTCACGCAAAACAAGTTGTAATTGACCTTTCGCTGAAAATGAACCTGCTATCCTCACATCGGCGGCACTTGCGCTGGAATGCAGCAAGATGTCCGTGGTACCGGGTTTTATACCTTTAAGGCCAAGAGGCCCAGCTGTGGACAGCGGCATTTATCTACGTAGTGGAGCTTTACTCTCACGGTGCCCCAGAATCTGTCATTCCCTCCGGCGTGTCCTCTCTCATCATCGCCAGCGAGGATGGCTGTGCGTTCCCGCGCCAACAGTGCATATGCTAACAGCCTTCCTTAAATCACGGCAGTGTGCGTGCAAGGGGTTCTTTGCGGTAATAGGCTGCACGAGTTTTCGAAAAGCAGTTAGTTGGCCACGTTTCGGCGCAAGGAAGAAAACTGGTGATGTAAATGTGAGTTGTTAAAGCGCTAAAATGGACTATACGATGGTGCTGGCAGACAAAGAGGCACCGAACCAATGATGAAATCGCATAATGAGACACCATGCAATGTCTTGGTTAAATGCGGGCCGTAACTTACGTTGTTTGAGGCCAGTTTAGCCGACAACATTTTCGCATTTGTCGCTGGGTACGTTCTCTGCCACTCTTAAAACAGTTTGAGTGAACTGTCACGTTTCAACTTTTCCTTCTCGAAGTTCTTTATAGCGCTACAAAAAACAAGGACACAAGAAGAAGTACACAGGACGGGCGCTGACTCCAACTACCATTAGTGAGGCTTCCACAACCTGCATTTATACACAATGAAGGACCAGAGCGCATGCGGGTGAAATATTTCTGGTAGATTAGGGAGCGCATACTGCAAGCTATCGTCTATTTAATAATCTGTATTCGCTGTCTCGCAGGGAAACTGATATGGTGCTGACGCAGGTGTCACCCCTTTGATTGATAAAATGTGCTTCGGCCAATTCGCGTGCTAATCTATCCTTACTTCTTCTTAGAATTTTCATACGTTCAAGTCGTGGCTCACAGTTTTGGTCGTTCTCATCTTAGCACGAGCGGAAAAGATGAGAACATACTAGAGAACATGAGATGCAGTTGGAGATGGTACCCTCGGCCTTATCCTAAGCTCAAGAAAGAGAAGGCGACGCAGTAGCGCCACCTACAGGCAAGCACATTTCTGTGCATATCCATGCTCAGCGATACTCGTTCCATCGCTTATGCAGACAGATCTCCACATTGCTGGGATAGGGCTACTTTATTCCACACCATGTGAGCCTGCCACCGTAACCGTACAGTGCCTTCACACCTAAGTCCTACATTAGAGCAAATTTCGCCATGCTCGCATTCACACCGTGGTCGCACCGCAGCACGGGACCAACCACGTGACTGGTCACGCGGCCAACCGCGTGACGAACCAAGTGACAACTAGCCGGACAACCACACTAACCTGGACTTGCAATCAAGATTAACCAAGGCTAACCAAGCTATGCCTTAGCTGTCGCTACGTATATCCTGGTATAGCCGAGCTATGCTACTGCCATATTTATGGACCATCTGTGCGAAGACTCTCACCCTGGGTGCGCTGGACTGGAAGAAACGAGCCAAGAAATAACCAGACTGCTCCCATCGAGAAACCTTTCCAAACAAAATTCATTTTTCATAGCTCCTGTCTCATCATCATCACCATCCTTACTTTGGATAAAACAAACAGTTGAAAGGACACGTGTTTATTTTATGTCACACTAACTTTTACCGAAGAATATGCACCAGCTCGCCCAGTGAATCGTTTTAATTGATTAGCATCCTCGCTGCTTCTGCAGGTCGCTAACTATTTTGATTACAAAGAAGCATATGTGAAAAAATACTTGATGTCATCGTTTCCTGTTTCATTATCATGAAAACAATTTATAAACCTGCTGCACCGGAATGAATCCTGCGACCGTAACACCTAGGAGCGTTTGGTTGTGGAATGGATGTTTTCTCAAGGGGCGCAGTAACAATACTTTTCGATGCCGACTTTATTTTCTGCCATGAAGCAGACCTACGGGCCCAGTGATCGTGAAAATGAGCTCAGAACGTCAGTCGGCAGCGTGAATTATTAATTAGAAATGATTTTCTATGGGCACTTTTGATCTTGTTCAACGCCAGCTCTGGAGAAAACCTTGACGTAGCTATCGACCTGCCAGCCTGCGCTACCACAATATCGTGAGATCGGCGTCGTGGGCGAGCACTAGTTGCTGCTTAGAACCACTGGATTCGGTGACGTGAGATAATTGGGGAAGTGCAACTTGACATCACTGGATTCGCGTGGAAATGCCGAGCGAATGCTCGACAACATTCAAAACCGTATTAAAATATTTTCCACGCAACACCTGCGACTGAAATTTGCAGCTAGGCATTCACTTACGGTCATGAGATAAACCATATTGTTTGTTTGCGTTCGAAATTTAGTGGCTGTGCACCTTCATTGTCTAACAAATATTCGGTAATTTTTATTCATCACGAAGAAAAGAACAAACATTATTTTTATAGGAATTTTTCTGGTCGATCAGTTTGTCTGTCCAGGCTTTTGGCGCTACTTAGCAAAGATTGTGCAGTATGCGCTTTCTAACGCTATGCTGTAATCGGCAAGTACGAGCGCCGTCATCTACTCTAAGATCACCTGATCGCAGTAGCCAGCACCATGGTGACGACCACTGCTTTTGTTTCGGTGACGAGAAACCCACGGCAATAAGAAAACAAATAGATTCTCAACTATTTACGCTTTCGTAGCTTTCTCGGCTCTTCGTCTTCTCCATTCACTCCTGCCTCTATATTTCTTCGTTCTATCACTCATGCTTTGAAGGAAGGCACGTTGCCCTATACTGTACAGACGGCAAAGGGGAGGTTTCAGTCTACAGGTTATCGCATTTACAGAGGAAATGCTAATCCTTTATCAGAGTAGGCTGGCTATGAAAAGTGACACACAATCAATGGTCGCAAGATGTTTGTTTTAACGCTTGCTGGAAAGAAGAGGCAAGTTATTAAGCAAACATGGCGCTTCTTGCAGTGTTTCCTGAAGAGAAAATCCCTTATAGGATGACAGTAACGCCGTTTTAGATGCAACAACCACTGAAACAGCCATGCGCCTCTTCCAGTGTTGTCGACAAAACGCTGGAAAAAAACGGTAGCTATAGTCGAGCATACAAAAATGATTAAAATGTTTATGTTACTCTTTCGTTACCGACGAAGAAGCAGCATCTTTGCAACATTTCACAAAATGCTATCATTTTTCAAGAGATTTGGTGCACAGTTTACATGACTTCGCTTCAGAGAGCGGCGATTTAATTCGGTGCCCAAAGGGTGCAATAAGCAATAGTTGGCGAAACGCTGTCCAGATGATGGCAAATACTGCGAAAGGTAAAAGTTGGTAATGAATTGTTTCTTACTTTTAAGGCGGTATAGTGTTTCTGTTATACTTACCTGACTCGTTACAACTTGTTATTCGTTGTTTCTGGTTGTAACTGGTTAGATGGTAAATGTTGTTCAATTCGACATAAAAACGTTCGCTGCCTATAAGGTGAGTCAATTGCAATTGCCTTGTTTATGGAACATGAATAAAACAACAGCCATCGATGCCGCAACTAATTTGAGACCTCGTTCATAAATCTCGCGTCAGCGTTCGAGCCATAAATCATGCACAGAGAAAGAGAAAAGTAAGTGCTGTTCGCTGATGGCGCTCTTAATGAGCGCATTTCCGCTTTCTATATACAGCCCAACATCGGGAAGCGCGCTGCGCCACAATCATTTCCTGGTGCGCAGAGGGGATGAGGAGTTTAGGGGGGAGCTGTGATTCATAGCTCCGCGAACCCGATCAATGGCGCTTCTCTAAGCGTGAGATTAGCCAACCGGCACAGAAAAGAACGTACTAACATGTGAAACCCAGCCCACCGTTCTCCTTCATCTAGGTATCCATCTTTAAACGCAAGATGGATGTTGCTCCGCGTTCTCTATTTCTGTTTTAACGGAGAGAGAGGATCGAATAGAGCGTTTGAGAGAGGGCATTTTCGGAGTTATTTGTGATCATGCAATAAAATATGTGCTGCACGCTATATGAGCATTACGATGTAGATATATGAAGGACTACGGGTGACACAGTGAGTTCGTGTCGCCTTGATAACAGCTGCGTTGTAGAGCAGACTAGATTGCCCTCTGATAACCTACACTAGAATCGACACAAGTGATGAACTACGAGCAGTCGTCGAGAACGCGCCAGGGAGCGCATGAGTCGATGGCAGGATATCCTTAGGCACGTGCTCGTCACGCAGAACGGAGGGAGGAGCCGGCGAAACGGTACTGAAACGCGATGCCATCATACGCACGCGAAAAAATGCCACTTTCCACACTCTGATCAGAGCGAAGCTGCCAAGCTCAGATGGAAAGGACATTAGCAGGCCGCTACTCGGTCGTTTTGCCGTGAAATAAATACAATATATTTGGTTTTTCATGTTCATTTCATACACACTGCAGATTGACAACCACCTCGTAGTTCTCCCCAAGCACAATCAGCTTAGTGCAATGGATAAGGGAATCACGATGGCGGCGCTCGGACTTTGGAGCTTCAACATCTTCAACATCTTCAACATCGACAGAGACCTAAGTAATAGTACGTGCAGTCCGAAAAAGAAGAAGAGAAAGGTGCACGGGCTTTCCGGCTGGCAGCAAACAAGCCAATATCGCTGCCACGTGCAGCTAGAAGGAAGTCTAACAAAAAAGGCGTGAAAGACGTGTGCCGCCACCTATCGACGACGGCGGCTGAGTAGGGTAGGACCATCGCAAACGACTGCAAAAAGTACGACGGCTGCTGCGATGGTGAGGCAGCAACAAGGGCGCCATGTATTGGGCTACTGAGCCCGTATTCCAACTCTGCGCTGTTTTAGGCGATATCGGATCGACCGAAACGCCGTAAGCAGATGTTATTTCGGTTGCGACTGTAAACGGAAGCAGGAGTCGGAGCATTGCTGCCAGGAGCGATACGTGGTGGTACGTTCGCTCTGCGTACCGCAGCGGCGACCGCGGCTGCTGAAAGAATACCGAGGCATACCATATGCAGTTGCTACGCCTAGGACAGGAACCAGCGACGATAGAAGTAGAGCTTCAGGCTGTCAGGGAAGATACCCGGCTGGTACGGAAGATAATCGATGACTGCCATGCAGCAATGAGTGCTGACGACATCAACCTATATACGCCGACAGTGGAGCGGTACTTGGAAACCTGAAGGGCCCAGGCGCAATACCACAGCGCACCACCTCAAGGAGGCCTGAAGGCAGACGCTGCGATAGACAGGCATTCCAACGACCATCAAGTGGGTACCAGGTCACGCCGGTAGCCCAGTCAACGAGCGGGATCAGTAGATGGCGATCGAGGCTCATCTTAACCACCGCTCCCAACGCACGAGTTCTCTTCCGAGACTTGTACAGCACAGCTCTGAAGAGGAGCGATGGAACCCGAAACAACGTCGATGAAAAAGCCTCCTGTCTTCAACGCTTCGTGATTAGGACCCTTTGCCAAGTGGGCTGTCCCGACAAGCTCAGGTCCTCATCAACAAGGCAAGAGACGGCTACTCCGTGACAGATGACGAAGTCGCATTATGGAACTTGAAACGGCAACGCAACGACCCTGCGAACCCGCAATCACCGCCACCAGAGAAGTGGTACGCGTGCCGCGATGAATTGGCCCTAAATTTGTGGCACCTCGGGTCGAAGTGAGAGGGGCTCCAGACAATGCTGGGCCAGCATAGCCACACATTAGCGACGTCTTATGAGAACTGGATTAGAGCGCAATCTGCGGTGACAAAGACATTTGGCTAACTTTGGCGCTTCACTTGTGAGGCTTCCATGATAAGCATAGCCTAGTACGCCCTACCTTTCTAACCGTCGTTAGATCTCGAGCCAAAGTGTTTTTTTTTCAATAAATTCACCTCCCTCTCTTCGCTCTATGTCGAAACAGAGAACATGACCAAAGAAGAGTTCAGCCAGATTATTGCCTGCGCAACAGAGGCGCCCAGTGGGTAAAGGGGCAATCCGAAGCAGATCCGTTGACCCAGTCAGCCTAAAAAACTACAAAACAGTGTTTCAGATACCGTTTTTGTACTTTAAAAGGCCGCACAGAAGTTATTCACGTAACTGCGCACCGCTTTACAGTGACAAGTGACGGCGGCTGCAACCTCCGATCACAAACAACAGGAACCTAGCTTTCCCGCAGAGCCCGGCGTTTTACATTTAGCTCAAGGAAAAAAAAGATAACGGAGAAAGAAATTTATGGCGTGCGCTCGCGAGCTACAGAGCAATGCGCCCGGATGGTGCGATGTCGTGTAGTCTGCGATGTCAGCACACGTTAAAGAACCCCGGGTGGTCACAATTATTCTTGAGCCCTTCACTACAACATCTCTTTCTCGCTTTCTTCTGTTCACCACTTTCTCTCTCTGTTTTTTCACACTCATCCTCGTCCGTTTCCTCACGGCATGGCCGAGTTGTCCACCAATATGTGAGGCAGTTACTCCGCAATCTCCTTTCCTGTATAGCAGTTCTCCCATTGGCTGGAGGGTAGAGACGTCACCAGACCGGATAATTTCTACTGTCTGGAGAAAGGTGACGTCACCACATCGAAAATGACATAATTTTTCTTCAAGGCATCAACAGATTCATACTATCACATTGCCAACACGCAGTGTAGTCAGGTGTGGCTGTGAATGTTTGCCCTGTGGAACATACCGCTCAACGCAAATTTTGTCATAGCACGAAGCACACGTATGCCCATCGACACCTGAAAACTAAATCCCATGCTCAAGGCAGAGCCACCTCATTTCAGCTATTGAAGGCTATGGCGACGCTGAAAACCTACTCCAGCATCTCAAACGGTTCGGTGTAATGACGTGTCACTGGTGACTGAACATCACCCTAATGGGTGGTTACATGCTTCCGTGCCCATGTTCGTGGTGAAAGAAATGCCGACAGTTGACAGAGTTCTATATCAGTGCAGTAACGTTTGCGTAGTCTAAATTTTCAAACAACCCCGCTTCTACCGAGGCTGACCCCAAAAGCAGTGCCTGGAGCCGTGCTGCGTAGTGCGTCCATGGTGGATCAACTGAAGCGCCTCTCCATGTCTTCACAATGGACAAAAGCGATGAGGCCAAAAAACGGGCGCATTCTCCGTGCTGTGACTCGTGTGAAAAATACCTCATATAGAAGAGCCAGCATAGATGCAATGACCACAGTAAGGAGCATGGCGTGAGCGGACGCCCCGAAGAGAGCAGGATTTCCGACAAAACGACCGCGGATGCCCCGACACGTCACTCCGAGCGTAGACAGTCCTTTCTTCTGCTTTCTTTGCCTGTTCATGCTGCACGCTATCTCTCACCTGAACTGGCACGCGAATCGCAGTCGGCCCTAAGCTTAACTGGAGTGCTTGCAAACTTTTTCTGTAGTTGTTTTGAACTCACGGCTTTTATTAGACTTTATCGTCTATACCTGGTGCTTGGAGTTATCGTACACAAGTGCCTTGTACGGATAATTTACGTTTTCACTGGGTACTGCAGCGCGGAAGAACAGCTTACTTCCAAGTTTTTTTTTTGTCTTTGACAAAAAAAACAAAGGAATCAAAGGGGAACGGGACCGTGACCGCTATGGAAATCTTACCGCTGCGGATTTTGCAGGCCGCGCTCCTATGTGGCTGCTGCTGTTTCCCGGGTCCTGCTATATCTTCGCCATCCGGCGCCGCTGCGCCATCGCCGCTCATGCCTTCTTCTTGGCCAAGCCTTGCCGACAACACTTTTTACACCTGGCAACGTGGATCTTCTACTACCTCCGATATCGGCGACGCATATGAGAGCAAGCCTGGAACCACCCATCTCGAGCACGGCACCGAGACCGCTATGGAAATCTTACCGCTGCGGATTTTGCAGGTTGGTTATTTGGAAGACGCTACCTGTGCGAAGAGCAGCGATTATTATCTTTTTGTGGTGTCGTGCCCTGGAGAGTATATTGATGCACTGAAGGGTTTATTTTCTTTGCCATCTCGCTTTTACTTACTTTTTTATAGTATGTTACTCTCATTATCGGGTGACATTGAAAGCAATTCTAGGCATATGAATGCAACTTAAAAGAAAACTCTGGAAACTCTTTTGCTGACCGTCAAAACAATTGAAGCTGGCCAAGCTATAATACCTAATGAAATCTAAGGTGTTAAAGAAATGCAGTATTCTCCCGAGAATGAAGTCAAACAGCTGATGCTGAGAGTTGCAGCCCTTGAAACACCAACAGCCTCACCCGATAAGCCTGAGGCTTCTTTGGCTGACAATGCATTTCAAACATTTCTTCCCAGGTTTCTAACATTTACTCAAGACGTCATGATGCTGAAAACAGATTGCGCCAAAATAACATGCTTTTCTTTGGCTTCGACGATTTAGAAGGCGAAAGTTGGGAAGATTCTGAAGAGGATATTATCGCGATTTGTTCAGGGCACCTAAATTTATCTTTGTCTGCTTCGCAATTTGATAGGGATCATAGACTTGGCAAATTCAAATCTGATTGGCACAGACCGTATATAGCCAAACTGACCTTCTTTAATGACAAGCAGAATATCCTTTCAAATGGGCACAAATTGAGAGATACTAGTTACGCTATCCGCAAGAATTTTTCTGCTACAACTCGTGAAGCTAGCAGCAAGTTTACAAAGTTTGCTAAATCACAATCCGTGCCTTATAAACTGACATCTGACAAACTTCGAATAGAGAAAAAAACTTCGGTCACATTAGTCTCGCCATAGCGAGGCAATGCAACAAGCTTCTGTGGGCGTCCCCAACCCACGTCATCCACCTCCGCCCCGAAGCTGTCCCTTTCATTTTCTAATTTCATAAGCTTAATGCTTATACGCAATCAACGCTGTTCTTTTCTTGAAGATAGTGAATCTGATATAGTTGCATTAACAGAGACTTGGTTACACGATGGTATCTAAGACAGTGAAATATTTCCCTACGCCTATGCTTAAAATATCTACAGACATGACCGTATAAACAAAAAAGGGGGTGGGGTTCTCCTTGCAATCAAAAGAACGTTACCTTCAATTGCTATCGCATCCAACTGTGAGCTAAAAATAGTATGGGCCACCTGCGGAACTGTTTCTTCAAATCTACGTATTGGGGTGTGCTACCGCCTACCTGGCTGTGGGATTTCTTTCATTCACAATGAGCGGTCTAGCATTTCTTCCACTGCTGAGTAGTGTGCGCCCAGTAACATTTACTTGCTCGGTTATTTTAAGTTTTCCCTAATAGATTGCTTTAATTTGTCTTCATCTAATACTGTTGCAAAATAATTAATTAACCTAACTCTACATTTCAGCTTATTTAAAATCATTAGCTAGAATAGCTGTGGTTCTAACATACTAGGTTTAGCTTTAGTCACCGCTTTGGTCACCGCTCACCATAGGGCCGGTTGTGTACCTTGATGGAATTAGCGATCATAAGATGCTGCAGTTTGAAAGTCTAGTTCCTAGTTTGTTTGCATGTAAAACAACAAAAAAGATAAGAGATAATAGTAAAGCAAGATATGGTGAAATTAATATGGAACATGCCAAATTTTTCAATGAAGTATTTTTGTCCCTGAGTAACCAACGATCTACCGAATACAACTGGTTGCTTTGAAACACAAACTCTCTGCGCTGATAGACAAGCATGTTGCGCTAATTTCAATAACTAATGGCAAAACTAATCCATGGTTCAATAAAGCCGTCCGTCGATTACCAAATAAAATGAAGCGCTTGTACCGAAAAGCTAAATCTGCTCCCTCTCCGTCCTCGTTGGATAGCTCCAAACAGTGCCTGAAGACTTACTGTTCAGCTATTACTGCTGCCAAAAACAAATATTTCACTCCTGATCTCCCCACACTTTTGCAGAGTAATCCTAAGAAGTTCTGGCAAACTATATCTCCCGAATGTAAACAAGATTTAATAGAAATACAAAATAGTGATGGGTTGCCGCTAGATGACACTGAACGTCCGACTGCGTTTAATAGATTTTTTTGCTTCAGTATTTACTAAGGGAGATTATTCCAGTGTCCCTATTGCTCCCCACTCTGACTACCGATTCATGGAGCCTATCAACAGTAGTGACTAAGGTATTGCATCCCGAATTAAAGACCTTAAGTTATCCTCATCTGCTGGAGTGGACGACATAAACTTCTTAAGAACACCATTTCAATTTCCAGCCAGATTTTGTGTCATATATTTCAGCAATCTTTATAATCCGGAGAACTGCCTACTGACTGAAATATTGCCAAGGTCACCCCTGTCTTCCAAAACTAGTAGGAAATGCTCACCTGATAACTATCGCCCTGTCTTGTTAACATGCATATGCTGTGAACTACTAGAAAATATTATCGCTTCCCACATTTACAACCATCTAGAACGCAATAACTTTTTCTTTTCTAATCATCCTGGTTTTAGGAAAGGCTACTCGTTCGATACCCAGTTATTTGAATTTACTACTAACTTGCATTTTAACATGGACGATAACCAGCAAACAGCTTGCATTTTTTTTAGATTTCTCAAAAGCATATTACAGAGTAGCACACGGCCGGCTGTCTACTCAATTATGTACCCTTTCTCCTGATTCTGTCACATTGTTTTGGTTTCGTAACTTTCTCTTATTTCAACAACTCACTGTTGTCAACGGGTTTTCCTCACCATTATGTGATGTAACCTCTGGCGTACCACAGGGAAGCGTACTTGGACCCTTGCTTTCCCTAATTTACATTAACTACCTTCCTAATAACATTTCATCCCGTTTACGACTTTTCGTAGATGACTGTGTTGTTTACCGCATGATTACTTCAGAGACATACCACCTGACCCTTCAAAATGATCTAAGCATTATTGTTGATTCGTGTAAAAACTGACACGTGATCCTAAACCTGATTAAATCTAAATCTATGATATTTAGCAGAAAACATGTTATGTCTAACTTCAACTGCTCTATTCCCAACACCTTCCGATTCTAAGTTATGTCTTACAAATATCTCGGAATTCAGCTCACTCCAGATCTTTCATGGTCTTGCCACACTTCAGCAGTCTGCAACAAAGCGTAGAGGACAATGAGTGTCATACGCCGTAACCGGCGCAACTCTACTAGCTCCATTCGTAAGCTCGCATACCTAACTTTTGTACGACCCCAGTTGGAATTTGTCTCATCTCTATGCTCGCCTCATCAAAAATATCTCATTAATATGCTTAAGACTATTCAAAACAGAACTGCCTGGTAGATTGCTAATAATTGTTGTATCCTCGCCAGTGTCTCTCAGCTTAAAACCCTTAATGATTTACAGATACCCGAAATTCGTCGTTCACTTTCACTTCTATGTTAATTTCATAAATATGTTTACACCAGCCCCTCATTTCAACCTCTAGAATCACCTTTCCGCTCCTCAACACGCTTGAATAATTATCTCAGTTTCAATCGTATATATGTCAAAACTGAATCACTTAATTCGTCTGCATCACCTAAAGCAATCAGGCTCTAGGAATGATCTTACTGACAACATAATCTCCTGTCCTGGTCCTATGGAGTTTAAAACGACCCTATCTGTGCGTTTATCCTTTTAGTATTGTTTCAAATGCTTTTCTACAGTTTCAGTGGCTTTTATAGTGTTCTCTGATGTACCACTGTTTTTGTTTGCACCTGAATGCTACCTCTTCGCATATTCAAGTTTCGCAGCTTTTCGTATTTTCTATTGTTTTGTTCAGATGTTCTTTATGCTTCGTTATAAATAATCTGTGTTCATGTTTTTTTGCCTTGTATCGCGTCCATTGTAGTTATTGTTCTTTATTATTTCTTTATATTCCTTTTCCTTGATGCTCTTCTCACTCAATGCTTTTCGGGGCCTGTGAGGTATCAATAAATAAAATAATAAAAAGTATGTCTCCCGAGGATATACATAACGCACACAAGTTTCGTGATTTATTGCCGCACCCTTTTATTTCATCTGCTTCTTCTGCGCTTTTAAACGCATTGCACGAAACTATGCTCGTCTCTGTGGAAATTAGTGTGAACACTCATTCTCGCCACCCCGGCCAAGAAAAAAAAATGGCTGCGGCTTACCTCAGCTAACCCTGGTTATGCAAGCGAAAGCTTAATCGCTCATAGATGCTGCACACAAATCCAACGGGATTACACGTGAAGTCACTTTTCAAGATTCTCGTGGCAGAAGCACAGTCTGACAGATAGTTCGCGTGCACGTGGTTCGCTGTGCGTTCTGCACTGCGAGAACTCACTTCCAGCGTCTCGCCAGTCTCCGCCGCGGCTGCTTCCAAGGCTCGTCGCTGTCTTCTTTCGGCATCTTTCGCTCGCCGTTGCAAGCCAGGCGAGGCTCCCGCTCTTCATCGGTTTCGGCTGACCGTTTAGCGGCAGCCCTGTAGATTGCTAAATCCCTCGCACGGTCGGCAATGTCGGCCCGATGACCACACTCGGCCCGACGTCAGCGAGTATCCACTCTCGAGGACGTCGGCTCCGGCTGACTTGCTTCGTCCATAGCGAGACACTGGATAGGCACGTGGTACGTCACGTGCTTACTTACGCAGCTCCGCTCCTCCTGTTCAAGGTCATTCGTTCAGACACGGCTAAATCGGAACCGCTAGGCTAGTAAAGCTTTCGCTTTAAAAGGCAGGCATCCTAGGAATTGCTTCAACACCTGGGAGCAATGCAGAAGTTGGTGGTGTCGGCTGTTTCGCGTAGGAATTTCCAGCGACGACGTCAAAGACAGCAAGCTTTAATAAATGACAGGTGTAATGTTCAAAGACCGAAAGCGGGCAGAGTGGCTGAGGGAACAAACGTGTGTTAATGACATCTTAGTCGAAATCAAGAGGGACAAATGGTCTTCGGCAGGGCATGAAATGCGAAGTGAAGAAAACCGCTGAACATGAAGGGTAATGGAGTGGGTTCAAAGAGAAAGCACGCGCTACAGGGAGCGGCACAAAGTTAGGTGGGCGGATGAGATTAAAGTTTGCGGTGATATGTTGGCCGCAGCTGGCAAAGGACAGTGTTAATTGCATAGACATGGAAGAGTCTTTTGCTCTGCCATTAACGTAGTCAGGATGTTGATGATGATGATGATACCTACATGTCGAAAATTTACCAGTAAGGTCCTGGTTATTCAAGGTAGCTTAAACGAAGCATGAAAGATAAAAGTGCGGAAGTGATAACTAAACTTCTACCTTTGTTGACTTCCAATACCGCCATTCCCCTTTGGGAGATTTACAAACGCAAACACCAGGAAATAAACATAGATTAAAAGTTACCTAAAGCATCACTGAAATTTCTCAATACTGCAAGTGGGCGTGCCAGTGATGACTAAGAAGCCCAGCTCAGCGGACAATATCGCAGCCTGACGTTATGTATAGTACCATCAGTATAAAGCACAGCGCTGCATTGCTTTCAAAGTGCCGTAGGAACGTTGTATAGCAACCGACGTACTACTGGAAGTGAAGACTGTGGTCGGTTGTAGAACTATTAGGTCTTGCAATAATAAAAGCTTGAAAAATTGCTGATTCTTTGCTGTATCCCGCCAAGGCAACAGCGGCCACAGCTGGGGAACTGTATGAGCACCCCTACGTCATGCTGCACCTAGGCTATGCGCACTGACACTGCCGCTATACATTATCCAGCAATGTGAAATTTTGTCACCAGTTTAAACAAAGACATGACAACTGAAACCTGTCGCTAAATTTATATATCTGATAATAACAATGCCGTTTCCAAACACTAAGTCGAACACTGTACGAGTATTCGCGACTTGGTTTGTGCCAGTGTTATACAAATGTATTCAAAGTTCGCTGCCGTCACGTCATCTATGGCATTCCTCTGCTGAGCATCAAGACACGGGACGAAATTCCAGCCTTCAATCTAAAGAGGCATTGAACTGCTGAGCATAAGGACGCCACATGAAATCGGGGCCTCGGGGCCATGTTTCGATGAATGCTTATATGCGATATAAGTGCGAGTTAAAGGAATGGAGCTGGTGAAATATATTAGGAGCCATTCACTAAGACGCCTGTTTCTTTCCTCAGTCACCAATCTCCTTCACGACATCTCTCACAAAGTGGTTAAAATGTCCGCCAAGATTAGGACAATTATTGCTCTTTCCCTCATAACCAATTCTCATACATTCTTGCTTTTTATCGCCTCTTCCTTTCCCGCGCTTCTGATGTTGATGCGAACACACCTGACCCGCCGCGGTGGCTCAGTGGTTAAGGCTCTCGGCTACTGAGCCGGACTACCCGGGTTCGAACCGGACCGCGACGGCCGCGTTTCGACGGAGGCGAAACGCAGAAGGCGCCCGTGTGCTGTGCGATATCGTGAGGAGCAAAACCGCAAAACAGGACGAGACAGAGGCAGGCGACCACAGAGGCAACAACTCTGTGCGATGTCAGTGCACGAGAAAGATCCCCAGGTGGTCTAAATTATGCCGGAGCCCTCCACTACGGCACCTATTCTTCCTTTCTTCTTTCACTCCCTCCTTTATCCCTTCCCTTACGGCGCGGTTCAGGTGTCTGCTGATATATGAGACAGATACTGCGCCATTTTGTTTCCTCAAGAACCACTTTTTTATTTTTTGAGCACATTCTCTTCAGCTGGATTTTCTCCCCAATAACGGCTATCGTCGTAGAAGCCATTGTTCTGGAAGGTTTAGAGTCTGATTTTCTGCGCCCTGCTTACCTCGTGAGCTCATATTTCCCGAGAACCACAAAATATATTCCTTGGTCTTTGTCAAGTATGATCCCCCCCCGACAAAAATAGAGAGCATTTAGTATATATATATATATATATATATATATATATATATATATATATATATATATATATATATATATATATATATATATATATATAAACGTTGACAAACGTGGCAGCTTGGCTTGTTCATTTGTCGTAAATAAACTATACTGCGCACCAGCGCAGTACGCTTCAGGTAGAACGGGGTGCAGACAAGGCATCTATTTCTTCCAGCTGCGAAAGACAACTCGTTCTTCATACCAGTTAGAATAATTTGCGCGGAACGTGAGCATTAACTTCCAAGTAGTGGTGACGGAGTCCTTCTCTGTCTTATTGTCACGAGTTCCAATAGATGTTCGGGAAAAATCCTAAACTATATTTTCTTGGTAAGAAATGAGTCTTTTTCAGGCAGAAAAAAATCGACCTGCGCAGAAAAAACCGAAGAACCAATTTTTATCAAGGACAAAAGTTGTATAGAGATAATCCCACTGTTCCTATATCTAAATCTTAATAGATCGTGGGTACCTACAAGCAGCTTCTGCTCAGGAGGAAGTAGTGCGACAATTTTCGGACACAGGACGCTGCGAAGTAGAAAGCAACGTTGTTTGCACGACACAAAATCTCATAGGTAAGCGGTTGGTTTGAAGAAATCGCAGTGGAAGACATGAAACGTGGAATTCAAAGCGACTCAGTTTTCGCACAGCGTCGTTAGTACAAGGCAACCACTAACTGAAAGGGTCGACAGTCAAAGTCTGTACAGTTTCTTTTCATGCGCGAAATAGACAATTCCTTTGAGCATTGATACGGCCACCATGTTGGTGGTAGGTCTCCTTTCTCAGGAAGGTGCCTATCGAGCAGCAACGTTGAAGGAATGTATGTGCGTATTACCACGCTCATGACACGTGTGTTGTGAGCTGTGAGCAGACAAATCGTCTTTGCGTAGACCATCTGAGGCCTGTCACATGCTGTGTAGCTTCATGCACGCTGGCGACAGCCTTTTTAGAACTGGGCGTGGAGAGGACCGGTGCACAGGAGTAAATTAAGGCGCTGTCCTAAAAACGAAACAGCGCTTAGCAACGGCATAAAACGATTAGACAGACTGCAATGTGAAGCGTCAGCAAGAACCTCACTGAAGTCTCAATCAATTCTCTGTCAAGAGACGGCTGTAGAAGGGCACGTAAGGCTCATGCACAGCATACAGATCGGGACATATTTCACAAATGTCAACTGGGAAAGCCGAATAAACTCGTTTTTTTCACCTCAAACGTGTGCGATAGACAACACCAACTACGGTAAACTCTCGTCTCGTGTAATGATTGAACCCTCCAAAAAATTGCGTACATTCCCTGCCTGATTCACTGGCTAGAATTAACGATACTTCACTTCGTGGATTCTTATGACGCGAGGGTATCAACGGCAAAAGAGCGTCATGGCAGAAAATGTTTTCATTTAATAAAGATGAGGACAGGGTGGATTTCATAAGCAGTGAATGCGATCCCACTGTTACGCATACAGAGGTTCGTATGCACGAAGCATATTTGCGTGCACGCATGTACCAGCCCAACGCACTCCCTTTCTAACGCCGTGCAAATTCTGAAGAATTTGCAAGTGCCCTCAGCTATGGCGTATTCACAAGGTTGCATATACTACGCTCATGGTTGCCCATGGCTAGCGGTCTATGAGCAGTTGTGACTTGGTAACGAACACGTATATGTAAATAACGAGTCTCGAATGAACACGTAATAATCTGTGGTCATCTTTCGATTTTGAACTCACATCAGCGGTACTCTCGGCGACACCGGACATAATTTCGTCAAAAAGAATATCGGTCCTGAACCAGGTATTCCGCTTGCATAAAACATGCTGCTATGTGAAAAAACAGTCTTGCCTTGTTCTACCCCGGAAATCGCAGTAATCAGATGCCGAGCCGAAGAAGGCGGAGGCAGCCGATCGTACAACCCAATCGGCACCCTAGAAAACTAACTGCCTCTTACCGGCCGAGCGTGCAGCGGTGACCGAGGCATCTTAAAGGTCTCGAGGTTAGACAATTAGGCAGAAGCCCGAGAAATCAGTGCAGTCTCGACGGTCATGTGAATGACACAGCATTATGCGTTCCTATTTTTGCTTTGTTGGCAGCTGTTCTCCGTCCCTATTTACCGCTTCGGTGGCCTCGCGCTTAAATATTTAGCCCCGATTACTGGCTGGTAAATATTTAGCGTCGTCCAGTTTGCTGGAAGCTCGTACCAAAGGGTGCGTGCTTCGTAGGGGCATAGTCTAAGCAGCCACCCGAGATTAGTATGCTCGACAGGGCGCGGTAAGGTCGGTAGATAGCACAGGCACATAAGGACGTCGTTAGAGGTATTGGATGCGGCTGTTCTACGCACGGTGGTGCATGCATGACTGTGATCGCATCGAGAATAGTTTATGGTGATTTGCTAGCCGTAATACTCTACGGCGAATGACATCGTTGTTTAAGACAGGATGATTGTCGCGTAG
This sequence comes from Amblyomma americanum, assembly GCF_052857255.1. Classification (NCBI taxonomy): domain Eukaryota; kingdom Metazoa; phylum Arthropoda; class Arachnida; order Ixodida; family Ixodidae; genus Amblyomma; species Amblyomma americanum. Next base: position 105,587,118 of record NC_135502.1, on the reverse strand, counting down.
GAAATCAGTTTACCAGGATAGTCGTCATTGGCATATGTGCCATGTTCATGAGAAAAAAAAAGCCATGAAAAGTTCGGGTGGCAAAGAATTCAGTCGGCGCGGAGCATGAGAATAAAGTACAAAAACTGCTTTGGCTTTTTTCAGTTTTACTTCTTGAAAGCAGGGTCTGAAAGCTCCGAAGCAGTAATGAAATATATGAGCCCTTTCACTATTTTGTCTATGGGTAATTCTGTGATCACCTCTTATTTTGATAAATATTAGCTCTGGCGGAGGGCAATTGACTTAAGCAGCCGCTAGACTCGCCGCTTAGGTGTAGGCGCAGTAGCGGCTGCGGCGGCCGACCCCGTTCTACGAGCCACAAAGGCAGCCGGCAAGCTCCGACTCCGGCAGAGCCTGTCTAGTATGTTCTCTTTTAATCACATCACAAAGTCACATCTTTAAAGCACGTCGTAAAACCAGATTGCAGCTATGCAGTAACCTGATTAATGAGAGCGCATAATCGTAAGAGGTATTTCTTTTTCATTCTGGTGCTATTCGACCCTTCAGTTTATTTTGTGGGCACTTATATATTTGATAGTTTCTGCAGACTGCGTCCGCACTCTTATACGCCACGCAGGGACCCAAACTCTACCGCAGGCTGTATGATCACCTGGTCTCACACTTCATTCCAGGCTACTCGAACGCTGCAGCACTCAAAAGAGAACATTGGAAGTAAAAGTTAAATGAGCAGCGGAAATAAGTGGTTATCAAGGCTGTGTAGAAGCAGTCAACTTGGTTCGGTAAAATTATTTTGAGGAGAAATACAAAGTTTGTTGTTTAAGAAGAAAAAAAGAGGAAAGCAGATACTAATCTTATTAATGCAGCTCTCTACTCATTCAAAAAGCAGAGCACTCGAAATGATCAACAGATTAAGTAGAGGAATCTGGGAAAACAGGCTCGTGCACAGCACTAAGAGTGGTGTGCTTTTCGCACGACTGAGACCAGCCGTAGTACCGAGTAAAACATCCGGTTGCTCTCTCAGTGACTGCTAAGGAAGCTAAAATGAACTCCGCTGGCGAAACTCAGAAAGATATGGTGGCCATCGCGGTCGATGGCGGAAAAAAGCCAGGTGCACAAATAGGTGTGAAAAGGTATATGTTTTACGTTTCTAATGTACGCCCAACCTCGTGAGAGAATTTTTGCGACAGCTAAACAAGAGTATACTTACTGAGCACTTCAAAACGTCGCCGTTTTACTCCGGGAAACTTATATGGAAGGGCGATATGATTGCTTAGCACCGTGCGCCAATGAGTGCCAGAGATTCCAGTGCCCCTCTCTTTTCCCCAGTTTTCTCCCGACATTCAGCTGGGGAAAAGCAATGGCGGAGAGGCCAAGGAACCTCTTGAGCCTTCGCATTGAACGGAAGTTCGTCATGGCTAGAAGATTCGTATTGAACGCATATGACTACCGTGAAGAGCTAGAAAAATTGACGACTGGTCACTGTAAGGGTAATCCCGGCTCTGAATTAGCACCCATCCTTAATTAAAGTGCGCATAATTACCGCTCGTAGTGAGTGTATTAATTATTCGAAAACAATAAATTGCGTGCAATTTAATGAGGACATGAAGGACTGCAGATTGGGTGAATTAGTAAGAATTTAAAAGGTTTATTATACTTGTATAGTTCGGAGGACTTGTTCAGTGTGCACGTGCTGTTTGCTCTAACACCGATAGAGTTAAGGCTGGCCGCTTCGGTTTGGTTAACACGTGTTGACCACGTGTTTGAGGCTGTAGGTAAATTCAGACTCGAATTTTTCGTTTTTTCTGTGGCGCAATCTTTCATACACATTTTTCGCGAAAATTATGCGAGATCTCTATGAAGTTAATGCTCTTTGAAAATATTTTTAGTTGAACAAAATTTGACGCCGTGTTAGAGAATCTGTTTGCCAATATCATTTAGGGATTCCGAAACATCAACTACAGTGCTGTCATCGTCCTGTAGAGTTAACGGCGTGTCTTCTGTCTCTATCAAAATTTAAAGGCTCTTGTTGAGCTGTAAAAAAGCATTGTATTTGGTTTAAAAAGATTTCTGCATATTGATCAGCTTCCTCGGCACAGTACATAGGTAGGCGAGAACGTGGCACGCAGTGTAAAGGTAGTTACAAAAATATAAACATTTCTTTTGAAACAATGAGTTTGGCAGTCTAACGCTTTCACAGAATGTTTGAATATGACCTCATTATACAATTCATGATGGTTTAACAGCGCAAACAAAAAGTAAGAGAAGGGACACAGAACGGCGTGGTTTTGTGTTCCTTTCCTTACTCTGTGCTCTTTGTTTCCGCTGTTGAACCGTAGTAAATTGTATAATGAATTACCTTGCACAACCGATAGAGTCATTAAGCCAGAAGGTAAAGGTTGTAGCACAGTCATACCTGCCAGCCCAAATTAGAAAAAAATAGCACAGCAGACTACACACCAACCTATGCCAATATATTGAATTAGATTCCCAGCCCATTCTAGGGTCACGTCTAGCAATTTCGAACAATAATTTCAAAATTTGAAAATTCTAAGATACTTTTTACGAAAATATTGAAGGCATTGGTCCATCCGTGTGATATGTAGCAAACTCTTTCTTTTAAAATGTTTTCATTGATGGCATCGAAGAGTCAAGAAAACGAACGGGGAACGCTTTTCACCGTAGCAAGAACGTTAATAAAAAAAAAACATTAAGTCTGCCGTCGGGCGATCGGCGGATACATTGGCCGGTTATAGTGAAACCTTACTTGATATGAAAAAAATTCTGTCATGGAATGTTTCCCGCTCAAAAGTGCTTTAGGTCCAGAATTTTTCGGTATGTATTATCGAAGAACCTAATAGAACAATCATACTACAACTTAATAAATCCGCGGAATAACCACCTCCTCCCTAAAATCTATCAGATTTGCGCAGAAGTCTTGCTTACAGCAGATGTCCCTGCCAAGCTTATCGTTTATAACAGTAATACGCCTACAGAGAACTTGTCAATTTAAAAAAAAAACCACTGCCTTGCAAACAGTCAAATCCTACTTCGTTCTTAAGTCCAGGACACACCGCACTCTCTTGGAATAATAGAGTCGCTTAACGACGCAGTGAACATCCCAGGAGATAGCATACTACTTGACATCGCCGCTTTGTACACAACTATTTCCATAAACCAAGAAGTTGACGCACTCTCTAACGCTATAATTCAAAATCCACACCAACATGAAACTGAAGTGTATCTGTCGCTGCTTCAATTGGCATTCACGCTCAACATTTTAAGGTCGATTCTTGTTATTGCGTTCAAGCAATTGGAACAGGTATGGGCACTCCATTCACACCAATTTATAGAAAGATTTTTGTGAGTTTACTGCAGTCTAAGCTTCTGAATTCATTTTTTAGATAATCCGCTCGTATGCCTGCGTTACAATGACGAAATTTTCATGATGTGAGAACACGTGTCTTAGACCCTAAAAGCATTCGTCTCGCACCTTAATTCAATCCACTCAAGCAATAAATTCCCCTTCGACTACTCTTAAACGCCAGCCAATTTCGACACTACCGCATGTTTACAGGATAACCAGCTGAAACCCACACCTACAGGAAGCCTGAGAGTGACAGCAATACCTAGATTTCAGCAGCCACCATCCAAGACACTTTCAGCAAGGAATATAGACAGGCGACGCGCCTGAGAAGAAAATGCACTGACTACGACGACTATGTGAAGCACCTCCACTCCCTACAAAACACCCTCATTGATAAGAGCATCCCCAGAACTCACCTAATACAGCTTTCTACTCAGCAACTTCTGTAACTAAAAGCGGTGTATATAAGAAATGATGAAAAGTTAACAGTGAGCGGCTTGCTGCACTTGCAACGAAAAGTCGAACATCCTTCAGAACACTAGAAAAAAACTCAGGAGACGCTTAAGCTCTGCCTTAATGGTATTATGTGACAGTGTAGTGGGTTCAGTCCAATATATACATTCATAGGTTCTTGGTCCTCATGCCCCTGGTGGCGCACTTGAGCAGCGGTAAAGCGGTGTGCCTTGTGCGGCCGATGTTTCTCTTCCGAAGTGACTAATCATTAATTTAACTGCCACCAGCTATGATGGTTTTTTTCTCACTGTCCAGTGGGCAGGTTGTGAAGACACCGTGAGGTCACGTGACCCAGGTGGCACACCTGCCCTCTAGGTTGCTTCTCTGGGGGCTACCTGCTAGAGCAATTGCAGTGATTTTGTGCTCACAACGGGAACACAATATTTTCAGGAGAATGGGGCCCTTTAACGCAATCGCGTTAATATGCAGAAATACTACCCTGTATTAACCCGCAACGATCGTGTGAAAAAATATTTCCCGCTAAAAAGTAACATAAAAACGCAACACAAACCTGAGAGACATCCTAGTACACTCAAGGCTTGATAAAAAATAAACCCTCGTCGGCAGTAAGCGCATGCTGTCGATATAGATGAAAGACACGAGAGCATTTGTAAAGCGAGGCTACTGTTAGAAACAGGGCAAGCGACTTCATTTTTGGAATAACGACTAGCTCTAACTATGCGTCGTCTAACGTTAGCTACATGCTTCAATGCTCTTTTTGTCAGAAACAATATATCCGAGAAATCTGGCATAAATTAGCGCCAGACTAAATGGCTATTGAGCGGACAGCAAAAAAAGAAAAACGAAAGGAAAGCAGTGTCGGAACATTTTAATTAACGTGGTCACAGCATCTATAAATTTAAACTATGAATTCTTCAATCAAGATTCTAATCTCCAAGGTTAGCAAATACAGAGACGCAATCCTACTTCATCAATTTGAAACCTTACAATCAGCAGGATTCAACATATCCAGAAAAAAGTTGGAACCTCTGAGGTGGATTCATGCATTGGCGAATTTTGAAAATGTCGCCCACATGGTCAGGGAGGATCAAAAAGGAAAAAAAAGCCGAGTTTTCGCATCACTTCTTATCGCAGCTTTAGCCTTTCTTTCCGCCTCCCCCTCAGCGCTGACCTGTCCTTTCCTCCCCCTCATTCCTCCTTTTTTCCTTCCTTTCTTTTGTTTCTTCTGTATGAGTCGAATTTAAAGCTCTACTTTTTCCTTATCACTTGGGAGGAACTTTGACTTGCACAATCTTCTCCTCTTCCTTTCACGCTTTCAGGGAACTCGCCTGCATTTTCTATTTCTTGTACTTCCATTTCGTTATTTTGTCCAATGCTATTTCATTCTCTCATGCTGCTTAATTCCTTTATCTTAGTTTTTCAGGTCAACGCAGCAGTCATGCCAAGCCACCTGTCGCAGCTGGACACAGTCTTTCAATCCCACGTTCGCTATCTCTCCACGCATCAGACCCCCCGATTCCCTTCTGCTAAGCTGGCCTAATTCTTTTAAGAGTTTCGCTGGTAAACCGGTTAATCAACTTTAGTAGCCATCCCGCCTGGACAAGAAACGCACTCCCAACCCTAACACACTTCCCACTCCACGCCCCCTTCTCCTTTCCGAGCCTTCCTTCTCGGCGTGAAGGCCTTATTTGAACCCCGCCAGTGGTGAACGCCTTTGCGAGACGAAGACAAGTCCTCTTGTAGAAACGTTGGCAGGCACCCTGAGGCTTTCCTTTCCTTTGTTCACATGGGGGAACGTTTTGAAAAGTTTTACGCAGTGCTGAACTCTAGCTTAGCGTGTAGCCTCTATATATACTCAGACCGCGCACTGAGCCATGTGTGGTTTCCCATGAATATCATAGAAGAGTGAGAGGACAGAGGCAGATTTAATATGCAAGCGCAAGCAATGCGAATGCTGCAGTCATTAGAAGATTACGTGGTCATTTCTTTAGGGGTAGGAGGAAGAGGCAGCACGATTTGGTCGAGGTAACACGGGGTGTTTCACCTGAGACTTTATACAATATTTAAATATATCGCGGCCGCGGCGGTCGAATTTTGATGGAGACAACATTCTGGAGGTCCGTGTCCTGTGCGATGTCAGTGCATGTAAAAGAAACCCAGGTGGTCGAAATTTACGGAGCCCTTCGCTACGGCGTCCCTCATAGTCTGAGTCGCGTTGGGACCTTAAACTCCCAAGAACCTAACCAAACAATATTAAAATATGGGCTTTTTGAGTTAGAGCAGCAAATCCTTCGGCCTGACACCTACAGAGGTGTAGTACATTACAATACAACTGAGGTGAGCTAACTAGCAGGCTGGTTAAATATTATTAAATGGTACGTGTTCTAAATATTACTTTTAGACTCCTTAATTATCGAGAGGCGTGCAGCCTACCGTATTTATTACCTATATCAGTTTTTTAGAATTTTGAAAACATGGTTACCGTCGGCGCTGTGACCCAACAAATTTTTGTTATTTCCACGAGTTACGTGAACTGGAGAGATTGCTTTGCCTGCCAGCTTCTCGAAAGCGCATGTATCCTGGCGCGATGTAGCCAAAATTTGCTGAGCCGCAGCACCGAGAATAACATCATGTTCTAAATTCTAAAACCTTATATGGAAATTAATTACGGTGGGCTACACTCCTCTCAGGAAGTGATGTCTAACAGCAATAGCTATAAAGTTAACTATTAAATAGTAGCTAAAATTGTGCTGTTTGCTGTATTCTTATGTACTTTGCTGTGTTCTAGAGTACTACACCGCTCAAAGTGCTGTGCCGAAAAAAGCGCTCTTCTAACTCGAAAAGCCCATTTTTGAAAATTGTGTAAAGTCTTAGATCAAGCACCCTGTATACATACCTGTCTTGAAAGATACACGAACGCCACGCCGAGAATGACCAATATTGTAGTGACGGATGTTTCTGCGGCAAGAAAATATGGACAGGAAGGTGATTCACAAGGCGCAACAAAAAAACTGCCGGGGACACTTAGGCACCGCCTTAAAAGCATGACGCGATAGCGTAATGGGTTAATTCTCTTATATGCAGAAGGTAACTGTATACTTCTCACTGGTAGTCCTAATACCCTTCTTCATGCTGTCGTGCAGCGATTAAGCGATGCGCCACTCCTTGTGATAGCAGCTACTCCCAGCGATGGGCTTCGTGCCACCCACTTTGCTCTTAAAGAGCGACCAATCATTAATTTAACTGCCACCACCTGCCACGGTGGGCAGTTTGCTCACTATTTGGAAAGAAGTTGTGATGACGCCGCAAGGTCGCTTGATCTAGGTTGCCTACGTACCTACCTCTCAGGTTGCTCTCTGGGGAACAATTGACAGAGCAATGACCGTGATGTTTGCGCTCACAACGCCGACGCCGTCTCCAACAGTATATTTTCTAGAGAACGGGGCCTTTAACGCTACCGCGTTAACAGTATTTTGAGAATTTCGAGGATCTTTTTTTTATATAAAAATTGCAGAAGGATGGTAGGACAGATGATGATTGCCCAAAGATTGGTGTAAGGCATATTTATTTGTTAAAAGTGCAGTTCGTGCATGTGTAACTAGGTGTGAAGAATTAAGACAGAATAGAGATGAATGGCTAATTAAGCACATCGGCATGCATATCTTCAGTGTTTGCTTAGTGACAGAGTGAAAACAGGAAAACGAAATTAGGGCTTTAGGTAAGAGAGGACTCCTGTTCCTGAGTTGAGAAATAATTGACACGGTTTAATGCTACTTGTTTTGCCAAGTTGCTCAGAGAACAGGAGACTGCCTGGCGGCAGCCAACACTTAGACCAAAATATATTAAAATGAAAAAAAAAACAGAACGGAAGACATTACTGGCAGACGGCACAAGTACCTTCCACTCAAATGCCGCTTATTCCTCGCCTATCGTATTCCGTTTGAAGATTCCAGCGGGCGAGGCGTGAAGCAGTGAGCACGTTTTTTGTTTCTGTCCTGACTGGCATGAAACGCCCTCTTTTTTTTTCCCACTGGGACACGAAGCGCGAGTTAAAAGCGAAGCAGCAAGCGGGTAAGTGCAGTGCGAACATCCGCTGAATAATGTAAATGCGTTAACTCATTTTTTTTGTTTATTACTCAAAGTGAATTGCTGCATTAGCGCCAAAGCAAAGTATATATATATATATATATATATATATATATATATATATATATATATATATATATATATATATATATATATATATATATATATATATATATATATATATATATATATATATATATATATATATATATAGCTGCATTTTATGCTGCGTCGTGTCCCTATAACGGGTGCCCGTCGCGTCTCGTTTTCTGCGTCAGCGATGACACCAGTGAAGAACGGGTTACGACGTACCGTCGTCGTCGCGGTCTTATATAAGGCCGTAAAGAGCTGAACGCTGCCCGCGTGGCGAAGACCGCGACTAGCTGAGCGTCCCCATAGCTGGCGGCACTTCATCGTACTGCTGTTAAAGAGGAGAGAAATAATTTTCTGAGCTGGTGCTTTTCGCCGTATCTGCTGCGACTCGGAATGAGAGACTCGTGCTAATACACCCCTGTGAGATGCAGAATTAAACCGGACAATGTAAGAAGATCGGCCAGTCACATTGAAGACAAGAATGTGTGAGAAAAAATTAGCACTTCGGTCATCATTTCTCAGGATGAAATTTTTTCAAAATGCACGGCGTAATTAGGATCGCGTCTCGAGAAATCTCTCTCGCTCTCACGGTCACCAGAATTAGGAGTTGCTGATAACTGAGCCGAAGTACCTAGCCCGCTTAAAAGATCCGTAAGAATGCTCTTGATAGTGTTTTAAGTATCATGCATGCGTAGAAAATGTGTTTGATTATATTAATATCATGTTTAAAACTGTGTAGTTATACACCTACGCTTGACAGGATTGTTGCATCAGAAGAAACACTGTTAAATTGTATTGTGCTGTGGTCCCTGTCTTTAGGAGTATTTTAAGCACAGACGCGATAGATTTCCCACTCAATTTAAGAAGCAGTTATCGGCCCATCTTCCTTTTTTGAAATCCGCTCTAAATGGCACCGAGAAGTTAAGAAATACGATGTTCGCGCCTGTGAACAAAGCAATTAGGTGACCCTCATTTATGCCCATTTATCTTTAGCTTAAGTGACTCTTCTATGGAGGCTGTCAATACCCGACCTTTAATGACGAAAGCATCATTTTTATAGGTTTCATAGTACAAATATAACCACATTTCGTTTGAAAGATTGCTGGCGTTGCAAAGTAAGTGCGAATCCTGCCTATGCCACAAGTGCGAGACGAAAGCAGCACGTGGAATAAAAAGCATGTAATTACATTCCGGAAATCTTGAACAAAAAATACAAGCTTCACCAGCGTTGAGGTGCATAGATGAAATGAAGTGCTTTGCTTGTCATGTAATCTCCTTTGCAACGCGCACTGTTTTAGAATGCACATGTTTTGGTCGAACACGAAGCTACCGGCCGACAACGAGTGAATGGCGAAACGTCATGACTTCATGCGCATTCAATCCAAACCTTCAATCTTGAATAGCAGATCTCATTAAAGTTAGCGTGGTAGACTCCTTGCGACGGGTTTCAAGTGAAGACCACAGGGTGGCGTACTATTAGTTCGAAAACCGGGCACACACAAGAAATCGCGAAGGGAAGTGTTAGACATCAGAATCAGAATCAGAATATATTTATTTAACATCATGGCGATGTTGGGTGCACCGGCAAAAAGCCAGTGGCAAGGCTTGACGAGGCCGGCGCACCCTACAGAAGCTTGGCAGTGATATACTTGTTCACGTTAATAAAACAAACGAAAGAAACAATACGAGGGCACTTTCAACAAAAAAAAATGTACAAACATGCAGGACATATAACAGTTTTTGGCAATATTTAGCTATATATTTATAAGGATTTATAAGGTAAGCTATATATTTATAAGGTAAGGCGGCGCTGATTGCTGTACAAAACATGTACAGCCTAGCGTAATTTGAATGTTATTACGTTCGTTGCGACTAAAACGAAACAACAGATTTTTTCTTGGCGTGATGGCCGCTTAGTGCGCAAAAATATGACTGCGCAGGACGGAGAAATCATTATGCAAGCTAAGTTCATATATTAATAGCAGTCCTCTCGCGAATACACGTCGTTTAATTTTATAATTTTATGAGGGTCGACGTCCCAAAGCGACTCAGTCGACGATGGGCACCGCAGTGGAGGGCTCTGGACGATTTCGGCCACCTTGTGTTCTTAAACGTGCATCGACATTGCACTGTACTTGGATCTCTAGCATTTCCCTTCCATCGAAATGCAACCGCTGCGGCCGGAAACAAACCAGCGTCTTTCGGGTCAGCAGGCGGGCACCATACCCTCTCAGCCATCGCGTCGGATGAGTAAAAAGCGTTTCGGGCCAGTTTAATCCGAGTAGGTTTACTCTGAAGTGATTCCCTTCAAACTGCTTAAGACTGTACATGATAGAAGCCAGCCGGACAGCGCACAGAGGTCGTAAAATTAGCTTTATGGACCAGGCCATGTTTACGACTCGGCGTTTATTGCAGCTAGGTTGCATACCTGCCCTTACTGATATTAGAAACAGAAGAGCTTCTAAGTTATTTATTGTTCAATACAGTTGGCCGGTAACAGTAGTCTTTTTGTTATTTTCTGGACGTGCACAGATAGTAACTTTTATGGCTATATTATGAGACTGAGATGGCCTGCTGGTTTGGAAGTATACTAACCAACACGAATTGATTTTGATCGATCAGTACAAGGCAGCTGAGGAGATAAGACGACCATTACGAAGGAAATAAGTAGACGTCTCAATGCACATTCCCTCTCCTTTCTTCTCCATGCACAGTACCCGCTGCTATGCCATTCAACTGTTTCACTAGATATGAGGCCTTCTGGTAGCTCCGGAAAAACATGTCAGCTACGCAGAAAACAGACGCAATGGTGGACGCAAGCGCGATGCGCTTCCACCAGACGCCGACTGCACATGCTAAGAGGCAGGTGCATATTCGACAGCTGCCGCCATATGCCACCTGCGCCTGTCACTAGCCTGAACTGAGGAAGGGAGCGGACATCTAAACAATTATGTCATATTAAAAAAAAACGTGACGTCAGAGCCTACGGACCCTCTGCCCGAAAAATAATTGTTAGAACCTCTCGACGTTCAGCACGAAACGCAAAACAAGGAGGAAGATATAAGATGCGAGTGCTGGCTGCCAACGCAAGTTTTACATTGCACTCGTGTCTTCGTCCTTCGTCCTGCGCTCGTGTGTCGCGCTGAGTAACAAGGTGTTAATGTGCTAACATGTCCAGCTGCTTTTATTAATATCCGAGTGGCACACTTTTAGTAGACTCACTCTCTACTTGGCAGAGCTCTGTGTTCGAGCACCTATAAGCAATGCGATTTGACAATTGTGTTGTTCGAGTTTTCCTTACATTAAATGAAGCCATAGTGCAAAATTATACAAAGTAAAAATTTATTATTTTAAAATCATCACACACAGCTTAAAATAGTGCCTCAGTAACAGGGTGTGGCTTTATCCTAAGACAAGTTTTGAAATCTGTTGTCGCAGAGTATGATAAGCTAGTCACCAGATGTGCATAATTGGTATAAGAATGCCATGGACAGGGCTATACTTTCCAGGTGGAACTAGGCCAGCCTTTTGAAGCATATGAAGCTGGTCATTTTTATTTGTACAAACAAATAATAATAAAACCAAATGAAACATACAATCGAACACTCACAACAAGGAATACATGAGAATAAGCAAATCGAATAGAGAGCTTGTGCTCATAGGGAACTCTAAAGCAAGCACTTTATCTAAGAGGTTTCTCAACATTTGAATAAACCAACGGACCTTATTAAAAAGAAATCTGTGCTTAACCATTAAATCGAAATAGCAACCGAGCATCGTGCCTCTGCAAAGAAAGCAGACCACGGCTGATGACTCACAATTCACTTTTCTCATCTACGATAATCAGGCAGTTTTCATGAATGCACAATGTCTACAAAATTCACTGATTACAAAAACATTTTCAGCCTCAGTTTTCAGCGCTCAGTAACCTTTAAGTTGTTTAACTTTTACGCAGCATTCTATTTGCTTTCGCAAGATAATGGGCTACAGATTTCTCCAAAGCGTTCTCAAACATCTAGGCAGATGAGAAGCCAGTGTATGCTTCCAGTCGTCGAAATGCCTCGCCACCCAAGACCTAACCATCACGCTAAGGGCACTCAAGAATCGATACGTGTATGTTGAGTGTGGCCTTGGTTCATCAATAAAACGCCGCGTAACCATTCTGTCCTATTGCAGGTGCCAGAAAATGAAAATAATTCAAAATGGAAGTGGCTCTTTTGTGGAAGCTACGATGCGATGAATCAAAAGTCGGACCTGACACCACCCTCAGCGGCATTATAAGGCACCTCTCCGCACTATATGCAGGTATCCAGTAATGTGGGCATACCACAGTACCAAAGTGACACTAACGCCTTATCCTCGCAGTGTGATGGCAGTAGAGCAGTTCTCACTTTGACAGTTTCCTAAAGAATATCAGTTGCATGCGGTGCGCTCTTCGTCTAGAATCACATATCTTTCCGAGGGCACTGCAACCTACAACTGGAACCGTGGCTTGCGCCGCAAAAAACGTTCTGGCACACGTAGCCGAAGAAAACGTTGCACGTGGGCAATAAGTAACCAACCACTTCAAATTACAGCTGATAAAAGGCTCCCAGCCATAGGCTACGAAGTCGCAAGATAACAAGACCTACAAAGGCCGGGATTGCCAACAGCATAACAGCCCCGCAACGAGAGGACAGGCGCTAACAGAAAAAAAAGAAAAAAGAGAGAGAAAGAAAGAAAGAAACGTTCCTCTTTCCAAGAGAGTGCTTCACCTACGCAGTTTTTAAATAGCAGTAATAGGTATACTTTTTTGGTTTGAGGAGCAAAAATATACGCTAAGAAAAATTTCCATTACATGAATTTCCACACCCCTCGTTTTGGCGCTTCAGTTCCACTGCAACCAATCAATGTCACTGGCATTTGATTCTGGACCAAATTCCTGGTTCCACTGCATGAGCTGACATGAGTTGTTTTATGCTACAGGTGGGGTTAACCTTGCTTAGATTACCGGCAATTGCTCCATCGTAGCGTCATTTATATGTTCATAACGATCTAAAACCAGTCGGATCTGCCCCGATGTGCGCACAGTGACTTATCATAGTACATATTCTCCCTCTCGCAGTCAACATCTATGCACACATTCACTCACAGCAGAACAAAGTCGACGCCAAAGTTCACCCTCTATGCTCATATTCAATCACTGTAGAACTTAGTCAATTGCAGTGCAACCATCCATGCACACATTCACTCACAGTATAACACGGTCCACTCCAGAAGACACGATCTACGCCCGCAGTAAATAGAGTAGACCAGAGTTCATTCCTGCTGTCACCATTTAGAGAAGAGATCAGTGTCCTGCAGAAATGTTAAAAGAAGGCGTGCAGCCTCGCTTCTGCATCTCTGGTTTCCACTCCGGTAGACAACGTCGTGAACTGTACTGTGAAAGGCTCGTGACATATTGAAGGAAGGGAACATCACATACCTTTCCGCGTTGAACTCTGGGCAGTACATAATAAAATGTTCTCTATCCTCACACACACCACATAAAGAACATAGCGGAGACGACGCAGTGCCCGTATTATGCATCCATACAGGAGTTCAAGCAGAGCCCTGGCGAATTCGATGCAGCAGAGTGGTCTGGGATCTTCTCAGTACCTTGGTCACACATGGCTTGTGGGGCGCCAATGCACCTCATTGCCTCTGACGCCTATTTGACAGGGCACCCATTGGGAGTATAAAGCCTCTCCTGTGCAGGTTCTGCGCCAAACGTTCTGCGCTTGCAGACAAGGCGTCAGCAGGGAAACCGAGCTCTAATCTCTGAAGGGCAGATTTTGAATCTGTTAGGATCAAAACAAGTTGAAGGGCAGATTTTGAATCAGTTAGGATGACAACAGGTTGGGCCGGACAAGACTCTAACTTTCATAAAGCCGCCTCAATAGCAACACTTTCGGCCGTCGTGGAGGGTACGACCGCAGTAAAGCGTACAGACCACATACAGTCCAATCAAGAAATGTAAAAAGCCGCTGCGCGAGCTTGTTTGGCCTTGTCCACAGAACCATCCGTGAAAATTTGAAGATGGCAGACAAACTCAGTTTTCAAACGCTCAAATACGAGCGAACGCGTTGCTGCCAAAGGAGAGCTGCACTTTGCGGTCACGTGGGGAATTGTGACCTTACAGTCAGGGGTCGAAAAAGGCCAGGGGGGTTTCGACCGCTTCCTTTGCCTTCGAACATTAAGGCCTAAAGAACTGAGAGTTTTAAGTGCCAAGTAGGCCTTCGACTCTTAGCTCTTGCAGTGCCACTAGAGAGGGGATCGCCCAGCTACCGTCTCTCTTAGGCGGCCAAGATGCATTAGTTGTCTCTCAGAAGCGACAAGGCTAAGAGGTTTCGATAGAGACTCATGAAGTACTTGCACTTAGCGCGTCATCACAAAAGTTTCGATTGGTGTGCCAGTGCACCGGTTGTTCTTCAAAACAAATACCTTTGGTCTGTTAAGCTGCTCAATTTTATAACGTGGCGCTGCACTCGCCATTTTGTTGGAACAAAACTATGCGAATAAAGACAACAGCACTCCACCTTTATTCCTGCACTGCATTCTCTTCATGAAATATTGGCCCTGGTCAAAAGCTTTAAGAAGTCTAGGCTTTAGCCCTATTTTAAAAGCATGCTCTAGGTGAAACGCACACACGCTGCAAAATAATATAAGACCTTCTCGAATGATAACATCGAATTTCAGTGGATGCTACAAACAATACTCGTTGATAACCATTTCTGCCGATATACGATCCACCTATTAAAAAATGTAGCCTTTTCAACATGTTCAAGTTAATCGGTACAAGTTAGCACGCAGCGTGTTTGCGAGAAGTAATGCGGCATCGAAGTTTGCTTGTAAGCCACACCATGGAGGTCGTGCGGAACCTCAAGAGACCCGGAGGTCTCGAAAGTTTAGGACATGAGTTCTCCTCACGTTACACATATTTAGAGTCTAAAGAGTGCTATAAGTACTCTACTACACGACTACGAAACAAACTCAACTTCGCGGTTCTTTTTGTCAAAGTCGTACACGTCGCAGTAGAAGCGCCCGGTTTGTACTGAAAATGAAAAACCAACTAGCTCAGAAGTCAATTCTGTTACATGTAGGGAGCCGGAACAAATTGTTAGTACTAGGTGTTCCTTCACTGTTCGCCCTACAAAACTCGGCCGCTAGGGCAAATGCTCTTGAGCGACCTCAAGCTGAGAAGTGGAGGCAGCTGCCATTCATTCACAGCAGTCGGCCGTAAAATTATACGCCAAAATGTTAAGCATTTATTGACCTTTGCAGAAAACTTCCGTCATAATATTTTCAAAGTATGAAACGACATGTGCTTTTTCCCAAGCTACAGAAATCAATGGATGAGAGTGAAAGTTGATTGTGGAGCCATATCTAATCAAAACAAATTGCTTTCTTAAATCGTCTATAACCCCGACTGATTAATTTATTTATTTTATTTTAGTTAGGAATACTGTCAACTTCCTGTCAACCGTCAGTTGAGGGTCATTACAGGGAGGGATGTTACACATAACACGTTCATACAAGAATAAGCAGCGAGATACAAAAAGAAATATGTACATAAAGTACAGTGGCCCGCGGATACAACACAGCATAGGATATACAGACTATAAGACACGTATTCAAATGTTCAGCCATCTGCCGCACGCACACACACGCACGCACAAATTACTTGTCCCGCGTCTGATTGTCAGAAGTCATTATTAGTTATTAATAAAAAAGGCGTACATTCGAACTCCTGTTACGTAGTCTAAGAAATGCACCCTTTTCGGCAGGCAGGCTGTGAATAATTATCTCAACGTACCTGGGAAAAGGTTCATCTTTTCAGTAGCGCATATATGTCGGGAAAAGTTTCGGCATATTTAAGTACTGAGGAGTAAGGCGCCGGTACTTACCTATTCTGATCACTTCTAGTGCTTGGACAAGAAGGGAGCCGTGCTTACCTGGAAAGAAAGAGTAGATAAGGACAATATCAGCGGGACGTCACTAGAGCTTACCCGTATGCGTGTAAGCACTGCAGCATGGACCAATTATTTAAGATTAATGATGATGCAAAACTAAATAAATGTGGCACTCAGAATGGAGAGAAAATATGTGTCCAAGCAGAAGTCGGCCCAGCGCCAGCAGTTTTGACAATACAGAAAATCAAAGTGCAGTGTCTAGGCCACTAGCTCCTTTTACTCGGTAATCAAGAAAGTACGCAAAAAACAGGAAAATATCAGTTCTTCATGTCCTTCCATGTAGTGTGCAGTTAGCAGCTGGTTTACGAAGCGGCTAGCATGAGCCTTACATGCGTGTAACGTACTTACGGGCAGCAAAACTGTAGTGAAAGCTTGATAAATATCTTCTAAACAAATGCAGTATATCGTACCAGACCAGTAAAATGTCCAGCCTGCTTCCTTCTTCATAGAGGAGAGTATGTATGGGTATTATAAACTAAAACATGGCATACGTGATCAGCTATTTCTGTTTCTAGCTTTGCAGCACTTTCCCTGCGCTCTATATTGAATTATCTGGGCTATGCTTCCTATGCTTTCACAGCTTCAACATTTATGCAGTTAAGGTACACTTATTTGCTTTGTCTCATTACAAGAAACTCTCTGCACGCAAATTAAAAAAAAGCGAACTTTCATGTTTCTGCAGTAGATGCATTCTCGAGCCTCTCAGTACGCCATCTCTGCTTAAGATTCTACTGTATAGTAGGAGTGAGGCCCAAAAAATCACGCTTTCTTTTGAGAATTTGAACTCCCTAACATTTTTATGACAACGCCCATGATATCTTTTCAAGAAAGCGCGTTTGCCGACTGAGCATTTTTTATAAAGATTTTGCGCAAATAATTGCCAGCGTTGTTTTTCCCTTCTTGACCAGCGTACAAAAGTAGCGTGATGGACATCGCAAATGGGCTGTAGTTATATTTCAGTGATAAGGTTTTATGATATCTAACGCCCCAACGCGACTCAGGCTATGATAGACAGGGTAGTGGATGCCGTCGGATAATTTCGCACACCTGAGTTTCTGTAACGGGCACGGAGCGATATCGTACAGTACAAGGGCCCCTAGCATTTAGCCATCATCGAAGTGTGACTGCCGCGTCAGCAGCCGAGCACCATAACCGCTAAGCCAGCATGGCTTGGCAGTTATGGTGCTCGGCTGGCTCATAATTTAATGAATTCCGAACACCGCGCAAATCAAAAGAGGATCAAAGTGGACAGATAAAAACGGCGGGACCGGCGCGCCACATTAACGGCCGCGCAGATGTTTGCTCCTAACGTACTCTTCATGTAGCCTGTAATACCTAGTAGTGTGCTCACAGGCAACTTTTTTCATTTTTTTTTGCCTTACCATAATTTTATGTCCTTTCATGTGCCTTCATTGTACTTCTTCACTCTTAGATAGTCTTCAGAATGTATTAAAGGCAGTTGGAAACTTACACCTTACCCACGGCTGCTTTGTTCGGAATCAGCTTTTCGTCTCCACCGTGTTTATTGGTAACTGGGCATCATTCATGCCTCCATTATACGGCTCTTGCAGCAGGATGGGATTATCGACATATGTTTCCGAAAATTCGTGCCTATGTATGTAACACCTCTGTAACTTTGTGAATAGGAATACAAACGGCAAAATAACCTTCGTAATTCACAGTACGAGGGCGATTTTCAACTTGAAATCAGCTGCTCTAATTGAGTTAAGGGGATTGCAGTTTGATATTTTTTTTACCTTCTTGTTTGCATCGCTTTTGCTTTTCTTATGTGCAGTAAACTATTAGCTCATGGACTGATGAACATGTTAGTGTGCTGGTCTGGCCCCGAAAAGAACAAAAAAAGGTGTAAAGATCTAATCTTGGGAATCCTTTGTTGGCAGCTGTTCCGATGGCAGACGTCGGTGCCCTGATGGATCCAGAGGTGCATCGTTCAGAGCATACCCCCTTTACCTTCTTTTTTCTTTCTCGCTCTCTTCTCGAAAGAAGAAATAACGGAAGCTCTGGAAAGAGTGGCTGCATCTTCCGAAAGAACCCATTTGTCTTGTCCGCAGAGCTTTTACGCCTTTTTCTGACTGACGCAACTTATGGGTTTCTGCCGAAGAAAAGAACAGAATAACCAGGAAAAAGTATGAGTGTCCTCTAGCTGACGGTGAGCAGGCAGTTTTTTCTTGCTTTAAACGCAAGACTGAAAAGCGGGTGCGTGTTTTTTTAGCTTTATTGATGTATGAGGCCAACTGCGATAACAAAACGGCGCGTTTTGCCGCAGCCATTTTTTCAGTACCAGCAACGTACATGTCGGCTGTGAAAGAGCGCAATGTCCGGTCATGCTTTTTTGTAGGCCCGCCCCAGTTAACACTGCGTTCCTATTAGTCTTGTACACGTTACAGAAAGTAAGGAACCGATTACAATTACAATTACTATAGTAGAAATATAACTGATTACAGTGGTAAGATACCGCCGCGGAGAAGTAGTTGAATAATTACAGAACCGTCATCGATTACTATTGCGTTACTTTTAATCATTTTCACATGGTCGTCGAAGTCAAAGCATCGAAGGCCAAGTGGCTCTATTAATTAGTGCTGCTTATCAAAGTGCAATTATTATCAGTAGTTTTGCAAGCCTGCGTTAGAGAACAACAAATAGAGAAACAAAAGCGAAGCACGAAGTGAACAGCCAGATTATTCCGTATTTGCACGGGCATAATATCAAGAAAATGGCAAATAGCAATGTTGGTTTCTCTGCTATACTTGTTCGACAATGTGTGAGCAATGCTTAGTGATAGTGATCGAAAGCACGAGTCATGCTCCAAGAAGCACGTCACCAAGTATACAAAATGTAGACGCAAACGAATCAATCAGTGCCCCGCCCCCTGCAGTAGTGTTTACAAAGGCCGAACGGGAAGACGCTGTATAGATGGTACCTATGAACACTACTTGAACATAAAAAATAAATCCGGCGCTTTTTTGGCATAGCATGTTAACCGCTATGGTTGCAAACCGATGTTCAAAAAAAAAAGTTGCTTGCATACGCCAGAGGCAATTTGGAGCCAGAGATTATGCAAGCATTTTTAATTTCTAGAGCTTCGACTTCTGGGCAGACATGTGTAGGCTGTTTCTTTTTTTCTCGCAGATGATACCTGCCGTCTGTTCTGCGAGTTTAATATGTCTTTATTACTCTTTGACTGGGGTCCTTTTTTTTCATTTTTGACACTATCTTGCTACGAGAAGTTTTAACTGTCTATACTGGTTCCTAGTTTTCTCCTTCTTCCTTTTTCTCTTGTGACGCACACTGTCTAAAGGGTACGCCATTATGCGTTTATAAACACAGGTTATCTGTTGTTTATTCCACGTTATAGGCCGGTTTCACGTCGATTTTCCTCTTTTTTTTTCCTACGTAGAAGAGTGGGGTGTGCTGTTAGCAAGCAATGACTGCACGCAGATATATAGGTTTATCGTATAATATTGTAATAGATATTGTGCATGGGCGAGGTTGTACCTATGAAATGTGTCCTTTGGAAGGATAATGAATCAGTTGGCAGTTAGCGCCCGTCTTGTTCCTATAAGGAGATCCTTATAGGCGGACTTCCTTGCCTTCTGTTGATATAACTCCGTCTCTGTTAGGATGTCAAGATTAAGTTGTGCATTAAATAATGATGCTTATGGCGCAGAATTTACTAACCCTATTAGTAGTTCACATAGGTTACTGTCACCTGTTTTTGTCGCCCAGGGTTCGAAACGCTTGATACTGCGCAAAAAATTTTTCGAGTAGAACACGGACAATATACTTCATTTCACACGTTGTTCGCCGCCCTGTAAACGCTTCAGCTCTCTTGGCCACTCACAACTGCGGGAACACAGTAAATATTCCCTAAACTAGTCAAGCAGTGTTGAACTTTGTAGAACGAATACTGCAGAAATTAGAAACAGATTTCTAGCCTTTTTTTGTGGAAAGTGCACCATGCGTGTCATGCAGTGGTTAAATTAGCAGAGAAACACTGCACTAACACAGCACTGCGGATGCCTGTTGCGTTGTTGTGCTCCGGCATTCGAAAGCATTCCTTCGGCTGAGTCTCCTGCGGGCAGCAGGTGGATACTGGTGCTCTTTACTTCTTTTTAATCGAGGCATGAATCGCGAGCTGACTGGCGCGGAGAAACAGATTTATGCAGCGCGCTGTTCTGATAGGTTATAATCACCGTAACAAGTGCTACAAAAGAATTTTGAAATAGAGTATAACGTTCATGTTCAATGCTTCGCGTCGGCATCCTAGCTATAAGTGAGCTAGAACTGCGTATAACACCAAAAAATGCTTAGCAATAGCTTAAAGGTAGAGAGACTCAAGAAACTAAAAACTTAGCAATGGGGGCTTGAAAGACGCTGTCGCTGTTTTAGGCACAGGACCGGCATTGTTATCTGTCAAGGTGGCTCTGCATGGGCGATTAGATTTTGTTGTTTATGCACCCTGTGTTAAAGTATTTGTTCATTTCGAGTAAAACCATGTGCTGTATAGCACAGCTGGTGAGGAATAACAGGGCGACTAACTTTATTTGAACGATTCCATCACACCCACAAGGCGCTCCTCAGATATCATGCTCCATTCGTTAGCGCACCGTTGGTTTAACCAGGGCACCCCAGGAGCAGTGTTAGAGGTGGAATTGTGCCAAACAAAAGAAGACTTTCAGCCCCTGCATGATACCTGGATGCTTCATATGAATATTACTGTGCGTTTTGATGGGGGTTTTATGTGGTTTTATGGGGGTTTAACGTCCCAAAGCGACTCAGGTGATGAGGGACGCCGTAATGAAGGGCTCCGGAAATTTCGACCACCTGGGGTTCTTTAACGTGCATTGACATCGCTAAGTTTTGACAATACTGCTAGAAGTTGCACTATGTTCAAGTCACGAGGTTTTTAATTGCTTCGTGCCATAGTTTCTCAGCAGCACCAGCGTTTAGTTTGAGCTTATGTTTATAGCTGTATGGGCGCCGGCTGCTGCGATAGACGTGCGCCGGACTCTGTGGAAGTGTGCAGAGACCAAAGTGTGAAGAAAACGAATACTGTACGAAGTAGAAATTACGATTTTCACTACCGAGTTCAAAATTGCATACGAACGGGGCGGCGCTCCCGCACTCGATTTAGCCGAAACCGCTAAGCTTTAAGTGCGAGAGCATACGAACTTAAAATGTCGTTATAGTTGTAGTTATGGAGATGTATGAGGATGACGGACGTAGGAGAGATGCCCACAAACTATACATAGCGCGTGATTAAGACGCCCAAGCATGGCAACGTGCTGTGTCTGGACATGCGAGGGACGCGCCTTCGCCGTCGATGTTTGCTGCGAAACTGGAATGCGGAACCTACCTAGTTGCAATGCACATGTCCCACAACGTGACAATAAAACGCATCCTTGAATTCGTCAGACTTAGCCTCATCACGACAAATCCCGCTTAGCCAATGCTGCTTGCCGATTTCAACCTAGAAGGGATGAGACACAACCAATGCGCCTCGTTCCAGAAACGCAGCCTACGCAACCAAAAACACCTTGCGAAATCTGCATCGACTTCATTGTTGGACACGATTGCTGTGTGAAACCGTAACGAAACTTTTTTTTCGTACCACGTCTGCGATAGCAAAGCAAGCACCAGCCCGTCTGCATGCATTGAAAATGTCACTAAATTATTATAATTTATTGGTTGATTTTACCAATCGGAAAGGCGGCAAAGTGGAAGACATGAGAGCGCAAAATGGCAACACGGACGAGTAAGGGAACAGGACGAGCGCTGCACATTAAACAGGATTTATTCAAGGAACGGCACTTATATAGCCTCTGCCCTTATCCGTGCTCTTAACCGCAGTGACAATCATCTCTCACAGATGTGCATCAAGAAACAGCATTTCACTGTCGCGAAGAACAACTGACGTGACACTGATGCAATAATCACCTGGCTTCTTGATATAGAAGGCTTCCACGAGCTCACGTTCTGTCCTATCTGGGCTTTTCAAGAGTACTTTGCATTCCGATACTCGAAGCTTGCAGGCTATACGCATCTCTTTCAAGCAGGCTTGGCAGTGGTCTATCAGATGGGCACCTTTCTTGTTCAATGAATTCTTGTGTTCAAGCAGGTGCTCATTAAGACACCGTGCGGTTTGTCCAACGTAAACCTTGCCGCATGGAAGCGGGAACTCGTACACCACACCTTTCTTGCAGCCAACAAGTGGCGTTCGGTGTCTGATGGCGCACTCTCGCACTTTTTTCTCCCAATGCGAGCTCCCAATGCGAGAACACATTTCGGCGAGTTTTCGAGGCGCTGAAAATACCATGTCAACGCCGTATTTACTGGCCACCGTCTTGAGGTCATGACATGTGAGGTGTACGTAAGGTACAACTTCCGGCTTCACCAGCATTTTATCTTGAGGTCGGTTATTTTCCTTGCTGCCATTCAGCTATTTCAGCAAGGTCTGCGTCACGGAGAGAACCAGGGAAGCCGGGAAGCATGCTTTCTTCAGCCTGGACACCTGTGATGCAAAGCTGGCGTGCATGGCATGGTGGCAGGACTTCTTTAGTGCGGACTCTAAACACTGGGAAGCGGTAGTCCTCTTAAATGTCTCAGAATGATTTGAATGAAATGCAACGAATCTTTCTTGGCGCGTGGACAATATCGCCAGCAAACACGCGAAGGATGAAAGGTTTGGGTGAGATCTAAAAACTGTGATTGGTTAGTACTGCTAGGCAGTTCGTGAGTGGAAGTGAGGATCATGCTGTTCCGACCAAACGTACCTAAAACATCATGTACTGCTTTCTCAAACTAAAATCGCTATCTGTCAAAAGAACCTGGTAATTTTCTACATATCTAAAAACGTAGGCTATACAATCCGTGTCAAATGCTTCACTCAAGGAGCCGTCAATTTCAGATAAAAATATATTACAAAGTACCGGGGCGACACACCAGCCAATGCAAATGCACTTTTTTGTAGATACGTTTGGCCATTAAAATCAGTAAAAGTGTCCTTCAGTTAAAACTGAAGTAATGACATGAAGTTGTCCACATTCAAACTGGTGGCGTTTGCAACAAGCAACAAGCCCAGTCGCAGGTACTTCTTAGCCATATTTCTTCTACATCGGGCTCTCTGTTCTATGTCCAACCCTCGCCTTCCCATCTTCCTCTGCGCATCGCAAACATCGTCACTTCAACGTGGCGGGCCAGGCTACTTGGCTTCTTCCTGCGAAAAGTTCTCGTACCTAGTGAAGTTACTGGTCTCTTCGGTCCTTTTAAACCCATAGTGGGCCACGCCAAACGTGTCCGCGAGATACTCCGGTCCGAACTGTGGCTCCAAGAGAGGCTGCTTCAAGATCGTCTACGCGCAGCATGCTACGTCCAAGTCCAAGTGTGTCTGGCGGCCATCAGACATCCAGAAAGCAAGAAGCTCACAATCCAGACAACGGAGCTTTGGTGGAAGTGCTCCGGGAACCAAGTATCGAGACATTTGGAACAACTGAAGAACAGGGAGACCAAGGATCCCGGACGCCATGTTGTGATAGTCTTGGGAGGAGCCGAACTCCTGGAATGAATAGCGGCAGTCCTAAAGGAAGGCCCAAAATTCAGCAAAATCCAAACCCTCCCAGCCATCGAGCTGATCCCACAGCGAATGCCGTGTCGTTTTTTAGAGCGAATGATCTGCAGCTCGTACACGCAGACAAAGAAGGCGGTTTTGTTCTAATACCATCCGGTTTATACAACGAAAAGGCAATTGAAGCAGTCAAGAAGAATTTCAGGTCCATGAAAGTGAAAACGACACAAATGAAAAAAGGTGCAGTGTCGTTTTGTGAGGAACTGCAACTGCATAAACTAGCTAGTGCCATCAAAAAGTCTGAGAAGAACAGCCTTTCGGTTTTTTTTGCCGCGAAAACAGACAAGCGGGAAATACCTTTCCGGACTATAGTAAGCGAAAAGGAAACTTGGCAATGGCAAATGAGTCAATTTTTGCTCACGCACCTGAAGACTCAGGAAGTAGAAGACCCCTTTGAAACTAAAAATCTGATGATGTGATAGCCTTCCTTCACACTAATAGGAACATAGGGTTTGGTTTTTCAATCGGTGTAGATCTTTTCTACTCTGTTCCACATCGACATCTCTTTTCTGCGGTGCGTGATTGCATAGATAGAAATGGAGCCATGGCTTTTCGAAACGCCACCGGTTTGAATGTGGACAACTTCATGTTATTAGCTGAGTTTTATCTCAAGGCCACTTTTATTGATTTTAATGACCAAATGTATCTACAAAAAAAGGGCATTTGCAATGGCTCGTGTGCCGCCCCGGCACTTTGTACTATAATTTTATCTGAAATTGACCGCTCCTTGAGTAAAGCACTTGGCACGGATTGCATAGTCTACGTTTTTAGATATGTAGAGATTACCTGGTCCTTTTGGCAGATAGAGATTTTAATTTTGACGAAGCAGTAGCTGATGTTTTAGGTACCTTTGGTCGGAACAGCATGGGCCTCACCTTCACTCACGAACTGCCTAGCAGTAATAAGCAATTACAGATTTTAGATCTCACCCAAACCTTTCACCCTTCACATGTTTGCTGGCGATGTTGTTCACAAGCGGAGAAAGATTTGTTGCCATTAATTAAAGCCATTTTAAGACTGTTAAGAGGGCTATCGCTTCCCAGTGCTTAGCGTCTGCACTTAAGAAGTCCTGCCACCATGCCATGCACGCCAGCTTTTCATCACAGGTGACCAGGCTGCAGAAAGCAGGCTTTCCAGCTTCCCTGGTTCTCTCTGTGACGCCGACTTTGCTGAAAAACCATAAGGGCAACAAGGCAAACAACCGACCTCAAGAAAAAAAGCTTGCAAGGCCGGAAGTTGTACCTTACGTACACCTCACATCTCATGACCTCAGGAAGGTGGCCAATAAATACGGCGTCGACGTGGTATTTTCAGCACTTCGAAAACTCACCGGAATGTGTTCTCGCATTGGGAGAAAAAAAGAGCAAGATTGCGCCACCAGACACTCAACGCAACATTATGGCTGCAAGAAAGGAGTGGTATACGAGTTCCCGCTTACATGTGGCAAGGTGTACTTTGGACAAACCGAACGTTGTCTTAGTGAGCGCCTGCTTGAACACAAGAATTCCTTGAACAAGAAAGGTACCCATCTGCCAGACCACTTCCAAGCCTGTTCGAAAGAGAAGCGTATAGCCTGGAAGCCTCGACTACCGGAATGCAAAGTGCTCTTGAAAAGCCGAGATAAGACGGAACGTAACCTCGTGGAAGCCATCTATATCAAGAAGCGACATGATTATTGGATCAGTGTCACTTGAGTTGTTCTTCGCCACAGTGAAACGCTGTTTCTTGATGCACATCTGTGAGAGGTGATTGTTTGTCGCTGCGATTAGGAGCATGGATAAGGGCAGAACCTATATAGACGCTCTTCTTTGAATAACTGCTGTTGAAAGTGCAGCGCTCGTCCTGTTCCCTCACTCGTCGTCCGTGTTGCCATTTTGCGCTGTCATGTCTTTCACGAATACGCAGCAACAAGCCCAGTTGGAAGTACTTCCTACAAAGTGGAACCTAGAAACGCATATTTCAACTCATTTTTTTGAGCCAATTTTTATATTGAAATAAACCAACTGAATTAACCTTTCGCCATCAGAGGCGAGCTGGGTTCATCCACACAATTTGTACCGCTGCCTCTGAAGACGGGCTGGGCATGTCGTCATTCGCGCAGGTTCGTTCCGACTTCCGGAGACCAGCTTAGCTGTCTCAGCACTTATGGTATGTGCTGCCATCATCATAAGGTGGAACAGAAACCAAAAATTCATGCGCGCGAGAGCTCTACCATGAACATAAAGTGTTACAGAAAAGAATTAAACTTCATGAGCGTCATATCTGGCAGTAAATAACTTGAACGCTGGTAACAGGAAACTAGATGTGGCAGCTCCCGGTGGTAGCAATTGTCGCGCGGACAACTTTGCAAAAATTCGCATTGAACACTAAGGTGTGTGATTTTTCTTTCTATTCAGAAGTGAATTTTAAGAAATTTTTAGAAATAGAGCATGAAGGATTTACTGCCATGGTAAAGCCTACAGTTTACGATAATCAGAATTCACTTGAGAAGTCAGTCCTATTACTGTGTGGTGAAAAGTTCTAGTTGATGGTATCGATGGTGAAAGACTACGCTGCTTGCGTGACGATATATCGCTAGAAAAAACAAGGGTTCGTTAAACAAGTCACAAGACTCTCTTCGTGATTGTCATCAACTCCCGTGGAAACTAAAAGAGGGCCGTGGAAGTGATTTTCGTGCAAAGTCGACGCTTTGAGCAACTTAGGCTCTCAAGTTTTGCTGCAGCTGGCTTCAATACATCATACACAAGATTCAACGCACCGCGCCACATCTGCCCACGAATTGTGTCGTTGTGAAAGATGAGGAGCCCTGCTGCCTTGTCTACCCAAAATTTCATGACTACCGTCAAATCTGCTTGGTGAACGTGTTTAAGAGGCTGGTTTCATCGCAGTGGGAAGTTCGCATAAATCCCTGGGTAATAGAAAGCTGCATGCGCACAGGCGCTAAGTTATTCGGGAATTGATTGGGACTTCTGGACTAAAAATGCTAAGAGACCAAAATGCCATTTATTTTTTCATGCAAGTGAGAATTGCGTAACTTACCCACATCACAACTGCACTAACTGATTCACTCTAACGAATGGCACATGCAACAGATGACCAGCAATTTCTTTCCTAGAATATCCACATGAACTCCACTTGCAACTATCAAGTGCCCCTAGAATGGCGCTGAAAGATCCTTATTATTTAAAGGAAGTAACTGTTACTCTACACTTTTCGCACACCACATTTTTGGTTATTTCTTAATGTTAATTTTTTGCTCACGTCTTGAGAGTGTACAACCTGAACGATACCACCACGACGTTTATTTATGTGTTTGCAATTTTACGCCCACCTCAGTTCCGAAAAAAAAAAAAACAATCTGCAGCTAACTTGATTGGATAACGAAAGTGATAGAAGCAGTGCAGAAGCAATGAAAACTTTTCGTCGACTATTAAACGTGCGTCACTCATTGGGGCCAAAAATATGCAACAACACGAAGAGAAGTAGAAATGGAGTTCTAATTACATGCATCGCTAGTCTGTCACTTGATGGAGCCTGCTGTTACTCAATGCCGCCTAGTCGTTCAGCACGATGAGAGGCAATAGCAAAAGATCCTCAATTCTTTGCTATGAATATCGTATTTCTGTCTGCCAAGTTATACTTAATCGCCGCGAACGAAGCTGCAACATGGCAAATATTAATCACTGCTGTGGTTAAAGCTTTCATTTCGGTGACTGAGCTTCGGCCTAATTAGGACTAGAAGAGCTGCATCGCCTGCATGGCTTGATGTGCGCCATCATGGCTCGCTGCGCGAGCATGTATGTGACGATGTCACGAAAGTCTCAGGTTTTCATCTTCGAAATGGTGCCAAGATTCTTCGAGGAGTGACTGGCGAATTTGGACAAGTGGTGTTGGTGCTGGCGGGCAAACACGCAGCAAGCGGTGAAGGACAGGCTTTGCGACACACCTCTACAGTATTACGAAAGCAGTACAGTGGCCCTTGACAACCCACGACGATAAGTGAGCTGCTGACTTCTATGTCTTCCGACCGCACCGTTATAGCTATTTTACCAATCATCGGTAAGGGCCCCAAGAAGCGTGTCTGACGAAAAAAATCTCAGCCGAAGCACACCAGCACTTACGGGATATCCCACTAACCCTACACCCAATGTCCAAGGTTATACACAGTCGGCGACATTTAAAAACAGGTAGATCTCAACAGGTTGCACAGCGTCCCGGTTGGCCGTGTTGTGCGAAATATCATGGCATGCAACATGGGATCCCTGCTCTCACCTTGGGCTGCCTGTATAAAGAACGTTCCGAAAGGTCGGCAAAGTCTTACGTTGTAATTGATGTTTATATGCTCTCGTGGCCACATTGGTGGCCCACGGTGTTTCGGTGCCGGCATATTTTTGTTCTGGAAGCGGTTGAAAGGATCTCAAGAAGGACGAAGGCGCTTGACGGGGCTTTCATCCGCCGTCAAGGTTCCATCAGGCCTCGCTGATGAACAACGCTGCCATACACCCCGCATAAACTTCAAACATCCCGCGATCGTCCACGCTATCTTTCTCTGAAACCGTGATTAATTCCTCCACATTCGCTAAGGGCAGTCTCTTGTGAGTCAGCAAAGAGTGGTGGACGTCGGCATTGCGGTCTCCATAGACAACGCGGTCTCGTAGAATTTTATTGAGAGCGGCAGCGCAGTTGTAATCACTGGCGAGACGCCTTAGTTCAGCGATGTAGCCCCGAGGGCTCTCGCCATCCTTATTCTTTAGCATAAAGAACGTGTGGCTTGATGGGAAATCATATCCTTGCGGCCTGAAGAATCGCACCTTTTTCTTCTATGATGATGCCAGAAAGGGACACACGTGCTCCCGGTAAGTTCCTGTAATAGCGTGTCAGTGCGTCGTTGAACGTGAACTGAAGCTCAAGCGATGATTAGGGTGAGCCGGTTGTAGCGTTAAAGGCATTTGCGCGTGCTGGGCTCAGGTAGTATTCTTGGTTACTTTGTCCAGGGGCAAATGGTTGTCCGTGTTGCGCAGACCAGCGTGCTGAACACTATGACTCCTGGCAAGACCTCGAAAATTTGTCTTAGTCCTTCGACACTAGTTACTTCGGGTTATTTCGCAAGGTTTGTTGCATACTTAGTCACCTGGAAGTCTTTAAACCACCTATAATCACCGCCATTTTTCTCACAGGGCCGACAGGCGCTGCCTACTCAGGCACACGACAAGGAGAAAACACTCCGTCCGCCGCCAAACGCTAAATCTCAACCGACCTCTTCCCACGCAAAGCATGGGGCACTGACTTCGCTTTACCAAAACGCAGGCCAACCCCGCGTTTCGCGTATAGTTTGACCCGCGAGCCCTTGTAAGTTCCCAGCTTCTAAACGGGATTTGTCCCTCAGATTTTTGTAATACCTCAGTCCACTTTCAGCGAATACTAGAAGTTCTAGTAAAGTATATTCGTTGAAAGAAACCACGGTTGCGGACCTTTCTCGAAGGTCGCTACAGAGTGACCAAATTTTGTTAGAAAGCACAGAACTTGTTCTCGAAAGCAAAGCAAACAGCGTGAACGTGTTCAGCCTTAAAATACGGGACAGGGTTAGGCAAGGTTGTGTCTCTTAGTTGGGCCTTTATGAATAATTCAAGACTTTACAGTAACGTAATTGGAATCCTTTTTTTCCGCGGTATATTTGCATAACTCATTTACGCCACCAGTCCTTTCGCGCGTAAAGAACCTATTACCACAGAATTTCCAGGCAATGGCAGAAATAAAGTGATCTGGAATAAAATAAAAGCTTGAGCACGTTTGTCTTTTTCACACTCATGACGAGAAATGAAAAATGGATGCTTTTCGACTCACCTTCTGTATGAAAATGTTGTCTTGGTCGTGATAAGCGCAAATTGTGGTCCTACAAGGAACGTATAGCATCTGCATAGTTTTCCGCACTGACATATACAGCATTTAAGGACGAGGTACGTACGCACGCACGCACACATGTATACATTGCACACACGCACTCTAACAATGAAAGGGACAAATGAATCTAGCGATAAGCTTAAAACAGCCGCACGTATTTGTAACGACGGATAGAACAAAATCTCTAAACACGTTAATATAAGAAAGCTAATCGTTTTAGTGAATCAAACTCAAGAAAACAAACGCCACCGGCAGAACAATAGTACAAAATTACCGCACGTGGTGTGCAGACACCCATAATATTGTGGTTGCCCTTTTTGAGCATTTTATATTATCGGAAAACGAATTGTGGACCGTGCTACATCATCAACTACACGTGGCTTAATG
This sequence comes from Amblyomma americanum, assembly GCF_052857255.1. Lineage (NCBI taxonomy): Eukaryota > Metazoa > Arthropoda > Arachnida > Ixodida > Ixodidae > Amblyomma > Amblyomma americanum. The sequence goes on along the minus strand of NC_135502.1, from coordinate 105,557,177 downwards.
CAATTACATCAACTGTGTGTGACAATTTTGCTAACAGCGTTGCATTCATTTGAATATTTTTCTCAATCGTGTCAAATATCGGTTGGTATTCCATGCCAAATGAACTTGTGTCGGCTCCGCGATTTATAATAAGGCGCAATAATACTACAGCACCCATACTATGGCGGAGCAGTGTAGGTAATTGTATGGGAGGTGGCAGGTTCGGATTGCCGCCGGAAGCGTTGCAGCCCAAGTTGATCTGGAAATTTAGTGAGGGCTGCACGAGCACAATCAAGAAAAAAACTAATACTACAGCGCTCGTAGTGTTTGCGCATAACATAATGAGGGCAGTATATGAAAGAGGCCAGTGTATGTAATGTGCACAAAATTAGCACGCTTATCACCTTATGCCACTAAACGCCTCAACAGATATCGCTGAATCTCGCGTTACACAGTCGTAACCGTCCTGTGAGTTTTTTACTATGAACACCTCGACAATACGGCGAAGGAAGGGATTACGGAAGAGAGGAAAAGGGCGCAGATTTTAAAAAGAAAGCTTTAACGTTTACTCGAGCTCTTCCTGAATGTTTGTGGTTTAATCAACAAGCGTGAGCGTCATAAATTGTTTTACTAACGATCTCTTACACCGGGGCTTCAGTTTATCAGCTAATTTTACTTCCAGCCGAAGCTTACTACTCACCGCTGTATCACTGCGTCGCTATGAGGGTAGGCTTTCCTACTGGTCATTAGGAGCATTTGTTGTGACCGTACGCATGTTAGGGGTGTCTACATAATTTAATTATTTGTTTAACGTATTGATTGGACATGCGGATGAGTTGAAGGAAAACTGCGCCTCTTATAATGGAAGCTGAAACATGCAACACCTGATGCATCGCCTGAACCGTATAAAAGAATATTCAGACCAAAATTGCAATGAAATGTCGCATATTTATTTTATTTTTATTTTATTTATTTAAAACATACTGCAGTCATTGAAGACCAAGCAGGAAAGGCAATACAGGTCACAAAAAATGCAATTCAGCGCCACCATTGGGAAGCAATCACAAAATATAAAACAAACAGGGTGCAGTGCAAACACATGATATAAAGTAGAATATATATATATATATATATATATATATATATATATATATATATATATATATATATATATATATATATATATATATATATATATATATATATATATATATATATATATATATATATATATATATATATATATATATATAAAGGGAAAAAATCAGCACAGGATTTTTCGTACACTTGCTTCAGAAACTGTTCCATTATCATGACTCGAAATATTTGTTCTTCTGAAAACCTTTGTTGACTTGAAAAACTTTTGATCGGAATTGATTTTATGACACCATTCCAGCATACACTGATGAAAAGAACGCGGATTTGTGCCTGTTTACCTAGACGCCTTCTCTGCACTGTTCCTTTTGTCACCCGAAAGCCCGAGATGCCTTCACAATATAAACAATAAAAATAAATAAACAAAATCAAAGCTGTGACTATGTTTACCACGTTTTCATTCAGAAGCGATTGCTGTTCTTACTGTATACAGGCGCTGATAAGTGTCATGACTATGAGTCAGATTTGTCGTTTTGTAACCGTGACTCGTCTAGCGCCTACAAACTTCAAGAAACTAGGCTATTTAAGTGGGTGCAGCCACTCATCACTCAAAACAAAGCATAGAAAAGAGGCTTGGATAGTGCTCAAGCTTTCAGCCTGCGCTCCGACCCAAACCTCCAATAAGTACTTTGTTATCGACGTTTCTTAAAACTTGCGAGCGCCGTGTAATGAGATGAGAGAGAAAGTTTTAGCGAAATGCCTCGTCTGGTGTAGAAAGTCCAAAATTGCTCTGACATGCATAAACAGGGCTTTCTGTCATGCGCGGTTAAATGGGGGGAGCTATCCCGGGACTAGGATAATGCGCTTTCGAATTGACGGTTGAGTCAAAAGACTGCGTTACTCTTATTTGCGTCTATGGCGAGCAGATTTACAGAAAGCACGAGCGCTGCATGGAATTTCAGCTTCCTTCGTGTGGCGCTATCTCTGACAGTCGGTTTTACGAGGCAGTCTTCTACTTCCTTGGAGGTTCTCGTGCGGTTTATTTTTCATCCGCTTTTATGGCGACAGTTCTATCGATGTAGTTCTGCGAAATCTTGAGGCCGTCAACGTCGGCGATAGCGCTCTCGCACGCAACTCCCCCTACACTTCTTGATTGCTTTACGCATCCGGCTACTCCAACGTTTTCAGCGCCGCATCCCATCACCTACTTCCTTCCCACCTTATCACAAACGGTCGCTGGGCTGATTACGCCGGACTTCCGCATTATATGGTAAGATGTGCGACCAGCCATGCGTGAGACACGAGCATGATTCACGCCTTCCATAGAACCCTAACTCCCTACCGGTTGGATAGAACTTCTATACTCCCCCTTCAACTTTCTCTGGCCCTGCAATCAAGGCTAGGCAGGAAAGGGAAGGAGGCGGTCCTTTCTCCTAGTGTCCCGGGGAGTGGGCTACCTCATACCTAGCGACCCCGCATCATCTCTGCAAGTTTACCCCTTCAACCCTACGCACCCCTAGCCCGAACAACGAACAGCCCACTCACTCTACTAGACAAGGTTACAAAGGCCCGTCTCTTTGCCTTTCCGGCCCAGCCTTGGCTACAGAGCCGCACAAAGGTGACCGGAAGCATAAACAGTGCTACTTCTACCGGCATTGCGCGCAGCCCTTGTTTCTCCCATCTCGCCTAATGTTCTCGCTACGCCTATGACGCTGGAGATGAGCGACCGCACACTTCCCTACATTTCTACCACTCGTCACGCTCCCACCCCAGAAGTGGTTACTCCACCTGGCTATTCCAACACTCTCAACAAAACGCATTCAGTGATGCTGACTCTCGGTGCTAACGTCTGTACAGCGGCATAAATGGCACTGGTAGCCCACACCTCTAGCCCCCAAGACTTAATGAACATTGCGACTGCCATCAGACTTTTGTACCTGTAATACTGTCGCTGCAATTCCCTTTATCTAAAGAACAAATGTTCAGCCACATTTTTACATATTTTCTAGCTTTGAAAACGGTAAATTGTTAGTTTCTAGTAGCTTCAATTTTTGGGCTCTGTTAAATACCCTTAACCCATTAGGGACCATGGTACTTTTAGAAGTAGAGTTAAAATTTTACATATTTCAGACCAATGATTGAATGTTGCTTTTCAAGTGGGTCATGCTTTCCTCACCAGGGGATAGGCCGACGCCCCTTAACTATGAAGGCATGTTTCCCGTCCTCAGTGTGTCATCTCTCCATAGAGAAAGTTCAGGATAGTTGCTTCTCACCTAGCCGCAGTGGTAGTCGCTTCCTTGTATATTTCTTGCGGCCGCGTTGTTATACATATCATCCTAGTTTTAACTACACAGCAGCACAATAGAGAGAAGTGAATAGTCAATGCTTTGAATTTCTACTACTTTTCACTTCTTTTGCGCTATGATGAAGTATATGCTGCTGTACATTTACTGTACATATGCTGTACACTTGCTGTATGCAGTACTCAAGAAGTACTCTGGTTTAGGCTAGTTGGTGCATAGCTTTTTTGATGATGTCAGGACAGCGCGAAAACAACAAGGACAAAAGAGGCACATGAACCAAACGAGGCACCAAGCGCCTGTCCTGTTGTGTTCGTGTGCCTCTTTTGTCCTTGTTGTTTTAGCGCCGTCCTGACATAAAAAAAGGTATGCTGTACATATGCTGTACATATGCTGTACATGTATGCTGTACATATGCTGCACATTTTCTGTACATATGCTGCTGTACGCTTGGTCTTTCTGTGTGTACAGTGGCGCCTATCTATTCTAGGAGATAGTTCTTATAGTTCCTTGCAATTTTTCTTTAAGGAAACCGTTCTGTTTACACAGGGAGGCCTTAAAGCTTGTTTTACTTCTCGCTAGCTATCCTGAATATGTTGATATCATTTTAATTGGTTGCAATAAAGATTTGGTTATAAGAACTGGATGTGGTGCAGTGCAAATGGTTAGTGTTATGCATTTCACGCATACTGTGGAAAGTCCTCGAGTTCGGTAAAGAAACCTGCGGAAGCGTGTGCTCTCCTATCGTTGGCTATATTTTAGCCTAAGGGAACCAAGAACCTCGTGTTTGGCGCTCTTTGGCCTAAGATGCCCTTACACCATAAAAAACTAGCATCATCATCATCATCATCATCGTGTCATTGCCTGCGGTAATTTAAACGCTTAGTGACCATTTCGTCTCTTTTGGTAACTTTTTTTACCAGCAGAGACAATCTAACACACCGCCGGAAGAGATTTTGGGCTGCAGTAACCGTTCGCCTAAACTGCCTGAAGAAGGGTGCAATCGGCCAAAATAAAGAAGTGAAATAGAAGCCGCGAGGATCAATTGGCTGTTCTTTCAATCACGTAGGTTACGTGTTTATACTGAAGTGTAAGGACAAGAGTGCAGTCACTATGACCAGCGATAATGACAGCACTTAGACAACATGATTTGAAAAGCGGTAATCGCCTACAGCGCAAGAAAAACTACACTTTTGGCAGCCAAATCTTTTTTCTTTTTACAATACTCGCCTGGAAGGTGTCGCATTTCCGGATCAAGCTATCAGCTGCTATTAGATTGGGATCAGAACCAAAAGTGGTGACAATTGTCGACACGAAAGCTAGAATTTGCAAATGTGAACGCCTGGACAATGTACCACATATCTGGAGAAAAGCATGCTGACCATTTTTGCTTTCGTAAGAAAGGTTACTCGTCATTTTATACGTCTTGAGGTGCAGCGACCAGCCGTTCGCATGCACTCCGGCTCACTCGCCTCTCATGCTTCTTTCACAAAGGAGAATATTTTATGCTCAAATTAGAGAAACAACAATGTAGCCAATACACCCAGAAAAGATTCGTGAGTGCCTGCGAGAAGTGTCATATCAACCTGTGCAAAAATCAGGAATATATAAAAAAATCATACCGAGAAGTAGAAGTGGCGCGAAGTAGCCACTTGTGCTATGGGGAAGGCCCAGCGTACATAAAAAAGTACACCACTGTAACTTCTAAAATAACAAAGAAATCTTGAGGAAGTTTTGTAAATCTGTTTCGCATTATAAGACAGCATTATGTGCGAAAAATGGAAACAAAATGCCGCCGTTAGATTTTTCTTGGTCCTTAATGTTGGTTAAAGAAGCATCCCGGATATCGCATATTTATCTCATGACTTAACTCCATATTTCACGAGACATGATAGACTGTTCATTTATTTTGTTCACGAATTGGCACCCTGATGTTACGTTTCTGGATAAGTGAGCACTAAGAAGACTTCGGCGGATATCTATCCATTTTGCCAAAAAAAAAATTCACTTTAAAACTTGATCCATTTATTGAGCCCGTTTAAACATGGTGCAGGGTCATATTTACTTATATCATGGTCTGTGATGCGCCGGTAGTAAAATTGGCCTGAAACTATTTAGTGCTGCTATAATTTATAGTGATGTCTCCTTATTTTGAGACAGTCTCCGGTGCACTCGAAAGAATTACACTGAGGTCGCACCAAAGAAGCATTCCGTTTATGTCCTTACAAAAAGAACTGTTGGCGGCCGTATGACCCCGTGAGGTTTTTTGTTGATACGACGGTTCAGCCTGCGGTAGAACCATATAAAGCATCGCCATGCACAACTGCTCCAGTCGACGACGTCTCTTTTCGGAGGAAAGTGTGCATTGGTGCGTATTACGTGCGCGATTCAATCTCCGTAATTCTTGCAACTGCGAGATGTGCTGCATTTCGAGCTTCGATGGCGTTACTTGAAGGACACTGCAAAAGTTGATGGCGAGATCGGTGCACTGTGACAGGAAGGCGCTTTCGTTTTTTTTTCTTTATTAAGATCCGCATACCCCAGTCAGCTGGGAACCGCAAAGCACCTTGGGATGAGTTCGACTCCGAGGCCAACACTTTCACCATTTGAAAAAGAATAGAAGAACAGTGAACGCAGTAATGGCAAATTATAGTCGGCATGATTTTTATACACACAGAAATCCGCGTGCATTTGTACGGATTTCAATGATTTTACAACAATGGGCCCAATGTAATAGAATACATATTTATCCAAACATAGAATAAAAGCAAAAGCTTCAATATTTATAAATATAGAGGCCATAGCACGAAGCGGGTTCCAGACACGGGCGCAGAAAAGCGCGTACGTTTTTTTTTGAGGCACAAACTTTATGCCCATAATTGTTTAAATTTCCGCCGTATTTCGAGCTTCAGTTCTGTTAGTATTTTGTGCAGTGCGCTAAAGCAAGCCATGTAGATTATAAATAGATGAAAGAAATTTATGGCCTAAAAGAAATTCTACGTCTTGCAGCGTATTTCTGTAAAAACAGCCTCGCTCTTTAGTGGCTGCTTTCCATATCACAGAAATTTTGTTGTTGTCTGTGACATTTGAACCAGCCTGTACAACGTACAACGTTTTCGTATGTTTCGACCAAGTAGTCTCCGCTGGTTCCGTGTGCTCCACATCATCTAGTGTATCAACGCGGCAGAAAACACACGGAATTAGGTGAATGTCAGACGTAACGAGCTCTTCTGTTTGACAGCATGAGACTCGCATTGGCTTCCGAATCGCTGATTAGAAGAAACAGTACGGCCAGAAAAAGCCGTTTCATCCACTGTAAATCAACTTATAATAACTAGGGGTATGCTAATAATCATTTCTCAAAGCAGAATTTAATACGTATACGGTATCTAGAAACGTAATCAAATAACTTTGAAAGAATGGCAAATCCCATTGGAATATGAATGAAATACTTTTAATGAATAAACTCCGGAGGAGCAAATATTATAACAAAACGTTTAATCGTGCGAAACAGCGAAGAGCTACTGGCAGCGCTTAAGTAATGCATTTGTCAAAAAACGCAACTGTTATCTCTACTACGGTACACGTAACATGAAGTCAATACATTAAATTTATGACAGTCATGTGACACATGCAGGTAAATTCATTTTATACTGATCACGGCAGCGTATAAGGTAGTGCTACATTTCGGTAAGTGGCGGCGCTTAAACCCTTATCCTGCGCGTGGTGCGTGGTAAATCTGCAGAAATAACCGAACATCTTATACATGAATGCGGCTGTATCCATCGGTACGTCTGTGCAGGCACAGTTAGTGTCCCTGAAGCCCAAAGGTTTATAGATAACAAAGACCATGCGAATGAACCTGCGGTAGATGTTAGCAGAAAGAATTGGGAGGATTGGTGGCTCAAAAGCAGGCGGTGACGTAAGGTTGCAAGTTCAGGATTAAAAAGTATTTTAGAAAACAAACGGCGAATTTATTTATAATACCTTTAGGTTTGGCGGATTGCTCAAAGAAATACCAAGAGGAAAAAAGCTCAGCATGCTAGCAACTGCCACCACCCTCTTTCAAAGGGGACGCTCCTATCTTTTGTTCTTTCAACCCCCGACGTGCTGACCGATTAGTGTAGGAGTACGTCATGCTTTTCAAATTGTAATCGCAAAAGCTACTCCGTGTCTTATTAGAAATTCTTGCCAATTATTGAAAAAGTACTAAAACTCTAGGATACGTTTGTTTCGTTTCGAGTCATTTTGAACATGCAGTATTCTATTCGTTCAGCGAATCATATAGAACGATATTTGACTTGCTACTAAAAAATTCCAGTCATTCACCCGCCCCTAATACTAACTAGCCCTCTGGTTGTACTCTGCTTGCACACGCGCTTTCAAATAACAGTCTCTTTATTGGAACAGTCTGGATGCACCAAGCGGCGCCATTTCGAACACCTCAATGCTCACGACATTCTGTGCTCCGCGTGTAACAGAATGTAGGCTGAGAAAAAAATTATAAGCGCGAAGAGCTAATATCAGTAGCAGTGTTAACTAAACACGAAATATGCGCACCTAGGCTGAAGAATAGCTAAATTTGGACGTCGATATTTTAGTAAGCCTGATCGATGCTTTGAAAACAGCGCATTCTCCACTGGAAATTTCCATACGACGAGATCCATAATTCGATATGTTACGATAGGAAATTTTATGGAGTCAGTTAGGAGCACATGGAACCGGGATGGACTATATGGAAGCGCATATGGAAATATGCGGACTCTATATGCAGTCTTGATCATTGTATGGAAATCGTATAGAAACTAAGTGGATTGCTTATGGACTCCATACTGACAAAATATAGATTTATATATTTTTTTCATACATTATGGACTCTATATTCCCATAATTTTATACGAGTGGTTCACATGAAACGTTTCAGTAGGGATTCGCGTTGCCACCGTAAGGTCCGCGCATTTCGGCCCCATGCAACAGCTTTATATTTTAAACTCATTCCAAATTTTTATACCGCAAGGTTCACTTTTTGCCCACCACATGTACGTCTCTCGGCTCTAGTTATGTTTTCATGCTCGATGAATCTATGAGCTTCTTACGCAACGAAATCGACGCTCGGTATTTTTATTCTTTTATTCTTATCAGAAAAATCGCGTTTCCATATACATTCCAGACCACATGCGTTTACAGCACACTAAGAATGATGGGCCTTTCCTACGTCATTCCATGCTTGTCTGCTGAATATGCGATTCTGGAAAACCTTCTTACCCGTCGGTCCCAATCTGCTCAGCATAATTGCGCTCAATCCGCCGATGGTTATTCCGACAACCATGCGCTCTGCCTGCGGCCAAAAACAAAGATAAAAAATAACTGGCTTTTGTGAGCCCGGTTTTTTATTTCAGCTACGCAATTACTGGCTAGGCTCGCGTGAAGCATTCTCATTGAATATTATGGCCTTTTGCCAGCATCAATATACTCGCTTGGAATTCTACTACCATTGGTTAGTGGGCTTCTGAAGGGTTTCAGTCTGAGAAGCAGGCGGGTTTAGGCCGATCTTGGCCACAAAATATGAAGCATATGGTCCTTTTAAGACATTCTGTTCACATTAGGTGTCCAACTACCGTCATTGCGGCCGTCAGGTGGCTTTCGATTCGGGCACAAGTGCCGGGGAAACCCGTCTTCGAATTTCGAAGAGGACGGTGCAGAGGTGTGTGCCGAGCGGTGTGCGGCGCAGCTGTGTGTGTTTCCGGCTGTTCTCTTTTTTTTACATATGGTTGCATGGTATTTGCGTTTAGAGATTTTTCTTAGCGCCGTTATACACATTCGGTTAGTTCCCAAAAACTATACCCGCCCGCTACAAAACAATTGTGAAGAACGCCACACATTACATTTTCTGAACTTTCATCGGACATCCGCTCGACCGTTGTCACTTCTGCGTGACTGTATTTATTATTACATAAAGTATCGCAAAAATACCACACAAAGCCTTAACTTTTGAGTGACATCCTAATCGTAGAGGAGCCGGTTATTGATTTGAGTCAGACGAGGGAAAAGTTCCAGTGTTTGCCGTTATTGAATTGAATTGAAAATTTATTTCTCCACACACATTACAGTGGAAAAAGGGGACACTGGGCAAAAAGCTGCATAATGCAGCTTGAAGTAGCACCCAGTGCCCAGTTTGCTGGAGCTTTCATTTCGGAACTTATCCACCGTTGGGGCCTGGTGGTTGTGGCATCATGCTGGTTAGCACGAGTCGGAAGATTGGAGCTTGGCTGCTGAAGGAGGCAGAATACTAGAAGAGCTGCGTGTTGTCGTTGTGACATACGTTAAAGAAACTAGGGAAGCCGAAGTTAATCAGGGGGCATTCATTACGGCATCCCTGGAAACCGTGTAAAGCCAGACGCATGACTCATTCATTTCAATCGGTAATTGGTGTAGAGTCTGCGGAAAAGACGATTTTTGAAAGCAAATATAGAAGCACGAGAAAGCTGTATAATCGTTCCTATAGTAGGATACAGCTAAAAAAAAACAGCAGTTGGTAACCATCAGTCATGGTCCACGGCGTCCTGTGTTACTCCGCTGAACAATATCAACAATAAACGGAATCAGCTTTTTTTGTTTGAACAAGCTAGAGGCAACGGAATTCAAGAGCTTATAATTTCGTCTTGGGGTTTGCCTCTGGTTTAGGTAGCAACATAAGTTTTAGCATTGGACTACTTTTATCGTGTACGAATTCTATGTGAAGGTCCTGAATGTGGGCGGAGCTTCAGGGCAGACTTAAATTATAGCCGACTAAAGCTCCCACGGCCGCCGCTACTTCCTGACTTTGGGACTTTGACTTTGTGACTTCGCCTGGCACTGAGTACACGACGTCACCCCGTCAATTCTGTTTGTTGGTATATTGCAATGGTTTTCTATGGGCTTTCGATATAGTTGATGTTCGCGCAGAAAGTTTTCTATAGGTCAGGCTTTGCAGCGGGGATAAAAATCTACCATGATATTCACGACGTTAGCGCAGTATCTCTCTGGACTGTCTAGTTTTTTTCATTTTAAGTCTCAGGTATCCCATTAGAGTTATGCGGTGTTCGCTACGGGCGGCCAATAGATGACGCTAGTTACTAAATGTTCTGGAAAGCCGGGCATGAGTAAACGTAATGAAATAAGGGATTAATTGCTCACTCGAATGCACCAAAGCGCTACGAAACGGCTACAAAAAGGCTGTACATCTGTCACTGCAATTTCATACGTGAAAAAAAAAATAATTTTGATACGGGGATGGAGCCCGAGACCGCCCCCTGTCTAGAGCAGTCTCTCTGCCTAAGCTAACGAGCATGTCCAGCATATCGATGGCATGGCTCATGGATGGCATGGATGGCGTGGAAACCGAATGAATCAAAAGCTCTAAACGAGAGCGATATTTAGGTCAGATGTGCTTAGGGGAATCTTGAACATCCAGTACGATTGAAATACGAGATTACTCATTCACTAGCATCCGCTTAAGCGCTACGAAGCCCAGGATGCTCCAGGTATATTTTGTAAGGCGCCTTCTACCACTGCGTAATGAAATCAACGTTTCACCTGAAGCTGCACGGAAATTTTAATATATAGTTATATATTTTTTAATCTCCCAATGAGTAGGAGTAAAATCTTTGGGGTAATAATGAAACATACAACCACGACGATTGATATTTCGTGTACAAGATGCAGCCGGCTACTGTTTGTGGTCCGACCATGGAATTTTCGCTAGGAATCTGCTCCTCGTGGCGCTTCTGTAATTCTTAACGTCTAGAAACATGCGACAACCTCTTGTGTCAAAGAAAGCGCATCACAGCACAAATGTTTGGCACAAGCGATTCGTGCAGGTAAAACATCAAGCGAGAATGGCACTCAGCAACAAGGAGCAGCTGAATTTTAACGTGGGAGAGAAGCGAACTTTGCAGATAAAGACTGTTATACGCAGACACAGGGGTCAGGAGAGAAGATTATAAGATCCGCGAATGCGAAAGCAGGCGAACTACCTTGCATGCATAGGTGAGCCCAAACCTTAGAATAATAAGAAGTTAAACATTGCTTTTTAAATTATGTGCTTTGTGAAATTGAATCAGAAAAGCATAAGGAGATTAGAATGTTATTTATGGTGGAGCTTTTTGTAATGTCTGAACACACCGTTATGAAATAATACAGCTGAGTGCCCATAAAAATCGTATATAGATTTCTATAGATATCTTATAGAATGTTTTGTGTACCTATTCACAATTCCTTTCGTCTATTCATAGTCTATACACTGCCTATAGACAAAGGTCTGCTGAAAATGTCAGTATATTGCGTATAGAATTTGTATTATCTATAGAATATGTATTTTTCTGCAGGCAGTCTATGAACTTTATCCACAAAAGTCAATGACAAAACTGACTACTTTTTTTTAAAGGCATGCGCTTTTTTTTCGTACCACTGGTATGGAAAGGTCGACTATAGGATGTCTTATATATTCGGATTACTTCCGCCTCTTGATAAAGTCTTATTAAGGTCACCCCGTTTTGTATTTTGGGTGCTAATTTTAATTTTATTTTAAACGCCCGGTTATAACAGTATTTTAGTGTCTAGACATATGTGTTGTACTCTAGAATTTTGTTCTTGTGTAATCGGCAGAGGCCAGGGGCAGAACTTGTCGTTTCATACATGGCAGTGTCAGGTCATGATGGTTATTGTTAAAGTAATAAATTGTGGCTCCGCCCCATACAGGGTTCTCTTATCCCAATGTAATTTCTGTCGTAGAGCTTACTTATACTAGGTTTTTCTTTTTTAGACGAAATATAAGGAGCGAGGCACAAAACTATAAATCTGTTCATTTCAGAGTGCCGTTTGCCGGCATTACCACGATAGGTGGGCGCGCAAATGTCACGGGTACTGTCCTGCGGTACGCTACAGTAAGTCTAGAAAAAATATGGTTCGAGAGAGTTGACCGCCATCTCGCACACTTGCCTGACTCTTGACATCCTCATGCAGTTGCGACGCTTAAGAACCGATTATATATGACACAGAAATTTCATCACCTTTGTCCATGAAGTAAAATACTGTCAATATTATCGCAGTGTAGCGGCGTTTATCAATGCGCTGTAAAATAGTTAAAACAATGGTACAGGCAGGAACGGGATTCGACTCACGTTCGTGCCATGTCTTTACTTGTTTTTATTTTCGGCACTGAAACAACCAAGCTCAAGGAGGATGATCGCAGGCACGCGTGAAATCATTCTCAGAATATCAATGACTTCTTCAGACGATATATATGCATCTGAGGGTCTGTGTTTATTTTTGGTGTGGAGTAGCCGGCCTTGTGATGCTGTGCGGGCAATGTGCTTTCAATATGTTGAAATGACCTACGGCACAAAAACTTCTAGGCTTGTACCCTTTCTCTCTGTGCTCTAGGCGGTTAGGGCTGGGCAATTTTATGTTTACTTCTTTTTTTAATTATTTCTTCTTTCTGCTCACATTAATTTATAGCGTAAGGTTATGCTTGAACAAAATGTTGTCAATTGTAGAAGCTGTGCTGGAGAAATAAAAGGCCATCTGTTCGTACACAGATCATTTCCGACTTCATTATCATATGATATGTTGTGACATTTTTGGTCAGATTTAAATCAACTGAAGAGCCTAAATTCTTAATGCAAAAAAGACGAACTGCGCAACAAGAACACGGACGAAAGGGAGGCAGACACACACTAACGCAGACTTACAACTTTACTAAAGGAAGGAATACAATGCAAATATATATAGCGATCCCAACGCACTTCAAATCTGATCAATATGGCACGTGACAATCTGCCCAGGCGATAAACAGACCACACAAGAACCAACGCTTACAAGATAATCTTATACCGGGCCGGCCCTTTCTATGAAAACAAAAAGCAAAGGAACGCTTAGCGACAGTGCACTCTTGAGAATTACGCGTTCTCCAAAGTAAGAAAATTCAAAACAAAACCACACCACTGTAGCCATCTGATACCACTGAAGCTCGAACCGCTTACAAGCGCAGGTGCTGACACCAAAACCAAGAGACGAAGCACACCCCCTTTTGAAAGCAAACAAAACGGGAAACAAGAACAACCACATCGGTTATCGTCAAAATCAAAAAAACAGTGAAAAAAGGCACCAGGTCAAAAGGGTAAAAACGCCATGTATCAGCTCAAGAAGCTACGTCACAAAAACAGTGAAAATAGGCACCGAGTCAATTAAAAAACAAAAAGATGAAAGACGGGACAACAGTTTAAGACAACAACGGTTTTAAAAAAGGGGGAGGGGTGAATGAAATCCGAAGCGTAGGAAAACATCTCAAACCATGACAGAACCGAAACAAAACTGAGATCGCTAATCAAATGAACAACGAAAGCATCAAACGCAATCAGGAGGCACTGCTCAATCACCAGGGCACAAACAGGCCACTAGGCTACACATGCCCCAGCAAAAACGAAAATTCTTTGGATGATAAGGAAATGGAAGCCTTCCATAAGGAAATGGAAGCCTTCCATTTCCTTATCATCCAAAGAATTTTCGTTTTTGCGGGGGCATGTGTAGCCTAGTGGCCTGTTTGTGCCCTGGTGATTGAGCAGTGCCTCCTGATTGCGTTTGATGCTTTCGTTGTTCATTTGATTAGCGATCTCAGTTTTGTTTCGGTTCTGTCATGGTTTGAGATGTTTTCCTACGCTTCGGATTTCATTCACCCCTCCCCCTTTTTTAAAACCGTTGTTGTCTTAAACTGTTGTCCCGTCTTTCATCTTTTTGTTTTTTAATTGACTCGGTGCCTATTTTCACTGTTTTTGTGACGTAGCTTCTTGAGCTGATTCATGGTGTTTTTACCCTTTTGACCTGGTGCCTTTTTTCACTGTTTTTTTGATTTTGACGATAACCGATGTGGTTGTTCTTGTTTCCCGTTTTGTTTGCTTTCAAAAGGGGGTGTGCTTCGTCTCTTGGTTTTGGTGTCAGCACCTACGCTTGTAAGCGGTTCGAGCTTCAGTGGTATCAGATGGCTACAGTGGTGTGGTTTTGTTTTGAATTTTCTTACTTTGGAGAACGCGTAATTCTCAAGAGTGCACTGTCGCTAAGCGTTCCTTTGCTTTTTGCTTTCATAGAAAGGGCCGGCCCGGTATAAGATTATCTTGTAAGCGTTGGTTCTTGTGTGGTCTGTTTATCGCCTGGGCAGATTGTCACGTGCCATATTGATCAGATTTGAAGTGCGTTGGGATCGCTATATATATTTGCATTGTATTCCTTCCTTTAGTAAAGTTGTAAGTCTGCGTTAGTGTGTGTCTGCCTCCCTTTCGTCCGTGTTCTTGTTGCGCAGTTCGTCTTTTTTGCATTATGATCAACCAACTAGCCCGACAAGTCCTGCTAAATTCTTATTCGCCTTCGATCTTAATTTTGAAAAAAAATGTCAGATTTAGTATAAAACTTCTGCGATGAAAATTTTAGAGTGAATGATGTGCTGAATCTATGACATCATAACTTGTATCGTATAGATTTTGTAGCCACTTATGCAAAATGTTAGACGCGTGCGCGACATCCTTGAGTAGAGCCCAGTCGCGTAGTGTTTTATAGTGAGATGCAGCCAGCAAGAGGCGTAAAGCAAAACTTTAATCAAGTACGTGGCAGCTTGGAAGCTCTGCACGTGCGTCGAAATTCCTGCCAAATTCCGTTTTGTACCGAGGAGCACCATAATTTTTGCCGAGGTAAAAGATTTTCAACTGCATGCCATAAATGCTCTCAAAACCATGCCCATGTATCATCGAATGGTGCTGTAAACCTGAGAGGACCAATTCCTTACGACGTAAAATCACAACTTATTTTCACAAAACACTCAAAATCGAATTACGTGCTCCACCACATAGATGTGACCACATTTCAAGATTCTTTACACATCCTTCGAAGCAAACCTAGCGCGCATGCAAATTTGACGCTGTATCTGGAGACACTGTAAGCAGAAGTTCGTTAAAATATTGCCGGCTGTACTCTTGCCCTTGAGATTAATGCAGCTCTGTCTTCCGCATACCAGAAAGCCCACAAAACTGACCAGTGACGACGTCTGGCGGAGATCCGCTTGAATATTGCGTTCGTGTCACGCACTGTTTACGACCCCACGGTCTAAGAGAAAGGC
This sequence comes from Amblyomma americanum, assembly GCF_052857255.1. Classification (NCBI taxonomy): domain Eukaryota; kingdom Metazoa; phylum Arthropoda; class Arachnida; order Ixodida; family Ixodidae; genus Amblyomma; species Amblyomma americanum. Next base: position 105,541,658 of record NC_135502.1, on the reverse strand, counting down.
AGCGGGCGGCTATGTAGGCCCAGACACAAATCAAAGCAGCAAAGGCATTTCGGGCCACTCTCGACGCCGCTTCGGTCCGCGGAAGAAAAAAAAAAGGTCGCCTCCCTTCAGTGGCCTTGGCGAAACGGCCAATGACGGCAGAAAGAAAAAATAAAGAAAAAGTGCAAAGCAAGAAAAGATTCTCCTAAGACGATTCTCGGGACAGGGGATGAAAATGTTTATGTAATTCGTTGCCATGGCAACTGAAGATGTTCATCCCCTAGTCTCTTTCGTACGAGCGAAGAGACCGTGATCTCTGCATCCGACTTCCCCTAGAAACAGAAATAGAAAATTCAGGAAGGCGGTGCCTTTGTCCGCTTTTCTCTGCTTTCTACCGTTTTTACATCCTCCGTCTTCCGACTGCGTGTCTAGTGTACAAAGGTCAAAAGGGGATAACGCCGGTTGTTGCTTTAAGAGCGTAGAATAAACTCTTCACTACCAAGTCTGCAATCAAAAGTCTTCTCTCTTTGCGACTGTCTCGAAACGCTAAAGCAGTACCTGTCGCTAGAGCTAAATAACGCGGATGATAGGAGTCGCTTGGAAAACAGCAGATTCAATTGAGGTAATGTTGCACAGCAAATAACTTACTAATGCTATGTTATGCTCGTAGTGGTCCCCGTGAAGGAACAGGGCTCAGAATTTTCTGCGGCAATAGCGATGTATTTTGCATGTTGAGCTGAACTAATCAAGCGAACTGAAAGTAATAATTTGCGCTCACGTTCCTAGATAGGCAATTTCGTGATTGTGTTCATAATTAGTGAGTGCGGAAGTGGCACAGGAAAACAATTAGTGCCAGTTATGTAAAAACGCCGAAAAATGCGAACACTACTGCTGAAAATAACCCTTTTCTTATCAGGCTACGTGTTGAACAAATTAATTCATATGCATGCGCTGGTGCTGACCGAGCGCCTTTTACACTTTGGATAAAAAATACTGGAGTGGACACTCAAGCTCCGTTTTAAGGATACGACGCGATAGCGTAGTGGGTTTATTAATGAGGCTGTATGTGAAATTGGTCATTCTGGACTTCACACTCATACATCATTGGGAGTCACCATATCCCTCCTGGAGTAGTGGTGGAGCAGTTAAGCGATGTGCCACTGCCCTGCGATGGCAGGTGCTGCCACCGGCAGGGCTTGTGTGACCCAGATTGCTGTTCCCAAGCGACCAATAATTAATTTAACTGACACCAGGGACTGTGGCCAGTTCGCTCACGATCTGGTGAGCAGGTTTAGTTGAATTCTCCGAGGAATTTTTGTTCACTACGCCGACGACGCTGGGTCTCCTGTAAAACGGGATCTTTAAAGTGATCGGTTTAATAAGATGGGCGAGCAGCACACCATATACTCCGTGGTGATCGAGACCGATCTATCTCGTCTCTAAAGTAGGACAATGAGCCTTAGTTAGAACCAGAAAGACAATGCTCTTCTCAGTATCGATTTTCTGCTTCTTTGTTGTTTGTCATATATAAAGTTTCAAAAACAAAACTTCCGCTTGAAGAGCGGCTTTAAAAATATCACAGTACTGTACACTGCATATTAGTGCCTTTGCAAGGTAAAAGCAAGCAACCAATGCTTGAAATGCATCAGTGCGTTTTGAAATAGAGCATGACTGCGGCATGGCTGCGCTCTGCCCTCAGTATATTTGGAACGATCAACATTCGAGTGATAAACAATGCATGATAGTCTCCAGTGTCGAAATGCAAGAGCATTACAGAGTTTCAGGGCCACAACTCTCAGGTATATCTGTTGCCTCCACCTTGCCGCCTCTGTTGTTCTTCTCTCCATCATCTCCTCTTTCCCTGGCGTTATTTCTCGCAGTCTCCAATAGCCTAACCCGTTGTCCAATATAACTGCTCCTGTCGTCAGACCTGTATGCCACCTTCGCTCTCTTGCCGTTTCATCGGCTACTTATGTCCTTACCACTCAGCTATCTCTCTCGGACCTTCCGCTTCAGTCGTTTGCGCACTTCTCGTGCTCCAAGCTTCAACTTCCGGTGCCGCACTTAGAGTAGGGCTTAGCGTTTACCGCGCTTTAGCGCTTTAGCACGTCGGCTTCCGGTCTCCGGCGCCAGCCTCGCTTGCTACCGAAGACTGATATCGTCACTTCATTGGGATAAGCGATCGATAGAGTTCCCGGCAGAGCCAAGATATCGTCCCTCCGATCATCACTATCGAGCCTGTCAAAACCTGGCTGATCCTCGTCGGCCGAAACCATTTGTTCTTTGCCTAAGGATCTATCTAGCAGTTCGAGCTCACTTCGAAGTCCAAAAAGAATTTATTTTCCCTGTTCTACTTTGCGCTGCCTTCACCCCTTTCCATGTTCTTGTTTTTTTTTCTCATGATAAAGTTGAAACCTCTGCCCCAATGTAACTCTCGCTCTCAGTAGGGCATACAGCAGACCACGATCATGCGCACTATGAGCGACCCCTGGCGAACTGTACTGATTTTATTGTAATCACTATTACTGTGTGCGTTGCCCAATAAACTTGGATCTTGAAACTGCCACTGGTATGTGCATGCCACTTGATCTGATTATAACCACGTTCATAAAAAGACTTCAAAGTGATTAACAGACTTGAAATCACATTGTCAGGGACTAATATATCCCCGTGAATGCAAGATTCCAGTGGCATCGACGGAAATTTTCGGGCGATCCCGGCCACGGTGGCCGAATTTCGATAGACGCAAAATTCTAGAGGCCCGTATACAGTGCGATGTCAGTGCACTTTAAAGATCCCCAGGTGCCTGAAAGTTCCAGAAGCCTTCTCTACGGCGTCCCTCATAGCCTGAGTCGCTTTGAGAAGGTAAACCCAAAAGAAACCATAAACGAAACCGAAATTATCGGATGACAGCGCTGACAGAGGAAATCATAAGTGGCCAGTGTGTTACTTTTAGGAAATTTCAGGATTCAGGCTGTCGCAAATTCTCAGGCGCACAGCGGCAAGAGTTTTGCCGCTTCGGTGTGCGGGGAAAAAATAAAGCGCGGGCTTATAAATAGTTCGTAGAGCCATCCATCTTCAAAACAAATTTGAGCCGTTATTGACTCAGACGCACTGAAATTATCGTTAAGAACCAGAATGCCGGTACACGTTCGCGATTTACATTTAACGAGGTAAGCATCTGAAACAAACTAGGCTGCTTGGTGACTCTTTAAAGTACGCTGGTCACATTGTTGGTGTCGTCGAACATAGCGAAGTACGAAAGCGCTGCAAAAGACGCAAGAAGGCAATCTCTATTTAATGCAGCGCAGAATTAATTGGTTTGGGAACTGAAAATAAGGTTGAAAATTTCATAGCCTCCAGCTAATGAAGCAATTTGCGACTCTGTGTTTAAAGAAAGCTGCTAGCTTTTGCGTTCTGCTGACATGAACCAGCAAGTAAGAGAAGTTTTTCACTTTACGTCTTTTTATCGACAAAAGCCGTCGACAGCGCCCTTTTGAAGCTTCCAGAAAATCTTCGTGATTTTGCTGACTAAACTTTTAACTTAATAAGCATGAAGTACTCCTGAACACCAAATTATACGCCCACACAACACGCTAAAATAAAAACTTAACCTGGTTTCTTCGTGTTTTTAATCAGAAGAGAGAACATGATTAGGGTAATGGAGTTTTCCGAGGGAGCACACGATAGGAACTTTGAGTTCCCTTCATAGTATCCCAAAGAAAGATAGCAGAAATAAGTGGTAAAAAAAACGTATGGAAGTGACTGATGAGAGTGCAAAATAAGCACAATTATTTTTAAATAAAAATTACGACGCAGAAAAGTGTTGCTTGCTTGAGCAAAGGCGTAGTTGAAATAAATTATTTCTTCTTGCATGCTACACCTGTACTAAAAGCTTCTACCTCTAAACAAAGAATAATTTCGCTTACTTTTCCGTCTTCTCTTCTTGCTAAAATAAAAATTTTAAAAATCTAAACAAATGTACCAAGGTTCTGATTCCTCGGAAGAAAGCTTTCAAACTTGGCCTTGAATTAGTTCATTCAAGACAACCTTTATTAGTTGTCCGTTATATTTGTGATACAGATATAACCAAAAAAAAACTACCCTAATGTGTTCAGAGCTGCTGTGCTGACGTCGCGTTTGGTTCGTATCAGAAAATTCGGTAATATGATAGAAGTAAAGTCCTAGTCCTTAACTGGCAATGTCGCCATAAGCTGCGCTTGAGGGCTCTTGGATTTGTTCTTGTTTTTCGAGCTCTATGGTCCAAGAAAGTTATTAATAAAAAGAATTTAGAGGTCTCAGGCAAAATAAACCAAATCTACAGTAATAATTGGAGGACGCTTAAGATTCGCCTTTAAGAGTGGAAAGCGACAGCGTGTTGCAGCGCTGCCGGGGAGTCCACGGAAAGCCATCGCCCGTTCGGCGCGACGCCTTGCCCGTTGGTCAAATCGCAGACTCATATTTACCCATGTACGCATGAGTGCACAAAGACACTTCACGAAGTGAAGGACCACTATGCATTCACTACGAATACTTTTTTATTGAGTTCGAACCAACGAGCTTTCGTGGCGTGATCTGTACGCGCGCACCTCGCAATCTGAATGACCTGTGTTCGATTCCCCGCCTCTTCACACAATTTTTTTTACGGAGGTTCTCGTGTTGCAACGTGAACAACGCCGGCACCGGCTTTTCTGCGAAACTGCTTAATGCTCTCGCATTAATATCAGCTGCAATAAAATAGACCCGGCTAGGTTGGCACAGTCATTGGCAAGCGTATATGCCACTTCATAAATCCATTCGCACACGCAATTACGCTGTCGCATTTAGCTTGTAAGAATCAAGCATTAGATTTGTTTAACCGTAAATGTAGCTGTTATTATCCCACGCCATCAGCTGAAATCAAATCTGACTCAAGCGAAGCGTTGACAGCTTCACGTCTTTTGTTATATTGTAGCCAGCATAAATGCTAAGCGCGAACCTTCCGTACACATGCCATTATTGACGGTAAATTGCGCAGCTGGGCTTCAACAAAAACATCGAAAGAACAAAGCGGAGGCTTTGCATCATGGCCTTCTATAAATCTTCAACGTCAAAATGTTTTCTACAATGTCTTAATACTGCAAGACAGAATACTACTTCAATGTTAAAAACTGTTTCTGAAATGTCTATAACTGTAAGACAGAGTACTGCAACTCAACCGAGACGAATTACTCCAAGTAGGAAAGCCGTTTGCGAGAGCTTAGGTAATTTAAGTAGGGTTAACATTACATATATTCTCAAAAAGAAGCATTGTCTCTTTAAAGCGAGTTCACATCGATTCAGTTAGTTTCGTTCGGATAGAGAGAAAAGGTCTCGGTAACAAGAGCAGATGTTTACAGCGATGTTTTCGCAACACTGGATCCAAAAAGCCTCTTCCGCTACACCTTGCGAAGCTGAATAAATGAACTCCAGGAATTATTTTCAAAGAGAAGATATAATGTAGATAATTAAGAAAGCATATATTTACCGATTTGTGCTTCACTAAAGGGAAAGTTACTCCCCTGGAATGTAATGCCAGAGCGGACGGCGTTGCTGCGGTGCAAATCTTTTTCAGCACTGGCAGCGTTTTTTCTAAGAAATAGATGTAGTAAATTTTAACACGAAATCATTATTTCAGCTTCAGATAAAGGAAAGTATAGACTGGTTTTCTTTATTTCGCAAGTAGTCTGGACTCGGATCATCACAGCTGGTTGAGTCTGTTCCTGTCTTGTGCACCTGGTGCGCCTCTAATTAAACCCAATTCAGCTGGTCCGCTCCAATTTAAATATTCATGTTTTTAATACCAGCTACTGATAGAACACTGAAATAGCATGGGAGTGCTAGTTTCACTGCGGGAAAGGTGTGGCGACCTGATGAAAACTTATTTGCATCTGAAATCACTGAGTGAGCACAAGACTACTATAAAAATTGTAAGTATGCACAGGAATAGATTGAAATTGGTGGAATTTTGGGGTGCTTCTTTTTATTAATCTCTTCGAATGGCCTTAATCAGCAGCAAATCTGAGCTAAAGGCGTCGAACGAATGAGACCAAATTACTATTTCTGCGCAAGCACAGTGTTCGACGAATTAATTATACTTTATGTATTGCAGCTGCAGTCGAGGTACCCGCAATTTTTCTCCCATCTGGTGTTCAGCACTGAGCTAAGATGCGCGTCTTAGCCCGAACAGCCTTATGGACGAAGACAAGTCGCAACTGAAACAGTCAATTTTTTTCCTTAAGTCAGGTTGCAGCCGTTTCTACTGCTCTGCGTATGCGTCGGGTGCTTAAGTAGTAAGGAGGCGGGCAAGCATCGCAGTAAAGTGCAGTCGTGAGGAACACGAAAGGGAATACATTTTCAGCATTAATTTATTGATTACCCCATAACTAATTTCGACACGCACAGTTTTTTTTTTTTTGCTGTCAAACTTGTTTGCCGCTTTGTGAACATTATGGAAATGGCATTAATATAAATGAAGAAATACCCAGAAAATACGCGATTCTGTGCAAAGCGTTTGTTCTCTTTACTATTTCTGGTGACTTTAAAAGCAACCGCGCAAAGCCAAAATGGATATTTTTAGTTTCAAAGGCAAAAATCTATGGCAATTGCCTGCCGTCATTTCATTTCGCTTGCGAGTCAACGTATACTGAAGCTGTCTAGGTATACGCAGTTTCAGAAGAAGATGTGGACGGGATTCGCTCGTACAGTTTCAGAATAAATCCTCATTTTCTCTAAATACACATAACAAGACCCGCCAGAGCCTCAAGGCGGCTCAGAATGCGCAGCGCAAGTGACAAAACAAAAATAGCTCAGTAAACGGCGCGTAGGCGAGACGATTAATAATGATATACGATACAAAATCTGCCAAAACCCAAGCTGGCACATTTAGAATTTTGTCAGCCTTTCATTCGGGTTCCTGATTTTTTTTATTGGTTTGGTTTATGGGGGTTTAACTTCCAAAAGCGACTAAAGCTATGAGGGACGCCGTAGTGAAGGGCTTCGGGAATTTCGGTCACCTGGGGTTTTTTAAGGTGCACTGGCATCGCACAGCACACCGGCCTCTAGGATTTCGCCTGCATCGAAATTCGACCGCCCGGCTGGCATCGAACCCAAGACTTTCAGGTCAGCAGCCGAGCGCGATAACCACTGAGCCACCACGGCGGCATTTTGTTATTCGTTAAACCTGTGAAAGTTAACAAGCACGAAAATTGTTACCATATGGTTTTGTTAAAATTTTGCAAAAGCCTCGAAAAAGGGTTTCAAATGGTGCAGCTAGGGGTTAGAGAGCCATCCTATTTTCAGCGCTACTATCATAGTTAGCAATTTTTGTTTTTGTTGCTTGGGATAATAGGTCAAACTTAGAAAGATCCACGAATATTTCTTGTATTGAGGACTTAACTTTCTCAAGCCTTTGCCACGAAGCCTCAGTTCTGTACGACATATGCGGTGTAAGTGCTATGAAAACTGTGAGCCACCAAGTTTTTTTCGCAAGTTTGATTGCAAACCTTTATTTCTTGTCGCCCTTCTCACGATGGCATTTTCCAACCATCTTCCTCGATAGGCCGGCATCCGCTATAGCGTTCACATCTTATTAGGCTGAAAGTGTGCTTTTGTTTAACTTTTTAAAAAAATTTCGCGCAGATGTAAAGTATGATTATTTTGCGTATAACTCATACTGCCAAGTGAAGGTAACAACGCTGTGAACAGAAGAGCAGACTGGCATGACACTATGATGAACTTCTTAATGAGCTGATATGCTCCCATAAAGAATTGAAAACCTCGCCGGTGGCGATTCCAACGAGTGCCCTTGGCGTTGTCGAAAAACAGAATCACCGCCACTCTCGGCTGCGCTTAATTTAAAGTTGACAAAGAACCTTCCGGCTACGGCGCGCAAATTTACCTCCACTGTCTCCAAGAAGGAAGAAGCAGTTCCGCGCAGGTGCAGCTTAGGTCACAAAGTGACAAAGACGAGTGCCGTCACCTTTGAGCCTTTGGGACTCTCCTCATGTCAACTTAATTAGTGATCTTGAGATGATGCAAAATAATTGCAACCGCGCAACGAGTATAAGTGCTAGCCGCCGACAGACCTTGGTAATTTCCGGCATATATTCCTTACACCAACATTGTGCAAGCTCACCGAAAAAATGCTTGCCACGCGACTGTCGTGGTGGCTTGAGCATTATGGTTTCTACCACCCCGCCCAAATTGGCTTTCGTACGTCCATAGGTACAGAAGATAGACTGCCTGTCTTGGCTTCAGCAGTTCTGACATCAATTCGCAGCCATAATGTAGGTACTGTACTAGCCATGTACGTTTAAAAGGCGTACGAGTACGATAATATCAGTCATGTTGCCAACCTGGAGTCGCTTGACATGCTGCATTTCCCCGTTAGAGTGCGCAATTTTGTTAAATCCTTCCTTGAGGCCCGACACTTTGCCATACGCATTAGTGGTGAGGCCGTCGGATCATTTGTGCCTCTTCGCCGCGTATCCCAGGTATCGGTGTTATCGCCAATATTATTCAACATTGCTTTTATCCCCCTTGCCTGGCGCTTATATGATGTCTCTGAGATTAAGTTCTTATTGTACGCTGACGACATAACGGTGTGGAGCACTCACAACGACCTGATGATTCAAGCAGGAGCCCAACAATCAGCCATAAATAATGCGTTGACTTATGCTTCTTCAATTTTTCTTCAGCTTTCAGTGAGCAAAACTACGTTCGTGTCAGTCTCCAACCGCTGGGGGAGCCGTAAACTAGCTACAACACCAATTCGTCTCCATCTATCAAGAACTCCAACTGAAGAAAGTTCGACCGTAAAAATTTTGGGCTTGACAATACACGAGTCAGGAACTGCTTGGCTTTCTCGGACTAAAAAGCAAGCAATTGATGCGTTGGGTCTGATTAGACGCATTGCTCCTAAATCAGGTGGAGCCCGCTCTCATGTTGTATGTCAGTTGGTGCGGGCGGTTGTGCAGCCGCGCATCGTTTACCAAGCCCAATTCCAGCATTTGACGAGGGATCAATGGGATCGTCCAGAAGCTGTTAATCGAGAGGCAATGGGGGCCATCACTTGCCTTCCCCGTATCATCGCGATCGTGGCGCTCCAAGAACATGCGCAACTGAATTCACTAGACGTGCTGGTGCTGCACCGACGCGATGCTTGCAGCCTAAAGTCAAGCCTTACACACACAACGTGTGCACTCAGGGCACATGCTTCATCGCACTCCATTCTACAGCCACTCCCTTCAATTCCCCTTCCTGGCGCTTTGTACAGCTAAGCGACAACAAACCAACTGATCTGCGTCGGCCATCATCTAACCGCGCGGCATCGTCGTTTCGCGACCGAATTACAGAACAAGACGCCAATCTGCCGCATGGCTCCATCGTTACAAACGTTGACACAAGCATCCAGGCCTGCGAAACAACAACGGCAGTTTACTGTCCTTTCAAGCCTGCCCTGAACAAAACGTCAAGGTTTCGCCTCTCAGAACCTCCTTCCCCCTTCTGTGCGGAGATGATTGCGGTTCAAGAGGCACTTTTCTCTGTGGTCGCCGTTCCCATGCTAACTAAGGCCAGCATTGCCATTCGCACCGACGCCATTCACGTCACACGCCTACTACGACGAGTCAGTCGGACCCCAGAAATCTGCCAAGACATCTATCGTCTAGCGGCACGCATCCCACAGCAAATCCATATTGAGTAGGTCCCGCGTGACCTCCTGAGCGCACAAAGCCGTGCAGATTCTGCGACCCGCCTTTCGACCCCAACCTCCTCTTTGCCTCCAGTCCTCACTCTGGATGACACCTACCTCCTTTTAACAAAAAAGGAACACCTCCGGCGCCGTAAACGTGCTCTAATCCCCCCGTGCGCAGTAACCGTCCCCCGTGGTCTTACCCGTGGAGAGGAGGTTACGCTTCGGAGGATAGGGGTCGGGGTTGCCCTAACTCTAGCTGTGACACGCAAGTGGCCGCAACTCCAAGATTTCGCCCCGGGTGTCCAGTCTGCAAGATCAGAGGAAGTGAGGTGGATATTCACCACCTGCTGTGGGTTTGCCCGGCGCTGAAGCCGACGAGAATTCGGCACCTGGTGGCAGTGGACCTCTCACTGAACAACCCGGATACATATATCGCTTGGACACAGGGGCCATATCATCGTTCGCTCCTTGATTTTATTAGATCAGCCAAACTTTTTCATTTTTTTAAACATCCTCATCATCCCTCATTTCATGCCTTTTATGCCCTGTGGCGATAAACATCGCATAAAAAAATAACTGCTATGAAGTCTAATCTCTGCCTCCAAACGCTAATATCGCGTAAAAAAATGTTTCGTATCGCCCTGTTAGACAAGCTATATCATTATCCCGCTCTACGGGATCACCTCATCCCCCAGCCAATTTACGTATCCCGCCGCATTGATCGTAATCACGAAGTCAGAATTGTGTCATGCAAGGCGAAATGGTTCTCACCGTCATTCCTGCCACGAACCTCACGTGACTAGAACGACCTCTCCTCAGAAGTTGCTGGCGTCGTAAATTATAAGCAGTTCCGCGTAGCATTAGCTAGCACTGTATATTCAGATGCTATTTAACATTCATGTAACCAACTGTATTTTCTCTCTGTTTTGTATATTTACCACTCCCACTTTGTAATGTCACTGGCCCTGAGGAGTAATGTAAATAAATAATTAAGTAAATAAATAAATAGTCAAACATTACAAGCCTCCGCGACCATTACCCTCCTCTTAATAAAGGCAACATCCTGATGCCTTATTGGGAAACAAAACCCAGGCAAAAAAAACAAACGTGACAAACCATCAGGGCTATATAAAAACCACATGGTTTAAAGAGAGAACCAATGTGCATCTGTTATGAGGAAATACGCGTGAAATTCGGATGCAAGACGAAAGGATTCAAAGCATTAGTAATGAGCGCATGGTGCGAAGTGATTTGCAACTTCATTAAGCTTCTCCAGTTGCTTTCACTAATCAGGGTTCATTGGTTCAGATAAAAATCAGCGCAGGTATAAATGTTCAATGTTAGGCCTATGAATACATTGTTACGAATACTTTTTATGCGTACATAAAAAGTTAATAGCACGAAGTTCCTAAGAAGCATTATAACTTATAAGAGAAATATGGAGTACTTGAAATACGGAGTACATGATATATGGAGTATTTGAGGAATATTTGAAACAAGTTTCCCTTGATGCTATTGTTTCGTACCGGCAAGGTCAGTCAAGTTTATTGATTACGCGCACATTACCGATGTCTACGGCTTCGGCCTTGTCGAAACTTTTACTATTGTCACACTAAATTTTAGATTTGAAGTCTGTCAGGTATAAGTCATGCTGTTTCTGCAAAAAAAGACCTGTTAAAAACTGCGTCGTAAGGGGCCTTATTCGTGCAAAAAATTTCGCCCGACAAATTTCTATATTTAGACGTATATGCAGCTGTTGCTAGTGCGTTCTCCGCACCGGCTGCTTGGTCGTCGTCATTTGGAGCGCCGAGAGTTCTTTGGCAGCAGTGTCCATGAATAGCATAAATTAACTTCCTTTGCCCGTGCGCTTCCTGTAAGCGACAAGTCATTAGGATAAACAGGAGAGAAGTTTTAAACGATGTTTGACGCTTACAGATGACGGCACCTGTTAAAGGAATTGACGTTGCCGGCCTAAAAAACAACAGGAATTGTGGGTTTTATACGGCTAGTGCCGCAGCACTGGGGCTAGCAAACTATTTACGCCGATAAAACAGATTCTCGTGCGGAGGACCATTGCCTCTGTCTAAGCTGATGCAGTCATACGCCACTATACCCATTTCGCGCATTTCAGCAAGACGATGATTAGGTGCATGGGCTGGAAGGAGCAGGATAATGAATTGAGGGACAATTACACGTGCGGGAGACAAAACGGAAGTCTTCCTAAGGAATGACAGAAGAGAATGGTCCCGCATGTCTAACATTGTTCAAAAAGCATTTTGAATGCTGCAAAATCGTGAGGTAATGAGATGCAAACATTGAAGGTAATGGTCCATTTTTTCGATGAGTAGCAAAATTATTGTTCTAAATTTTTTTCCATCGCTCGCATGGAGGAGTTAATACTGGCATAGAAAACCTATGCGGAACGTATTTGTAGAAAAACGTTGATAAGAAAAATCAAGCCTGTAGACGGCAGATCTGCAGACGTATAGATTATTGTAGACAAATCTTAAAATTTTAGAAAAAATTGTGTTAATAAACTTTTCCCGTTAAAAAATACTTTTCTACAAAATTGTTGGGCATGAATCAGCCTGTGACATTTTGCTGTCAGCCGTGAAAGTATAATTCGCTTTTGATGCATTATAATTACTGCCGAGGCCATAAAAGTTAACCAGCTCTGCATTTAACAAGAAGGTTAAATCGCATTATTCTGAGTTGGTTATTCCTTACCGCTACATTCGCAAAACAGTGTGTTTATGAAAGAACTATGTTCTTTTTTTGCCAATTTATGTTTTTTTTAGCTTGCACAGCAGTAGATGGCCAAAGCTTCCAAAACTGAAAGGTAGCAAGATAAAAAAAGTGAATCTATTAGGTATTTTTTGCCACAGACCCTGAAATATACAAAGAGAAGACAAGAAAGCCTGTAGTCATCTGTATTGTCACACTATTTGCATTATAAATTACATGAGGAAACACTCTTGTCTAGCCGTGGACTAATTAACGAGAATGAAATGGAGCTGCCGGCAAACAGCGGTTGCCTCATTCTACCGGTCTTCACACAGGAAAAGTAAGCGGGTGGCGACGGCAATGCGCACAGGAGTTCATTAAATAGATGAGGTCGCGGCCCCAGCTTTCCGGTGGCTGACAAAAAAGCAGGAATTCTCTATTAGATGCACATGAGAAAGAAAGAGTCTCGTGCACCTGGAATAAAGCTTCACTTTAACGCTGGCAATGATATAAAGACAATAAATTATTCGGTAAAAACTGGCAAAAACTTTGAAAACAGTTATAGGGGGCAATATTTTCAGCTCTACTTGGGGAAGGTTCCACTTTTGCGCCCGAATGCATTAAAAGGCTGCATGTATACTTCGCTGTGTCCTGGCGTTTTCTACTGTCAGTCCATGGAGAGAACTAGAAAACTCACGAACATAATTCACGGCACCGAAACATTAGATTTGAAAAGGTTTCTGGAAAACACCCCTTGAGCGCGGAACCGGAAGTGTGCGGAATGCTTAAAAGCTCCAGTATCACTTTTTGTCGATTGTGGTCGGCGCGCAGCTGCGCATGATTCTATGAGGCATTGACACTATACTCGGGTACAACTCAAGAATGAAGCGGCAGATATCCCAGGCCTATTTTCATGCCGCCGTGCCGCCCAGAACTAGTTTCACGCCGCTGTCGTAATCCCATTAAGCCGTGGTTATCCGCGATTCATCTGTCACTTCTTGCGACTTAACGCTACAGCAGATCCAGGGGGATCGGTGGGTTGGGAGTAGGGGGAATCAGTCGACACCATTGGCTGGACGGGCTCCTTCGAGGGTCATTTGCCGCTTTTATTCTTGATTTGTATCTGACGAAAGTAAAAACAATAGCAGCCCACTTTGAGCGTTGACAACCTACAACTATATGGCAGAGGTGCAGCGCGCAGAATCAAAAAGCAGAGCCAAAATTAAAAAAAAAACACAGCATTGACGCTACATAAAGCATGCAAAAAATACATGTAGCAGGAACTACTGCGCCAGTCGTTTATAAAGTACGATAGCATCCCGCATGACATTCACGATGCCTGCCAGTTAGAATAAACAAAGCAGTTTTTTTATTTTGAGTTTTCTCTAGTCATGTATACTCCGATGCTGTTCTTGTTGTCTTGATGTTAGGTTCCTAGTATTAAGACTAACAGTTTCTGCATACTGAACTAGGAGCCGTATTCGGCCGACGATGCCGAATTGCCCGCCTTGCAAGTGTCGTCTGATGTGCATGAAGGGGACACGCGATGAGACTAGATGCCCGGTGATGTCCTTCAGCAGTAGAATATAGGGTGGCCTAGTCAGGGTAAACCAAGCCGCTACTTCCGGGGAGTCTGGCTTGAGTTCTCAGACGGCATACTTGGGAGCCTATTTGCGTCATTTAAGAGTGGCCTACATGACCATAAGGTCTTCCTATAAGACCTAAAAGCCTATAAGACCTAGAAGCCTATAAGACATATAAGCCTATAAGACCTTCCAATGCATGCACATTCCCATTGATTAATTTCAGTGCCTTCATTCATTAAAAACTATATCCGGTCCTCCAAACAGAGTGAGTTGTCATAAACGCACAACAGAGTGCATCGCTCGAGTGGGCTAGGCAGGTATGCGGATAACTGCACACCCGTGATGTCCGACGTGAACCGCTGTCTATGAAACACGCTGCACGAACTCAGTTCCGGCTTTCCATATGGTACTTCACAAAGTAGGCATCGGCCCCAGCAGTAGACGGTTGCTCTTGCACATGACGTCACTTAATTACGCGTATGTTTTAGAGCGTCGACTCGTGGTCCTGGGTGGCTTCGCTCGAGTGCCTTTGTCGGGCGGCCGCACGTCCGGTTCGGTGGGTATCAGCAGCGGTTGGTGGCTGCACGTCCACATTTTGTTTTGTGCAGCTCCTCAACTGTAGGTACTGGTTGCATGGATAGGCCCGTATGACTTTTTCTTTTTTTTTAATGCGCTTAGATGTTTATGCTAACCTCTGCTTTGCCGAGCACGCGCCGGGGCTCCCACTGCCCGCCCACTCGGGCTGCGCTTGTATGGGAGACGGATACGGGTTTGGTTTGGTTTATGGGGGTTTAACATCCCAGAGCAACTCAGGCTATGAGGGACGCCGTAGAGAAGGGCTCCAGAAATTTTGACCACCTAGGGTTCTTTAGCATGTGCTGCAATCGCACAGTACATCGCGATGTCTGGTTGAAGTAGCTAATGAGTGCTTCGAGTTAGAAGAATTTGGCTGCGTTGTTGTAAAAAAAAAGAATCAATAGCCATAAGAACAGGAGAAAAAAGGCCGGCGAGCCAGTTTTATTGGTGCCAGGAACGCCAGAGAGAAGCAACAGTGGGCGACTACTTCTGACGTAGCGAAGCATCAACACGATTCCCTTCGTAAGCAGTCGGCGAGAACCAGAAGTGGCGAAACTTATGTGCAGTGGTGCCTCTAGCTATGCAGTGCAGCTAAGCGTTCACGATGTGCTTGGACACGCGTCCATGGAACAAGCGTGACCGTAGACGAAGTTTCGCTTAAACTCGACTTTGGATATTTGGTGACGGTTCTGGACGACGGCACAAAAGGCAAGCGGAACGAAGCAAGTGCATAACTCTGTGTCCAGCGAACGTGGACTCTGCATGGATGGCAACAGAACACGGCGCAGTGCGTAAGTGATCTTGCAGTGTATGTGTATTAGCACTACAGGCATTGCACTGATTGCAACACAATGTGAATTTGTTTTCTCAGGAAAATTGTTATCGTATTCTGATGATCAGAAGTAATCGATTAATGAAAAAGCCCTAGGGGTTCAAATGTTTCCGTAATTTCAAATTGTTGAAGAGGCTTTCCTGTGAACTTAATTCACATTCAGGCAAGTATCTTCTCAAGCGTAGGCTCTTATAAGCCTGTTCCTCAATTTCGCTGTGACTGCCCTCGCCGGCGTTGGCGCTCCCAGCGCCACCTACCTGGAGTGGAAGGTAATTATCCTGCCTCATATACGGTAGGGGAAAGAAAGGAAAATACATTGTTGGCAAATACAGGCTGAAGAAAAAAAGACTAGGACGAACGACGGACACAGACGAGCGCGGTGCTTTTTGTCCGTGTCTTTTTTTCGCGCTGTATTTGCCAAACATGCATCGGCCCGCCCAATTCGGCATCCTTCTGGAGAGGAATAGTGGGAGAAGGAAGAGGGACAGAGGGTTTGGAGCCTACGTGTAACAAAGTGCAGAGAGGGATATCGCCCTCTCCGCTTTTAGGGAGTGAAACCAACCAACTCCCACAGACTCGGCAGCCACACCAGTGTTAACGTTCAAGTATTGGCGTTACACACTCGTACCCGTCTTCCGATTTTTGTTGTAGATTTTTTTGTCAGGCAGGAAAAGCTTGTGCACGGTTACAAGGAAAGGAACACGGTAAGGCAAGAAAGTTATAACTGAAGCACCCTATCTTTAGAAATGTGAGCTGTGGATGACTAGTGGCGTGTTGTCTCTTCTTTTTTTGCGTGTGGAGAGGTGAGCTAACAAAGTGTTAGTCGCACTTGTAAAGCACTGTCCATGTTTTGCTCTCTAGTTCAAAAGAAAATAGTTTTTGCGATTTCTAATCCTTCGAGCTTTTTTTATTTCATTTACTTTTCTGGAGGACATATCTGGCACAATAAAAAACTAACAGAGAAATGTTAGGTTAATTGTTAGATAATGGAGAAACCAACTTCTCATATTGCAGGACAACCTCCGAAACACACTTTCGCGCATCGCATGTGGTCACTTTTTCTGTCATATAAGTTCTGTTTCAACACAACAGTGTGTGCATGCAAGTTTGGAATGCGTCCTGAAGTACTCTGAAAAACTCGCCACTGCTATCTTCGTGCCGCTTCGAGAATAACCCATGCGAATTTTTTTTGTCCAGCGCTGACAGCACCTGAAGAATATTTCCTTTCGAGTATACGCTGATCTTTTTATATGGTTGCAGATAGTGCGTGGAAAAAGTATTAAAAATCTATCAGCAAATCATGAATTATGTGACTTGTATTTCGGTAGTCTAGAACTAACGATTCGAGCAATGGCTGAAAAATTCGAACTCCTATTTCTCCTATTTTGTTATCTTTTTAATCCAAAGTACGGAGCTCTTATACGATGCGTAGCCATAATTGCGAATAAGGCTTTGATGATAAGACCCTCGCATTGCAAAGATGCTGCCTAAACATTGTTGCCCATGCGCATCACATTATGTCAAGCAATGAATGGCGTTGTTGTAGCAGCTGGTTGGAACAGGACTTGGCCAGGAAGCTATCGCAGCGTTTTTCTTGCCTAGCGACGCATATCATATATTGCTCAAATGAGGCGGCAATTATCCACAAAGATAGAAATTCACAGTACGCAATGAATACGCCATAACTGCTGGCCAAAGTGCACCTCGGAGGTCAGACACTTCAAGACGCCTCGTATTTTAAATGCGACCTCGCCAACTGCTTTGTCAGTGAGCCACGTGTAAAGCGCGTGTGGCAGCGGGCCCCCGCTGAGCACCCTGAAACGATTTTCCGTCCCCAGCTTCGTTTCTGGTCGGTCCATTTCTGCCGTGTGTCAAGCTCGATAGCCTGAGCACTCCCGCGGCGGGGATCGCGTTAAAGCCGTCGCCCAGCACCGGCTGGCAGATTTCATCGATCGGCAAACATGCCCGTCGGATCGTTTTATTCCCGGCAGGCTGCTGGGAAGTCGTCTTTCGGGAAAAGACGCAGCGGCGTGATTTTACGCGGGCTAGGCACCGGCACCGTAATTGGGTTAACTGCGAGCACGTGTGTAGAAAGAAATAAGGGGGAAATTGAGGGGACTTCAGGCAGACTGTAGATTGAAGTCTCAAATTAAGCGCGAGGTTTCTAAGATGTCCGACGCCTCCTAAGTTATTTCATCGGGTGACTTGCTTTGGCAGCACAACCGAGACGTGGTATTGGTTTTCTTGTTTTCATTTTTGAGCGCTTCCAGAGTCAAGCTTCGAAACCTTTGTCCTGGCTAAGCGACAAGACCCCCCCCCCCTCCTTAGAACGTTCTGATTACGCAGAGTACAGGCGAGAAATCAGTGCTTACCATTCCAGCTGACACTTTATTTTCGTTCTTTTTATAATCCCACAATAATTTTTGTCTATTATCATGCCCGTTGTGTCGCAAGGCGGTGCGGGCAGGGCAATTGTTTTTCTTTAGCTCAATCTGACCTCTGTCTATCAGCATCAATCCTCACGCACTGAATGCAGGTGAAAGTTACCACCAATAAACCATTTCCGCTGCATGAGGATCTATGTGTTATAAGATATAATAAGCGGGCTACAATCAAGCCAATAAGGACCACAGCTCAATAAATCGTTCTGTTGGGCGAGTTGGTTCATCTGGGAAAAACAATACTATCTGCGCAAAACAACTAAGAAACGACGAGGAAAGAACACAAGACTAAAGAGCGCTCTTTCGTCTTGTGTTCTGTCCTCGTCCTTTCTTAGCTCTTTTTCGCTAAAAGCATTCTTTTTCAAAGACCATAGCAGTTCTTACCTGTGAACTCTCAAGCAAAAAATAAAACATTTATTGAACGCATTTTCTTGAGAGGACCCCAAGCCTTGAGTCCTTGTCCCGTTTTTTC
Organism: Amblyomma americanum; assembly: GCF_052857255.1. NCBI lineage: Eukaryota > Metazoa > Arthropoda > Arachnida > Ixodida > Ixodidae > Amblyomma > Amblyomma americanum. The sequence goes on along the minus strand of NC_135502.1, from coordinate 105,523,333 downwards.
ACCTCTTGGCGTAGAGGAAATCCGTGATTCTCTATTTAACTGAAAATAGAAGCCACCCGAAGCTGTCGCCAGAGTGAGTCAAGCAGGTTTGAGATCACGGGGGCAATTTTCCTTCCTGACTTTTTGCAGTATTTTTCGTTATTCGGTGAAATCCCATCATATGCTGTGTACATTTTTGTGTATTGAAGCGAGAGCAATGCACATAAATGAAATGGCCCAAGAGGTGGTCAGTTGTCAGATAAGCATCAGCGACATTCGACCGGCACACGTGCGCCAGGTTGCATACCTGGCCCGCATTTCATGCCTGCATGCTGCAGGTTTCATGGGAAGTGGAAGCGTGGTAGTAGACCTCACAAACAGCAATAAATTCCTTCGCTTTCTATGCGCATTTTTCATGCTACTACTAAGCATTACTACAAAGCACAGACACGGTATGGCGCGTAAGGCCGTCAGCAAGCTAAAAGTACCGCTCGGCGAATTTGCCTATAGTCTAAGGTACGTGAACAGAATGATGTATAGAGAGGTACTGAGATCTCCCTGGGTATTCGGGCTGCAGAGAACTTAGGGTAAGTAGTAGCCCAGACGGTATTTTTTTATACACGTTCGCGAAAGAGAATTCATGCATATCTAGCACTGCTCTACTGCTGGAACACAATCCACGGAAACCAAATTGCCTTCCGTCGAAAGACAATCTCGGAGCTGAACAGTAGGTGCTGCGTCGAACAAACGGAGTGGAAAATTCTATGAAATAGCATCGCTGCTTTGAAACCGCATAGTTCTCAGCACAACCAATTCTTATTGCCTTCACAACAGCAAGAAACGCGAACATCTGCACAGTACGGCCTTCAACTAGTCACGCTAATCGAAACGATTTTAGATTCCTGGTCAGCAGCTGGAAAGGTATGACTTATGACAACTAGACACATCGCAATAACCTAAGACAGGCTGATTTTTCACGATGTCGCATTATACGCTTATATGAGCATAAAGTTGTTTTAGCTGGCAGCTGGCTAGCTGACGCGACGCCATCTCGTTTAACAGTGAGCAGTTGACCTTTCATTAAGAAACTTCACTGAAGCAAGTTCAGTATGTGAACGGCCCGCACCTTTCTCAGTGGCAGCCGCGGTTTGGCTGGTATTACGGCGGTAGTGTTAAAGGCCTCGTTCACAAAAAAATTCGGTGTCGGCGTTCTCGTCGTTGTGAGCGAAAAATAACGAGCATGGCTTTTTCAGGCGGTCCCCTCAGAGCAACCTAGGAGGCAGGTGGGCCACGTAGGTGCTCCGACCTTGCGGCGTCATCATAACATGTTCATTGGATTGTGAGCAAACTGCCTACCATTACAGGTTCAACTTAAATTAATGATTGGTCGCTCGGGAAGAGCAACTTTCGTCGCACAAGCCCCACCGGTGGCAGCGCCTTTCATCGCAGGGCAGTGACCCGTCCATTTAAATTTACACCATTGCGCAAGGAGTGGTATGACGACTCATAGGGAGCTATGAAGGTAAATCCGGATTGCAAAGTTCAAAATGACGATTTTCACCTATATAGGTATTAATTCATTAACACTATCGCGTCATGCCATTAAGGTGGAGCTTCAGTGTCTTTTGCAATTATATCGTTGGGTGCCGGTAAAATAAACTGTCTCAGTTACACCAGCCAATGACGAAGTATTCATATCAGTGCACTGCTTGGAGGAATATGACTGGAACATACTGAAACGCCTACGCTTAAGCTGCGGAATACAATATTACTGCACCCATGTTCATTATTCTTCCTAGACAATCACTGGCTAAGGTGTTTCTTAGGGCTGCAGGCAAACAATACGAAAGTTAGAAAAATTACGACGCCACGAACGTCGCTTATAATGCGCGCAAGTTTTTGGCGATGCTTTGAGAACAGAGAGTCTCAACGTACTACTGGCGGACCTTCCCAGCTTTTGAGCTGAATGTCACAGCCAGCAGGCTTCTAAAAGCTTTCAAGGCAATCATGGCAGAGTCGACAAAGTGCCGTATCCTACTCTCTCTTGGCGTCACTTTTGGGGCCGGAAACAGGGCGACGGGTACCCACCCAAAAGTCGCACGATGTTTTAGAAACCGGGTTCTTCTGCTGTTGCCGCTATCACACTCACGTCCACTGAGAGTTTACAAGAAATAAAAGAGTGCAGAATAAACTGAATGGCCGTGTGCGTCCTGCCATTGCTCGCTGCTCTCGATTGCAGACAAACCCTTTCCGGGTAGGCAGCAGAATGGTGTCCGGAATTCACGCGAGCAGAATGTTGCTCGTCGGAGGAAGTCTCTTCCGACAACCGGCAGCTCTTTGTCATGTCAGCTGTCTTATTTTCGCGTCTGTGACACTTGAGGCGCCCTCCAGAATTTTCTTTCTTGTAGGCTTTTGCTCTGGATAGGGCTGTTTGCATCTACGAAGTTGACGCGATGAAGACGCCTTGCGAAAAATAAAAGTCACTCACGTCTTTCCTCATTTTGTTTATACAGCCGGATGAGGCTTCACTAGAAGCTCAAACACTTGCTGTTTGCTTTTTATTCTGTCTTTTTCTAGTTTGTGTTTAATAAAGAACAGGAGGTGTCTCAAAAATTTATTTCGTTTTCGAGTCCATACTTCAGTTGTCTGCTAAGTGTATAATTTATTTAATAAACTGCAACAAATCAACTAAAGCTCCAAAGATACCACCGCCAGACCTGAAACGTAGCTTTCCTCTCCTTTTGAGTTGCTATTCTGTGAAATTGATTTCACACTACACGTACGTGAGACTGATATATCTTTACTACAATAAATGAACGAAAGCTGCTAGGACGAATTAACTCAAAGAGCGCGAGAAATACTATGGAGGGTGGCTTCATAATCTCGCTGATAAGAAATTATAAGCTGTTCTAAAGGAAGATAACTAATATATGCTACAATTCATTGAGGAATACGAGATGAAACACGTTCGACGCAGGACCGCTAAACATGAATCAAATAATAACGACCATTTCAACTTAATTCGATGCCTAGACGGGAACAGCGGAAGACGAAATGCAATTGCAGCCGGCCTATGTCATTTACAGCCTCCTGAACACAACAAAGATACTACGTGCTCTGACACGGATTTGATCGTGGCCTGTACAATAAATAAACGAAAGATGCTAAGACGAAATAACTCGAAGAGCGCGAGAAATACTATGGAGGGTGGCTTCATAATTTCGCTGATAAGAAATTATAAGCTTTTCTAAAGGAAGATAACTAATATATGCTACAATTCATTGAGGAATACGAGATGAAACACGTTCGACGCAGGACCGCTAAACATGAATCAAATAATAACGACCATTTCAACTTAATTCGATGCCTAGACGGGAACAGCGGAAGACGAAATGCAATTCCAGCCGGCCTATGTCATTTACAGCCTCCTGAACACAATAAAGATACTACGTGCTCTGACTCGGATTTTATCGTGGCCTGTACAATAAATAAACGGAAGCTGCTAAGAAGAATTAACTCAAAGAGCGCGAGAAATACTATGGATGGTGGCTTCATAATTTCGCTAATAAATTATAAGCTGTTCTAAAGGAAGATAACTAAAATATACTACAATTCATTGAGGGATACGGGATGAAACACGTTCGACGCAGGACCGCTAAACATGAATCAAATAATAACGACCATTTCAACTTAATTCGATGCCTAGACGGGAACAGCGGAAGACGAAATGCAATTGCAGCGGGCCTATGTCATTTAGAGCCTCCTGAACACAACAAAGATACTACGTGCTCTGACTCGGATTTTATCGTTGCCTGTAGCGGCAGCCACAACGTTATGATATCCTTATTGCTCCATGTTGAGCTTTGGAAGGTTGTGCCAAAAGGCACTATTTTCCGCTAATTTAATGTGGTTGCGTTTTCTACACAAATGTGGCAGCGCAGCCTTATATCTCCTAGAGCACAACCCCTACAGAAAAGAAGTGGACCAAATCTCGAATCCTGGCCAGAAAATGGCTGGCCGGTGTTGCTACGGAACATCTAAAAAGGTGTTGGTTCTTTAACACTCTATATGTAGTGCCATATTTACATTCCACAATATGTGACCTACAATAAAATTTTTGGAACCATGCATCCAGGCTCAGACTCTACTCGGGACAAAACATGATTTAGCCTGCATACTGCTGAGAAAAATTGTGCCTGACACTGCAGACTTGAAAAAGAAACATGTGCGGTGCGATAATCTTATGTGGTGTTGACAGCAGTGTAGATGAAGTACAAAAGAAATGAGCCCTGGACTGCACATTAAGACGCTGCTTAATCCATCGAAGCCCGCACCCAGTGAGACCGACACTGTGCTTACATAACAGACGAAGAACGTAGCGAGTTGGGGCAAAGATTGCCTTTATTTGTGGGCACCTCAAGAAAGATGCCCGTTTTTAGATTGAATGAAGGCAGAAGCCGAGCTTCATGCACATTGTCATGTGACCAAACATTTTATACTTGTTCCGCAACACGACCAAGCTCCAATCTTAGCACTACTAGTGCCAGGGGAAGCATTAGGCACTCCGTGCAAGGGTTGACTATCGCATCTCAATTAGCGGCATTGCTGTCGTAGTGAGAGAATTGGTATTTGCTCTCTCAAGTAATAAGGTTATACTCGGCGAAAGCTTTTCTTGTCATTAGATCGGCCGTAGGACGGTGAGCTCACACGCTGCTCGCTGCGCAATTCGCTCCGCTGCTGGAACAGCTGTCGCCATCTATGGAAGCTTAATTATTGGAACACGACGCGCTTAAATAACGTCTCTTATGGGAATAAATTTTTAATGACAAAGCAATACTAGTCCCATTTCGAGAAAAGCCGGCGAATTGTGTGTGTGTGCGCGTGTGTGTGCGTGCGCGCGCGTGTGTGTGTGTGTGTGTGTGTATGCACTCGAAGATGGTACAGAAAATCTTAGTGATGACAAGAAAAATAGGGTGCGTCATCAAGCCGCTGTTTCACGCACACAGCAAGCCGCGCCGCCACTTCAGAGAATTATGCCGTTCGTCTACATATACGCGCCATTAGCCGACTACCATGTGGCGCCAGTTTTCCCGAAAACATCCGTACCGAAATTGTGATGCAACCGTTTGTCGTACCGCATTCTATGCGATGTCAAACTATTTCTCATTCCATATAGCTTACGTGTGCTAGTCAAGCTGGAGGCTAACTTGAAACAGGGATTCCAACCGACGACATATGCACATTCAACTGTTTGTCTTCCAAAACTTCCGTATCAAAACTGTGATGCAACCATTCGTCGTACAGCGTTGCTGGTGGTTCCAGACGTGCGCGTGTGTGTGTGGGCGTCCCAAACCACCAAACATCTACCTCTTGCGCCCACGACATGCAAACTCAACCAACCTCAACGCCGTGTAGCGACAGAGTGTGAACGTTTGCGGTCTGAGACGCAACTAGTAGGCACGCATAAACCCTTAGGAAAGAGCTTTAACGCTTGTACAAATATTACGCCTAAGAATGCACCCAAGGACAGTAATGTGTCCGTATTTCCAAACGTAAGCACTCTTAAGCAATTGGTAATTGGTTTTTAGGAAAAGGAAATGGCGCAGTATCTGTCTCACATATCGGCGGACACCTGAACCGCACCGTAAGGGAAGGGATAAAGGAGGGACTGAAAGAAGCAAGGAAGAAAGAGCTGCCGCAGTGGAGGGCTCCAGAATAATTGCGACCACCTGAGGGTTTTTAACGTGTACTGACATCGGACAGCATACGGACGCGTTAGCGTTTCGCCTTCATCGAAACGCAGCCGCCGCGGTCGGGTTCGAACCCGACGGTGCAAAATAATTTTTCACCTTCTTAAACTGAAAACCGGTGCTAGAAAATGCCTTAAATAGCGAGTATTGCTCGCATGCCTTGTTTTCAAAGGAACCTATTGTCTATTGCCGGGGAGAACGTTAGCGACTTAGGAGCAGAATGCGTGTTTGGGACTCTGGGCCTTGGCCCCATGCCAAAGAAAAGCTGCGCAGTATAGTAATTGAGGACGCGATTCATGTGCTTCGACTACAGGGGTCCTGTATACGCAGTAAGATGTAAAGGGGCGCTTCAGACCGAAGGGGCGGGGGGAAGGGTGCTGTGCGGTGCAGCTCTCTATCTCGATTCTGCGCCCTACAGGAGCTACCAAATCTGGAAATTGGTTCACATAAAGGCGCCATCATTCGCCTTCTTCCAAATTTTCATCCAATAAGTGATCAAAACCTTATTTCAAAGTCATTCTTCTGATGAAAAAGTTGAAGTTTTCGACTCCAATGATTTTACATCATAGGAATCGTGGCTGATCCGCCTTCAGAAGGAAGAAAGCAAAGAAAAGGACCAATTTAACACGGATGGAAACTCCGCAGACATGGGCAAAATGAAAAATTAGTAATAACATTTTGTGTGTTATGTTTTTCCTGGTGAATTAATACAATGTTTTGTAAAACTTCCAAAACAAACTGAGTGGTCTCAAGGGCTACGCCATTTCATGTCGTATGTATGCTGTTAATATCATGTGCAATCTTATGCGAAAAAAAAGCACTAGTGCTCATGATGCGCCCATACACAGCATTCTTGGTCAAAAATTTGAAATATTAGAAAATTGCAAGATATATTAATGAATATCTTGAAGGTAACAGTCTATTATTCAGATCTGTAGCAAATCGTTTCTCTCTAAATTTTTCCATTGCTCGCATGGAGCAGTGAAGACTGCCTTACAGAACGAATGGGGAATGCTTTCGATGATAGCAAAAAATTTAATGAAAAATAAATGGAAGTCTGTCAAAGCGAGATCTGCGGATATATTGATTTTTATAGTGAAATCCTACAGCATATGAAAAAAGTGCCGTTCATAAACTTTTTCCAGTCAAAACTGTTTTGGTCCTTAATTGTTGGGTATGGACAGTGTGCCCGATTAGCATTCGCATTGTGTGTGGCAGACATTGAGACTCTATCCCCGCTGCCAGCGTAAATCCCCACGTTAGAAAACCAAGCCAGCGCCGATGAAATTATGAAAGACCACTCCAAATATTGGGAAACTTCCGGTCGGAATGGCATGCAGCAAAAACCATAGTTTACCACAATATGGCCGCCAACGAAACTCTCAGCAGTGGCGGCGTAAAAAGGACAGAAAACGAATATATCGATGCATCGGTACTCTCTCATTCTGAAAAAAAAAAAACTTGCAGAACAACTTACTGAAGAGGGACGGTAAATGTAGACCGATGCGCATGGATAATTTGAAGGAGTGAAAATCCGCCAGTGTAGTCAGGGAGTCGCTTTGTAAAAGACGAGGCCAGCAGTGCGCACCTGCAGTTCATATACTGAACAATTAATGCACGGATATGTTAAGCAAGCTGCCCTTAGGTGCAATGCTTTCTCGATATAACTGGTGTTTAGTCAGTGAGGAAAGTTATTGACATTAATGTGAGTGCAAACTTCGATGCGAAGGTTCTAATCCTTAAAAAAGAGGCATAGTGCAGAATAGTATCGCTCAAATTTTAAGGCAAGAAAATCTTCTGCACCTTAAAAGCAAAATACGTGTCTAAATGCCATTGGTATTCTCGAGAAAGCAGATTTGGACAAGACTGACAAGACGGATGCGTCTTTTTGAAATGTATTGAGCCAGAGACTTCTCGATCATCCTTAAAAGTTAATGCGTATTATTTTGCAGTGCTGGTTCCTCAAGAATATTTTTAAACTATAGGATGTCATCGAGAAAAAAAGCGCAAATGGAGAGGCGCGAAGTCAGTTCCAATTGAACCTCCTCCTGGTAGAAGAAATGGACAAGGTACAGGTTAAGCCGCGAGATCCAGCGACGAATCAACGAACACGTACGGATGCATTGCTGCACGCGGCTACAAATAGGTCACACCATGCCATCTACCCGCAGCTATAAAGGCAGAGGAGAGCGTAATCCTTCCTTGTACGCATTGCGTAAACTACCTTTTATGGTGGCGATTTTACGTGTCGGCGCTGCCAGTTGGTTACAAGGTTGCGAAATTCTTTAGAATGGAAGCTAACCGCTCGACTTTGTGTGATTGTGAGCCAAGGACAGCGTGGATTCTGATGGGTCGCTCGAAATACGTGTCCTGCCAGTCGGTACTGTCGCTCCAAAAGCTTCGAAAGTAGCGGCCGAATATCTGCGAAAAAGAGAAAGTCAAGTGCCTAAGGGAGTGCAAGACTGCCTGTGCAGACACAAAGAGGCCAACAACGCAGCGAGGTTTCTATGCATACGTAGCGCCGACGCACGCGCCATAGAAATGCCCAGCTGTCGCCAGCCAGCGCCGCAGCTGACCGCCAGTTCGCGAAGTCATTCATGGACAATGGCTTTGGTTACGCGTGTGATGTGTGAGTAGTCTTCAGGGAGATTTGCGCAAAGTGCATGAACGCGAGAGAAGTCGCCTCTATGAAGAGTACTGCAACGACGCTGTTTCGACGCCTTCGTACCCTGTCTTCAGACAGTTTTTGGCACAAGGAAGAGGACCTGTTTTCTGTGCCTAAAACACTGCATACACCCTTAGTATACGAGACCTGCCCCTGTTTGATTGAAATAGTTTTCCCTGGTAAAGCCATATTTGCCACGCCTTCCGAAGTTCTGAAAATCGAAATATTTTTCGATATAAAATGTTTATTTCAAAACACAATTCAGAATCATTCTTTAATTAGTATAAACATTTTTCGCAACACCGATTTCTGAGTTATCCAACAATAAAGACACCAGGCAAATTCAGTGCATGTGACGTGTGGTAAAGGTTCAGATATTTGCAATCGACTTTAAAATCAAGTTTCTCATCACGCGCAGTGGTTTTCCGATTACCATTCGCACAAGCTATTTGTTTTTCTTGCATAATACAATGCAATCGATCCGGTAGAATTTCAACAATGGCGACCACAGAAGACTAGCGGATGTTTCTGAACGCACGTAATGCACAAAACAGAACGCATACAACACAACCATTGCACATGAAATGTTTACAACCTCTTGAACAAACGCTAGGGGGCATAAGCCGTTACACAATAAACGTTTAGTGCAATTAGTGCCCAAATATGTGGTGTTCCACATGTATGATGTTAGGCATATATAGATTAATAGCCCCAGAGAGACGCTGAAGCAGAGAAGATCAACTAACACAAGATAATCGATGATTTCGACGTAAGGGATATCAGGAGATAGCTACATCCCCTTTGTCTTTATTGACATTCTTTGTTCTTTACATTTTTACTCAAAAAGACGATCGAATTTTTTTCAGTGCCATTGGTGTACAGCACAAAACATACAGAGAAAGAAAAACATTGCTTGGGGACGTTATACTAATGACGAAAACAAAAAAAAATTATATCTGCTCAGAAGATTTAATGCGATCAACCTCGCCCGTAGAATGCGCTTTTACATTGATGCTTTTCCATTTGATGATTTTCTCTTCGATGCTTTTTTTCTTTTGCCGCATTCCATTGCCTGAATATTTGGCCAATTGATCTTCCTTTACTTTGGCTCGCTTTTATGGCTCGCGAGTAATTTTGTGCGTTACACTCGCTGCATTTACACTTCACATTACTTTGGGCGGCCTTGTGGCTCGCGAACGCTGTTTTATGATTTCACGTATGTTCTTTATACACATTTCGCCTTGGCGCGCCGAGCTGGATCAGCCGATGACGCGCGCTTGCTTTTGGCGCCGCTTTCCCTCTCTCCAAACTCGGAGGTCGCTTTACAAGCATCAGATACTTTACACATTGGAAGGCCTTGCTGAGGTCGCAGTAAATGGTCCCTGCTTGACGTCTATTGGAAATGGCTACAGCAAACGCAAAGTTGTTACGACTGGTTGTTTGGGACGCATAGCTTGGCAAAAACAGTGTTGCTGCAAACTGAGAATAAAGGGCACGGATGGTTACAACAGCTCAGACGCTGCGTACAGTATGAAGGTAGACCCGTAGGCATGAACAATAGTAAAGAGGTGTGGGTTAACCAGAGAAAAAAGTTGAGCAATTTGCTAAGCACGAAAAATAATTGCAGTTTATTCGCTTGCGTTAGATTATTGTTCACATGAAAATTAATATATCTGAAAAGGAATTTAAAGCGCCCGAATGAATGCTGTTAAGACCACAAGTTTATGACGGGTTGGTTTTTTTTTAGTACGTTAACAACAAGATGTTCATCTAGAAATACACATGCGAATTTGTCGCCTGTGGGCAAAAACGCGCATGCGGCGCTGTAACTTCAAGCACCCCACACCGAGCTTAACTGAGTGAAAAAGCCGCTGGATGTGTCCCTGGGGTTGTCACTTCACGATTATATCTGATGCATTAGTTTTTTGGGGGAGTTTAAGCGTGAAAAAAATGTAACTACAGGTACCGACCAGCCAGTTAGCAGTACGCGACTGTATAACCAGTCAATGCCCTTTTGGCGCTCAAGCTTTTTTTTATTTGTCCACACTGTGAGATTGCGCCGACGTTTTGCTGTCGTTTATTGTTCAAGTTTTGCGGGCACCATCGTTTAATGTCAGCGCCGGCCTGTGTTGCTCGGAAAATGTTTCAACACTGTTCTTTCAAGGGCATCGAACACGCGCTTGCTGACATGCTTCGTGCAGAAACTGATCCCGCATAGAAGCACCTGGACCATCTGGCACTGCTTTCTACAGTCAGCCTATGGACCTGTTTGGATATTGCAGGGGCAGCTGCAGGTTCAGCAGGTTTTCTGTAAAAACTTGTGCTCAAAGAAAAAAGATAGTTACATAACTAGAAATTTTTGACAAGCGCAATATTCAATGAGAAGTCGTTTGTGAACGATTTATTTTTTCATATATTTTAAGATTCGCACTTACGTTGTACTTTTTGCGAGGCTTGCGTTTTTTTTTTGTTACCGTGCCTGCTGTTGCCGTTCTGTATTGCTTTTCTATGGGAGCTCTAACTACTCGTTTGGAGCAATGAACATACTATGAATAAAAACACCGATTTCGGGAAGAAAGACGGATTTTGCTACGCATCGGAGAAATGAACCGTTACCTTCAATATTTCTATAAGAGCATCTTACAATTTTCCACAGTTGCGTCATATATAAACTTAAGTCCAGGAATCCTAGACTTGCGCAAGGAAGCGGTTTCGCGGAAAGGTTTATGCCGGCATAGCGATCGACAGGTAGTGGTCCCGGTGTCACCTTCCACACAGCCGACATAGGCCCATCGGTTTTCGCTTTGGCAATAGAATGCTTAGTGCACTCACTCACTGAGGGTGCTGGCAGCTAGGCTCTGCTATCACTGGTACTTTACGAGGTTCAACAAGGTCATATAACTGAAAAACTTGAGTTTGCGATGGAACCTTCGCCTTCAGACGAGCGCACTCGTATGAGCACGCGGCACCGTACTGTTTGCTTAGAAAACAGAAGAACCGAGTTCCTCGCCAATACAGAGTGCAGTGTTGGAGCCAAAAACGCAACACGCAACAGCGAGCGTTATTTCTCCACATTCTTTTCAGACAGGGAGCACAACAGTCACCAGGGCGACGCGATGGCAGCTGACACCATGGGAACGTAGATAGTCTGCAAAAGGGCCGCTACTAGCCTCAAGAAGCATCCTCGTAGGGGGAATGTGCAGTCAGTTAAATGCTAGCTGTCAAAGCAACGTGGTCCAAACTATTTCGAGGCAAACAGCTACTAGAGGTGCATCACAGCACTTATAGCAGTGCTTATAGAAAGAAAGGATATCGTTACTGGAAAAAGTAACAGTGTGGGAGCAAAGTGATAACAAAAAACTCAAATTAAAGTTCATTTTCAAAGCCTGGACTGCACAAAAACGAATTTAACCAAACGCAACGGGCCAAACTACACTCATATACGCTTGCTACAATTAGGCAAGTGGAAAGCTGTATTTCGTTCTAGTCGTCTTAAAGTATGGGTCACTTTGTCTGGTTGTGACAAATTCAAGCGTACATCTTGCTTCGAACTGTCTGGTGATTGCTTGACTTCAGTAATGAATTGTGAAAGCAGTGAACGCTACATACAAATACAACTACGAACTGGAATGCAAAAAAAGTGTCGCCAGCACAACTTCTGCAAATGCCAGAGGCTCGTGCATCATTTTGTCCGCCTACCCAATAAACCCTCTTGAAAGCCAGGAAACGAAACGTCGCGAAACTTCACAGTTTCGCTTTGGCAGTGACTTGTTGCAATGACAAATTCTGTCAGTCTTTTTACAAGAACTGGAAAAACCTCCGTAGCAAATCGACAGCTCTGTTTGGGTGATGGAAGCCTGTGAACAGACAGCATTGCTCTAGCAGGCAAAGCTTGACGAGGGTGTAGAGCTTGCATGCCTGCGGCGCCGTGCGTGAGAGATGGCGCAGCAATTTCTCATAGCGTTCAACACCCGCAACTTATTGCGAATTCATATCGCATAACCGGAGCGGTCCGCCCGCTCCGGCAAAAGGCGCGCTCACACTAGCGGGAAGCTTCCCGCGCCGGCACAGCGTCAACGTCGACGCTGCCTCGCAGCTCCTCGGAATGACGCTCACACTACGCGCGTTTTCTCGCTGCGGTTGTCTTGGAATGTGGAGAGAGGAGGCGCTGAGGGAAGACCCGAACGAGCATAAAGAGAAGGGGATAGTCACGTGACACTAGAGTGGAAAGCGCACCCTGCTAGCTCCCCTCCCGTCGCCCTGGCAAAGCAGCCGCCGAGTGCCCCGGCCGGCCGGGGCCGGCCGGCCGGACGCGCGCAGCCTCCGCCTCCGCCGACGGGGTCACTGAACTGGGACCGACGTCACGGTTCACGGTCGGCGCCCATTGGCTGTTCTGTCACCGGCACGGGAAAAATAGGTACCGAAAGGCGCGCTCACACTGGCGGGAAGCTTCCCGCGCCGGCACAGCGTCAACGTCGACGCTGCCTCGCAGCTCCTCGGAATGACGCTCACACTACGCGCGTTTTCTCGCTGCGGTTGTCTTGGAATGTGGAGAGAGGAGGCGCTGAGGGAGGACCCGAACGAGCAGAAAGAGAAGGGGATAGTCACGTGACACTAGAGAAGACTGGAAAGCGCACCCTGCTAGCTCCCCTCCCGTCGCCCTGGCAAAGCAGCCGCCGAGTGCCCCGGCCGGCCGGGGCCGGCCGGCCGGACGCGCGCAGCCTCCGCCGCCGCCGAAGGTGTCACTGAGCTGGGACCGACGTCACGGTTCACGGTCGGCGCCCATTGGCTGTCCTTAATCACCGGCACGGGAAAAATAGGTACCGAACCCATCGCTCCGCGGGACGGGAGAGCAGGCTGTCCGCGGGAGAAAAACCGGCTTGGGCGGGAAGCGGCACGCGGGAAACGCCCGGCGTTGCGCGTTTTCCCGCTAATGTGAGCGCCCCTGAACCCATCGCTCCGCGGGACGGGAGAGCAGGCTATCCGCGGGAGAAAAACCGGCTTGGGCGGGAAGCGGCACGCGGGAAACGCCCGGCGTTGCGCGTTTTCCCGCTAATGTGAGCGCCCCTAAAGAGTACCTGATTGTTCCAGAGGGCGCTAGCCCCAAATCCGCATATCTATGAAGCGAGACTGCTCACCAAGACTGCAAGACACGCGCGTTGTCTATAAGAACCGATATAAGTTATTCTGCGAAATTGCTGGGACATTAGAAAACAGCGAAGTTGGGAGAGCAGTGCCTTAGTCACCCTTTTATTGTGCTGCATGAGAAAGAATTCGCGAATCTTTGACGGCAGAGCATTTAAGAGTTTTGTTTCCCAAATTTCATGCTTTTTGTCTGACGCCCATTTATGCACAGTGAGAGCTTTTCATCTCCCCGACACCTTTTTTCCTAATTAAAATTAGCTGGGAGCCAGGGTCGGAATGTATTGTCTGCCTTTGCCCCTTTGTTTATCGCGCTGTTCACCCCCCAGCATGTCAATCCGCTTGTAAGCTTGCTATTCTTACCCATGTCTGCGTTTGGAACACTTGTGCTCCGGTCGGAGCTAGCCGAAGGCTCGTTTACCGCTGACGGAGAAAACACCCAGTGTTCATAGCACTCTCCTACGTGTGTTGCTTCTTACAGAACATGTGCCGGAAAAAAAAGTCATGCGGTATCCGCTGGAATCGACCCAATTTGGAGAAGCAGTCTGAACGGCTCCGCGGAGAAAACTTTGCTCGGCGACTGCTTTCGACATGCGATTGGAACAAGCGATCAGTGATCAAGATCTGCCATTGGAATAGACTTGATCCGAAAAGAACAGGAAAAGCTGATCTGGAAGTGCTTAGAGTATGCAACTGGAATTCACCATTAGTCGAATGATCTTGTTGTCTTACCGCACTTTTGGCTCGTCTATATTTAAATTATGTCTTGAGACTTACCACAATTTGCAGTGAACAGCCAGGATGCTGTAGCGTTCATTCAAAAAATGCTAATCTTTTTCAGTTGAAACAGAATTGCAAAAAATGAATTCAGCTCAGTAATGTTTTCTTTGTTCAAACCATAAAGTGAAACGCTTAGATATATGCTATAGAGAGCGGTCATGGAGTATGCGTATTGGGGCCGGCTATTTTAGAAGGTCTCAAGAAAGAATTCGTCAACGATAGACGAGCCGTCGGTATGCAGCAGGGACTGCCTGCAATCCATGTCCTTTTTCTGTGCCCTAAAGTTCTGGAAAATGCCTAAAATGGCAAATGACTAGGTGTAGGAAGTACAACTCATCCCCTAGCCCTCGATCAACACTTGAAAACTGCGGCTTTTTCTTGTGGTCTAAAAAAAAACAAAATGAAGAACGCGAAGCACTCGAGCTCCTCTAGAGAGCCCCCCCCCCCCCCCCCCCCCCCTTAAAAGCTACAGCCGCTGCTTCTAAGCTACAGCCGCTGCTGTCTGTGTTTGCTTGTGCGCTGTTTTTCACTAAAATGCAAAACCAACTAGCCCATTCCGCTGCTTTACAGAGAAAAAAACCCTCGGTTGCACAGCCATCCATTAGAACCTAGAGGGGTGTGAGGTTGGGCCAGTGCAACAGGGAAAGCAGCATACCTAACGTGCATCTTGGTGACGTTCATGATTATGAGTCAGCCGTTATTAAAAAAGAAAAAAAATCGATCGCATGGCTTTGCCATCAGAGTCAGCGCGCGCCCTCATAACTGGTTAATTTTAACCTTCCTTCGGATAATCTTATGGTTTGTGAAGTTAACATAACAGAGGAAAATTAACGCCATTGCAGATGAAGCTGAGCCAAAAAAAATAATAAGAAGGAACAAGCTCACCGCATTTATACAAGTTACCGGGGCCTGAGAGGAGGTGCCATCAATATATTTAAATCTACAGAGCAGCTCGTTTATAGCGGGTTAATGCAGTGGCGCAAGTAGCTTAGGATAATGATACTGCAGGCGATGTCCCCAGGAGTCGTTTGCTTTTATCGTCGCACACAGTTGCCGCAACTATCATGCTTATACCGAGAGCGTCGAGCGGCACAGAGAACATGCGCTTTCACTTGGCATCAGCGTTTCCTCTGATAAATGGCGACAGTTTCTGAAAGAAAAAGAAACATGACGCACTCTGCGTAAGTCAGGTGAATAGCCACCCGATTCGTGGCCGATCCCCCAGTGTGGGTATGTGCCATCTTTTGATAGGCTAACAACAACAAGTCCTAACTAACCGATGCTTGTACCACAGACTGTAGTGGTGGGCGGGCGCATAAGAAATTCTTCGTTACAGGTTGCAGCAGAATAAAGGTGTTCCCCACACTTGGAATCACAGAACATTAATATGGCTTCAGTAAACTTACAGTCTTATGAAACCTTGTTTCACCCATGGTAGCCTGAATCAACCTCAAAATAGTTTTTATACACCTTGAATTCGAGCGTAAGAAAACGTCGGTCTCAAGGAAGGCTGCCTGCCATAACCAATTACCACGCACCATCGACATAGGCCCAGAACAATGCTGCATGCGGAGCAATCGGCGATAAATGGGCAGAACGAACTTAATGAGAGAGTGTTGTGAGAAAATTGCTGAAAGAGAAAACGGCGCCAGAGTTTCTTCAGCTGCGTGCTTACTGTATTGAGCTACGGGTCTCTTACTGTCGTACTTGTCTCTCTGTGTGATGATGATAGCTCCGATAGCAGTTTTTCTGCAGAGTTCGGAACTTTGGCTTTTCTGAGCATAAAATTTGTGAAAATTCCGAGCGAAATGTAGACCTGGAGAGGGAATGCTAAGGTGCCATGTGAAGAGAAAAGCAGTGATAGATTAGGTGCACTCTGGGATAGCCCTCGAAGCAAAGTGATACCTAGTTGGTTGCTCTCGATGCTTCGTTCCAGTAATCTGGGTGCCGTGGTCAGCTCTTTGCGGCCCTCTAAGTCCGAAGGTGCCTATCTGCTCGGTACGGTCAAGACAGGCGGCAAAAAAGGCCACATCGTGTATGCGAGGAACTTCGCCCACCTGACCACATTAGTCGGTGCTCGGTGTGTTAGCGCTGTTCTAAAAATTCCTACACGAAAACATGTTTAATCATTGGTACCTGGAGGTCGATGTGTCAACTAACAGGCAAAATGCACACACAGCAGACAAACACACTCGTTGGAAAGCGCAGCTCTGGCAGTTAGTCGGACACATTCGCCGCGTTTTGGCCAGTCCGTACCAATGCGAGGGAAATAATGTATGACACGATACGGTGCTTTAAAATCAAGTTTGTATTTTTTTTCTTTCCGAGCCTTGTCATGTTTATAGAAAAGAGCCCATATTCAAATCCTGCTTAAAGGTGCGTCTGCCGAGGCCTTCCGATTAGCTACTCGTTTTTTTTTTGCAATCTAGTCTTCGGCTTTCTATACGAAACACGTCACTCTTAAAGCAACAGTCCGGTGTATATCTATGAGTAAGCGTTGCAAGCACTCCTACCGCAGGAGTGCAGCAGCAAGGCAAAGAGGTTAATGTCAAACTGCTGCCGAACGGCGACAGCACTGTAGCCTGCCATTCTTTAGCACTGACGCATGTACGAAAAACGATCAGTGAGATTCTGCCTAAGCTAAACTAAAAAGGCAGAACACAGACTGTCTACTTTATTTCTGACCTGCATATTCAGGCAGCAATCGTTAGGATTACTTTGCATTTCTAAGAGCATAAGACGAACATGCTGAAAAAAATTAGGCTACTAAGTGCCCACTTTATTAGCGACGTGCGAAAAATTACGTCACGTATGCCATGTGCCATACATTTTTTTTTCTGGCGCGTCTTCTAGAACACTGCCAAGAGATTAGCTCATTTTTGTTCTTGATGTACCCCAAATGCGTCGTTCTTTTTATTTCCGGTCCTAACCACCCGACGACTGCCTATAGGCCCGTTGTGCTTGGCGCGCCCAAAACATACCTCTGTAATCATGAATAAAATTAATAGTACTCAAAGCAAAAAGAGAA
Source organism: Amblyomma americanum (assembly GCF_052857255.1). Taxonomy (NCBI): domain Eukaryota; kingdom Metazoa; phylum Arthropoda; class Arachnida; order Ixodida; family Ixodidae; genus Amblyomma; species Amblyomma americanum. The sequence goes on along the minus strand of NC_135502.1, from coordinate 105,505,989 downwards.
GCATGCAGTGAGCAAGAGGTATATTACAAGAGCTGACCACCACCCTCAGCAAAGAGCTGTCACTGGTGCTGGCTTGATTGTCCAAGTCCACAGCACGCATAACGGAATGGCACACCGTGCAGCAAGAAATGTGCACGAGACATAACAGTCGTGCTCCCAGCACTTGGCTTCAGTAGGTGTAAATGTTATAAATACTAAAATTAAACGTTTAGAGGACTCATTTTTTGTTTGTTTCCTTGTGGATATGAGTTTTGTGCTTCACGCAATCCAAGAATCAGAAATAGCACGACGATCTGCCCCTGCAGCGCGCCCTTTCTGTACCCTGCCTCGTTTTCTGGGCTGTTTTGGAGACTCAAGGAAGCAACAAAAGCGGCACCGTCGGGCTAAAACGAGCCACCCAGGGCATCCTTTCGGGCGGCTGAAACCGACAAACATTGGTGGAGGCATTATTCATGCCTCTGAGCAGCTGTCGTTAAAGCGCAGTTTCGCTGGAGTTGCACAATATCGCCTGATGGGGGCGCGCGTATTACGACTCGTAGATTTGGCTAGAGGTCAGTCGGGGCATTACGGGGAGGCCGTAAAATTACCCTTATTGCTGGCGCGCCGTTTACGAGAGGCTCAAAAGCAAGAGTCTCAGCAGATAGCTTTTTTTTTCTGAAGGGTGGGGCGGGGGGGGGGGGGGAGGGGGGAAGGAAGAGCTAGAGACACTGGCTGCCGTTTGTATATTGGCTCTGCATGGACAGGTTAGCAGCATCGGTTGTGGCTGAGGCCGGGGTACTCTCGGGGGCGCTGGCGCACACCAGCTGCGGAAGACATTTTTTAACAGTAATTTTGTTCCCCACGTGAGTAAAGAGGCGTTTGGTGCGGCAATCGCAATGCTTTTCTCAGCATTCAGAGTGAGAGATAAAAGTAACGCTAAGAATATTTTAATAATTGAAAAGTGAAATAAACCATATGAGAGAATTTTTTTTCATCCAAGGAATTTTCACCGCCCGATATTTCGCCCATTTATTCTGCGTCCTCTTTGGGTGATTCGCTAGCCCCAACACAGGAAACAAAATATTACAATATAAAACAAGCAAAACGCTTTGTCTATATTGCACGCGATGGCAAACAGTGGCACTTACATTTTTATTACGGGTTCAATTTTTTTTGTTACATGCACTTTACCCGCAGCAGTGGCTCAGTGAAACAATTGTAATGATACGCATAATACGCATGATACGCATAGGATAAATATCGCAGATTTCTATTTACTATCCGTGCACTGATGACGCCGCCACTTATGTCCCATATTGATCACTCGCGCAAAGCTGGCGTTTCCCGGTGCCGAACAACATCCTTCAGGAATTCTTTCATTCCAAAGACATCGTCGACGTGGAACCACCTACCAGCAGAAGTTGCCCTCGCGAATCACATTGAAGATTTTAAAAGGAAGTTGTCAGTATATCACTGCTTACCGTAATCAATTTTCATTTTTTTCCCTTTTTTTCTGCGTTTAATATCGTCGTACCCATGCATTCTGTTATATGCATAGCCTTCTGCAACATGCCCACCAGAGTTGTGAATATTTGCACTAATGGCAATGTTATATATTTCGAAGCAATTCGCTTCGAGTTTTCTTCGGGTGAATTTTCTCTTCTTGGTAAATGTATTTATTCTCGTGTTTTGTTTTCTGACTGCCGTATTTCTTCTAGTTATTATCCTTCATTTTTGTGGGTTGTGTTTTTTTTTTGCGGTATGCGTTGTCCCCTCCTGTAACCAATTTATTTTTTTTCTATGTACCACTCCCCTCAGTAATGCCCTGTGATCGTTGAGCGTATCGGAAGTAAGTAAACAAACGAATAAATAAATAAACAAATAAATCAATAAATAATTGAAATTGATGAAAAAGCCGGTTATTCAGGACGTCTAGATCTGCTTGTGAATGGAGCTCAGTAGGCTGGATGCCAACCACGATGGCTGTGTCATTTTCTTTTATTCGTGGATTTGATATAGATATGGTGGCGGATATGGACCCACTAATCATAGCGCTTATGACACGACTTCTACTTCTCATGAAAAAGTTCAATCTGGAGTTTCGCCTTTCCCTTTGTGCTCGCGGCTTGGTAGTTAGCACATTCCCTTATACTCATATATCTCTTTTTTTATTTCTCAGACGCACATACCGCTTGTGGTCTATTAAACACTGCTTCATAAATTGTCTTATATTTCACGCTTACCTAGACCTATCTCGCCTATGCTGGGCTTTATAACTGCGCACCATATCGAATGAAGGGAACAGAAAGCTGAATGCGATCCCAGAACGCAATTGTGGAATGGCTTAGGATGGCAGCTGCACTTTCCAACGGCAGTAACCATTGGTACTTCCACAAAATGACGTCGTGCTTACCTGGAAGATATAAAGAGAGCACCAAATAAATGTTGCATCAGAAATTCACGCCACGCGTTGCTTAAAGAAACGGCAACATCAAGTGCGCCGTGATTAAGAAAAGCGTTGGTTAGCTTCGACTTTGCTTTGGCGCCACCGCAATGAGAGATGTTGGGTAAAGTTTCTGAGCTAGCCTAGGCGTTAAGGCGTTTTGGCGAGCGAAATAAACATCTTGTAACCAATGCAAAAGCGAGGAAGCCGAAAAGCGAATGTGGTCAAGAACAAAGTGAGGGTTCACTTTGAGCTGCGTCCAGAACTGAATCCGGGCAGCTAATGCACGATGTGTTTAATTTTTTCACAACTAAGAATTAATTGCTTGAGCCTCAGAAATATAGTTACCCGCCACCAATCTTAGTGCTTCGTAGTAATACAATTGTGACATCGGCTTTGATTTCATGTGGCCTATTTAAGCCGAACTTTGTCCCTTTGTTTAGTTAGATATTGAAGGTATCCCTCGCGATTTTTATTTTTCTAAGAAAACGTTTAACATCTGCGCTAACTTGTCTGGAACACAGCGTTCGTAATAAATTACGAGTGTTCTCTGAAGAATTTCGTTTGTTTGCGTCATTCCTTACTCATAGTAACATTGGTCATCTTACGGACAAAACACTCTAGTTAGTAATCACTAATTAAATACCGCTTCTCTCTATCGGAAACACAAGATATATTTGCTGTATTTCATAGCGTATGAAAAGCTTTAGGCACAAACGCTGACATATGGAAGACCATTTGAGCTTTGCAATGTTCACAAGAGCTCGAGCCGGAGCCATGAAGTACAGTGTTATCATTGAGTTATCAGCACGAATGGGTCGCAAGCTCCGTGAAGAGTTGTGTCCTCGCGTCATTACGATATACGTTTATAAAAAGCCTAAAAACGGCGAATAAACACTGCTCGCAGTGATCGGTTCACATCGCTTTCCCCGAATAGAGCGCGTAAAGAGATAAAATACATAAATTATGATGATGAGGAGGAAAATGTTTTAATTCAAATGCAATCGGCTGTCAATCACCCTGTTCCGGGCGACCATTGGATCTTGCAGCCTGTCTGGCCCCTCCGTTCAGCTGTTCTGAACTTTCGGGTTTGAGCTGAGCAGCATTTCCTTCCACTGCTCAATCGTCTGGTATTTTATCCTTTCTGTTTCTTCGTTGTTTTGGCAGGCCCATACCGTGTTATATTGTCCGCCTCTGTGCCACAGTGAGCGCATTGTGGTTCATATTTCTCTGGGTAGACTGCGTGAAGTATTTTCGGGCTTGAGTATGTGTTTGAATTTTCGTAAGTATTTTCTGTTTCTTGTTAGTTCTACGTCCGATGACACGTATTCTCTTTCGCCTACGGCCTACACTGTTGCTGGCTTTCTGAGCGTGTGTTCATATTTGAGGAAGATGTAGACCTCAGGTAGAAGAACGAGCTGCCATATCCTTGCTTACGACGATCAACGAGTGCTACTTTAGGGGCATTTTTCTCTCTCACACGCATTCGACTTCCACGGTAAAAATTCAGGCAGATGCGCAATAAACGCGTCCTTGTACTTTCGGTCAAAATCTAACATCCCCCTCGTCCCTCGTCATGCACCGGCATTTCAACAGGTTCTTTCTGTCTCCCTTTATAGGTTCTTCTTCTGCCTTGCGAGTTCTCGAGCGATATTTGCAAGTGATTTTTAATGTAAAAAGAACAAGAGAATTAGATCTAATTGCCGGTGAGGATATAAATCTCTTATCACCATCGCCGCTCACAAAACCCTGTCTCTGAAGGCAAGGCACCTTGTGACGCTGTTGTCATTTATCTGGCATCTCACACTGCACTCGCGCTGATATGGAGTTTTGGAACGTTCTGAGGCGAATCTCGATGATCCTAGGAAAATTTTCATCTTCCAGAAAGAGGCTAAATAGAGTCAATGAGAAAGTGTGTGACGCGGAGAAAAGTGAACAACACGTGGAAGTTGTCCGTTTAGCGTACGCATTCTCCGAACGACCCGAGTTTATTACGGTGTCAAAAAAGACTGTTGTCATGCGGTGAAGTCCACCTAGAGGGGGCAGGGGGAAAGTAAGGGCTAAGGCAATGACATTGGGAGGTGATTAACTCATAATACGCTGGATGACACAACGGCATTGCGGCGGGAAATTTTGCAACAGCTCAGCCCCTTCTGGCGTATTCCGGCCGAAATTAAATATCAAGCTTTTTTTTAATCTAGGATTTGTGATTAGCCTATAACCTTGAAATGACGCTTAGGACAATCCCAACCAATATTTTATTCTCAATAAGAACCTTTTTTATTGCCAACCTTGGGGATACCGGCAGCAAAATTCGAGTTTATTGCTAAGGCAATTGCATTTAAAAGATTTCCTTCCACTCGATTCACAGTCGGGATGCCTACACGAGGATGAACTCCGTGATCAGTGCTTTGAATTGCATAGCGGGATCCGCGTTGAGAAAACTGCGATGGTGCAGGTTAGCAATAAGCTTGCTCCAGATTCTATGCAAAGCCCCCCGTCCTTAAGCCACTGGAAAAGTTAACACAGAATGACAGCAGCCCTGGTAACTTGATATGTTGCGGGCAGGTTGCCAATTTCCCAAAGCTTTTTTCTTGAACATGAGTACTACGTCAATATGTTTGAAAGGGTCTTTTTCAATGATTGTATTTTGAAAGCGACATTCATTGTTTCATTAGCTTATTTGGCTAACACCACACTCAACGGTCACTCTATTCAAATTGCGCAGCGCTGGTAGGGTGTCGTTAACCGACCACTTTCTTTCCTCATTCTGAACGCATTGTCGACGCCGCCACTGGCGCCGCGACGCGTACCAGTGAGCGCCGCCGCCGCTTCGCGCTGAGTGGTACGCGTCTCGCCATCGCTTTCCTGAAAAACCGCGCTCACTACCGAGCGGCTGCTAAGCGAAAGCACCGCACATTTTCCAGGACAGGTCTGACAAGGGGCGAATGCTATTGGCGACTTTAATGACCGAGCAGGGGGCGGTTCAGGTTTATGAAGCTGGCGCTGTGGAGGTCTGCTTTTATTTATTTATTTACAAAATACTTCGGACACTGAGCCCAAGCAAGGTGGGCAACAAGTCAATCAATCCATAAAGAAAACGCAACATTAAAAAAAAAGAACACAATATCGCAATAATTTGTTAAAACTCATGGGACAATGCTTTAATTAGCTGATTCCAATCTGTTATTGTGCGTGGAAAAAACGAAAACTTGTGTCCGTTCTAGCGAATATAGGGGTCAGAGACCTGAGATGGTGTTGACGAGTTTGAGTGGTTGATGCCAGCGTTAAGAATGATGAGGGATCTAAACCAAGTTTGTTATGTAATAAGAGAGAAATAAATTCTAACCTAAGCTTTCTTCTACGATGTTCAAGTGGTTCAATTTTATGAACCTCCATTAAAGTAGTTGAGGAGTCAGTCCTTGCATATTTATTAAAAATAAACCTGACAGCTCTTCTCTGTATTCTTTCCAGATTTTTTACGTTAGATTTAGTATACGGGTCCCACACTATGCTAGCATAATCGAGTTTAGGTCTAATTATTGAAGAATAACAAAGTAGCTTATTGTTAGTAGCTTAATGGTCTCAGCATAGGTATAGAAGCGCGCTTGCTTTTAAATTTCACGATAAGCTCGCTCTCCTTCGTCGTAAGTGCCAGCCTCGTGTGGGCCAAAATGTCTGCCTTCTCGAATTTGCGAAGCAACAAACGAAAGATACGGAAAGGTTTGCTGTCTGGGCTTGGAAACAATTGCGCGTTAAACGAGAGGGCTACACCAGCGACACGCTCTGGACAGAATTTCAAATCAATGACATCGCCAATGAAGACTTGCGTACAACTTGCAGATGAGAACACTTTAAGCACAATTTCTCGCGTCATGCATCAGAGTAAAGCAGGCTCCAGCGATGGTCACGTTGCTTGCGAAGAAAGCAATTTTCCCTGTCATTTCCCCTTGCATGAAAGTTTTGTTGCTTTTTTAACAGTAAGATTTTTGAACTACGTTTCATTTTCAATATAAACATAAATGCCTAATCTTGCTGTTAGTAGGTAGCGATACCAGAGAGGTCTTTTCCGGTACACTCTTTCCAAGAAGAAATTATCGGCCCTTAAGGTCTCAATTTTTTTGTATATAACCACAGGGCCTCAGGGATACACAGGGAGTGTTTAAGCCTAAAATGAAATTAGTTAAAGTGCACCAAAGCGTTATGAAGACAAGTTCCTCCTAATCACACTATGTTGCCTAAGAAAATTTGCGAAAGTTGTTTATTATCTATTTACATCATTTACATCAGAGGAAGAAATGACAAAAAACTTTTTTTGTTGCAACAATCGAGACTGACTTCTTCAATGCAATTAGTGCGATGGGAACGATGGGAATGTTGAGAATAATACAGTATTTCAACGGTGATTTGCCCGTGCAGTACGCGATGGCGGAAAAGTTTATGAAATTACGCTCAGGGCTATACATTTGATGGCGAGAGGTCAGAAATGAAATGTCAAGACTACTTTTCATGGTAGATACACTGGCTGCTTGGTTGTAGATGTTAAAAATTGAAGCCAACGGAATTATTTTGAACAAGCTGAAGGCAATAAGTCAAACCCATACTTATGACGCGCACTCTATATTTCGGCGGAGTGGGGGCTTAGAGTGGGGAAAGATTGAGCAATTGAAAAATACGGGTATGGTAAACTAATATGAGATTAGCATTATTGACGAATTTTTAAATCAGGCGCGTCTAGTACATAATATTTGCAATATAACCACATAGATGCCTCTAACAGCTACCAAAATTTTAAGAGCTGATATTCATGGTCATAAAGAACAAAGATGAAGTGCTCGGAGATATAAATTCATTTTTGGCTGTAACATTTTACGTAACAAAATATAAAATTCTCCCAAAAGTACAAAATATTTTCTATGGATCAAAATATTTCACCGAGCGCATAGCCTGCACTTACTCCATAATAAGTTTATTTAGGTCTAAGCCTCTGGCAATTTAAATCTTATAAAAACTTTAAAATTGCATTGAAGCATTGAAGAAAAAAACTTAAGAGACCATAACGAATGGGCAAAAAGTTGCAGGGGGCACTGCCACCTGCCACGATTGGCAGTTTTTCCACTATCCCGTGGGCAGGTTGCGAAGACGCTGCAAAATGACGTGACCTAGGTGGCTTATTTGCCTCCTATGTTGCTCTCTGGGGACCACCTGCCACAGCCATGCCCGTGATTTTGCTCCCAATGCCGAAAACTTGACACCGGATTTTCTGGAGAAAGGGGGGTGTTTAACGCTATCGCGTTAAAGAAACAATGTGGAACATGCAACAGATTTGTATATAAAAGAACAGATGAGAGGTATATTGCAGCAGTTGTCTGCCGAGTTATAATTCCAAATTCCTCTTTTTCCTTGTTTGCCACAGAATGTATTCGAATAATCCAGGATCATCTACATCTGCCCACTTGCAAGAAAATTGCACCTAAATTACCTAATAACCCATTTTGTGCATGCAATCATGCACTACTGTTTCTGTCCGTGGAGAACAATAGGCTGGGTGCTTTTAACTCGAAAGCCTAGCCGTCACTCCTGCTAAGGCGCGACAGCGTACAGGTCCTGCAGCCAGAAGGGGAGCCGTAAAAAAAAGGCAACTATAAAGTGTGGTCGGTAATCGAATAAAATGGCTGAGTAGGCTGGAGGCGCAAAAGGAGCCGTAACCGGGTTAGCAAGCCTTGTTGTGGATGCCACGACAGTGTAGAGTGCTCAGGTAGCGTGGCATACGGATGGCGGAGATCAGGAGGCAGCTGCATGGGAAGGAACACAACAAACTTGAACACACTCGAGCATACCAGCCCAATTTGCCCTGCGTACTTTGCGCCGAAAACTTCTAAATACAAAGCTCCCAGCGCCTGTTTTCAGAGGAGTAGCCGCAGAAAAACATTGCTGTTTCTGTTTTCTTGCAAAAGACCACATTTATCAACTTATTCCGCAGTTACTGCACACCTGTCACAAGCACTGACTGTTTGAAATTAGTGTTCCATTTTTTTTGTTAAACGCTTCCTTAAAGAGGAGACAAGGTACTTGCCATGAAAGGCCTTTATCTCCACGGACGAAAAGTTCTCAGTGATCCTCATCAAACCCTTAGTCGCTTTAGGACGTTAAACCCTCCTAAACCATAAACGATCCTAATGAAACGTTCGCCTATTAATTGAGCGTCGAAAGATCGACAGATCCGGCAAAATTTATCAGCTAACAGAGTGGGTTATTTTTCGCGATTTTTTTTTTGTGAGGCAACTTTTGCTTGCACATTCTCGCAAAAGGTAGCCAAATTGTGCATTGATGAAAAATTGAAGCCATGCGTAAAATTTTTCTGGTGATTGAAGGCGAGTTTTCGAGAACACATTGGAAGCAACATAGCAACCCCAAGAAGATAATGACTACGGACTTTCTTTTTACGGACAGGCAGTGGACATTAACAATTATACTGCACCCGTCTCCAAGGTTAGTAGCTAGGTTTCGAAGTGACAGAAGTGTTTGGTGAACTCATTTTCGATAGCTTTATTATAAAAATATCAACGAATTATTAAAATCATCCATCTCTCATCCAATCGAAATATCAATAAATTTATTGATGAATCATTGAAAAAATCAGTCAGTCACCAAACAACCATCAATAGATAACTAAATGCACCTAAGGAAAAGTTTTCCCAGCTATTTGTGCCTTCGCAGGTTGAGAGCAAACTCATCGAAAAGAAGAGGAGGAGAAGGGAACATTGATTATGTTGAAAGCAGAAACTTAATCCCTGTGATCACGATGTCTAGTGCCTGGCGAATAAGTGGTTAAAGTTTTAACATACGGACACATATCAGCCTAGATGTGTACCAGATTAACGTATGCCTGTTGCGCATGCGCAGTGAAAGGTGGAAGGTCCACATTGCTCCAAACCACACAAGCGCGCTGTGCATCGGGCAGATGGTAATTCGGACAGTGTCTTCGTTACAACGTATCTGCAATAGCCTTCCCGCCGATGAGAGCGAGGTCAAAGAGTCCCTCTGGAGGGATGGGGAGGCGAGATCAAATGAGAGTATAGTAAAAAGACAGCTCTTCAGGTTCGAATACAGAAAAAAATGTGCAGCAACAAAAAAAATATTAAGCAGATTGACCACCGGCGTTACTGATGAGCTCAAGGGTGCTTTATGACAGTTATTAATTACGGTTGTTACAAATTATGCCACATTTGAAAGGCATCATAGGAAGGAAAATTGAGAAAGCTGCTATAAGAAGCAACGGTTATCGAACACAACCACATTTATGAATGTTAATAGAAACGCGCCAGCAACAAGCACATAAAGACTGATACAGGCCTTATAGCAGCTTTGCAACGTCGGGGGTTAGATAAAGAAAAGAATCCTGTCGGCAGATACTAAACCATGAATCAGGAAATGAAGCAGCTCGGGGGGGGGGGGGGGGGGAAGCAGGAACTTTTGATGAAAGCGACGAGGCGGAAACGAATTTACCTGTGTGCACACTATGGCACTTACTTGTTCCTTTATCGTTTTTTGCTTGCCCATCCTAACTTCATTGCAGCGTGGAAATGGATACGAGTGGAGTGATGCGGACGCAGATGTTGCGGTGGAGATGGCGGACTCGAGATAGATGCATATACAGCGGGCTTACTCGCACTTGTGCTTTTTTTTTTTTTTGCTGGGAATTGTATGGAACTGTATGGTTGGAAGGCATTTCTACATATTCGCCGCACTTGAGTCCTCGGAGCTGTAAGACAGTCCTTGCATGTACAAAAGTTGGGACAAAAAGCTCATTAGAGTATTTCGGCAAACGAGGTTTCGAGAACCTCTCGAAAACGGAATCTAAATGAAATTAACTTAGTTTCCGCATAGAGCGGCGCAGAGCCTTTCCCCTTTCAATGCTCTCCTTATTCCTGAGCGGATCCATGCTGCAATCTTTCTTGAGCTAACTAAGCTTTGCACCGCACAGAATGCGGGACAGTGAACGCATGCTTGAGCGCTACCTTTGCAAAAATTTCTTTACTGAGTCTATATACTGTTCATATACTTTTGTCAATAAAGCCTATTGGCTTTCTTTAGATACATTTTATGGATTAGCATATAAGCACTACCGAACCTACAGACTATCGATTGACGATGTACAGAATCATGGCTTTACTCTTTAAGTACATTTTTGTCGCAAAAATATTCTCTAGACCACGAATAGTAATGATGATGATGAATTTTTATTGCGCAAGTATTTGATCCTAAATAAGCCGAGCACCAGACCTGGGGATAGCTTGTACCCATTGTATCAGACCACGAATAGTGGAAACAAAATTTTAAAGGAAAGAAAAAATGAATATAGTCCGTACAAAGTTAATGGAGGGTCTCTAGACCAGTTTTATCAGAGTGCGTTCTTGTTACTTTTCTTCATTTCATGCAAAGCTGATCTCGGTCATGCGAGACAGGTTAAAGTATGATTAGCCACGATTCTTACTCTAGTGTCTGTATTTCCTTCGTCCGTGTCAAATAGTCCACTGGGTTGTGTTCGTTCCTGCCATGCATTACCATCTAGGCTGATCAACCGCTCTTGAGGATTACGTTGATCTGCTCTATTTTGTGCCTTGAATAGCCGGCCGTTAAAATGTGATATAAGCACAGACGAAGAACCCGATGCTGAAGTCTGGATTTAGAAACGAAAAGGGATATCAATGTTACTGTGTCTGTGACTGTTTTTGCTTCATCACCTCCTGTTGCTGACGTCAATATTGACGTCATGACCAAGTTGAACGAAAACGAAGTGAGTGCTTACATAACACTGTCACGTAATGATGACGAAATCGCAGACAACACAAGAGGTCTGCGTAGGTTGCACTGAAACAAGGTCTTTGTTTGGTTCATTTGCTCTCACAGAGTATACTGAACAACTCGGCGGTTTCAATAGCAACATGTGCGTTCGACGGTCGTTGAAGCAGAGTGAGTGCCGCTCTCGTTCGCGCTCAGTTTACAGCTGTCGAGTAACTTCAGCGGAAAGGCGCCAATAGCAGCCGCGACAATTTCGTAACAAAGTAGAAGTGTCTTGTGGCTGCGACCACTTGAGTTAGATCTGCTCTTGCTTCGCGCCGCAGTGAAAGTGATCAAGTCGCGCCAGTGGCTTTGAGCACACGCAGAGGAGACATCAGAAACCTTTGCGGAAATGCATGTTCAAATTTGGCTATCATGGAACTCACTTGCGGCCGTCGGCTGTGCGGTACAAAATGCTTGTTGCCACTTTTTACCGAAGCAGAATGCTGGATTCGACATGCCAGAGCTTTAAAGGGTCACTGAGTGACACGGAGTATACCAACCCGGCTCAGTTTAAAGAGCAGTAATTTTTCAAGTATAAATCAGCTCTCCTCCTCAGTGCTCCAGGGAAGCATTCTTTTGTGTGTTAGACCATGAGTGAATTGGTTACCTAGTGCGTTTTCAAAATAGCTGTTCTAATGCGACAGCATTCAGGATTTTGCATTGCGATACCCACGCCGTTTCTCCGTAACGAAATCGCCTCATTCTTCGTGAGGCCACCAGCACCGCCAAGTCTGAAAATCTGACGACTAGTTTCTTTTAGTACATTCCATTATTTTATCCTACAGCATTATAATGACACAACCCACTCTTCCACCTCAATCCGCCCACTAACCCGCCTAATTTACCTTAATCCACCTATCATTTCTCAAGCAGATAGGTAATTAGGTGTCGCATTTTTAAAAGAAAATGCAAATTACGAGCTATTTTTACTCCACTGCGCTCAGAAGCAGCCTAAGGCTTCGTTAAAAAACAAAAGACTTCCACTCGCATGCGTTAGTAATTGCTTTATAACGAATGGCACCATGTTTTACCCGTACATATTTTGCAGCCGCAATTAATTTAATTATTTTGGGTAGACGGATTGCACAAGCCGCATCCAACTCTATAAATACTCGTCTCGAATAATCATGTAGCACTCTGAAGAAGACTGGCCTCAAGTCAAAACGTCAGTAAACCCTTGTTATATTTTTAAGTGGGTGTCAGTGTACGTTATGAGAATATATACAGGTGTCAGGACAGGGTTACCTAAGTGGAGGTGATGCCTGGCAGGTGGAGATGATGTCACAAGATCACGTGACCTAAGTGGCAGGTGAGCCACTTGCTTTCTAAATAAGGTGGCTTACCTAATGTGAGGAAGACACACAAAAACAGCTTAGCGTAGCAATGTTAAATGTTGCGAAAATTCCTAGACGCCTTCCACTAGCGCAAATTTTCGCGTTTTCCTAAGCAGGCAAATCAGCCGTCACTGTTATTTTTTCGCATTTTTCTGCTGCATAGTCCTATAGACCGGGCACCAACAGCGCACCTTCAGATCTGCCACATGCTGACGCGTGACGCCTGACGCGTCGCACTTTCTCGGAGCTGCTCGGGTGAGGGCTGCAGTGCAGCGCACCGCAGCGTCCGGAAATCGGAGCACATTTTGATTCACTGGCTCAAAACATCGTTACCAGCGCTAAAAAACACCGCGTCGGCGATTGCGTGCTATCGTGGTCAGGAATAAATTTCTAAGGAAAGGAAAAAAAGTTTTTCGAGAATGCGTGGGTGCGCATTGTGCATCTGTCGCCTACATGTCTAATAAACCTCAGTTGATGTCTAAAGTAGTTGGTTTATGGTTCGGTTTATGGGGGTTTAACGTCCCAAAGCGACTAAGGCTATGAGAGACGCCGTAGTTAAGGGCACCGAAAATTTCGACCATCTGGGGTTCTTTAACGTGCTCTGATATCGCACATGTCTAAAGTGTCCCCCCTCAGTTCTCGCTGTATCTTGTGTCTTTTTTAGCGCTAGTAACCATGTTTCAGCCAATGAATCACAAGCACCAGCTAGTCCGTCTTTCTTCTTTAATCAGAGCACCTGCGTCAGCCTTAGCCTGCTATTTAACGCAGGCAACAACAGCTCATGGGTGGTTCCTCCCAGCGCTCGTCTTCGAAAGGACTTCCGGGGCCGCATTTTGTGACGGCGCATTTCCCTTCTATTCCATTTGATCATCTGTCATTATTCGCTTCTCCATTGCCGCAAGTCGTTAGAGGAGACATCATGCTGCTTCTGACAAAAACATGGCCATGATGCTCTCTGCTTGGATAAACCTACCTCGAGCGCATGTCGTGCAGGCCAACCGGCGCCGATGCACACGACTTACGTAGCACGACGAAACGTTCGATGCGTCTCATGAGCTTTGCCGCCAGTCTCTAATTCCGTCTCGACCAGGAAACTGGGGGGTAGTTTGTGCAAAGAATTGGTGCAGCGTGGTCTGTGTGACTCAGTCTGACTGGATGCGGCGGAACGAGACTGGCCCGACGATGCCGGCTTTGTCCATGAATAGCAGTTTGCTTCACTGCCTGCTGCACCTTTCGTCGCAAAGACGTCAAGGCGAAATGGAATGAAAAATGGAAGAGACTCAAGCATCACAGCATAGGTACATAGTGCTAAGTGGTTTTCACAGAACTGCACTTTTCTGGAAAACAGAACATTTATGGGAAGAATAGTTGGATCTTCCGAAAAAAGGGGATGGTTAGCCATTCAATTATGTTAATAGTTTGTACAGTGCGCCACAGCGCCACCTTCTGACGAACGATTTTGTTTTTTAGAAATATTATTTTTTGTCGATTTCGGAGAAAAGAGCATCGTGCTACTGTTTTTGTTTTTAATTAATGAGTTCTTACTTTTTAATCAATCACCCTGTGTATATACTGGAATGCGTGCTTAAAATTAAACAGTTGCTGCACACTCTCTTTTACTTCCGGATCCTAGTTGGCCAGTGCGGTAAAGAAATCATCGCTCATTATAGAAAAAGTAGCGGAGAGAATTTGCATTTAATCAAGAGTAACGTTAGTGGCAATACAAGTAAAAATATCTTTGTAAAATATAGTGTTGAGGCAAGTTCGGGCAATTGTAGCATGCTGTAAAGAACCTGTGATCTATGCTATCATAGTGTGCCTTGATAATCACAGGAAAGAAATGCACAGGTTTTACAAGAATTCTTCAGAAAGAATACAACAAGCGCCATAATGATTTCGTTACTTATACGCTATAGCTGCATCTGAACATGGGTGAGTACTCTAGCTTGCCCGAGTTTGCGATTGGTCCAGATATTTCCTGACAAATCACTTTCAGCCTGAAGCAGGCCCTTGCTATTAGCAGCCGAAGATTCGGAAAGAATGCGCAAGTGGTAAAAAAATAATGCGGAATAGAATCTCAGAGCCTGCCCGATTGAAGGAAGTCAGCAGATAAATGCAGAAGTTAGGGAGCGCTTACTGAGGTCAGTGCAAAGAATGCAGAGGTTGCGTTTAAATTTGACGTTCAATGGAAAGGGAGACAGAATTGCAAGTACAGTTTCAAAGATCTTTGGGGTAATGGGCCCGCTTTTTTATGTAAACAAAGAAAAAGAAGCATAAATAATTGGACAGGGGCGCAGTTTGCAACTTTACTGACGACACATGAAACCCTGTGAGCTTTTATAAGCACCTACAAAAACTCAACACTCTATTTTACAATTTTTTTTATCAATTGGTGAACAAGTAGGGAAAGTTATATGGTCGTGTCTCGGCAAAACATTTGCGAACGACTATGTGATACGTTCAGAGGCGATGGTAAATGAGACGTTTGGGCTGAAAACGTTCATGATCTGAAAACTGCAGTATATGGACAGTGCACAAGAAAACTGTAACAGTTCAACCCATGGAAAAAAAAGGTATGAAAGTTAACACGGGCTGAATTATTTAGCAGCCGGGAGGTTAAAATGTAAAAAACAGCCCATCGTTTACATAGAAGCAGATGGAATTATATTAATAATAATAAAAAGTAAAAACGCCTCTAAAACGCCAAAGGGAAAGGAGGTGCTTTTAGATTCAATCACCAAAAAATGATAGCTATTTTGAAAAAAGGAAAATGGAGGACGTCCTGACTGACCAATATTTTTTCATAGTTAGGGGTAGCCGTTGCTACCCCTCTTTCTGTATTTTCTCGAGCTTTAGCTATAAATCAGATTTTGTGAAGCTTGGGAGGGCAGTTTTCACAGTAGTGGAAATGAAACAGTAGGTTTCCAAAAGAATTGCTTCTCAAAGAATAGGTGTACGCTGCTGTGCGTTCATTGAAGACGCCCTTCCTTAGCCCCACGTATGCAAGTTTATTGCTGAGAAGACTACTCTAGTCCCTTTTTCAGAGCAACTTTGATGTCATTTGGAACTTCGAGATTTCCAAGCGGGGAGGCGGGTTTGCTGAAGTTTAATACAGACACACCCATCTTCTCTTTACTGCTTCTTTATCACTTAATTCGCCCATTGCACCTTTTCTTTTTTTATGTGCTGTAAAAGCTCGTATGCTCTGATGTGTCTAAAATAAAGGTCGAAGCGGCGCCTCTCTAGTCTTTTATATACTTTCTTTTTCTAGACTATATAAACGCGTTCATTATTCTACTATATTTTAGCGACTAGCGTGCGAAAACGCTTTACTACCGCCTATTTTTTATGAATTCGAGTGATGAATCAAACAATATGTTCTGTCCAGATGAAAATGTAGAAAGGTTAATGATTTTAGGTAATCAATAAATATTTGTTTCTGCGGCTCCTGCTTGTGAATTGAGCCTCTCACATACTGCAACTTTTAGCTTTTCAACTGATATTTCTGATGCAGCTCGTTCACTGAGCTTCTCTAATCAAATCGCCATGTGGCCTCTACGAGTAAGTGGGGTTTATTACTGTTGCTTAATACGAAATATAGCGACGTCGACGGTTGCGGTCATAGAGCTACTGTAGCAGACAAAAACCGAAAATAAGGTGTCATAAGGTAGCGTGCAGAGTGACAGCTCGGCAAAAGTGGTTTATAATATCATTTTTCAATTAATTTTCCTCGAAAAGGCGTCACCTCTCAGACTTATGCTTCAGGTTTATGATCATGTGTTCACGCTCTTGGTTAAATAGTTATCCAAAAGTAACCTTACCAAAGCCTTGCATGCATAGATTGAAATACCTACAGGGATGTGTTTGCAAATGAAAGCCGACATGCGAATTGGAAGTCTAGCACAGTTGGTGCTTTCGTGAAAATTTGCTTTCCGCTGAACTCCACCTCGTATGAATGGTGTTAACGACATGCAACATGCGAAATCGAGCTGCGATGCTGCGGCAAGAACCTTACTTAGCTAATTACAGACGCCAGCTGCAGGTTAAAATAAACAATATTATCTCGTTTCGCCTTTATTCTACTCTGCATTGAAGCTGACAATGCTGGGCAAATGAGCTTCCAAGGAGAAAGTTTCTTCAGCGGCAATAAGCATACTAGCCAGCAGCAATAGAAGGCGCTGATGAAATTCTAGCTAAATATACCATAACTGTCGCTATAAATTGCGCAGTCGGCCACTATCGAAGCTCTTTAGTCGTACAGCACCCACAAGCTGCTTCCTGGACCTGGGATGAAGATTTGGCTCTGCACGCCACATGTTTATCTGCATTCTACCATCCAGTAAAACTTATTCAGGAGCAGTAGTGCGCGAGTCCTCTCTGGTACAAAGTGCCCAGATTCATAATTTTAATATTACGTTTGTTTCAGACACTTCCTCCTTTTTTTGTTTTCATATGATTCATGAAGCGAACCCGCGGAAGGCCAGCGATTCAAAGGAAAAACGAAATAATGGTCGCATCCTAATGGCGTATTCTTTGAATCGGGGTAGCGGCGCGTATAGTCAGGCTCGGTAATTTTTCTCCGTTTTTTTTATCCATACCTTTCAAACTCGTGAAGTGCTGTCTAAAAATTTATCTTTGCGAATACGTATTGCACTCAGCTTTACGACAAACCAAGCGACCGCATCCGTCTAGGGTTGATTTCTTCCAACTTGCGACATCAGGAAAGCTGGCTGTATAGAAGTATCTCCGGGAATGGTGCCAGTTAATCCGTCTAATCAGATTTGAAGACGCTACTCGGTTTGCGCCTGAGGGAAATATACAGTACACTTCGTTTGCTCCGACTGGTTTATATATACATCGGTCTATATGCAGCTCAAAATGTAATTATCCTAATTAAAGATGTTGCTTCATCTTCAGGTTGGCGCGCTATACTTTGGCACCGGGAAAACAAAGCAGGACAAGGCAGGTACGTGAGCGAACCTTCAACTTTTAATTAAATGTACTGCTCTCGTTATATACTCACATACAAAGAACAGATGTGCACACGCGTATATGGTACAAGATGATAAGTGCTATTCATGAAACCGCAACCCGCGTATCACCGCTTTCCATCGCGCTGCTTGTTGGCAATTGAATATCGCTGTGCGTCAGCACTATTGACAGATCGCTTACGCGTTCCGTGAAACCGGCCCGTGCCATTTCGTACGCTTCACAGATTACTCTTTCATTCCGATCTGAGAAATTTCGTGAAAAGATGTATCCTCCGCCTTTAATAATAGAGCCGTAATAGCTATGAAACTTTACCTAAGTGCTTGTTTACGTTTTAATAACCAGTGTCACGTATTCACGACATTTTGCTTACACAGCAGGTCACGACTACTACGTCGGCATGTCCTCTACCTTCAAAGTGTCTGGTAGCATTATAAATAAGCAGTGTAAAGAAACAGATGGCACGAGTGTACGACTTCCACTCAGCGTCATAGAAATTCCCCTCTCCCATTTTCTGGAAATCTAGCGGCAAAAATGAAAATACATTTCTTGATCCGAAAATTGCTTACCATCACTGGGCCATCGAGTTTATTCGAGGCCTTCGGTTTGGTCTTTGACATGACTCCGTCCAGGTCCACAAAAATAAATAAACGATAATTGTTGGGAATAGGCGAAATACTCATTTCTCAGGTATTATTGAGGTGAACATAATTTTGATCGTGGCTTTTATTACGGGTGGATTAGCTAGGCGAAAGTGAGTATGATTTATTTGTGTTGCCTCGACCATTTCAGGGTTAAAGGATTAAGAAATATGCGCTATGAATCCCAAGTCCAAGTCATCTATGCGAAGAAGAAATTTTGTACCCAATGATTTTCCAGAAAAAGCAGCGCTAAATAGACGTGGACACAGACAAGACGACAAGGACGGGTGCTGTATTGCCTAGCGCAGTGTTAAATTTCAAATCTAGGGAACTGTCTCTGCTGTGTTCTCTGGTCATGCAAAGGTATCTCTAGGCAATGTTAAGTCAGGAGCGAAGAATCTTGGCGAGCGGTTGAACCTATATGAACATGGCAGCACTCTGTTGCTCGTTTTTTTACAGCGCCATCTTAAGCTTTCACCCGTGGACGACCCTTTTATTGTTAACAATTCAAACCAGGTTTTAGAATTTTTTGGCGCTAACACAGATAAATGTTACCAGGCTTTTTCCATTGACATTAAAGATCTCTTTTATTCTCTACCTGTCAAGCTCATCCTTGAATGCGTTGAATATTCCATTGACAAATACGGCTCCATTGCTTTCCGAAACACCGCAGGGGTTGCAGTTCGGGGCTTTTTAGAACTTATAAAATTTTATCTCATATCAACCCACATCCAGTTTGAAGGGACGCCACGCCTGCAAAGCAGGGTATATGCATCGGGTCCTGCATAGCCCCTGTTCTCAGTGACCTTTTGCTGGCTCATTTCGAACGTAAACTGCTCGCTTCTCTCATGGACAGCAATGTTATCAAGGTTTTTCGTTATGTGGACGATTTTTTAGTTGTTTTATAATGTGACGAGCAGGCGATGAAATCTGTTAGGAAAAATTTACTGGCTGCGTGCGATATTGTGATGAACCCTCCTGACCTCACCCACGAACTTCCAGTCAATGGCCAAATTCGATTTCTAGATATTCGGTTTGACTTTAGAGATGGTGGTGTCTGCTGGTGCTATGAACCGCACGCGAAAAAGCCACTTCTGTCGTTCAATTCCGCCCACTCAAAGCTCGTTAATCGAGCTATTGCCATGTCATGCCTCAAAAACGCTCTCGACAAAATCTGCCTGCATCTGATATCATAAGCGTTCGTCTGTCAAGCTCAAAGACTGCTGAGCGCTGGGTACCATCACCACCTCCTGGTTTCAGTCGCTGGAGGCCTCCTGGAGAAGAGTTGCAGTAAGGCGCAAACGTGCGATGGTCACGCATAGCGTAGGCAGAAGGTAGCAGTGATACCTTACATACACACTCTGTCGCACAACCTGCAAAAAGGTGGCCCAGCGTTACGACGTGAAAGTCGTGTTTTCTGCTCCTCAGAAGCTGTCCAAGCTTTGCAGGATAACTGATCAGGAGGTAACCCAGCAGGGCGACTGCGGCAAGAATCACAGGCGGCCTTTTGTTGAATGTACAGAAGTTATAGTTTACCAAGTTCCCTTAAGTTGTGGAAAAACGTATGTTGGCCAAACTGGGAACCCCCGACCGCGGCGGCTGCGTTTTTGTGGAGGAAAAACGCTAAGGCGCCAGTGTGCTGTGCGATGTCAGTGCACGTTAAAGATCCCCAGGTGGTCGAAATTATTTCGGAGCCCTCCACTACGCCGCCTATTTCTTCCTTTCTTCTTCCACTTTCTCCCTTATCCTTCCCATACGGCGCGGTTCAGGTGTCCAACGATATATGGGACCGATACTGCGCCATTTCCTTTCCCCAAAAACCAATTATTATTATTATTATTATTATTATTATTATTATTATTATTATTATTATTATTATTATTATTATTATTATTATTATTATTATTATTATTATTATTATTACGTTTCTTATTGTGTATGATTGTATTTCTAGCTTGTATTTCAGAGGTTTCATATTCGTTCATATTAGTATTGGCTTTATTCTTGTTTGTATTTTGCTATATGCTGTACTTGGCTGTTATCGGTCGTTCATTCTCTTTGTTTATTGTTTCATTAGTTATTTATATGTCTGTTGCCTGTTCTAGCTGTTTTCATTTACCGCTGTTCTCGCTGTTTTCTTGTTTTCGCTTTTTTGCTTCATGCTTGCTGTCACGCCTAGTTTATATGTCTTTTTTTTTCTATCGCCTTGACTGCTGCATTACCTCCCCTGAGTGTCTTCCTTTGTAGTGAAATAAATTTACATTTTGTGCGTGTGAATGGTGTACCAGCACCAAGACCTTTGGGTTGTTCCTGGGCACCGAAAAATAAAGATTGATTATTATTATTATTATTATTATTATTATTATTATTATTATTATTATTATTATTATTATTATTATTATTATTATTATTATTATTATTATTATTATTATTATTATTATTTTTATTATTATTATTATTATTATTATTATTATTATTATTATTATTATTATTATTATTATTATCATCAAACTGGGAGACGCATGAAGGAAAGTTTAAGAGAGTATGCCAGGAACATGAAAAATTCTCGCGAGGGAAAAGATTTTGAAGGTTTCCTTGCAAGTCACTGTCTCACTTGCCAAGATTGTTCACCTGCACTTGATGACACCTCCGTAATCAGAAAGTGAAAAGTACGCATCACTAGGAAAATCTCAGAATCTGAACAGATATGTAGTCTGGGAGACGGCTGTGTCAGCACCACCTCTTTAGCCCTTTCCCAAAAAAGAACTCACTTATCTGCGCATGCGGAACGTTTGCCACGGCTGTACACAGCGTTTATAAGAGCGAATTCTTTCACAATAAAATCTGTTCTGAGTTCAGCGCCCGTCCTGGTCGTCTCGTCTGTGTCCACGTCTTTTTAGCGCCGATTTTTCTGCAAACTATGCCCCAACGCGCCCAACTCGCCACATTACCCAATAATCTTCTTCTTTTTCAGGATTGCAATGTTCTCGTAAGAACCCTTAACTCACACAGCCGCAACCTTTCGGCCCCTGTCGAGAAACTTCTCGTATATAAGAGGCGGACATGCTGATTCGCTTGTGTGTGTCATTTCATATTTAGCGCCTTGTACTCGAAGGAAAAAGCGCCAAAATATGAAAGCCGAGTGCTAGAGGGACGAAGACGTGAACGGTGCACGCCATAGTGTGTGTGACCAAAAAAGCAATATAATTAGTCCGTCTCCAAAAATGGTCTCCCTCCACCCCCTCACATCAAAATCTCCATTACAAAGTTGCAACGGAGCGGCGCGTCAAAGGAAAGCATCACCTGGAAAAGGAACTTGAAATAGAAATCACCTACAATGCCCTTTCATTTTCACGTTTTAAGGCGGTTGAGTCTACGATGGCGGTGTCATGTGCTAGCTGGGCTGTTGGTTCTAATTCCACGAATTGTTGACATGCCTTTCTTTTTATATTTCAAATGCCGCGTTGGTTTTTTCGGAGCAGAGTTGTACTTCGGCTGTACAACCGCATTTGCTGTGAGGTTTTCTTTAAATATATGAGCGAATACTTTGAATGATTATGTCCGGGATTTCTTTAGCAACGACGGAAGGAATTTCGCATGCATTTAAAAGTAAACACGGCTAACGCGCATAAAGAAAATAAAGCAAACAAATGACAATGAGACGGGATGATTCCCAGGGCTACAATACCCTTTTTCAAGCACCCCTTCTAACGTCTGAAAAAGCAGTGTCAAGTTCTACATGGGTAACTTGAAACTAATTAGAAAAGCACCGTCGGCACTGCTGCCTGAGAGATACAAAGTATTATATGCACTGATGTTGCAAACTTTAGTACCAGACGCGAAATCAAAAACTTGTGCTTTCCGACTTCACATTGCCCTGGTGCTACGGTCGATGAAAACCCAATTACAGCGCCGGTTCCAGAAAAACGCGAAAGACGGTGCGGAGCGTTTTACGCAACGCAGCTTAAATGCAGAGAAGCTAAAAAAAAAACGCTTCGATGCATCTGCACGGGCGGAACGATGCTGCAACGCGCAGGTGGGCGACTTAAGATTGATAGCCGAAGCTATAACACTGAAGCTCTCGAGGGTGAGGCGCGTTGCGAGAAGGAAAAAATAAAACAAAGTGGGAAAGAAGAGAAAAGAGGCTCCGGCCACCAAAACGGATCGCACTGCACGCTTCATTGATCAGATTATGAAAAACATTTTGCCCACTCAGCTCTGTCTTGACGCAGTTAATTCAGGAACAATCTGTCACAAAGATCTTTTCATGCTGGCCTTGTGCTTGAAACGATCAGAGTGAGTACTGATAATAAATATAAGCGAGGCGCGAGAAGTTTGTACTGTGGGGCCATTGAATTATTCATGTGCGATTTCACTGCTTAAAATATTCGGCAATCAACGATTTGAGACGCTCTGAACTTTACAATTCTTGTTGTTTCTTATTATTGTTAAATTTCGTCTTCCTCTTCTTCGGCCACGTAACCATGCTACCGATTAAACTGAGACTATTACCGGCTGTCTGATGACCGTCAAACCGTTTCTTTCTATAAAACAGCTGCCTCCATGATTCAATATTTGGGGCACTTTTACAAATCTTCCGTATAGTGCCGAGCTATGCATGCACAGGTGTTAAAAAAAAACTTTTTCCGCGATGTTTTATAACAAGGGCCCACTTTTGTGGCCATTTTGTTGCTAATGTTACTCGGAGGATATATCAATTGCTGCAGTTCTAAGCAGATAATTTTCACTCCTTTAGCCAGTAATTTCACCGTATATTTCTCGAGAAACATACCATGTGAAGGGTATCGAGAACATCAAATTAACAACTGCTTCTCTAGACGTCTGCGCTCTAGATCAACATCAGAGCAATAACTTGTCGGCATAAAAGTATATTTCTGCCTCTTCCAACGTTGGGCATGGGCCAGTCAATTGCTTCCTTACGAGAAGCCGTTGCGAATAAAAATTGACGGCCAGAACAATAGCAAGCTGACTCTATTTTACGTAAGTGCAAACACAGTGCTTGTCGCCAGAGCTGATGGCGGAGCGGGATTAATTGTTCATGTGAATTCAATTTGCACTAATTGTAAACATTCGCTTGTTAGGCGAGTATTAGCCACCAGGTGACGCGTAGGAGAGTGGCAGCTCAACGCATGCAGAGCAATCTTTCAAGCTTGAATGACTGCTCTGAAGTAGCAATAGTTATTACCTTACATGGTGCCACTAGGCAGATGCGGCACACGGACATTATTTTTAGGGCGCAGCTCTTAGGCTCTCGGTCTCATTGCTTAGGCGACGTAGTCGTCGGTGTCGCCGTTATTAGTATAGTCGGTGGGATAAAACGCCAATGACAGGTCACAGGTCCTCTGACACCTGTCAGGTGACAGGTGACTAGTAGTGACAGAGCGAAACGCCACTTGTCACGGCGGGAGCTGAGGACTGAAGAAACCGAAAGGTGGTGACAAGAGAAGATCTCTCAGGGTGGCTACCAACGTAACTCGCCACCTTTTAGCGGTGCCAGCTGGCGTGCGATGAGCTACGCTGAAATTTTGTATTACCGGTCATCCCAGTTGTCTTTCAATATTATTTTTCAAATTCACGAGGCATCCCGCCATTACTAACGTGGTATTTACGCTGTAAATAATAATTTGTGTCGTTAAATAAAACGCCTTATGGTGATCCGGAGTTCCCGTGTTCGAACCCGACCGCGGCGGCTGCGTTTTTATGGAGGAAAAACGCTAAGGCGCCCGTGTGCTGTGATGTCTGTGCACGTTAAAGATCCCCAGGTGGTCTAAATTATTCCGGAGCCCTCCACTACGGCACCTCTTTCTTGCTTTCTTCTTTCACTCCCTCCTTTATCCCTTCCCTTAGGGCGCGGTTCAGGTGTCCAATGATATATGAGACATATTGCGCCATTTCCTTTCCCCCAAAACCAATTATTATTATTATTATTATTATTATTATTATTATTATTATTATTATTATTATTATTTATTGTTCGTGCCAAAATTATTCTCTCAATTTCTTCTCTAAGTGGGAATCGCAAAAGGAATTGTCTGGGCGAATGAGAGAGATATATATAATCACATGAAGAGGCACCATGATCGCCTGTTTGTGAAGGCATTCAATAGAGCCTACAGAAAAATTAAATTTCATCGGCTGAACTTCGCAAATAAAATTATTTCATTTTTCTGTAACATAACAGCAACATAAAACGAAACAAAAGTGACGAAATCAATGCCTCAAGACGAAAGACATGTGGTTCTTAAATTTAAAACTTGACGCATTTCAGCGTTACCTTCCCGCTTTGAGAGCTTGGAATATTCAGGCACTGAAACGCTCAAGCTCCTCTAATAGGCGGCGAAGTAGGGCCGACGCCTCGACGTCGAATTGATCGCGCGGAAAAGCTGGCGGCGCTGCCGGAGCGGAAAATAGGGGCACCAGCATTAAGGTCAGCGCACAATTCGTTCTGGCTCTCTGACCTCCCCGAGAGTGGCTGTGATACAAGTAAAACCTCAAGAGTTTCCATGCCCGGGCATGCAGATGAGCCCCAAAGAAAAGTAAATAGTTACTGAGCTGCAGCTCGACTAGTGCTAAGTGATCTACGTTTTCGATGAAAAGTAATCTGGGCGGCCATAGTTAATTCGCCTCTCGTGTTTGAGAGCGAAGCCAGCAGTCTTGTGAAAAATTAGACAATTTTTTTCGTGTCAAATTTGTGATTGCCGTAATGTTCTAGGCTTTCTAAGGCCAGACTCTGCCATGATTTAGGGAAGCAGCAGCTGAAAGAACGCAAGATGTCAGCTGTGTTTCCTAAGCTAAGTGAAGGACACATTTGCATGTAAATGGATGGGTTTCAAATGGTTGAGCTTCGCTATGGGCACCTTCAATAAAAACAACTTTCATGAGGGCGTCTTTTTACGACACCAAAGTGATGTTGTGTCTGTTGTGTAGGCTTGCGTGCCAATGTTCTCGCATGCTCACCAACACCGACCAGGAATCTTGTCATCTTTAAATTTTGCGATGTTTGGAATTCGTGCCATTCCCTAGCAACAGCGACTCCACGTCGGGAGTTTGAAAAAGACATCACATTAACATCCACGACTGGGAGTCGAAGCCATTGCTGCGCGAACAAATCAGCTTCAACTGCCGGTGCATGAGAGCCCTAGGTTATCGCCCGCCGCTTTTTTTTGTACACGGTATTTATTGCACTGATTCAATGTTCTAGATATAAGAACTATGTTTAAAGCACGAAGAAAACATTCGCAAATCTAAACAATGCATAATATGACACATATAAACAACCAAGCACGACAAAAGACGCAGCACAGGGCCCATCACTACTACAACCTAATACGATACACCTAAGCAATTATTCACTAGAAAATGGGAACGAAGAGCACATTATTATGAGTGGTTGCCACTGCGGCTCAAATTCGGTCTGGAGGCTAACGAAAAGGGTTCAGTTTAAGCTAAGGACAACGCAGCGAGCCATGGAAAGAAAAATTATAGGTGTAATGTTAAGAGACCGGAAGCGGGCAAATTGGGTGAGGGAACAAACGCGGGTTAATGACATCATAGTCGAAATCAAGAGGAAGAAATGGGCTTGGGCAGGGTATGTAATGCGAAGGAAATATAACCGCTGGTCCTTAAGGGTAACGGAGTGGATACCAAGAGAAGGCAAGCGTAGCAGGGGGCGGCAGAAGGTTAGGTGGGTGGATAAGATTCAGAAGTTTGCAGACATAGGGTGGGCGCAGCTGGCAAAGAACAGGGTTAATTGCAGAGGCATGGGAAAGTCCTTTGCCCAGCAGTGGGCGTGGTCAGGCTGATGTTGATGATGTGGAGGTGGGCCCTGGCATTACTGATGCTCTTGACTGATGCACCTAGTTTGTTTTTACAAAATTCCCGAACTGGATGGTTTATAGGTTTATAGGGGTTTAACGCCCCAAAGCAACTCAGGCTATGAGAGACGTCATTCTCAAACTGGGGCCTCCATATTTCGACATCTATATTTCTCAACGGTATGTCTATTCAGTGCGAAAGAATAACCCATTCCGCCTTCGTAAACCGTTTCCGGTGTCTTCAATGTCTCCTTGGAGTTCCTAACATTGTAGTTGCAGGTTTGTGGTTGTTGCAGCTCCTTACAGAAAACTGACAGAGATTTAGATTCAAGGTCACTGACACGTTTATTGGGAGTGTTTAAATCGCTTTTACGGGTGACATGCATTTCTAGAACTTTATTGGCAGATTCCAGAAGGCCAGCGTTATTTGCCTCCAGAAGCTGGATTGCTTTGCACACTGTTCCCCTCTTGCGCCTTCATCATCGGAATGGCTTCGCCTTGACATCACCACCGAGCAATGAAACACGCCACAGGTGCAACGCAGTTGTACGAAAACGCTTGCAGCAATCGAGTGGCGACGACACCGCTACAAGACAGACATATTCTAGAGCAGTCGAGCAAGGAAGATCTATATGGCGAGGGATAAATTATACTGACGACTCACAACAGAAGTTTTATGCCAATAAGAGTTGGCATACATAGAAAAGGAAATTAGTCAGGGGCTGTTGAGTGTCGTGCAGAGAGATGGACTTAAAAAGATGGCTCCAAAGATATGTTCTCGGCTGGCACGAAAGGTGAATAATCGGGGGGGGGGGGGGGGGATTCGGGAGAACATTTTGCCCTCTGCGGTAACAACTAGGTTGACACCACCGGTGCTGACAAAGACCATGCTTTTGACAATTTTTCTCAAAAGAGAAATTTTACAAAAGAATAGAAAAAATTGCTGGCGCATAGCTTAGCTCTAGTTAACCCTGGTAGAAAGCCGAAAGCTGCATCTCCCTGGCTACGTTTGTGCTCGAGTGACTGGCGGTTTCCATACGTAGGCATACTGACACACCCAGAGCAGTATGCATTTTTTTATTTGTTAATAATCTTGTTTTTTTCGAAACGACATTAAAGGCGCTCACACAAGACAGTATATATTTAATATAGCTTCGGTGATATTTACAACTGTATTATGGTTCGTTGTAGGCGGAGATATAGAACCAAATCCGGTTCCAAACGACGCGCAAACCCTCCATACATTTTCAGAAAGCCAAATTGAAAACGAACTTGCTTTTTTGGGGGAAGGAAATGGCGCAATGTAAGACAGGCGCCTTTTCCTTTTCTTAAAACTAACTTTTTTTCCTTCCCTTATGGCGCGGTTAGGGTGTCCACCGAGATATGCGAGACAGGCCTAATTTATTTGTTTGACCTCTACCTACATTCAAGGTCAAACCTGCGACCGCGCTGACGGCTCAAAAAGCTAACGTAGTGAAGCCTTTCGCTTCAGAAAGAAGCATCAAGGAAGAGTAAGGGTGTACGGAAGCATCATATAAAGACCTGAAGAACTTCAAGAATACTTTTGCCGATTTTAACTTCCGCAAACGAATGATGATATTGAAACATCATCTGCCGAAGTAATTGAAAACTAGCTTGAAGAAGTCCGACTCTGCGTATGGATCTCTTATTTGCTCAAACAATTACTTGTGTGAGCTTGAGTAGTTTTTAACGAGAGCTTCTATAGAATCTACGTATGGTGTGATAAGAGGCAGATGTATTTGTAAGAGTGGCTCTCATCACCATATAAAAAATTTCGGTCGCTTAAATCATATATTAAGGCTGCTTTTTGAGGAGGAATAGTATAATAGGTTAGCAGGAAAAATTGTCAGTGGCTTAGCGCAGCTATGCCAGGGCGTAACGAAAGATGCAGTTCAACTCTGGTTACGCATGTTCTCGAGCTTGTTGTTGGGACTATAACGTTAAGCATTGAAGTATTCGGTGAAATACATTGTTTATTTATTTAATTGCTTTTACAGAGATAAACACAGTCGATGATTGGTAAAGTAACACGCAGTTGTCTCAATGCGGCCTACACAGTATTTGTACTGGTTGGTTTCCCTCAGATAGACACGCTGCTATGCGCCACTTGTTACGCTCCGCGTCTTGTCGCCTCCGCTTGGCAAGACGTTCTTCTCTCTGCTCAGGCGCCTGCGCCGCTCGTTTAGCCTTCTGATGCTCATTCTTTCACTGCAGAGTGGCCAAGGGCCCGGCGATGACTTGTGGGTCCGAAGAATTGATCTTCTCCTGACGGTACCTCCGCATAGCGGCGACTGGAGTCTCCTTTTCCTCACCCATACGAAGCGATTGTGATACACCAAGTCGTATCACCTCAACTTTGATACACACAGCCGCACATACTCAGTTTATGCACACGACCCCACATGTGGCCGCGGCGGCGCCCGAGCTCTGACGTCATGCGCCGCGCCCCAGCTACCCTTCTCCGGTTGTCGCGCATGCGCATTCCCGCGAGGCGCCGGCGGGGGTAGTCGGGCCTAAAGTCACTGGAACGGGAAAAGTACCGCAACCAGCCGCCATATTTGGTCCAGCGCCGCTTGCTGTGCACGCTTATCTCTGCCCATAAGAGCAAGTGCTACGTAATGCTCCGGATTATCTGTGTGCCGGCGGCCGCGAGAAAGAAGCGAGCGGACCATTTATGGCGAGGAATGACCGCGTCACCGCAAAGAATGAATCGGGAACGCGCGCGCGCTGGCCGGCCGGCGCGGCGGCGAGAGAAAACGAATGCGGTACTTTTCCCGTTCCAGTGACTTTAGTGCGGAGTAAAGTCACTGGAACGGGAAAAGTACCGCAACCAGCCGCCATGTTTGGTCCAGCGCCGCTTGCTGTGCACGCTTATCTCTGCCCATAAGAGCAAGTGCTACGTAATGCTCCGGATTATCTGTGTGCCGGCGGCCGCGAGAAAGAAGCGAGCGGACCATTTATGGCGGGGAATGACCGCGTCACCGCGAAGAACGAATCGGGAACGCGCGCGCGCTGGCCGGCCGGCGCGGCGGGCGAGAGAAAACGAATGCGGTACTTTTCCCGTTCCAGTGACTTTAGTGCGGAGTAAAGTCACTGGAACGGGAAAAGTACCGCAACCAGCCGGCATATTTGGTCCAGCGCCGCTTGCTGTGCACGCTTATCTCTGCCCATAAGAGCAAGTGCTACGTAATGCTCCGGATTATCTGTGTGCCGGCGGCCGCGAGAAAGAAGCGAGCGGACCATTTATGGCGGGGAATGACCGCGTCACCGCAAAGAACGAATCGGGAACGCGCGCGCGCTGGCCGGCCAGCGCGGCGGCGAGAGAAAACGAATGCGGTACTTTTCCCGTTCCTGTGACTTCAGTCGGGCCTGCGCGGCTCCTCTCGCGGCGGCGGCGGCGAACTCTGACGTCATGCGCCGCGCACCTGCTGCTTCTCTCTGGTTTCGGGAAGCCGATACTGCATGCGCCTGGGAAGCCTATACTGCATGCGCAGTATCGGCTTCCTAGGCTCGCGGCGAAATGCTCGACTAGGTAGCGTAGTGTTGCAAAAAAAATCTCGAAATAACAGATGCTGCGTAAAGAGGCATCGCAATTACACAAAATATTGGCTGCGGAAACGTACGACAGAATATTTTTTAGTAATGCATGTGAATGTAAATATGAATTGGCCAGACGATGAAGGAGTTTTTGTTAGATTCTTTTGTAATTTTTAAAAAAATTATGGAATACATTTATTTATTGGGGAAATCAATCACCATATAGAGTAAAAATAGCATTACGTCCTCGTTTCAAGTACTCAAGCAGTTAATCCGCAGGCTTTTAACTTTGTTATGATGCCGATAAATCCTTGAGCACATATTTTTCACGCAAAATAAAATTATCTATTGCTTCATCTAGGAAAGTAAAATAACAGTTCCAGCTGTAATAGAAACCACATTCGTCAAAACAAAATATAAAATAACAGATCGAATTGTGTAAAGTCGGTGTAACTTTCAACCTAATGCAGTTTGATCGTTTGTTCGACGAGAATGCTGGGAGGCACAGGTGCGAATATAAGTCAATGGAGCACTCCATTCTGTTCTATCGGCAATCTCGCCTTTGCTATGGTACATCAGGAGATATTATTTGTTCATGACAACGAGAACTATCGTGTACTACTAGCCTGGACAAACCATATTTGCCAGTCTCAGTTAGGAAGCGAGCGAAAAATGTTAGGAGGCAATAGCATGTTCTGTTTAATTTTGGCCGCACCTGTACGTCATTGACCTAATTCGGAGTAATTTCTTTTAGTTCTACGGTGGGTTTTTTTATGATGAAAGAAAACCCAGCGCTCCAGTGATAGCGACACGCCAACCACCGTTATATCACCTTCAATGTTTCCAATATCCATTATTCAGGAGTAAAACAAACTACTAAAACACACACAGTTTGTCTTTCGAGAGAAAGCGAATGGAAAAGGAAAAAGAAAGGTGCCCCGTACACCTGGTTTCCCGATTTTTCAACGGTTATTTACTTCAGCATATTGATAGCGCCGAGCAGTTTGTAAGCTTTCTTGTCTTTTTAGTGATCGGGACAGAAAAAAAAACTTGGATGTACAAACTATGAATTAAGGAAAACAATTAGTTTTCTTTTGGTGAGAAAATCTTCGAAAATTTTGCGATTCCGGTCTTATCCTCGTACTTAGGGTTCATCGCCCACATTGTGTGCGTGAAACCTTGTAGCTTCAAAAGTGACTCAATATTTCGGATGGCAGAAGTGCTCAATGGAGGGCCATTTGTCTCATCGTAAAAGTTGACGCGGCATGTAAAGACACGAACGAAATTAAAGGAACGAACAGAACGAGACGAGCGCCATGACGGGAAGGTGCAGGCGTTGCATGAAATACTGTGATAGTATCATGAAGAAATATTTACCAAGAACAAATACCAGCGCTACACACTGTATTCTCTTCTTGATCATAAGTTATCATACGGTGAAGCGACTCCTAACAAACTGAAGAAATTTTTAAGTAGTGTCGTGTCAATGTGATGACATTTATTGTGCCTGTGTACAATAGCTTTATGCCGCTGTCATATGGGAATCAGCTCAGGATGAAAGTACACATGAGACGCAGAGAAACACATGCAGGAAATATATTTAAGGTGGGTTTTTATACGGATTTGATAATAGAGCTCACTTCTCTCCTCGCCCCTCCCCCATTCATTTACAATTGACATAAACTAGAACTCTTAGTATTGTGTTTGGTAACGCGGGGACATTAACTTAAACACTGGAGTTTTAATGACTGAGCAAACATTCGCTCACAAAGGGTAGGGTACTACGCATTTAGTCAAATAAGGACTGAACTGAACGTTTTTTTTTCTTGAATCAAGCCCAGTTGAGAAATACAAGTAATTTTAAACTTCAGAGCGGACAGTTGAAGTACGGTTTTATTGCTGAAGCTCTAACATTAAAACGCGGACAGGGAGACGACATACACGTACGAGAGCTTATATGTCAATGTCTACCGTCTCTTTGCCAGCGTTCGAATTTTAGCGCTCCCTAATGAGAGTTCAGCGCCAACTAGCCCAATCAATCAACCTAGTTAAGAAAGGGTTCTTTGTGACAATTGTAACAATATTTATATTTGTTCGCGCCCAGCGCCGATCATGTAAAGATAGTCCCGCACGATCAATAACAAGGGTGTGGCCCAGCCAAGCCCCCGCCAGATCTCCTAGATTACCTCATCGCTCGGTGCCGATCGAGCATTGTCTGTGGCCCTGACCTTTCGTGTTTGCGATCAGTGATCACTCAATTCTGGCGCGCCTAGTCTGAGTCCGTTTAATCTGCTAGTACTCAAAGCGCCCACGCGACCTTATCCACCCTGCGGATCAAGGCCGTGTGAATAATGCATGCCCGTGCCGTCTTAGAGAACTTCCGGCTCCTCGGTGTGGGAGACGTTCTGACCATGCAATTCGCTCGTCCCAGGCTCTCTAGATTCGAGGCGTGAACGGATGCGATGCCTAAACGCTACAGGCTGCGTCGGATACTCCTATAGCCCTTTTAGCGTAGGTTCTGATTAACTCGTTCACTTTAGCAACGGAGAATATAGATATCCTTGAGCAGCTATTGACCACCGCGGCATCACGTGGTAACTGAATACTTGATGTTTGGCTGTTGGCCGAGTCATCTAATAATTTATAGACTGTCTCACTAATTAGAAACAATTGGGTCTTGGCTCATTACACTTTATTAGTTGCTTGTCTGTATACGCCCAAATACCTGCTGCAGTTGTGTACTTAAGTGCTCGTGTCAGTTTTGTGTAATCATTGCCATATTTCTTGCTTTTATTGCTGAAATATTTCCTGGTGAGATTGGCAGAGAAATGAGGCCTTTGTGGCCATTTCCTAGAATGTCAACGCATATTTGGGTAATCAGCGCTTGTACAACGATAAGATTATTCGAAAGTTTTTACGAAGAAATTTTTTTCTCGGTTCCCAGTAGCGTCATCGTTATGATTGCTGTAACAAGCCATTCACACAGCTCATTTATCGAGCGTGCCAGAAGGGCCAGTAAAGTGTGGCTCTTCATTATAAAATTGTGACTGCAAATGCAGGCTCCACAATGACAACACAGACTGCGACTGCGTGAAGCATTGGATGCAACAAGCATTTAGCGTCAGTGCTTATTAAAATTATTATGCAGAACTGTTTGTCGGAATTGCGGTCGAAATAGGCAAGGTATTGGACCACTAAAACCTGACGGACTTCGACGTCTCTGCCTCAATTGATCAGATAGTATGTAGGACTCCTGAACCAACATACGGGCTATTGGGGATGTCGCATTGGAGGTTTCAAGGATAATTCTGACCGACAGGGGTCGCTCATGTGCACTGACTTTGCACTACACTCACGAGAGTTCCTTGATTTCACCTGAGTGAAAAAGTGGCTGCCACAGCTGCAATTCCAGGTCGTGACCTGGAGTGGAGCGAGGTCACTAACAGCCGAACGCCAGACACACTGATTCAGCTTGGAGAGAGGAAGGGGGGAGGGAAACTTATATCGTTTCGTCTGCAACTAACGCCAAGCCTTTAAATAACTTAGGCGACCTTTGTTCTTTTTCTTAAGTTGGTTGCGGGCCGGCTCCCTCATGAAAACGCTTCCGGGCAACACCTTTCTCACTTGTCCATGTTTGCGAAAGTTGTAGTTACTAACCGAAACGAATCGATCGCAGCACGCAGGCTCCCTAAAAACCGCATAGTTCACATTTCTGGAGGCTTGACACTGCCTAAATATTAGGATATGTGTAACGAGGGTATTGAAATGTATGATGTCAATTCAAAGGGAGGTGTACGTCTTGTCTTATAGGTGAAACATTAAATGAGATGTAGTTCGGAATCTTTGCCCAGTCACAAATCTTTTGTTCAAGAATTTTACACTTGAACTCCATAGCCTCGTTTCAAACTAATTCATGCAGGTACCTCGGCATTGAGATAATGACCAGTCTAACATGGGCAGATCACATAACAAAATTATGCGCTAGTGCTTCCAGGACACTTGGATTCATCAGGAGATCACTTGCCCTGTCTGCTCGAGCCATCAGAGAACTAGCATATGTAACATATATTCGCAGCAAACTAGAATACGGCTCAACAATAGGGAACCCTCACTAGGCCTACCTGGTTGACTCACTAGAGGCCAACCAAAACCGGGCAGCACGTTTCATCACCTCGCAGTACAAACTTCGGCTCAGTGTTACTGTCATTAAATCATCTCTCGGTCTTAAATCATTAGCGCTTCGCCGAAAAATTTCAATTCTCTGCCTCTTCCACAAACTGTACTTTAACTTTCCAGCACTTCGGTACGATAATCTGGCCGCTTATTCAATTCCTGTAGTATACAACGCTTGCACGGCTCCACCACTGCATTAAACAAATCGTTTCTTCATTGTGAGATTGAATTCTGGAATAACCTACCCGAAAACATTGCAGTTGAGACTAATCCTTCTAACTTTAAGCAGCTACTCATCGAACATTTTCCAGAATAATAAAACTTTCCTATACCCAGTGTCAGCTACGATGCACTGTAAAACGACCAAACACTTTGTTGGACCCGTTCTATTAGTGTAGTGTGTATTTCTGTGCGCTTCTTCACATTTTCTTTGATTGAATATATTAATTTGTTTCTCGTTTACTTTGCCTAGTTTTATCAATTTTGTTTGCCTTTTCATATGTATGACCGTCGGACACTATGTATCACCCCCCCCCCCCCCCCACCCTTATGTAATGTCCCTACGGGACCCTTAAGGGTTAATAAATGATGATGATGATGATGATGATGATGATAATGATGATGATGAGCTGCTCTTGTCGTATAAAGGACCATACTCTACAACACTACCGTTTCTGTTGCAAGACCATACAAGTCCGTTTTAACATTCATAGACATCACGCCTGAGAAAGGATGTTTTTGCACGTCTTGCTTCTTTTCTTGCGCCTAGACTTCTATGGCCACCACTGATTTCCTTTAACGTTTTGTGGTTAACAGCGCTTGATGATCATGGATATCAAGGAAAGTCACTGTTTTACGCTTAAAGCTCATGACAGCACCTTCAGCAAACATAAGTTGGTACCCGCTGCGCCAGTGCAGTGGTTATGGTACTTGGATGTTCACCCAAAAGACGCGGGTTCGGACCCTGTCACAGCGGTTGAATTTAGATGGAGGCAAAATTTTAGATGCCCCTGTACTGTGCGATGTCATTGCATGCAAAGGACCCCAGGTGGTCGAAATTTCTGGAGCCCTCCACTACGGCGTCCCTCAGGCTCAGTCACTTTGGGACGTTAAACCCCCATAAACCAACCAAACCAACATCAGTTGGCATGACAGTGACATTGCGAACGTTGAGTCAAATCGTGCGTTCGTGGGAACCACCAAAAATTATCACATTAAAAAGCTGTATTGTCGGATCCAACTTAAGTCTGCTGTGGAGCTCCGCCCACATTCAGGTCCGCACAGAATTCCTCGACGACCGTAATGTAGTCCAGTGCTAAAACTTTTCTTGTCACCTAAACAAGAAGTTAATGACGAGAAAAAAGTTTGAAGCTCCAGAATATTGATACCTGGCTTCATTCATAAAGTCAAACAGTAAAAAAAAGCTTATTTCGTTTACTTGTGTGACTGGGTAACGGAGTAATACATTACGCCGCGGACTGTGGCCCAGTCTCAACAACTGCAGTATTTTAAAGTTGTATCCTACATTAGGAGATGCCTATGTTAGTTGTGTCAGCTCGAAAGATATTCTAAAATAGAAAGGGCAATGAATGAAAGTTGATGAGCTGGGTTTCATTAAGCTTATCAACCCTGCGCTGGTGTGGTCTAAAAACTGCCCGTCACGGTAGTGTTGCACTTCCTTTCATTTCGCTCTCGTTCAGCTGAATGGAGTAGTACCTTCAAGACTGTTATTGTAAACGGCTGTCATGCACACTCTAAACCAAAATAAAAAGAAACCTATAATCAGGCCTTGTCCTTGAGGGCCGGCTCTGCCGACAGCCTCACCTCATGATTTGAAATGATGCGGTACGTTTTGCTGCATGCGACAGCTGTTTGAAAATGCATTCAACACGTTCTGGTAGATTGCAACGCTATACCTCCAGATATCGAAGAGGAGGCAGTGAGTCTTGCAGAAGTTCTGGGATTTAGGGATATTGAAAACGAAATTAACGCCTCTGCGTAAAGACAAACAAGGAAAGACTAAAGTAATGGTGACGAAAAAGGAGAGCAGGAAAACATTCCATGAACCATCACATTACCGCAGCGGTGGCCAAGTGGTTGAGCATCTGCCTCGTATGCGGGAGGTGCGGGGTTCGATCCCCAGTGCCGCCGGGTACCCACCGGTGATGCAATGGGTACATGCTTTCCCCTGGTCTGGTGCTCGGCTTATCTAGGGTGAAATGCTTGGGAAATGGGTCTCTGACCCCACCTTGAGAAAAAGAAAAAAATACCTTGTGACATGGCGCTCTTTGGCCATAGCTGCCCTTGCGCCATAAAAATCCATAATCATCATCAGCAACCGTCACAAAAATCAAGAACGTAGCTTCGAACAAATAAAAAAATAAAAATGGGTAAGGAGCATGAAATATAAAGGTAAAAAAATAATTTAGCCCCTTTAGTTTACTACACATTTGCCCACCCGTCCGTCTACACGTCCGTTCATCCGTCCGTCCGTCCCTCCCTCCCTCTCACCCGCCCTCCTTCCAATTTTGCTTCTAGCCCTTTTCCAGTATCTATTCTTTAGTACTCTTAGACGGTCGCGCACACAGGGGATACGAGTACCTTAGCCCGTTCGCTGTGCCGCGCTCAAGAGAAACTCCCTAGAGCAATTTTTGCCTTCTCGTTAAATTCAGTTCAATTTATTAATAAAAACGCCAACGTCCTTTTGGAGAGCGAAGCCGGTCTTTCTGCCGGAAACCCCTTGGCTCTTTCTGTTCTGTTGCTCGTCTTACGTCACCAGCCCGGAAGGCCGTGACTGAAACGAAAGCATCGATCGACGATTGGTACACTTTCAACCCCAGCGAGCCTCCCCCAACGTTTCGAAAAGAGAGAAAAACATAAACACATGGGAATCCTTATCGACCGGTCAAATGATTGTTTGGTAGCTGTTGTCCCTATCCCATTGCGGAAATCTGGGTCGTCGTAACAAAACACATTTTATACTTTTCTTTAGCACCGATGGCCTGTGATGGAATTGATTGGTCGTCTTTTTTACGCGTTGTTTTGTAATTTGTGCTTTCCGGAAGATTTAGTGAGTTACAAGAAACAGAAATTCCTTATCAGCGCTGTAAAGGTCTCATAAGAATGCGGTGAAATATTTGTAGTGTCTTAAAAAAAATTATGGTCGATTTGTGTTGTTAGGCTAATTGCAAACCTGGTGCCCTAGGTGTCGATTTTCACTTGAGTTCGGCATTCAGATCCAGTGTTCGTAGATCGCAGTTGTTCGCATACTGTTAATGGGCTAGTTTCTATATATGCGGAATTCTCTATATTCTTATATACCTTGGAGTCTTTCTACCACTCCTGGAGTTGTGGCGCAGTGGTCAAGCGATGCGCCATGCAGGTGCCATCAGAGGACGTCGGTTGCTTGAATTGGATTGCCACTTAGGTTGCTCTTCCCGAGCAGGCTGTCACAATTAACTGAGCTGCCGCCTGGCAGAGTGGGCAGGTGAGCAGCCAGCCTAAAAAACTGGCTTCAGACAGACAGACAGACAGACAGACAGACAGACAGACAGACAGACAGACAGACAGACAGACAGACAGACAGACAGACAGACAGACAGACAGACAGACAGACAGACAGACAGACAGACAGACAGACAGACAGACAGACAGACAGACAGACAGACAGACAGACAGACAGACAGACAGACAGACAGACAGACAGACAGACAGACAGACAGACAGACAGACAGACAGACAGACAGACAGACAGACAGACAGACAGACAGACAGACAGACAGACAGACAGACAGACAGACAGACAGACAGACAGACAGACAGACAGACAGACAGACAGACAGACAGACATTGGCTAATTGTAGCGAACGGCCACTATATGTGCTAGCGCGCTAAAACTTAGCAGTAGCAGTAGCGGCGGCTTCCCCGAATATAAGTGGTCAAACACACACACACACACACACACACACACACACACACACACACACACACACACACACACACACACACACACACACACACACACACACACACACACACACACACACACACACACACACACACACACACACACACACACACACACACACACACACACACACACACACACACACACACACACACACACACACACGCACGCACGCACGCACGCACGCGCACGCGCACACGCACACGCACAGACGTGGTTTCGCTCAATGGGCCAAGTAACGTATGCGTCTTGATAAAATTCTTCATGATTATACGCAAATAAGCTGTTCTTAGAAATTCAGCTGTTATAGTCTAGATGCCCAGGTTTCACACTACCGTTGTCGTCGTCCGTCTTGCATGCACTACTCCGCAGAGGAAAAAGATAGCTCGCACACAGGGGCAGCGATTGTCTGCGTCTTCATGTCCATGTTTCGTGTTTCCTTCGCGCTATTTTTTCTACATCATGCAAGATGTGTAGGTAAATGCATGTTTACAAAATTATCGGCTCAAAGCACAACCACACCATGACTACTGCACCATAGATCCCACCCTCTGCGGAAGGCCAGCCTGGGCCACTGAGTTTGAATCGGAGGATGTGCGTTACCCTGCAGCGATGCAGAGTGCAGTTACCCTGAGACACGAATCCGCCAAATAATTCATGGGCTGCTGCGGGCATTTCTGTGTGACCAGTTGCAGTATAACCATAGTCCAGTGGAAATGCTGTTGTCATGAGCAGCTTCAGCATTGTGTTAGTCATATTGTGAAGCAGCTAGCGCTGATCCCACTTCGTACCTCGAAGGTGAGCGGCCGCAGCGTCTAATCAGAAATATTCCGAACCTTTAGATCCACGTTGTATTCAGAAAAAAAATATTCAGTTTCTAGCGGGATTTTAACGGTCTTTGGCGAAAACAGACACCTATCACTTCTTCCCTCACTATACTGTTGTTGCGCGGGAAGCCTCAACAGCAGTTTAATTCAGCAGCAGTCGTCTGGAGTGAAACGGGAGGTTACGTGAAACGCAGTTCACCCTCTAGCTCGTTTAATTATCCCGCCATGTGCTGTGAATTTATAATTTTTTTTACTCTTCCGAACGTGATCGAATGATTGATTCCTTGCTATCGTTCGTCGAGCAACAATTTATAGCGTAGCTCTTAAGCAATCGTTATTGACTTTCGTGGTGGCGTCGGCACGATCTTGTAACCAAAGGGTGGTGACCATGGGAACCAACCGATATGTGATAGGTTCCCGTCAATAAAGTGCGGTGTCTATATAAACGTAACGCAAAAAAAAACATGACGCAGTACATCCAGATATTTCTCATTAAATGAGAAAAAATTGTTGTTGCGACTCATGACCAAAAAACACCCTTTTGCGTAATTTATGACCATAACAGTGGGAAATGCCGCCATTTTGGACTAAGCCACTTAGGGAAGCGGCTATGGTGAGTGAGCGACTGTTTAGGCCTTTCAAACAGCCAAAGAGACCACATTTTATTTATTTGAACCTCAAGAGTACCTGGCGGGACATAACATGCGGGGTGCGCGCAAGAACAGCGGATAACAATAAATGCTACATGATAATCATGACGATGACATGACTTCCTCGATGGCAGTCCTGAAATGGGCTTGATCAGGGATTAGTGCTAAGTCGCAAGGAAGGTCATTCCAGTCGCGAGCTGTGTGGACAAAAAATGATTTCTGAAATGTAGTAGTGCGGGCACGATGCGGGATGACGCTGTTTGGATGGGGTGTGCGGGGTGTTCGACGTACTGGTAGAATGAGCTTGCTGTCACAGGGTGAACAATAGAAAAACCTGTGATAAAGGCAGAGACGTGAAATTCGGCCACGAGAAGCGAGAGAAGGAAGTTTTAGTTAGAACTTCAAGGCGGATATGCTAGAGTATCGCGAGTAGTTTGAAAGAATAAAGCGAGTGGCCCGATTCTGAACAGATTCACGGGCTGATATTGATATGAGCAGATATTCTGAACACTCTTTCTGGTTAGAAAAGATATCCGGGTAACGAAGCAGCACTAAAAGTAGCTGTAACGACCCACGGGACTAGCACCGGCGACCTGCCGAAGAACGCGAGAAGTGCCAGCACGGACCAACATACGTGCTACGCAGAATTCTAGAACGTTCTTCTCGGCTCGGTTCCTAAGCCGTTCGCCGATGCCGCTGCTCCGTGGGCGACAGCGACCTGATTGCAACAAATGTGGCCG
Organism: Amblyomma americanum; assembly: GCF_052857255.1. Classification (NCBI taxonomy): domain Eukaryota; kingdom Metazoa; phylum Arthropoda; class Arachnida; order Ixodida; family Ixodidae; genus Amblyomma; species Amblyomma americanum. The sequence continues at coordinate 105,466,006 of NC_135502.1, read as the reverse complement.
CAGTCGTGCAGTCAGACAGGGCCACGTTCTGTTGTCGCACGTGCTGAGGCCACCTAGTCTTCTTCGCAGGCAAGTGCTGGTAACGCTAGCCGCCAAACGCCAAAACCTGCGAAGGAAGTCTACAGGAAGAAAAGTGGCTGATGACGCAGCCTATAAGACTGGAATGGGCTGCTCCTTAGTACAATACATTTCATGTTGAAGTCTACTACAGGGCAGTTTCTCGAGGAATTTTTCAAGGTGGTTATTAGAGAGACAGGTGCAGCCGAGAGCTATTGAGCTATTACACAAAAGTTCGATTAACGGATCAATCGTTTCGTGTGCTCTCAGGAACATAAATGCAATTGGATTAGGAAGGACTCAATATGATGGAATAAGAAATGAGAAAGAATGGGTTCTTTGCTCAATAAACAACCTCTGAAAGCTGACAAAAGCGTTAGATCCTTCAACCTTCTAGAAAAGCTCCCAGAGTTTTTAGCCGAAGTATTAGCATGCGAGAAGGCAGCGCTCGTAACTAAAACCTTAGCGTCATTTGTGCCTCAAAAACTTTTGGTAAGTTTTGCCACGTGCTGTAACTACTAAAAAGAAAAAAAATGAAAGCAGAGGGGCAATTAATTGGATGTGACGTGATAGCAAGGAGTTTTCGCTTCACTGTGCAACTGCATCCGCAAACGCACCGAGAATAGTTTCAGTTCCTCTTTGGACTGCACAAGATAAGGATTACAACTAATTCTCAGCTCTCAGCCATTCTTGTCCTTACAAACCTTGCTCATGTGCTATATTGCACACGTACAGTGTTTAACCATGTTTGTAAACGTCAAGTTTAGGAACATATGGCTCGCTTAGTTACGCTCGAACCAAGTGGTGGTATCAGCTGCGCTGTCGTTGGCTACAGTTTTTCGTTCTTCCTTTTGGTTCGCTCATCACGCTGTTTGGGAACTGCTTCAGAGACAGTGCTCGTGGAAAAATGTAACACACGAAAGAGTTCGTCCGACGCCATGAAAAGCATGTGTGATCTCGAAAAACACCTATATTGAGCGCCTCTTGGACGTGTGTCATGAGTCTAACAAATATTTATCGTCACGTTTTGAAAAAGGTAGCTGCTTCAAAATGTAACATTTTCCTCATAGTACTCGCCAATAGTTAACGAATGGCAGTCTCTATTGGTTTGCGGTGAAAGGGGAAAAATATTTCGGAATGTTTTATTGACATCTACATTTATCAACGGTGCTCCCGTCCAATACTCCCAGCCGTAGGTAACGCCATCACGCACGTAGGGGGGGGGGGGGGGGGGGGGGGGGCGTTTAAAAAAAACATCATCCTATGAAATTATGCTTCATACTTTCACATTCAGCTCTAGGACGTACTTTTGCGATAGACAGAAACGCCTACACACTCGGCTGTTCCCATTTATTTTCATCATGCTTTTTCTTCGGTGGTAGCAAAAAAACACTACAGTAGTCCATGATGCATACTAAGACGACTCTACGTCTTTTCCTTAACACTCAGGTAAACGCGCTATGAAAAGAAATTCGAACAGCCGAGCGCATCGGGCGCCGCGTTCGCGTTTCTTTTCATCGTGGTAGTGCTTGGCTTTTCTGCACGAACGCACGACTTTAAAGGCACGAGGTGAAATCAAAAAATTGTTTTGAAAACCTTTGCTTATAGAAATTCCGATAAGACATAAATCTGACTGTAACCCTTCACCGTGCTCACCGGTAGAGCGAGCGCAACGCCATCGAACCCTGCCTATGTTAAAGTTTGGTGTTAGTCAATATAGTTTACAAGAAACTGGAAAGAGCTGACTATTGAAATTACACTCGCTCATATATCGAGTCCTAATACAAAACATTGAGGAAGCGAGCCTGCTCCTTGTTCTTGAATTTATTTTGAAGGCCAAGCTTGTGCAATAAAGAGCATCCTAGTCATATAAAACTCCGCTCAGAGACGAAATTGATTGGTGAACAGGGACCGAACTATTTTAGTAATAGTATGACGCTCAGTAGTATTAGCGCGCGAGTTTCCTTTTTGTTTTTTTATTTGGAGTACTATAATCCCTTCACGGGCTGTTACAGGTGGGATGAAAAAATACAAAAGAAATGAGCATTGCTAGAAGCATATATCCAACTTTTTTTTTAAATGTCAGATGAATTTGTGTTTTGAAGCGCGTGCGGATCCAGTTTATTAAACTCAACTAAAGTTTTCGCGAGAAACCAGTACTTAAATATGTCAACTTTAGATGTGTATGGCAATGGCGGGTGGGTTATTAGTGCGGGAAGATAATCTGCCTGGGGGTCGAATGTACACGAGTGAAATACACACGAGTGAAATACACATGAGTGAAATACACATGAGTGAATGTACACGAAGCATATAAAGAAACTTGAGACTAGCTATCTTTCTATGTGTGGCTAGTTCTGGAATTTGAGCTTGAAGGCGTAATGTTGGCACAGACTGTGTTTTTCGGTGAGCGGAAAATATAAATCTTAAAGCTAACCTTCGCACTTTATTATTATTAATAAAAGATGATTATTAAAAAAGTTTGATTAAGGAATACGACACTATTTCTATGCACATCTACCATATGTAAAGAAACTTAAAAAAATGGTCCATAGTGGCTGAAATTCGAGCGTAATTGATTGTGTGGATCATATTACAGCGCAGACGGGTTCTTTTGGTTTTCTTTTAGTGAAGAAGCTTTCTGGTTTAAAAATTTACATTGAACAGGATTACATTTTTGGGCAAATACAACTGTATTGAGGGCGCACAAATGACGGTGCTTGCGAAGATGTGTCCTGATATAAGGCGCTCAATGAATACAGAAAGTCGTACATGACTAATGCGTCTCAGCATTAGTTTTTCTCACACGACGGACCGTCGGTCCAGGCATCACGGGTTCACACGTCACTACGAGCTGATCTGCGATTCGACGCTGGCAAGCGGACGCGGCAGACCAAAAAAGCAGACGACGCACTCGGCGAACCAATGTTTCGATACTACTTTAAAGCATTGGCAAAGCTAGGAGCAGGAAAGAGAAGGAGACCAACTTTTGTACGCACGTTGTGGGCTACCTCAGCCCTACTGACCCCGTCTTTTTAACTACCCCCTCCGAACTCCAGCCCGAACTATAGTCCAACTACAGTCGAATACAAATCAAGAATGAATCGGTAAATGCCCCTCTACATTCAACGGTGCCAGCCAAGGGGTGGCAGATGAATGGAAAATAACTAGGGCTTAATCGGATTAACTACGGCGTCATGGAAATAGCTGTCAGCCAAAGACATTTAAGGCAGCCGAAAAGTTGGGAAGAGTGGGCTGGTTGCCAGACTTAGCGCACACAGCTCCCGGCCCGCAGCTAAATCCCACCTGGAAATAACCACTTGAGATTTCTCGCTTGGCCGGTCCGTTGGCCGACAGCGCACCCCGCGTGGTAGTGACGTATGAACACGTGATGCGCGGGCCATGCTATTCTCTTACGATATGGTCACCCTATTCTAAAAGACTGTAATCACAGAGCGACTCGCTCTCTCTCTCTCCACTCGGTCTTCACCTTCTTTCTCCCTGCCTTCCTCGTAAAGTGGAGAGAGAAAGGTTTCTTCTCCACTTTTGACACTGCCACTCATCGCCCATCATCCTTTCTTCTCACCCTCTCTCATGCGACTTCGCTTTCGCCATTTTGCCGCCTGTCAACCGAGGCTCAAGGCGGTCGGACAGATGTTTCTTGCATGCATGTTATAGTGCTAACGCATTATAAAAGCCCGCTAAAGGTTCTGCCCGGAAGTTCTACCTCCTTGAGGCTGCCACGTTAAAAATGAAAGAGTACAAAAGAACGCAAAATATGTAACTGTAACATGGTATAACCACTTCTCCTCAAGGTAGAAAGAAACTTAATCGCGTCCTCTTGTGGGTCTCAGAAGAAGTTTGCTCAAGAAGTACTTTGGTTTAGGCTAGTTGGTGCATAGCTTTTTTGAAGATGTCAAAAAATGCCTGTTGTGTTCGTGTGCCTCTTTGGTCCTTGCTGCTTTTCACGCTGTCCTGACATCTTCAAAAAAGAAGTTTGCGCGAGCCCTAGAACACTGTTCATATGTTACTACTAGCGCCGTTGGTTCCGATACTATTACATGGCCGCCATAATAATTGGGTAGCGTAGACTCGATGAAGGAGGCCTTGCACAGCTCGCAACAATGTGCAGTATTTTTAAAAACGGTGTAATTGAAAGGAATGGATCACCACCTCACCACAGTAAAAGGAGCATATATATAACCTCCAGATATATTAAAACAAATGAATATATGGCAGCTCCATATTCCTTGACAAGGTGTGGAATAGAATTTGTACCCACTTAACTACGGTAAAGCCAGCTTGCCCCGTGCCTGCCTTGTTTGAAAACTTGTGTTGTGGCGTTGCTGTGCACAGGGTGACTAGAATCAATACAATCGATTCAAAGGCTGCTGTTTCTTCTCGTACTGCGGATCGCTCGTCCTGACAAAACTGCCTCCAGTAGCATGGCGCCACTGCACGCCACGAAGTCATCAGGTCCGTAAATTTTAGTCGATCTCCAACGAAATGCGCATGCAGCTGAGCGCATGCAGTAGTGCTTAAGAGGCGTCTTTTCATCCACGTAGAAAACCTGAAAGAGAAGTAACTAAAAAAAAACTAGACTTTAAAACAGTCACTAAAATGCCTTTAAACAAGCACCCCGAATGCATAGAGTAACTTTTCGCTGAACGCCTGGGCATGATCGCATTGCGCGCGTATCCTAAGCGCTTTATTAAAAAAAAAAACTTAGGGCACTGTAAAAAATTGGTGTGCGCAGTTCGAGTCGTAAACCACAGCTTATGTATGACTAGGTGGCCTGAATATGCTGGTACAAAATTAAGTTTTGATCGCTCACACACCCTTGAAGGCGGAAGGTAGTACTTGCATCATGAAATCAACAAGGCACTCTGAGACACACAAACTTGGACGGCGAACGAAATGAACACAGCGCTGACTCTTGATGAGAGTTGTTAGAGCTGTGTTTGTCTCGTTCCTCGCCTTAGGGTGTGCGTGTCTCGTTCCTGGTCTTATTGTGCCTCAGTCTGCGTTGTTCGCTTTATGATGCCTCATAACCAACTAGCCCACCTAAACGCCTAAACTCGGGGTAGTTGGGTGCCTTCTTAATGCTCATGTATGTGCTAGCGGAACAGCTCCGTATGGTGGCGAACCCGAGGCCTTCTGTCAAAGCGCAAGCGACCTGCCACTTGTGAGCTTATCCGCGAAAAAAGATGGTTTGGTTTGGTTTAAGGGGGTTTAACGTCCCAAAGCGACTCAGGCTATGAGAGACGCCGTAGTGAAAGACTCCAGAATTTTCGACCACCTGGTGTTATTTAACGTGCACTGGCATCGCACAGCACACAGGCCTCTCGAATTTCGCCTCCATCGAAGTTTGAACGTCGCGGCCGGGATCGAACCCGTGTCTTTCGGGTCAGCAGCCGAGCGCCATAACCACTCAGCCACCGCGGTGGCCGGAAAAAATGGTAGGCGACGGTTGCGATCAATCAATATACTTTGAGAGCTACAATGAACAACACCTAGCAGTTTAAGGCAGCACAGTGATCTATCTATTACACAAGACGAAAGTGTTCATTATGGTTAAATGTACTTTTTAATTCAAAGACTGGCCGAGACAATGATATAAAGACAAAGGGAAGTTGCCAATGGTGAGAGGCGCATCTGGCAATGTTGCATAAAAAAAGAGCATATTCAGAAGTGAATGAACAAACAAGAGCTTCAAGTTGAACTTTTTCGCACCTTTTTTTATGCAGGGAATGCGCCGCCCTTTTCGAAGACATCTTCCTCCTTTGGCTACTGCATAACACGTGGTGGACGGCCCTCGGTTGCTCGCTGCTTTTCGGTCCTTAGCGTTAACCGCAAGCACGTAGTATCAAAGTTAGGCCAGATGCAGGGGTAAGGTCGCACCTTGCGTTAGATAACGTTAAAACGGATTGAAGATGTTAACGTCCTGCCACTGAGAGTTTGCCCCCAGGACACAGATGAAGGACGAAAGACGAGCCCCCACGGAGGACTGGGTTTTACGAAGAAAATAGGTATATTTATATTGTTCATGTGCATGCCAAGGCTAATACACACATGCAATCCTGTTAAAACGAGCTCTGCTACATATGCGCAGTATTGTCGGTTCGTAATTAGTGTTACCTCCTACACCACTAGCGTGAGGAATGGGGTATTAAGCACTTATCTACGCCACCGTAAAAATTATAAAAGCGTCTCGTTATTTTTTGTCTCCCGCTCGGGCCAAGATTTTTCGCTTGTTCCAAGTAAGATGCGCATTTGCGCCTTGCGCAATGTTAGGCAATGCGGTCAGGTTACGTGATTAGATTAATGCTATTCCCATGTTTCCTTATCTTGGCATTCAGACAGCAGTCAGACTGGCCTATGTGACATTGCTTGTGAAGGAAACATTCTGTAAGATACCCGAATCGGAATCCACAAGTCTTTCTTCCTGTGCTTTTTAACGTGCGTTGGTACTCCATATTTTCGTCTCATTCTTAATATTATGCCGGAGGCTCAGACGGTCATCAACTTTGGAGGGCCGTAAAAATCAGCAGTACTTCATACCTCCGTGCTATTTCTTTAAGTCATTGGAAACTTTGTCTACATGGTATGACAGTCCATCCAGTTTCACACCCTGATCTCTCCCTTTGTTCCCTTTTTTCCTGCTGTTTCTGTAGGCGCTTATATGGTACAGGCACTGTTGGCGCGTTCGTGTACCAATGCATCTAACTTTTAAACCTGCAGCTTGGTGCTGCGCTCTAATCGATACGCACACGGTTTTGTAACGCCCTGTAACAAAGTGGCATATGCTACGCTCCGTTAATGGGCCGAATGGTGGCGTCTCAAGCTTTTTCCGGTTTCGTCATGTGCAGGAGGATGAAGTATAATGGGGAGCATGGGAACGCGTGAGCTCCCTGCCTCGATAAGCAATGCCGCCGACAGTCGCGAGACTGGGTGGAATCAGGATCAAGCGTGGAAAGAGCAGCCGTCCATGCTTACCGGGCATGCATTTTTCCCACCGATTCCCGCCGCCTCTCTGCGACAGAGGCCCGGGAAGTGCGGCGGCCAGGCGCTTCCGTGTTCTCTTTCACACTGCTTCTACTTGCAGGTCTAGCACGTGAACCGTTCAGTTTCCTGTATCTGTATATTCGGAATCTGTATATTCGGATAAGTTCCATGGGACCCCATACATAAATACATCACAGTTATCAATACGCGTCTTTCTTGTGTTCTCCGTCTGGGTTCAGCGTCCCACTAACCCCAGCGTTGCTCCCCTTGAATGGAGACCGGCTGAAACAAGAGGAGAAATAGGCTGGCTAACCTAGGCTGACACTTTATTACTTGAAACTTCGCTTAGAGCCGTCATGCCAAATATTTTCTGCCTTCTTCTTGTCTTCTTTCACCCGTTTTTAATGACAGCGGCGTGTGCGTGTGTGTGTGCATTTGTACTTGCAGATGGTACAAGAAATCCCAGCAACCACCGCGGTGGCTCAGCAGTTTTGGCACTCGGCTGCTGACCCGAAAGATGCAGGTTCGATCCCGGCCGCGGAGGTCGAATTTCGATGGAAGCTAAATTCAAGAGGCCCGTGTGCTTTTGAGATGTCAGTGCACGTTAAAGAACCTCAGGTGGCCGCAATTTCCGGTGCCTTTCACTGCGGCGTACCTCATAGCCTGAGTCGCTTTCGGGCGTTAAACCTTCATAAAATAAACTGAAATAAAAAATCCCAGTGATGGCAAGAAAACAGGCTGACGTCATCGATTGGCAGTATGACGCATAGAGCATGGCCGAGCACCGCCACTTATGACAGTCGTATATATGTCGTTCGTCCATATATGCTTGCCACTGGCTGACCTCTTTGTGGCGCCAGTTTTCCTGCCAACATCCGTACCAAAACTGTGACGCAAATGCTCGTGACGCAGCGTTCCCGGGGGTGTCATACGAGATCGCGTTGTAGATAGCTTACATGCGCTAGTCAAGTTGGAGGCTAGCTTGCAAAAGCTATTCGAACCGATTACATATGCAACTTCAATCGTATTACTTTCCAGATTCTCGTATCAAAATTGTGACGCAACCATTCGTAGTACAACGTTCCGCGTGGTGTCGTACGCGCGCTTGTGTGTGTAGGTGGTGTCATACATTAAAAAAAAGGCTCATTGGTTGAAACAAGCTGATTTTCCAAACTGCAACCAAACGTCTACGTCTTGCGTCCACTTCATGCTTTCTCATTCCCACACGTAAGCAGCCAAGTGTCTATGTCGAATTCCTTCTCCAGCCGCAGCGGTGGCTGAGTGGTTACGGCGCTCGGCTGCTGACCCGAAAGACGCGGGTTCGATGCCGGCCGCGGCGGTCGAATTTCGATGGAGGCAAAATTCTAGATGTCCAGGTACTGTGCGATGTCAGTGAACGCTAAAGAATCCCAGGTGGTCGAAATTTCCGGAGCCATGCACTACGGCGTCCCTCATAGCCTGAGTTGCTTTGGGACGTTAAACCCTATAAACCAAACCCAACCAATTTCTTCTCCCCTCCATCGTGCCTTCTTTCGTTCTGGTTAGTTTTCTAGCTCTTTTTCTCCTTCTGTCTCCTGCCTTCACTCCTGCATTCTCTTTGCGTTCTTCTTCCTTCTTTTCATTCTTCTTCCACTTCTTAATCTCTGTGTTCTCTCTCTCCTTGCTCGACCTGCGTAGTGTTGCGGAATAATGGAATTACTAGAACGCGCTTTGTTTACGCCATCATTCGAGGTGGGATCCCATGAAAGGCTCTCGCCGCAAAAGTTGTCAGAACGGTTGCGGGTCGGTAACGGAAATACTCAGCGCGAGGTGACGCCTCAGTTGGGAAGAGGTGGCGAAAACGTTCTAGAAGGAGTGTTCCTTTTTCCGCGTTGTCATCGTGTGCTGTCCTATGCGTGCCGTCATTGCGCCCTTGGGTCGTGTGTGCTTTCTTTGCGGCTGCCAACAACGAGGACGTAGCACATCTAAATGGAGTATGAAAGCTAAGCTACACTTAGAGTTGCGGTAATATAAAATCTCCAACGTTTTGGTCTGTGCGAAGAAGTGCCTTCGATATTCGTATTGAATTCTAATCCTCTGTTAAAAGCCAATTCTTCCACACACTTTGCCTTCTGCTTTTTCCGGCCTTTGGCTGTAGTAAATTTGTTTGGTTTTACTTCACTCCATTCTGTGCATCAAATACATGAAGCATGGTCGTAAATAAATAAATAAATAAATAAATAAATCATAAACAACATGAACTACTCGCTTCCGTGCAGGAAAACAAAACTAAAACATGTTTAAAGACGCCTCTTAATTTCTGTTCAACTAAAACTGAGCAACATTAACCTTAGGAACTTGCTGGGCATCATTTCAGCTTAACAGAACAACTACAAACAAGGCTGCGACATTTTAACATATGCGTAAACAAGCCTGTCTACATCATCGTCCGAGGCTGCTGACGACGTGGCGCAGAAGGTGTTTGAAAGCTGGACGCCGTAGGAAAGGGGACAGGCGTCGGAAAGCTCAGGGCTGTCCGTTCAGTGGCGCGCCTAATTACTGGTAGCTGCCAACGACGGTTTTCGTCCGGGCGGTGCATTAGTCGCGGAGCACACAGAGGCGAAGGCAGGCTTGGCGGTGTGTTTACATACCGGAGTACGCGCAGCCGCCGACAGCGCCATCACCTGCAGCGGGAAGCTGAGTGGAAAAGGACATTTTCGTGCATTTCGAGCTTGCCAGAAAACCATTCCCTCAGAAGCGATCTAAAATTATGGCGGGGAGTGTTTGCTCGAAATTATTTTGGGTGGTTGTTTTGCGACTTTCAACTGGATGTTTTTGTCAATGTAATGGTATATTGTTTATGGGGTATAACGTCCGTAAGCGACTCCGGCCGGGAGGGACGCCGTAGTAAACTTCTTCGGAAATTTCAACCACCTGGGGTTTCTACATCGCACAGTACACGCCTCTAGAGCCGAGAGCCATAACCAGCAGGCGAGTGGCTCTAAACCACTGAGCCACCGCGGCTGATTGGTGCTGTGGCCTGTAGTTTCGTACACTCTAAACAGATAGGAGTGAAAAGCGAATAAGATGTCCTCTAGAACACTGCCTCTTATTAAAGGGGGTGGGCTAGTGGACAGCTTACTCTCTTTTTACTCCCGTATCTGCATATTCGTGTATAGAGTGTGCGTGCGTAGGTTGGGCAAATATGAAGAGACTTTTACACGTAACTATACAAGGATAACTCAACTCTTATACTGCGGGACATTTAGCGCCCTGTACCCCTCAGGAAAAGACGTGATTTTCCTCATTGTTTTGCGACTTAGATTAACAGTACCTACAGTGAAGTTGTATTGAAACAAAGCAGTTAAGGTGACATTTGACATTATGCAGAGCAAAAATAAACAAATGCGGCTCCAAGACCGGAAAAGAGCATCAAGGGGAGCCACATGGAGCTGTCAGTCACAGTGCCTATATTAAATAGAGCGCACATTTCTCGATCACCACTAAATGGGGGACGCAAGCGCATAACGAATGACGTTCATCGGGTTCCTGACTCAAAACTTCCATGATAATTTCTACGTTGTCATTCCATGCAATTTCAGAAGTCCAAGCGGTTGTCCTACCACAACACGCGTGGCACTGACTGAATAGACTCTCGCTTGAAACAGATTCACTGACCTGATGTTCGAGAAAATGCCAACTGTTTAAGGCCGTTGCGCTGCTTTCATGAATGTCATGTACATGAAAGGGTGTTAATTTAAGGGACGCTGAAGAGTCTGCACGCAAGGTATCGGTCCAAAAGCAAAGTGTTTGAGCGAGAGACATGACGGCAAACTCGACATCGATTGGCAGAAAGTCAGGCACTGGACTATGCATTACGAGCGATTGGTAATGCGGTGAGAAAACTAGAAATCGTCGCTATATCCCAGTCTTAAGATTTCTGTTTTTTTAATGCGTAAATATCTGGTAAACATATCTAAGGAAACCCGTAGGTTGAGTGAGTTTCCTAGTATTATAGAACATCAGAAGAATCTTGTGCATTTAGTGGCACATGCGTTGAATCCGACAGAACTGGATGTACTGAAAGAGAAACCGGAGTTTGATTATCGCGTTCTTACTACGGAGAGACCAGTTCCAATAAAAACGCTGTTTCTTACACTCTCAAAGCACAAAATGTTAAGTACGGGAGTCCTCACTCCAGGCGATTTAGACAAGCAACGTGCATTAGCGGGTGGCTCTGTGAAGAGAGACCACGCCATCACCTGCTTTCGGACAGTTACCACGGAGGCTACAATGCTCCCGTAGCCCAATTTTGAGCTCACGTGGTTTAATAGAGTGGAAAAAGGTAATGTCCTATCGTCAACAACATATTTCTTAGCAACAAATAATTTTTGCAGCCAATGAAAGCGAGAAGAGCCTTGAAAAGCCAACAATGAAAATTTGTTGCCAACACAAGTAGATTAGAGTTGGATAGAGGCAACTTTTCTACAAATAGATCCTATTCCGGTTATTGATTTTTAATAGCACCGCATGCACCCCAGTGAATGAAAAAAAAAATGCGGAAGATAATTTGCGCCGGAGACTGTGCAAAGCTCTACACACTGTAGGTTTCAGAAGTCGTAGTCTGCAGCGAATTCTCCCATTACTTCTGGCCAAACTATTAAGCTAAATGTGATTTAAGTTTCCGCCCCAGAGAAAGGTGAAGCGGTAGCATATTGTTTTCATTCTATAGTAGCCGTAAGATCGTCAATTCAAGCCTCTAGCATGAACAGCCATCAGCGAGAAGGCTAGAGGGTGCCACTTGTTTCCAAACTTGTAGGAACATATAATATCAATCTCTTAAGTTCAAAACCTACATTGTCCTTGACCCAAGCTCTGGCAATGCGGTGTAGTGCGATGTTAAAATATCGCAATGTGAGTCAAGAAGTCATTCTTGCCTTCAATTGCCTCCTGAATTTCAACGTCTGTACCGAAGCCATGCCACGCGACATAACGGCAGCTCCCTGAGTGCTTCATGGAACGACGGCGCACCATAGAAATTTTTTTACATTTGCTGGGCAGATGAAGAGGAGCACGTGAAAGATAAAATGCAAGTATGGTGTTTGGTGTGGACGTGATCGTGTTTTGAGACCGGATCGTTTTCGAGGGCAGACAACAATCCATCCAAGAGGAGCTGTCTAAACGAGATGTAGGAGTTACCAGAACGGTGACATTTTTACAGGGACGAAAGTGACTTATGCGATGGGGCGGGCGGGGTTTTTACTATAGCTAACGCCGGTTCTTAAAAAAGGAGTTAGAGAAAAAGAATTCTTTAATACGAGGAGTGTTACCTTAACCGCCTGGAGAAATGTATCTGCTGCTTCGCACTAGTGTGAACAAATGAAAACGTACAAGGATGTACATAGCGAAGAACAGACCATGGTGTGGCAATAAAAATAAGTTAAAGCTAGTGAAACAGAGGGTGCAAGTGTCCAAAGTTATAAACACCAAATGGTCAGTGTCATTAACACTAAATGTACGCTTGCATGTGCCTGTTGTAGTGCTGAACAAAAGAAATGGTAGCCACCCATTTTTTTACAGCGCAATACAGGAGCAAGGTTTTAACAAAAAAAGGGGTTTAAAGAATGGCTTGAAGAATTTTGTTCCAATTCACACCACACTTTCCAGGAGTTTAATAAATTATATTAGAACAAATGCTTAGGTGCACTTTTATAGGCAGTTTTACGACAATTTTAGTGTTTTTTCAATCTCTAGGAGGCTGGCGTGCATGCGCCGCATGTCCAGATTGACTATAGTCTAAGCTACGCATTACAGTTCAAGTCCCGCTTCGGTTTCTCCATATCATACATGTCGAGCTGCGGAATTTTTCTGCCTCTATGATTCTAAGCGCACTCAGTCCTTTAAATACGCGGTATTGTAGAGAAACAGAGCTTACCATTTTGCATTTTTTCTGCGCCGTCAATAAATCATGTTCATAATTGCACTGTGCAAGATATAGGAATAAAAAAACTGCTCAGTCTGCCGATGTGGAAACCTGAGAGCTTGATGCCCGTGCGCGGGATGCCAGTGGCGGTTCCGATAAAGACGAGAGAGCACAGCTAACAGATGTGGTTAGTCCTAAGCTGAAGTGTGCGTTCTCTAGACTCCTGGCACCTGTCGCCTTCCCCATGTGCCACACCTAACATGGCACTGTGTTGTGCTTACACTGATGCGAATGATACTGACGTGAAGATGGAAATGAATTGTTGCCAGACAGGAGGGAACAATAGAGTTTGGTTTGGTTTATGGGGGTTTAACGTCCCAAAGCGACTCAGGCTATAAGCGGCGTCCCGTAGTGAAGGGCTCCAGAAATTTCGACCACCTGGGGTTCTCTAACGTGCATTGAAATCGCACAGTACACGGGCCTCCAGAATTTCGCCTCCATCGAAATTCGACCGCCGCGGCCGGGATCGAACGCGCGTCTTTCGGGTCGGTAGAGGAGCGCCATAACCACTGAGCCACTGCGGCGGCGGAAGAATAGGTCTGTCGTCGCTTCTTTCAAGCGATAAATTTGTGACGTTGGGGAAAGTAAGTATATTTGAATGCAGCATCGCATGAAGTGGCGATACTGAGTGTTAGCCCGGTGGATATATGAAAATTAGGAATTTAAATCCAGGTTTCCTACCGCTAACTGCTAATGCATGTTTTTTGTGTGCATGTGTGCGTACAAAAATTCTATGTCAGTCTAGAAGAAACGCTTCCAACGACGCTGCAAGCTCGCATAGTCTTAAGGAAGGAGGAAAATATAAAAAAGGGAACGAGTTTAAGCTCCCTAGCACCTGCGAATAATACAGAGAGATGTAAAGGCATAAGATGTGAAAGAGGCACCAGACGAAAACCAGCAAAGCGCTTGAGATATCAGTAGAGACTGGACATTGCATGGAAGGTAAAAATAGGATTCCAAACAAAAACACGCATCGTGTAAAACCAAACAAATTTCTACGTTTTTGGCCACGATCGCACGGTTCTGAGAACGCGTCAAAAACTTCCTGCTATCACTTTTGGAAACGCTTTTCTATGTGATATAGAAGCGCTCATACAACACTGCATCTACACCGCTCGGAAGGCTTTGGCGTGAAGATTTTTTCCCTGGCACTTCATCTTCTTTAAAAGGCGAGACAAAGGTCGTCATACCTACTTTTTCTTTTCTTTAACCTGAAGTGCGAGCAGCAACTGATAAAAGTGCCTACCCTCTATGCTCACAGCCTCTTTGCGTACCTACTTTCAATACCCTTTTAACGCATGCATCCTCAGGCTGTCAGCGCCAGAGAAGGGAAGGCACTCGATGGTACGCTGAGGGCGGTAATGATGTGTGGTGCTGAAGTGAGCACGAAAAGAAAAAAATGAGCTTAACAAATGTAGCGCATGGGTGTAGCTCGAAAACAAGAATTTCCTCGCTGTGACAGCTTTTTACTAGGAACTTCTTTTTAACCATGACTTGCCGAACGTCTTTAGGCATATTTCCTATTTTATTATCACGCAATCATGATGATTGGTCCAGCTATACTGGCTAACTAATGTTGTCTGGCAATGGATCCGCCTTCAATCTTCCGCTTATTGTAGGCTCAGCTCAGAGTCTCTTGTGTTAACCTGGTGATCATATCAATAAACCTTGTTTTTATGTGCAATCAAGAGTGATCGCTCTCCTTAAGTTGCCGGGCTTAGCGGAAGGGAACATAATCGAGGTATTAAGTTACCGAATCTTTTTGCCGTCCGATGTTTTTTTATGTAACTTGCGATCAGGAATGTACGTGTACAACAGTATTTATATCTACTTAATAATAAATAATTATAAAACACTCTAAAAATTAAGAAATTCATCCGGAGACCGCTATTGCAGTGTAAGAAAAGAAAAGCTGAGCGTTCTTGCGAATTAGGTCAAATTTATTGCAACGACGTCACGCTTACGAAGACAAACACGGGCAAGTAAGGAAACACCACAAAGCGCTTCCTTACTTGTTCGTGTTTGTCTTTGCGCTGTGTTATTGTAAGCATGAGTGGTGTTAAACTTCGTAACGGCTGCATTTCATTCATTTGAGGCCAGCAAAAGTGTATTCTTTTATTCTTGTCTGCATAATTATGAAGAGCCATTTTAGTCCACACAATGAAGCTCCTGCAGTAAATACTTTGATGCAGTGGAAGTTATTTGGAATGTGCACCATATCGGGTAACGTAGAGCAGGCGACCGCTGGAAGAAAGTGCACTTAAGGATTCGGGTCGAGTAAGCCTAATTAGTGGCAGGCATTTCATCGCTAACTGCTCATTTGCTTCACATTTTATCGAGCAAAGCAGTCGATGCATTGTAACATGTGCTAGTACGATATACGGAAACCTGATACGGCAACCACAGTGAGTCTCTTTGTTGTCAACGAAACATCATCATTTGCATAACTGTTTGTTCTAGTTGTTCTATGGTGAAGGCGGTCGTCATCGCAAATATAGGCGCCAGGTATAGAGTATGCAAAGGAAACAATACCTCTAATTTGCAAATTTGATTAACTTGTCATAATTAACTTCCTTCTCGCTCACTTTTTGTGCTTAGAATACTTATACGGACACTTCAGGGGAATACCGAGCCTGCCTGTAGTCGGCTGCTGTTATATAGCGCAAAGCGGCAAACGGCACTCACAGGTGGCCCTTCAGACAATGGCGTCCCCATATTACCATGACGTCGTGGTCAGCCACCTTGCTCTTTCCCCGGACGCAAACTGGTGCAAGATAGGATATTCAAGGCGAGTGATCGCGACCCCAAGAAAGCAGGGAGGCGCCAAAGGCTGCCCGTGAGGAGAATTTTCCGCTTCATTCTTGGTTTGTATTTTGCTATAACATTAGGGATTATCGTCCCGGAGCAAATATTTCATTTTGTATGGTGTTATGGTTTATGATGATTGAACGTCCCAAAGCGCCTCGGGCTATTAGGGACGCAGCAGTGAAGGGCTCCGGAAATTCCGAGCACTTGGGATTCTTTAACGTGCACTCACATCGCAGAGTGCACAGGCCTCTAGAATTTCGCCTCTATCGAAATTCGACCACCGCGGCCGGGATCGAACCTGCGTCTTTTGGCTCGACAGCCGAGCGCCATAACCATTGAGCCACCGCGGCGGCTAAATATGTAATTTTTACAACGAGAAGAACATTTCGATAATCCTGTACGTAAGGTACACGTTAGGCAATATTACGTGAAATCGAAAGTCATGAAGCCTTCTCCCTTCTGGAAATGCCGTTCCTGGGTCCCATCAACTGAATTCTACGCCGGCCAGAATCGATCATTGGTTTTAGTAAGACGAGTGTTGCCGAAACAAGAAAGATCGCAGCGTTCACGCGTCACTCGGCTAATACGCTGACCATTGGGCCGGCTTGAAGTTGTCGGGGAGAGAACCGTCCCTACGTCCACATTAGCGGGAATTAGGGAAAAGCGTTTCTGGCTCACTTGGCTGCCGCCCTGTGGCGCAAGGCTTCGCACACTTATAACTAGCGAGCTGACATCATCGGTGAACGCATGAAGAAACAAAAACCAGTAAAACCCCTGTCACACTAGCAAATTTAATGTCATTCCAATCGAATGTCATTCGATGCCTCGAATGTCATTCGGTGTCTTTTGGTGCTACACGGTAAAAAATAATGTCATTCGAAAATGATGGCAGTGACGACCAGTGAAAAAAAATAGTACAATTCAAACACATCAACGCGCATAAAATATGTTAAAAATTGTTGTGCAGTGTTTTAAGAGCGGGTGAGAACATTTCTGTGCAATATTATAAGCTTAAAATATTGTTTCCGGCCATTCTGCGGCACCTCAGCCAAGTACAAAGTCAACCACAAATACGAAAAATATAAACAAACAAAATGGCTGACACGGTGGCGCGCGGCGGCGCGTGGAGCATGGGAATGACTTCTGAAAGGTGAAGTGCTCAGTGACATCTTTAAGTACTTTCGAGCTAAACGAACATGTAACGATCAGCAAGAAACACGCAACCCTTAATGATCGGCGGTCGCGGGAAAGGCCTTGCTTCACGGTCGGCTGCTGCCGTTGGCGGCTGCTGGGACCGAGAGTAATAGCTATGTACGACAGCTACAAGTGTGAAAAAGTTCGCACCAAAATTAACATTTTTAGCAGAACTAAATAAATACAATTTCTAACTTTGAGAGTGCGCACACGATTTTTTCGCATCGCTTGTTTCTGCTGCGCGTATGGTGTCCAGAGTACACATTCGGTTCGACATAGAATGCGAATGAGTTTCGTGAACTCATTCGATAGCGAATGTCATTCGAACCTAATGACATTAAATGTTCCCGTGTAGCAGCAGATTAATTGCATTAGGCGCGAATGCCATTCGAAACGAATGACCTTAAATTTGCTAGTGTGACAGGGGTATAAGTGGCTGCAGAACAGGTCGGGATAGGCCTCTAGGCTTAGCGGGAAGAATGAAAATTGAAACTTGGTTTGTGAGGAAAAGAAGTGGCGCAGTATCTGTCTCACATACATTGGTGGACACCCTGACCGCGCCGTAAAGGAAGGGATGAAGGAGGGATTGAACGAAGAAAGGAAGGAAGAGGTGCCGTAGTGGAGGGCTCCGGAATAATTTCGACCACCTGGGGATCTTTAACGTGCACTGACATGGAACAGCACACGGGCGTCTTTGCATTTATCATCCATCGAAACGCGGCCGCCGCGGTCCGGTTCGAACCCGGGCACTCTGACTCAGTAGACGAGCGCTTTAACCATTGCTTGGGCGCTGTCATGAATTCCTGGTAATGGCGTAGAGCGACCTCGTCGATATCATTTCCGAGCGCGATTACAGTGTAATTTGGATAATGTAATGCAATGTAATGTCAAGCGTTCATAAAACTTTTAGTGATGCCTTCTATGTATCAATACTACAGGAAAAGTCGGAGAATTTATCGGGCAAATCAGTTTCCTTTCCTTTTGCTCGATTTGTCGACGCCTGAGAAAGTTAAACTGGATCGAAATAACGCAATATCTACGTGTGTTGTGTGCGTTCCAGACTGCGTGCGTAAGTTTCAGACAAAGATTAGCAGGAAATTCAAGCACGTGAGCAATCGTTTGGCGCAGTTCCCGAAAGGCGATATCCGCTCTGAAAGAGACTATAAGCACAACTGTAATCTAACGTTTGGTTTTCGTAAAAACTGATCCTTTCGGACTCTGTATTTATGAGGAGAAAAAATAATTTTTTTCGGGACAATCACATCAAAATTATTTTTTGCTATGTGTTCAAGCAACTGAACGTAAAAAGAGAACAGACTTCAGGATCACCCCTTCGAAGTGAGTGGCGAAGAAGTGTAAGTTTCCTAAGCCTAAGGTTCCGTGTTTTAGCAATGCTGACGTCAGCGCAGTTCGCTTTAAAAAACGGTCAGTGGTGCCAACGCCTGCAGTTTTGTTTTTGACTTTTTCTTATTTCATCATCAGCCTGATTACACACAGTGCACGCCAAACGCCTCTCCCATGTCTCTGCAATTAACCCTCTTTTTTGCCAGCTGCGCCCACCCTATGCCTGCAAACTTCTTAATCTCATCCGCCCACCTATCTTCGTGCCGCCCCCTGCTACGCTTCCCTTCTCTTGGAATCAACTCCGTTACCCTTAAGGATCAGCGGTTATCTCGACTTCGCATTAAATGCCCTGCACAAGCCCATTTCTTCCTCTTAACCCGCGTTTGTTCCCTCACCCACTCTGTCCTTAATGCTTATTTAGAAAGCCCTTTGTTCAATGAATTAGTTTATCCCCAACAGCTTTAAAGTTCGTCTTGTGTTAATGCTCCTCCTTTTAAGTACTATGACGAACTCATCGCTGCTTTGCGTTTTTTTTTTTTTGCACACGGTATGTAATGAACAATCTTGAGCAGCTGTTTCGGAAAGAATGCAGTACAGCGAGTAGCATTCAGCGCTCGGTATCGAAAAAATATGCAATCCTATCATTTCTTTTCATAAGGCAGGAATATTGTAATGAGAAGGTTTTGTGACACTGGAAAGCGCAAAATATAAGATGCGGAGCGTTTGTCATTTGCGGCCAAAGAATTGATGCTACTGAACGTTCCGAGGTGCACTGAGTACGAAGAACAATATTTGAACTTTTGTCCTAACGTGCATTTTTCAACTCCTGTGCTAAGCGGTTGACAAGCCATAGTGCCACGGAGGAATAGAGTTCGATCCAACAGCCACGAAAATGTCACGCATGCATTTGCGCTAAAAGAAAAATGATCCTTACTTTTATAAATTCTAGGTTCTCTCTTTAGAGAAATCACTTTTTACCCCGCATGCCCAGCCGTTTTTTGACTATTTCTACTAAATATATTATTTCCTTTCTATTGGCGGCTGCGTACAAGCGTGATGTATAAAAAAACTTTTAAAAAGCTGTTAGCAGAGGCATGCCAGCTTGTGCGTAATAAACAAAACCACCACCTGAAGTCGGAATAAGCTGCCCACTAAAGCAATAAGCTTCCCCGTAGCATTTAAAAATTGAGAGGTCGTGAGGGATGGTAGAAAACAAGATTCTGAAATAAACAAGAAGATAGAGATAAAAACGTTCTAGAATAACCATCACCGACACTTGAGTTCACTATGGAGATCAAAGTTCATCTCACAGCAGCCCACGGTCACTGTCTTCATAACTGCTGTACACCAAGCGGACAATGATAAAATGAAGCAGAAGCTGGTAAAACGAAAGTTCAGTGTTTGAAACAGGTTCATCATGATCCAGTTATTTTTTTTCCTAGTACATACCTTTATTCTTAAACCGGTATGCCAGAAAATTGCCCTTGTCCGGCAGTCTTTCGTGTTTCACATACCGGATTTACCTTCAGCTGAAACTAAATTATAACATTGTCGTTCTTGCTATAAGCCCGCTTAGCGTTCCACAGTTTTGATGAAGGTTGAAAGCGTGCAGAAATTTTTCACTGCTCATTTGTCTTCTGATTTTTTATGTGTTACGAGCTCCAGCTCAGCCTTTTGTATGGGTTCGTGGAGCTTCCCGCAGATTGTTATTGGGCAGTAAGAATTGCGAACACTGGAATATTTTTGTAATAACTCTAACTTTGTAGTTTTTATTCAATTATGTTTTTCCATTGAGGTTGATGAAAGTTGAACGAGTAGCATATTTATGAAACTTCCCCATTCTGCACAACAGTCTGCATAACAGTGACTTCTTTTCAAACGGCACAGAACAGAGAAGGATGACATCTAGTTAAAGTTAACCATAATATTGATCCTATATGGCTATTTTTCTAATTCAGCAATATGTGCAGCATTTGTTTCTAGCAATAAGGTTTCAATAACAAGGCTGCAGCAATAAGAGTAAAGCTTTCCACCAACAAGCCTTGGCCGACCTCTGATGTACGTCTTGGCATAATTCCTCCAATATTTTGCTTATGGGATATGTCAACGTACGTTTTAAGTGAATACGTTTCTTCTTATTTGAGCTCTAGCGAAAAGTTCTATTTAGGTAGGAGGCAGAAAAAAATTCGACGATCCAAAGAATGGGATAACATTTCAGGTAGGCCAAGAAAAGTACATATACATAGCATGATGATTCCTTCGATGGGAAGAATCCTACTAAATATTTTAGGCTGTTGAGGAAACCGCTAGCATTAAAGGGTCAAAGCAGACCATTACTTGTGTGTGTCATATTCAGTGCTATAGTCACTGACGCAAAATATTTTAAGGTGAAAGCCTTAAATGGCTCACACTCGCGGTGACCGTCCGTTCGGTCACGGTCTTAGGTCACGTGACCGTGTCCGTCCGTTACACCTTAGGTCATCCCAGGTGATCTTGTCACGTGATCACAACCTGCCAACTGGACTGTAAACAAACTGCCCACTGTGGCGGGTGATGCGATCCGTCGCTAAGCAACAACTGCGCATGCGCAGCGTGACGTCACCGCTCAAATTCAAATCAGTGCAATGAGTCAGTGAGTCACAAATGCCTTTCGCCTTCCCGCAGTCAAGAGATGTCCAAGTGCCCCCAATGAATTTTCAATCCTTGCTGTGTCCCTTTACAGCAGAAAGGCAGGTTTCCAGGCATTTTGAGGCGCTTTTTTTGTTGTAACTTTCTTAAATATTTATGGCTGGCTGTGCACTGTTTTATTGCTTTTTTGAACTGAAGGAAAACACAGAACTAGAAAATGAAAAATTAAAAACAAGAAATTAGCTAGAATCACACACAGTACTTGAATTTTATTTGCTATTGCCACAAAATCTACTTTGAGAACGACGGTACAAAGGCCGCCACGAAATAAGCATGAAGTGAACTTTTACCTACCGCAAATAATATTCTTATTAAGAAAGAAGTGTGCCTAGCAGAACTTCGACGCTCATTTCCAGCTTTGGTTTCAAGCTTTTAAAAGAACTTCGGCAATCAAGCCTGGCCGAAGAAAGTAGAGAAGGAAGTGGAAAAAATATCCGTCCTGGCGCATGCCCACGGTATCAGCTTTGCGCTGAAGAAAATAGTGGGGTGGGCTGGGCTGCGGTAAAACTAACCTTGACCTCTCAGAGAAAGTTTTCTGTGCTATGCTAAATAGCAAATGACGAATGCCAAAGGGCATAGCGATGTGGGAGATGTCACGATAAGTTCACCACATATGACAGCAAGATGATTGATAAAATTTCGCTGTCGTGTGGAGTGACTTGTGTGGGTCAAACAGGACGCTGTTAGTGACCGCTTGAGAGAATGTATCACTTGTCGGAATGTAGGAGGAGGATGAAAGTCAGAGAGAATGTCGGAATGTAAATGCTATACTACGCTATATAGCTACACAGCCCAGTGTTTGTCTTGTCTCCTTCTTTCCGTCTTCAACTTTCGCGCTGTAGAACTATGGAATCGAGCTATACAACCATTAGCACAAGCGCGAACTGCACGAAACCTACGACATCGATAAGAAAGGCACGATTGACGACGCAAGCTCTTGATGACTCAGTCAGAACTGACAGAAGTAGGCTTCCTTGTCTCTCATATTGCGTTACTTATTTTTAAAGTATTCATTGCGAGCATCACACTGAACCTTCAGTTGTTTGTCAGCGCTTGTGTTTATGTGTCTTCTCGTCACTGTCCGTTTTCCGCGTCGTAATTTCGTTGCAATCGTGTACAAACTGGCCTGGATACTTTCTGCAAAGGATACCACTCCCGGATTGTTGATTTCGTTTGCGTATCGAAACAGGGACATCAGAATACTTCGATGCATCTGAGTGAAGTTCGTTTCGCACATTTTGTGGTATGATTACTTTTTTCTGAAAGACCAATTAATTGAGATTGACTTGTCATAAATCTTACCGATCCAGCCTCTCTGTCTCAAGGTGCTTTCAAAAACCTTCCATCCTAGCGAACCGTTTGTTTTATGGTGACTTCTAATGAACAAGTTGTAACTGTCCGTTACAAGCCTCGCTCGCAGTTTTTGCGTTTTGTTATTGATTGTCAAGTTTCTTCTGATATGCAGGAGAAAGAGAAGGGTATTTAAGAATAGACCATGTCTGTATAACATGTGTCCTTTTTAAGGGCAAAAATGCCAAATGACATCAAAGGAAAACGTAGCTGCAGGGGTTATGTCAACAGCCGGCCAGAGTTTTTGCTTGAATTTCGTGCCAGAGGTGGTCGTCCACTCAATGACATTGCAACCGATATGTATGCAACTACGGGTGGGGGGCTGTAGGATATGTGAGCACGGTAGGCTCGCCAGCTCCCACTACAGGTATGCAAGCTTGCCCACAGTCCCATTCCTTTACAATTTTTTTAGACAATCTATAGACTGCGCATAGACTTCTGTCAATTTAGTCTATAGACTATCTATAGACAATCCCTAGAGAACAGTCTAAGGCAATACAAATCCAATAAACAGTCTATAGACAATCTATAGATTCATGGCCATACACATTTAGTGACTTTCTTTTAAGAAAGAAAGAAAGAAAGAAAGAAAGAAAGAAAGAAAGAAAGAAAGAAAGAAAGAAAGAAAGAAAGGAAGAAAGAAAGAAAGAAAGAAAGAAAGATTTATTTCAGCAGAGCAGTTACAGCATCTGCTGCAGGGGCAGAGGCTAAAGGCTGTGGCGCCTGACGAGGCCTCTGTCCCTCTGCAGTCGACGGAAGTGCAATACAAATTTGAGCATAACAAGAAGGTAAGTCACATAATTAAAACAAATGTGGGTAAATTATGCTATTATAACCACAACATTAACACAATATGATTAGTACAAAACATGCAAGGATATTATACAGAGATTTTGTTCAGTAGACAATACATTGAAGTACACTTATTACAAAAATAAAGTGAAAAACCATAGTACAAAAGAAGGATACATCCTGAGTATGCATGTCATATGTACTCGTCACTCCCCGTACAAAACACCTGATATTATTAGGACATCTTTAATGTGCTTTAATGTGCTATAGACTATGAAAACACAAAAAGTAAATATTCATAGGAAGGCAATAATGTCTACAAGAAGTCCATAGATCATTTTTGTAAGGGGTGGCATAATGAGGACCTGTCCCATACCCAAAGGGGCCAATGTAATTCGGAGGAGCACATCCTGGACCCCAGAGAAATGCTACCTACCGTGACAGCAGTGTGCGCTGCAAAATTGCTCATTTGCCGCCCACGGACTGGCGCTGACTGCAATCCTGCTGACCATAGCACTGCGAGGCAGCACTTCTGAAAACCCCATTCCAGAGTCACTAACCATTGACATGCGCTCACTTCAAGCAGCGCGTAAACTAGCAACACTTCCCCGGGGAATAAGAGCATCTGACGCGATCAACGAGGCGTGCACAGTCCCGGCCCGGCCACGAGGACAGCCCCGGCAGGAAAGATTAGCGCACGCTGGTGAACGAGGCTCTAAATAACCGCTTGGGCAACTCGATACACCAACTCTTGTATCCTGGATCGCAGAAATGCCCGGAAGAACGCTGCCGGTCTGAGAAGTAGCGACGTAGAGCACGATTTTAAAACAGCCTGCTTTCTTTATTGAGATGTCTGGGAAAAGAGCAGAATTGGAGGTGCCTATGTCCCGCTCTGGACACTCACTGAAGTATAACGCTCCGGCAAGATAGAAAATATACGACCCTGTGGTCTCCTTTGCGTAGATATCTTAATATTTAGACACATTATGAGCGAACATAGAAAGATGTCGGCATCGAAGTGATTTTCGACACCTGTACTGTATGGCTCTCTCTCACCTTGCACACCTTAATGTTGCAGATGTGTACAACACCAGAAAGGAGTACATATGGTCACCAAATTGGAGGGGACACCTCAGCTCCGCCTTGAGCGCATGACGCGATGCCGTAATAGGTTGATTCCCACATATCCAGAAGGTCATTCGCTACTTTAGATTCATATATCCCTGAGAGTGTTCATATCCCTCCTGGTTCATTGGCGGAACGGTTGAACTGTGCGGCACTATTCTGCGATGGCAGGCGCTCCCAGCGATGGGCCTTGTGCGGTCCAGGTTGCTCTCCCCGAGTGACCAATGATTAATTTAACTTCCACCAGCCGTGATGGGCAGGTTGTGATGACGCCGCAAGGTCACGTTACCTAGGTGGCCCGCCTGCCTCCTATGCTGCACTCTGGGGACAACGTGCCAGTCTCAAAAGCTTGTGATTTTTCGTTCACAACGCCGAGGCCGACGTCGCCGAAATCGTATTTCTTGAATAACGGTGCCTTTAACGCTACTGCAGAAATACCTTTGAGGACAATATGAATGTTTGGTCTCCACATCGAGCCACCTTACTGCACCCAATACAAAAATGTCCTACGGCCGGCTATAGACATTTTGCGCAAATAGCTATAAACCTTTCCTATTTACACCTATAGCTGCAGATACAGGCTGATATATTTTTCTATATAGAGATTAAGACAGTTGTATGGTTCCAAAGCTATACCTTTAGTGGCATAGATTTTTTAATAGCTGGCAATAAGCACCTCTATGGGTACATATAGACGTTCATAAAAGGCCATAGACGGACATAGCTCTTTCCACAGACGCCCATAGGACGTTTTTGTATGGGACCTGTCGGCTTTCGCTTGCTAACCTGTTGGGAACAAGCGTGCGTAGGAGTGCAGCTCTCGAATGGCTGGTCGCGGATGGTCTGCATGCTCCACAGGTGTCAAGCATTTCTGCTTGTGCGGTACGAGACCAGAAGTAGCAAAGCAGACGCTTTTCATTCATTCGTCTCCATGCACAATTAACACTTTCTCCGACCTTGGCGAACGAGCCAATCTTCTGGAAACATTAATTCATTCATTCATCCCAAATAAAACAAATGACGTGGCTGTCACGTGCTTGTGTAGTTTGTGTCACACACAGCATACGAGAAATGGCTAAACCGTGTCGTAACGCGGAGGAAAGTGGGTTTCACCACAAAGGAGGAGTGCGACTTCAGGCTCCTTCTCTCGAGCTATCCGCGTCTCTTCTTCGCTTCACGGGGAAGCCTACTTTTCCTGAGTTGAGAGGTGGTTTAACAATTTCTTGTTTTCCCTCTAAGTGTGAAAGACACTGTAGCTATCCAAAGCTCGTAGCTGAATTCAAAAACGGTACTTCCGGCATACGAAGCGGGTACTCTTTCACTAGGCCTTCCTTACAGGTCCACCAGTGGATTATGACACTTGGCTTGACTGGCAGGTAGCAAATTTGTGCAGAATATTCTCATTTATGAATGAAAAGAAAGATCAAGTGAAAAACTAGGCAGTCTCTGTCGCGTCTACTGGCTCTTCTTAATTACGTAATCAGTCAGTAGAATGGTAGCAAAGAAAAACATTTTATGCACATTATTCAATAAAATGGCATGCGATTATTGCTCCTACCGTGAAACAAAGTTCCCACTTATGTTTGGGCTGAACGAAGGCGAGCGGCTAGTAGTCAGATTAATTGACATGGAAAGTACTAATGGCCCCACTACAGAATCCCGCGGCAAGTCATGCAGCATACGCAAAAAGAGGTGCCCACATGGCGTTCTTAATTACGTGGTATTGGTGTCAGTTCGTGATGAATGATGCAAAAATAAACTCACGTATCTCTAGAACAGAGAGCGCATGCATGAGTAAGTCACGTAGTACTACACTAAATCGTACGTTCCTGTAACAATACGACAAGGTTCACTCTCTTAGCAGAAATGAGGTTGATAACATGAACAAATTAAACGAATTTTTTCATTGAAGGAATGGGCTCCGTGACATCATAATGAAACAGGTTTTTGGAATGAAAACTATGCTTCTATGCAATTTTTTTAGGTGACCTCTCGTGAGTTTAAGTCGACCACAAACAACTGTGGGCTTCTCCAGCTTACTGGCGCCCAGAGCTTCCCCAGCACCGCACCGCTAGTTCCGACACCATTACGCTGCATTATAAGTCAGAAAGAACAGCAACAATGCCAGCATAAGCAACGAAAAACTTCTGGAACCACAGGAAGTGTATGCGTTCTTTTACTCTAGGCCCGACTTATTTGTAGCAAAGTGAACTAAAAATTAGAATGAAAGGTGGAGATGATTCCACTTTTTTTTATCTTTAAGCTTGGCGTTCAGGACCATTCCACTGAGGGATAATGGCGTTTTCCAATTTTCAATTTACGACAATGCGGCAGCCGTGCTTGTCTCAAAGAAGCACCCACTGTTTTCTCTCGACGTTCGTAAACATGTGCTCGCCCACGTACGCACACAGGGGGAGAGAGGAGCACACCGACTGAATTCCAGAATATGAAAGCGAGGCAATCCGGTCGATACTCCTTTGCATGCTAAAGCGAAACACTTTTATTAGCCGAAGTTGCAAAGAACGAAGTCAGAAAAAGATTTCCGTGGGTCGGTTTCGCCCACGATACGATAGCGATCAATGTGCACTTTGTTTTCACGGGGTTAATATTCTTTCTTGCCGCGTTCCGATTTTCCTAAGAGTCAATATATTGAACTTCCTACAATGCTAATGTAACAACTGTTTCCGAAATGCACGGCTTTCTGTTAGTTAGCTTCTTTGCTGCAGCAATCATCAGCCTTACTTTATATAGCTTCGCAAGGCGAAATACACTCTGAAACCCCTTTTTTTTTTGTTTAGTGCAAGAAGAGTTTAGTTGATAGCGAGCACACACGAAAAAAGCCTCTTAAGAGTCTTCCATATCTTAGTCATTGTATGTCTTTCCCACTCCCCTTTTAATGCTTTCGGGCCTGAGGGTATCTGAATAAATCAATAAATAAACATAGGCTCTCAAACAAGAGCGAGATTTCATTGAATAACGATGCAGGCTAAAATAGGGTAAACATGCAGGATGGTTGGATTGCATCAAACGTAATGTAACCAGCAGCAAAAACGCCCGTACAAGAGTGAACGTACGCTTGAATATATGTATGAAAGAATGACTGAATTTCACGGAAAGAGTGGGAAGTCGAAATTTCAGCTCAACCTACAGAGCGTAAACTCCACGCAAGTCTGTGCTTGGCATTCGCACGGAACAGCTATTAAAGCCTTCTTGCTATTATTGACAAATGCCCGCTTTTTGCTTTAAGAATCCTTTCATACGACGTGTGTCCACGCAACTTGCGCGTACGTTACAAAGAATCGGTGCGCTGCAGACGCGTGAATGAAATGGCCCAATGTTTGAAATAGTGAGGGGCATCTCGCAGTGTTTTTTATTGCGCAGGCATTATTTGTGTCATGCGTGGCGTGGACAGAAAGTGTCCTCGCTTTCTCTCCACAATGTAAATCGGGTAAGCTCGCAGGGCCGCCATGCAGGCTGCAGGTAATGGAAGGAAACTCGGGTAGGCTAGTGTGTGTAACTCGACTAAGCTCGGGTAATTTCGGAGGAGCGTCGCAACAGCTGAGCGAGAGGTAGCTCGGGAAGAGCAACGGGTGGCTGTGCAGGAACAGCCTCCTGTAAGCAAGTGGTGCATCGCTTAACCGCTGCGCCACTGTGCTGGTAGTGGCACGATACCCACCACCATCTATGAACGTTCTGTAGAAAAAGACCAATTCAAAGAGAAAGACCATGCATGGGTGTTAACGCGCGAAGCTCCGAATGGTGTGCTGTTTAGTGGCTAAGTTACATAAACACACAGACTATCACGTACATAACGAACCATAAATGCACCAGCCGAAACAGCAGTTGTGCGCAATGCGTTCGCATTCATAGCATGTAAGGAGATTTTAATGCCAGCGGTAGTTTTGTAAACTAAATTTTGCATAAGTGTTTCATTAGCCGTTAAATCATGCAAATTTTGCAGTTCTTTTAGGGCCTAATCGCTGATCGTTAAGCTACAGCCGGCACAGTTTTCTGCGGGAACGTCCAACCTTTGTGAAAAATATACAGCGCACGAGGTTTCCTTCCGAGCCATACCACGTGGCTCACTTCGCGCTGTCCGCGTTGCTGATCTGCCAAAGCTCAGAAGTGCTCTTAGCTTTGCCTCTCCGAAACATGGGACTTTCCGAGCTGTACAACGCCCCACCACACTCCTTAGAAGCACACCGCTTTGGCTGTGTATATCTCACAAAGGCTCTAGCTCCTGCTTAGTGGATTTGTTTTCGTCAGTTCAAGAAAGCCAGCGGAATCAGCAAAGAGAAGAAAACAGAGTGACAGCGCTTTCGCGCTACCATATCCTACTGCCCACAGTCGTGCACTAAACAAAAGAAGCGTTCACGCGACCCGTGCTCAAGCGAGAGGCTGACGCCACTGCCGGCATCGGCGGGACCATGCGCCAGCGCCTTCGACAGGAATATGGAAGGTGTGCTCCGCCATCTCCAAAACTTAGTAAGCAGGCCACCAAAACCAACTGAGACGAAGCGTTTAGTCTGTCATCAGAGAAAGAAAACAAAAATAGAAGGAAAGTTGTGTAGTTTCGTAGGTCAACGCAGCTTTATTTTATATGTTTATAGCGTTTCGATGCCACCACATACCTTGGCACGATCAGCATGCCAGCCTTTCATTGGCTGAAAATTTGAATACTCATTTGGAAGCGCGATGGTACGGCAACGCAAGAGCGTAGTCACATCTTCTTTATTTCGTGATTCGCGGGTTTTTCTTCAATGAAAAAATAAATGTCCACGAAGGAAGTGCGTTTCAATAAAACTCCATAGGTTGGTTTGAACGTACACTGCAAATTAGCAAAACGCACTCGGACATAAAACCAATATTATAGATTTTCGTTCAATATTCTTTTGTAATTGTCTTATTAGGCAGCCTATAACAAATAACGGGACCTGGGACAAACCACGAAAAAAATATGAGGATGGTTTCTTTACCAGCGGCGTACTATTTCTTGAAAGCCTTATCAGCCTCAAAGTGCCTGATACACCATGTATATTTTTATTGCTCTCCGGTCGAGTCTGTCTCCTGCTCCATCCTGTAGCTGTAACGCTGTGATGCATTAAAATACTGGTAGAGATTATAGCCTGGTTAGTTTACTTCAGCACTATGCGAGCGTTTAAGACACACTTATATATGTGAGTAACCGTAATGCTGTTGTAGTTTTGTGAGAATATTCCACCGAACCACCATTGATCCTTGTACGGCAGGAAAAAGCTTTTTACTGCCTAAAGAATGGCGACGAGGGTGGCTGAGGCACGCCGTGAATTATTCCTGCTTCGCCTCTTGCTGCTTAGGGAAAACCTCCGAAGCTTCAATTTTGGCACTTGTTGTTTCTTTACCTCTTTCTCGACAGCCTCCAGACGTGTTCGCAAAAAAAAAAAAGAAAAAGTTTAGATGCAGCAAGGGGCGTGAAATAGTTTGATCTCAAAAGGGGGCGCTGCCAGTGTACTCACAAAGGAGAGGGATGCTCGAGATGAAACGTAAGGGGCATTTGAAATTCGCGTCTACAAGATAAAAGGCCTTGCAAGAGAAAGTGCCGCTTTTTGGTTGAAAGGAGTTTTCTTCTGGGAACCATTCTTCTCCGTCCCTGTCATGTTCGATGTACGATGACACGAGCTTTTTCTTCGAATCTCCGCTGGCTGAAGATTAAACGTGTGAGTTTTCCTCTTCTCGTTTTCTTATTATTATTATATGAAATGTTTTGTGAAAGGTGTCTGAACATTAGTAGGCCGCCTCATAAGTTTTAAATCTTTCTTTCGTCGTAGTGCGCTGGTTTCTTTACTATAAATCACTCAGTAAGCTGGTTTTTCCTGCCTGGCGTACGATGCGCCCAAAAACACTGCGCTATGCGTCTAGAATAATACTAGAAGTTAAAGAAAAACTTTGTTATGTCCACACTAATTGTGAAAGAGCCAGTAATTCTAGGTAGAGTTAAACAGTTTTTATGAGATGCCAAGCAATTTTTGGAGTCAGAAAGAAGGCGTTGTTTGAAAACAAACAAACACACTGTCCGTGGGCTTCTCTTCAAAGCATAAATCATAGATCGTAGTTTGAACAAGCCCAGCAGTTTTACAGCGCTAGCAGAATCGACCGGAACCGCTATCTGCAATCTTTTTCACTGTGAAAGCTTTGGCGCCTGAACAGCGGGAGACTAACGCGCCACTTTGCATTTAACTAGCTACTTGAACTCCGATGCATTAAAGCAGAAGTGGCTGAATGTAAGAGTAACTCTTTTGTTTACAAATTCGGTCACGTATCATCCACAGTTGCCAGAAAAAAAAAATACCTCGGCGGCTATAATACTCGGAAACTTTTGTTTGCTTGCAGCGAAGCAGTTGTGAGTCATGTCTGCAATATAATGAAGAAATTTTGTTTTTTTTTTATACCAACTGAAGTAGTAAATACACTTTGTTAATATAGACCGCTGCGCTGGTTCAGTCGTTATGGCGTTCGGCTGCGGACCCGAAAGACGCGGGGTCGATCCCGGTCGCGGTAGTTGAATTTCCATGGAGGCGAAATGCTAGAAGCCCTGGTATTGTGGATGTCATTGCATGTTAAAGAACTCTAGTTGGTCGAAATTTCCGCAGCCCCTTGCTACGGTGTCTCTCATAGGCTCAGTAGCTCTGAGTCGTTAAAACCCTCATAAACCAAACCAAACCAAACCAAACATTTTGTTAAGACGTTGTACACAATTCCCTTTTAATTTTTGTTATTTATTTTTGAATATTTGTTAAAGATTTGAAGCATGTATTGATTATGAGGATTGAGGAAGGGCAACCATGTGGTTTTTGAAATGAACGTTTATGTACTACTGCAGACAAATGTCTCCATGATGCGCCATCGCTTATTTTGGCACATAGGTGGAAAGTGTGCCAGTTTTCAGCTGATTTCTCTACCGCACATTACAGCACACAAGAGAAACTTTCACGTACGCAAGCGTGGCTTGGAATCCCTGGGTGACTACAAAGCTAAAGGCGTTGGTTGCCGGTCGTGTGTGCTGGGGTACTTTGTCCCCGATAGTACCTTTACTGTCGCTCCAACCTTCGATTCAACAATGCAAATATAAGACAGATTGGCAATGGCTGTTTGTCGGTGTCTTAATAGAAAAAATTCAGGTGTTCCAACATAGTGTTAACTAAAGTATTACATACGTCGAAATTCAGTCTACGCATGTAAGTGTACCTATTCAGTCCATCTTGACTATCCCGCGCCCCCTCCGCATTGTGCCGCAGAGAGGAGGAAGCGGCCACGGGGACGTGAGCAGCGCACCGGCAAGTTGCGTGATCTCGTTAAGACATCGCCCATAACATTCAACCCAAATATAATTCGAGCCATTAACAGCCATGCTGTAAAAGAGACCACAAACGCCGCAGAGGCAGCCCATCAAGCGCTACACGCAGTTCGTCTCATGGAAGTCTTTTTCCGGCAATCCTGTACAATCATTACTGCGCAGGTTGTGTTTACAAATAAAAAAATTCTCCGTACATCGCAATCGTCGAATGCTCGTCCTCTGGTAAATGCAGATGCACTTAGCGATAGTCGTGTACGCAATTTGGGACCCATAAACTTGTTAGGCGCGTATAACACGTATCAAGGCCACAATGAAGTCGCACTTGTTACGTATCACGCACAGAAACAGGACATGCCTGCGCCAGAACGACCACGGAAAGAACTAACGATACAAGCTTACGAGTTTCTTGCGTTACACAAAAGAGCAGCGCCAAATTCGCTTTTATGTCCCACAACAACACTGCAGGCTACGTGGCGTTCGTGTAGGAGCAGTACAGATTTATTTTTGATCATTTTATATATTTAAACTGGCGCTCGTAGAGCACAGCAGACACGTTTTTGTAATTTTTCTCTGACTGAAATGCGGGTGGGACGAACCATATGAGGGCTCCGAGCATGGGCTCAGCAGCTAAGCGTATAGCCGCTTATTCAGCTCGACGGGTGAACACGATGTCGTTTTTTGGGATGTGGTGGAACTCATATGCTCAACTTTAGCGTCCAGTAATGTGAACATCGTTTCAGCGCCCAAGGTTTGCTGCAGAACTAGGAGCAGGCCTCAGAGTCGCATTCGCAATCGACAGATCGCTGGACCCATCGCTCGATCCCGCTATCGGTTTGCCTCTCGAAAACCTCGCGCCGACCAGGGAAGCCGCATGGGGCTAACTGTAAGACAGGGGACGTCTGCCGAAATCTCTACCAAGCACCTGCTCCGTGGTAGCAGTGGGCCTCCCTGTCCATCGCCGATCCTTAATTCCTAACTCGAACCGAACCGTCCACTGCTGTTCGAGCCGGAAATCGAACCTTGTGCCACGCACTTCAATCTCAAAATCTACTCCAAACCAACCATGAGGCCATCTGACTTTGCCGCAGTATATGATGACCGTAATGCAAGTCGGACTGCATATGAAATGTTCCCAAGAAGGGAATAATGACCGGAAGCACGGAGTGGGCGAAATTAATGTCAACCGTTGTTGAGATTTGTGGAAATTTCAAATGAGCTTCACTTTCCGCTCCGAGATGTGCTATCAGTATACATATGCGACTACAAATCTGGCATAAAAAGCAGCATGAATGCTCTCAAGAGCAGCGCAGGTACTTGAGGCGAAAGTGAGACATGTGCTCATGTGTACCGAGCAGATACTAGCCGTCCTTTCCCAAGTAAAATTTTTTGACAAAATCAAACATGCCTTTGGGCTGCCGCGGTGGCGCTGTTATGGTGCTCGGCTGCTGACTCGAAAGATGCGGATTCGATCCCAGGCGTGGTGGTCGAATTTCTATGGAGGCGAAATTCTAGAGGCCCGCGTAGAGTGTGATGTCAGCGCACGTTAAAGAGCCCCAGGTGGTCGAAATTTCCGGAGCCCTTCACTGCGGCTTCCTTCATAGCCTGAGTCGCTTTGGGACATTAAACCACCAAAAACCAAAACAAATCAAACATGCCTTTACAGCGCTAGCTGCTAAAGTAAAGGACCTCGGCCTCAGCGCCGACTGTCGTCGTGACCCTCAAGCGTCCAAATTACAAGCAGAAGCAAGAGGAGGGAGGGCAAAGAGGAGAGAGAAGAAGGTGGCTGCGCAGCGGAATGGAAACGTACCAGCAGCTAAGGAGAAGTTAGCGCCTGATCCTATTGGCCGACGGGCGGCAGGTATCGGAGGCGCTCTGCAATGTAGACCTCGTAGCACAGGCGGCGTGTGTACCGCACAGAGGGCCCTCTCTGCCGTTGGGACTTATATCACATCTATCGGACTCGACCTCTCTCCGTCAAAATCAGAAGCCTTCCAGATAGATCCTAAAGGTGTACGACCCAAGGTCACCACCTTAAAACTGTCTGGTACCCCTCTGCCATAGAACAAAGAGGTAAATAGGCCACTACCCACCGCGGGTTCGAGCTTCGCGCGAGCCAAGGGCCCCGATCAGCCGTCACCACACGCACCCTGGGGCACCGCTGCGGCGGCGTTCAACCTCTGCAGAGAGGAGAGCGGCTCGCCGCAAGAAACAGGCCTCCAAGTTCACAAAGGAGACGTTTATTGACGCCGTCCTCCAGCGGTACATACACACACTCAACAGTCACCCCGTCCCGGGGCGCGCTCAGAGCAAGGCTCCGGTGCGCGCTCGGGGCAACAAGAGAAATGCACGCCGCTAGCACGCCGCTGCAGGAGATTGTCCCCGCGGCAGTGCTGTGATCTCTCTCGTGTCGGCCGTTGGGCCGTTTGCGAGAGAGAGTGGGCAGTCAACGCAAGGTGCGCCTGTCAGAGGTCGTTGGACCCCTGGACAGGCTCGAGCCGCGGCGGATCAAGGACCCACGCTGGCGAGCTCGAGTATGAACTGGTCCGAACGGCAGAGGCCGGCCCGGACGAACAGTAACGTACGCACCTTAAGCTGTCTCGGAGGGGTCTCTTATCTCCCCCCGGGCCCCGCTCGGACGGTCGCGCGACCACCCCAAACGGGTCCCGAATTCCCGCCAAAAGTCACCAATGGCAAAGGCCCTTGGGAAGCCGGGGGCGGAGCTGCGGCCGAATGACAGCGATTAGCCACCAGCCGTCTCTCCGCCGCCCGAGGCGGGAGAAAGGGAAAGAGAGCGACACGGGATGCCGCGCAGACGCCACGGCGGGAATCTAGCAGGCTTCCCACAAAACTCAGCTGGATTCCTGCTGAAGAGGCACTCCTCCTCAAAGTGACAAGTGCAGGCAAAGCCGTATACAAACTCCATGCGCAAGGAAACGGTTGCAGCCCAAACCTTGCCGTGAAACTCTTTGAGGCAGCGGCAACTTCAGTTCTTCTTTATGCCCTGCCACTTGTAATTCTCCGACCCTCCAGACTACACCACTTTGAAACCCTCCGCAGAAACTTCATTAGACAGTACCAGGGACTGCCAAACATTTCGTAAATCCCTGCCACACTTGCAGAGGCTGGAGTATGGCCACTCTCTCTCTCCTACTGCTTCAAAAAAGCCTACACGTAACTGACCGTCTGCACCGTGTCCCTGATAGAAGGGCCCTCGCCTCAAGACTCAAATAGGACCAGTCCTCAAGTACGGGGAGGCTATGCACCGCACACGAAGAGATCATTGCTCGTCCCTGCTGCACCAGACCAGTTCTCCCTCTACTACCAACGCGACCTACCTTGACCATTTCCACACAACTTGACAGGGTCAAAAAAGACACTCTCTCACTGCCCACATCAAGCAGGCAACCTATGGCCTACTTGAGGAGATACTTAAAGACAAACTCCTTATTTTCACAGACGGCTCTGCTCTCCCAACTACCATGCAAGCCACTGCGGCCTGCCTCATCCCGTCACTTGCCCTTTTACGTACCTGCCGCCTGAACTTCCCAGCCAGCTCCCCCGCAGCAGAAATGGCAGCCCTACACCTTGCAGCTGACGCCATCGAGTCCGTGCTCCTTACAGTTTCTATTGTTATACTTTGTGACTCTAAAAGAGCACTATTAAGCCTCAACAGACCTAATACCACCCCATTTACAGCCGCAATCCTTGACCGCAGACTTATGTCCTAGAAAAACAGGGCCTCCAACTCTCGCTTCACAGGATCCCATCACACTTGG
This sequence comes from Amblyomma americanum, assembly GCF_052857255.1. Lineage (NCBI taxonomy): Eukaryota > Metazoa > Arthropoda > Arachnida > Ixodida > Ixodidae > Amblyomma > Amblyomma americanum. Next base: position 105,430,572 of record NC_135502.1, on the reverse strand, counting down.
GCATGGGGCGGAATGAAGAAGTGGACACCTTGGGAAAGGCAGCCCATAATGAAGACTCTTCTATATCACCTTATATTTCTCCCTATGACTACTCCCGCCACATCATACGAAGAGCCCTCAGCACATACCATCCAGACACCAGAATTTCCACTGGTTACCCATTTAATTAAGTCCCCCTCGAAACATGGTCTCACAAAGCGTGAACGCTCAGTTTTTTTGAGACTAAGGATAGGCTGCTGCTGGACGGCATCCAGAAGGCACTCCAGACGTCTCATCCCACCTTCTAACTTCTCATCCTGTGGTGACATATAAACGATTGGTCACCTCCTTGTGGCTTGCCCCACTTATGACACACACAGAATTGCGCTCTTTGATACATACCGCAACCTGGCTCTCCCTACCGACACAGAAACGTAAATGCTGTACCCCAGTAAACATTGATTTCAGGCCCTTTAAAGCCTTGTAAGTTTCCTTAACATCAAGGGCCTGTCCATGGTGCTTTAGGCTATATCCGTCCTTCACTCTTGCCCCGAGTGCTTCTAGCCAACTCCCAACCCTCCCTCCCCGCCCTTATTCCCAATCCCTGCTCCAGGGCGCTGTGCAGTGTTCTCTAGAGGGCAGCCAAATACCGCATCCACAATCCTAATCATCCAACTAAGCCATCAAGCAGTGAGTGCCGGAACAGCCATGTGCAGGTGAGCCTCGCCTCAGGCGCATAAAGGAACGCGGCGTGCCGAAACTGGAAGGAGGAACGCGTTGCGTGAAGGAGTGGCCGATGCCCGCAAACAGCAAGAGGCGTATCCAGACCAGTGCCAGTGTCAGACGGTCGTTAATAAATACCGCAACCAAAGCAATCTGTGTATTTGCCCTTTTAAATTTTTGCTTGAGGTAGCAATGCCCCGGGCATAGGCTTAGAAAGAATCACCAAAGACATAAAAAATATAAATCCTGTAAGCACAAAGAGAGAACCGCTGGCTTTGGTCATCTGCATCATCCCGGGAGTAATCGCCACAATTTTCTTGAATGTTTTGCCTATTATAATGCCGCAAAACAATCGTTATACATGACGGGCTTATCACAGAATGCAAGAAAGAGACGATGCGCTAAACAGACAATACAGGAGGAATACAGAGGAAACGTGCACAAATTGCGACTGTTTTTTCATCTAGGAAGCGAGTGAATATAATTATATATAGGCAAATAGGTAAGAGCAGGGAGGAGGACCCACACATGCCGACGAGTAGACACAAAAAGATAGCATTTGGGTACAGATAAAAACGTGTCTCAACGCATATCTAAAACGACCCTTTGTTTTTTGTAAATTGTAAGCGAGGGTGTGGTTACCCAATCGCTTCCACCTCTGTTGATGTAGAAAGCCTATATAAGTTCATGGGGTGTGGTTCGTTTGCCCTTGCTTCGGATTTTTGTTACTTTCTGCTTCGCTTCGCATTTTTTCACTTCTTTTTCTCCGCAGGCTTTACGATGATGTGGAAAGAGTGCCCGTGCCGCTCTTTAACGCGTGGTTATGGTCCGTAAGATGTTCCACATGTCAGTGGGATATGATGTACTACGCCCACCGCACATTTTAAAAATAGCGTCGCATGCTTTTTCTGGCATACTAATAATAATTAATAATTGGTTTTTGGCGAAAGGAAATGGCGCAGTATCTGTCTCATATATCGTTGGACACCTGAACCGCGCCGTAAGGAATGGGATAAAGGAGGGAATGAAAGAAGAAAGGAAGAAGAGGCATCGTAGTGGAGGGCTCCGGAATAATTTCGATCTTTAACGTGCACTGACATCGCACAGCACACGGGCGCTTTATCGTTTTTCCTCCATAAAAACGCAGCCGCCGCGGTCGGGTTCGAACCCGGGAACTCCGGATCAGTAGTCGAGCGCCCTTACCACTGAGCCACCGCGGCGGGTTTCTGGCATACTACATTTTTCGGTTTGCTGGGATCCGTTTTTCACACTATGGCAGCTTCTTGGGGGCCGCGAAAACTACAGGAAGCAGACAACATCAACCTACATGCGAACTGTGCAGGAGGCGTTGGCTAAGTTTAAACTACATGCCAAGTGTTTAAAGTTTACGTATAAGCTTCCTGAAGACGGCTTTAGGAATTTAACACAACCCTCAATGACGAAAGCGTTTGCTGGATTTATCGCCGACTTAAAAGAAACGGTTGCCATTTGATTCAACCCACTTTAAGACAGTTAAATGCCCCAACGCTCTAATATGCCTTGAAGCTTCCATGAAAAAATATTGCTGCCACAAATCGCAAGAGCCGCCGCAGGGGCTCAGTGTTTATGGCGCTTGGTTCCTGCCCCGAAAGACGCGGGTTTGATCCCTGCCACGGAGGTCGAATTTGAATGAAGGCGAAATTCTAGAGGACCGTGTACTGTGCAATGTCAGCGCACGTGAGAAAACCCCAGGTGGCCGAAATTTCTGGAGCCCTTCGCTACGGCATCCATCATAGTCTGAGTCTCTTTTGGACGTTAAAAACCCATAAAACGAAACCAAACTAAACAAAGCGCAGGAAATCTTCGACGGGCAAGAACTGAGAAAGCAAGAAGCTGACCATGCTAATTTCTTTATAAGGTGATTTGTTGAGGCGTTGCCGAAAAAGGTGAAAAAAGAGAGGTGTGATCACAGTGCAAAAATACGATGTTACCAAATAGAAAAGTAAACCTGTCATAATCCCTCATGTTCATAAGGTGGCACACAATCTGAAACTTATTGCGGCAAAGTCTAATGTTCCTGTAGTTTTTTCACCCCCCAAGAAGCTATGCTCCTTGTGTGGCAGAACAGATCCCTGCAAACCGAAAAAAAATAGAAAGCCAGAACAATCATGCGCCGTCATTTGTAAAATGTGCAGTGGGCGTAGCATATCATATCCCGCTGAATTGTGGAAAATATTACTGACCATAATCACGTGTTAAAGAACAGCACCGGTACTCTCTTACCACATCATCGTAAAGCCTGCGGGAAAAAAGAAGAGAAGAAAATTCCAGGCAAAGCTGAAGGAAACAAATATCCTAAGCAGGAGCAGATACCACACCCCATGAACTTACAGAGGCTTTCCACATCAACAAAGGCGAAAGCGATTGTGTAACCACAGCTTGACATACAATTTACAAAAAAGATAATGTAGTTTTAGATATGTGCTTGGACATAATTTTTTCTGTACCCATGTGTTAACTTTTCGTGTCTACTGGTATTCGTATGTGTTTCCGCCTTGGCGCTCTTGCCTATTTGCCTGTATATTCAATCGCTTCCTCAGTGAATAAACAGTTGTCAGTTGCGCATGGTTCGTCTGTCTTCCTTCTGTGCTGTCTGGTTTGCGCATCTTCTTTTCAAAAACCATGCAGCAGCTAGCTCCCCAGCAGGTACTACAAAATGTATGATTTACTTAGGATGTTCGTTTTTATTTTTCGGCAAGTGAGTCATGAGGCATAAGTTGAAAAAAAGGGAATGAATGCAAGAGGTAGAAAGTTAGAAGAAGCAGTGAAGACCTGTTGCGGGGAGGTAGTTGATATGACAGTAATGTTTGATTGGCGTTCCTAATCCGAGAATTTGCTTCCTAAACACGCAATTTCTTGTTTCATTTTGTATTATATACTGTGATACATGAAATGCATTAATAGAGCAGAAAAGCAAATTTTAGCGTTATAAAATTGGCACCGAAGATAACAAGATCATGGGAACGTTGCAATATTTACATCTAGTAAGTTTTTATGGTTGACAGCAGATGCAACAAAAGAACACGTATTGCACAAAAGAGACGCGTTACTCCGTTATTTTCCATCGTGCTTTGTGTTCTTTATGAATCCCGTCCCGTCCTTCCGGTCTAATAAAGAAGGTTGCAAGCAAAATTGAAGCTCTGGGTCTACGGCATGTCTGAGCTGCGCGAAATGCGGCCAGCAGTCTAATAACGAAGGTCTGCTAGTGCTCCTACCCCAGGGACGTTGCTGCTGCAAATTGAGTAAACGCGGTGACAAAAGAGAAAAGCAAAAAAAAAAAAGCCCAGAGTAGTTCATTTCCGGTCAAAGCCTTAATACTGCGGCGAAGATCTGTGGGCGTTTGCCAGGCAGTGGAACTTTTCCGTCGGTCGTTGATTTCCTTTCTCAGAGGCCTGGCCTAAAGCACACTCTAAAGCAGCAATGTCGAAAAAAGAACATACAAACCGCTCATCAATTCCTTGTCCGCGATCCCAGTGTGTCTCCAACGGATACCGGCAGGGATTCTAAGGATCATGTGTAGCCCCCTTTTTCTGCGAATATTTTTATCCTTTCTGAACTCACTTTGTGCGCCAGAAAGCCTTTGTTCATTTTTATTGTTCTATGCGTATTAAAAAAAGAATAATAGTCAAGACGACAAACTGCTGATGTCAATTTTTTTTAACTGGAAGGGAATAAGCTCATCTTCTACTAATGTTTTTTTTTGCGCACACTAAGGAGTTTTATATCTCTTATTAATTTTAGCTCAAAATTATGTTTGTTGGTGTTTCTTTATCGCAACGCTTCAGGAACTGTTGCTATTCAATTAAGTTCATTCAAAGAAAATAAAAAGGCCAAATAGCTTATTAACTACTACCTCATTTGAACAATATCGTCCTTGTGTATAGGAAGCCCAATTTGATTCGTAGGTTCGTCGTTTGAAAGCAGTTGCTTTTTTTGTGTGTGTGTCTTGCTTAACCAGGCATTTCTTGGATCACTGGGCCTTCCGCGAGTTGCCAAGACGTCTAAAAACAGTGGCAGATTGGAACGGTGTGTTTCTGGCTTCAACGTACGCTCATTAAAGATTGCGCAGCCACTTCAAGAAATCGGAAGAGAAACCTGGATACAAAAGAGAGTCTTCCAAGCCCTATGTAGACCCCAAAGGAGGTGTTATACCTGTATTTTACCCTGCGTACCTTGCACGTCATATCTGTATCTTGCGCAGTTTTTAATATATATATATATATATATATATATATATATATATATATATATATATATATATATATATATATATATATATATATATATATATATATATATATATATATATACCAGCATCTTTGTCATATAAACCGGTGCTCTAACTTTTCTGGTGACGTGTGTATCCGTAGCAACGAGCATAGAGACAGGTAATAAAGAAACAGTTGTTGGGCACACGCTTTAAAAACAAAACTACCTTTGTGCACATTGATGAAGACATTTGGGAATGGAAATAGATTTCCTTTAGCATCGAGAAACTGAATTTTCGTGCAGTGTGAAGAAGACATACTAGATGCGCGGGCTCCATGGCAACCCCCTCGTAGGTAGCACGGATCGCTGGAATTTTATAGGGGCGGGTGGTAACAGCTTCTTACTTAGAAACCAAGAGATATCACTTATGACTACGCTTCGCGTGGCTTTGAAGGGTGAACGACTGTTATGGGGTGAAGACACTGTACGCATGCTGAAGGACACTACAGCACATTAACCTGCCGCAGCGTGTCTAATAAAATAGAAAGGACTGGTCTGTATGTGCGAGATTTTAAATGTTAGAACTTTATTCAGTGTGTATTGCACCGCATTTCAATATATATAACGTGAAATGCCACTTGACACTTAATGCGTGAACATGCCTGCATATTCTTAAGCGCAGATGATGAAACTGCCGCCATTTTGTTTTTATCGGGTGCTCAATGTTTACAAAAACAAATAAATTTCAGTGAGAATTCAACCTTGCTCATTATACAATGGATGTGAATTTTAGTCCGGAATTTGCAAAACATTCATAGAGTGAGATGTTTTTTTCTAGAATATTGTCTTCCTTATATTCGTTCTTTTTGAAGAGCTATGGCATTTTCCTCTGTGCAAAGGCCATTCTGCACCCTGGGAGAAAAATCTGTGTAGAGATGAAGATGTGTCGAAACGACTTTCCTTGTAACTTTCGCTGGTCCTGTCTCTTGGTAACTGCAACGGTCATGGCTGCGCAGTAGTTTTCTTTGAATTTGACTTGCACTGATTTGCCCAACAACGTAATCTCATTAAAAAATTCGTTCAAGAGATACTACATATCTCCAACCTCGACAATCCAGCAGCTCAACTCACCATTCGCTGGAGTAGTGGTGGCTTGGATTGAGAAAGTAATAGACTTACCTGAAAATAAAAAAGAAAAAAGCATCACAATCTGAATCAAAACCAAAATACAGGCACTTCTTGTTTTATGCATGTAGTTCCTGTGTCAAGAAAGAGGCAATAGGCAATGCTCCGACAGTTGAGACCAAACATTTCTGAAATTATGGTTATGTTAGATTTCCGTGGCTAAAATTCACACAGAAACCTCGCCACGCCTTCACATGCATAAAAGAAGTAAGACCACAGAGTGATATATTCCCTTAAATTCATTCACGTATGAGGTAATTTTTTTTTTATAAAGCACGTGCAAAAGTTTCTTTGAAATTGTGATGTTTATGAAGAAAATCTGACTATTTCAAATAAAAACGCACACATTTTACTCAAAACATTGACTGAAAACAAGCCATTTCTGAATTTGTAGAAAACCTGCGCCCGGGCTTGTATATTATTGAAACAAAGTTCTTTTTTTTTGCTTTCATGCAGGCTTTAATTACTCAAAGACATGTCATGTTTTTAGCAGAATAGGCAGGAAAAGTTACCTCTTTCTTTATCATGTGCTTAGTGCCGCTAATAAATGCTACCAGCGACCACGTATGGGTCGGTTAAATTCAATTATTCAGCATTTCGAATAAATGAGAAACGGCGAATTTATATTTTTGTTGAGAGGTGAACAGGTGTTAGCGTTTCATATCCACTGCTTTACGAATGAGCGAAAGAACCCCTAAAAAGGAGATATAATTTAGAACACGCCACATTTATGGGACTGAGAACATTTCTCACTTTTTCAAATATACTCCACAGAACGTCGCGTCACACCAACTCCTACTTTATTTGAGGCAGAATTGTCGATCACGCTCCAGAAAAATAATTAAAACCTCTTTCCAATAATATTTTTGGGTGAGGACTGATAAATGTCTGCGTCATGGTGACGGATCCGCCAAGCGTCGGCAGAGAAGGATATTCGAAGATGTAACCCACAAAATCATGAACAGCATTATCAATGTTATCATCATCATCATCATCATCATCATCATCATCATCATCATCATCATCTCCCTCAGCCAAGTGACATAGAAAGCAGGGCAAAGATCTCTACTAACGCTCTCCAATCACCCTTGTTCGCACCCAACCACTGCCACTGTATTCCCGCCAACACTCCAGTACCTCTTCCGCCGAAATTCGAGCATCGATATCTACCTTTTCACTGGTTTTTAATAGACTTTGTTTCCTTATTACATAAACTAATGAGCAGACATTGCCAGTTAAAGTAGAGATGGGGCACTACCTGAGTAGACCAGGAAGAATTTCTAGAGGTTTTGCGATGCCGTTGAAGTGTATATCGAGCACGAAAGTAAAGCCGCCTACAGGCGCTTACTGGTAAAATGCGGTGGCACAGCGGTCGAGAGCAAAATGGCGGTACCGGTAGTAAAAGAAGAGCCCACCTTATCGCGCCCTCCGAGCATTCAATTTTTCAGCGCCCACATAAACCACCACAAGGGCTCTTTCGCTTGAATGGACCCCACTGCCGAAAAGCGTAAGCTTCTCTTTATGTTCTTGAAGTAGCAGCTGCTTATTACCTTCGCCAAATAAGGTTTTCACCAGTTTCAAGAGCTCGAAATCTCTGCTACTGAGCAACCTCGCCCCAGCTCCGCACAAAACACGTCATTGGCAATGTGAGTTTATTACGAGGATAAGATACTTTTCAGCCAAGAAATATCGTTTGCACTTACTTGCCTTCGGTCTACTGCTCTGGTTTCGGCATCTTTATACGCCTGACGCGTATGCCAAAGCAAGTGACTACAATATTACGGTCATCAGTGTTCCAGCGAAGCAAATGACAGGTCCAAACTGCGCCAGAAGCCTTGCTCCTAAGAGGAATTTCGCTAAATTCCCATTTTAAAAGATTTTATATCCGATGAAAATGTGTTTCATCTAAACGAGTTTAAGCACGCTACATGTTGAGTTCAAGGAAAAATCCTACTTTCCGATATTATGAAACTGCAGTGCTTCCAAAGCGATCCCGCACCATTCTGTCATTTGATAACTGCTCGGTTTCATATCTGCTATAGCTTAAAGGAGAATAAGGACCTGTAAACACATCAGAGATGGGAAATTCGCGAACGTTCTGTAAACGCGTTACAATTAAATTTATCTCATGTTCTGGTAGTATCGGTTTGAACAGCTGAGCACTGCCTGTGATAGCGAAGATGAGTTTAGGCCACGTGGCGCATGTAACCTGTGATATGACAGCTACTTTATCTGATCAATTCAATAAAATCTTCTGTAAAGTGTCTGAAGAGTCGGAATGATAAAGAAGGAAGGAGCAGATATGATACTGCTCTTGTTGCCTGAAATAAACATTGTCACTGTGCTTTAGATACCGGAAGAGCACGAGATATGAATTTCATTTACGAATGGCGCATAACAATAAAAGAGGACATACGTAGGTGTTAGATGGTTTATGGGGTTTACGTTCCGAAAGCAACTCAGGCTATTAGGGCACCGTAGTGGAGGGCTCCAGATATCAATCAATCAATCAATCAATCAATCAATCAATCAATCAATCAATCAATCAATCAATCAATCAATCAATCAATCAATCAATCAATCAATCAATCAATAATTTTATTTCTTCCTCACAAAAAGATTAGCGGAGGACGAGGAGTGCTCGAATAAAAAAAGTGGAAGTTTCCACTTGACGAGCTTCGAGCCACGTGTGATCCTTTAATATGCACATGCATCCCTCCATCGATATGCGACCGGCGCCACCGGCGTTCAACCCGCACCTTTCGGGCCAGGAGCTGAGCACCGCTACCACTGAACCACCGCGGCGGCTTGAATTTATGTACAGCAATCTTCTCCTGATTACGAACTAAGAAGAAACAACCTAAATTTGGCGCCCGTATTTCCTTAGGTGTTACCATGCAATGGACTTGTAGCCTGAGGAGCAGTAGGATCGACTTTCTGGCACGATTCCCTTATTCAGACTGGCTACCTTGGTCATTATTTCCGCGCCAACAAGAGGATCACTATCGTGTTTCGTTGAGCTGCGTAACGATTTTCTGCGTTTGAATGACAGTGCTTGATGTTTTTAATGTGAGTGGCAAACACCTGCATTTAGAAAATTTGGCCATGTCATGTTATTAAAGTTCCACCCGCCGCGGTGGCTCAGTGGTTAGGGCGCTCGACTACTGAGCCGGAGTACCCGGGATCGAACCCGACAGCGGCGGCTGCGTTTTTATGGAGGAAAAACGCTAAGGCGCCCGTGTGCTGTGCGATGTCAGTGCACGTTAAATATCCCCAGGTGGTCTAAATTATTCCGGAGCCCTCCACTACGGCACCTCATTCTTCCTTTCTTCTTTCACTCCCTCCTTTATTCCTTCCCTTACGGCGCGGTTCAGGTGTCCAACGATATATGAGACAGATACTGCGCCATTTCCTTTCCCCAAAAACCAATTATTATTATTATTATTATTATTAAAGTTCCTACGTACCTAATATGTATAATGGAGTTCTAAATAAGTCAAATAAATAGCCTTAAAAACCGTTTCAATGCTCTTCATTTGTTTTCGTTCAACAAAATAAGCCAATTCGTGGCTATCTGAGTTCAGCAAGCATGCACTCACGCCCACGTTTCCTAGTGGTGCACTTTTCTTCGTTCAAGTGCTATTTCACTGCTTTTCTGGTCAGAGCGCTTTGTGCGAGCGCCGTCTTTAGGGTTATGAAATTCCAGGGCACGGTGGGGCTATTTAACGTGAAAATTAGCGACATCTGAGAAATTTTCAATCCAATAGCGAATTTTGCATTTATTGTATTTAAAACAGCACATCAGGAATAATAATAAAAATAATAATAATATTAATAATAATATTTGGTTTTGGGGGAAAGGAAATGGCGCAGTATCGGTCTCATATATCGTTGGACACCTGAACCGCGCCGTAAGGGAAGGGATAAAGGAGGGAGTGAAAGAAGAAAGGAAGAAATAGGTGCCGTAGTGGAGGGCTCCGGAATAATTTCGACCACCTGGGGATCTTTAACGTGCGCTGACATCGCACAGCACACGGGCGCCTTAGCGTTTTTCCTCCATAAAAACGCAGCCGCCGCGGTCGGGTTCGAACCCGGGAACTCCGGATCAGTAGTCGAGCGCGCTAACCACTGAGCCACCGCGGCGGGGACATCAGGAACTCGACAAAGCGGTATGGAACCTGGAAGCAGATAAAAAAAAAAAGGCGGAGGGGGGCGGGGGGGTGTAGCTTGTTCACTCACTACTGTAGAAATTGCTACACTGATTGGTTTTCTCATACCCTCATAACTACATACCGTGTGTCAGAGCTCAATTACTACATCTCGCAACGCACTGTGCTACAGTGAATTTTTAGAACGAGTTTTTAGAATGTGTGCTATTATAAGAGACTGTGCTTATAGCGGGGTAGATGCGACATTGTTAATATAGAAGGGACGCTGCGGTGGAGCAATTGCCGGCAGATAAAGCAAGGCTAACCCCACCTGTAGCATTCAACACCTCAACTCAACACAACTGTAGCCCAGTGAAACCAACTCAGGGTTGTTCAGGGTCGTGTGGCCTAGGCTGTAGTATATTTTCGGCCTCAAAAGCTACTTATTGATTTAGCCTAATTAGCTCACTTTTAAATTATTGACTTGAGGAACAATGTTTAAATAGAAAAGTGGAAAGGCGCAAGCTAGCAGCGCTTTTCTTTCTTTTAAGGCCTATAAAAAAAGCGACGTAATTCGTACCTTGAAGGCTTCAAAGTACGATTTAATAGCTTTATTTATAGGCCATAAAAGAAACCTATCAGGTGACCAGCTGCTGGCTCACATTTCTTCCCCACTGTGCACGGAAAGGCTTATTGGGAGAGCGCTTGAGGAAGAAAAAAAAACGAATTTTGTTCTAAAAGCGGCGTCTTGGGACGTTCAAGTGGCACCGTCACACGTCGGAGCTTTTTGTTATTGTGCTAGTTGTGGTTTGCGGCCGGTAAAAAAAACTGTTTTACGTCAACGGTACCTTGGTGCAGGCGTTTGAGTCAGCTGTTTTTCAAAGCGATCTGCAACTTTTCCAATGAGATTTTGTTCCTGAAGTCAATAATTGAAAGGTTAGCTAATTAGACCTTCCTAATGAATTAGCTTTGAAGATCGCAGAAATACCCGAACTATTGCTTTCGAACTGAGTCGCCCTACTCCATCTATTGTAAGGTAGTCTGTGTTTTACTTTTGTGTTTTTATGACTGCAACTTGTCACGTGGCTCTAAACCGCCCTCACTTGGTTTCACGCCGCTAGGACACTCCGTGCTTTTTAAAAGTTTGGTTACTTTTAGCTGGGACATCCGGTAATTTATGCCCGGGCAGCAATAGGGGCCAGTTTAGGTGCGTTTACCTGGGTCGGAGTAAAAATGTAAGCAGTGGTGTCATAAAAAAATCTCGTTTTTCCAGTGACATGAGAGGAAGTCTGAATGTGAAGGTGATTTTGGATTATAGGTTACAAGGACTATATAATGCTGTTCCAGTCATTCTACACGAACATCAAGAAAAAGAGCTTTTAAGAATTCGACAATTGAGACATTATTTTGTAGATCTGTACCATATTGTACCAGCTTGATATACTTGCCTCTTGTTAAATTTTTTACTAGTTTGTTTCTTTATTAGGTTACTTTTGTTGAAGCTAATTTTCTTAATGTAGAAATAACGCATTATCAATTGCGCGATAGCACTGTGATGATCAGTAGCGTGTTTTTAATTCGATTTGATGGATGCTTTCGAACTGAGTCGCCCTACTCCATCTATTGTAAGGTAGCCTGAGTGGTACTTTGTGTTTTTATGACTGCAACTTGTATCTTCACTGTTTCACCGTTTTTTAAAGAGAAGTGAGGGTTCCAGAGGCCAGGTCAATCTGCCTAGAGCAGAGTTTTCCCTGAAAACCCTCCAGACTGTTCTGGTAATATAATTATTAATTAATTAATTAATTATAATTAATTTGGGCGGTGATATATAGCATAATCCTGTTCCTGTCTACTTTCGTAAAGATCGCTGCCGGCCGACCGCCGGTTGAAGGAATGCAGCAAAAAGATTACTTTCAAATTACATCAGTGAAGAAATGTACTTCTTTATTTTCTGACAAGCCTCAACAAAATCGTCTGAATGACAGATATTAGCTGAAGTGGTCTCTAGAATTCATGAAACTGATTTTGTCTTGTTACCCTCTATCCAACCGTGATCGGTCTGTGTATTCTTAGCCTTTTATCTCTAGATGGAATGGTGTTTTTTATTATGCCTAGAGGGGACTATAATATCAGAATACAGCGCTTTGTCCACGCCGATTTCGGGCATCGATATGCATTCCGTGTTACGGATTGTGATCTTGACAACGATTTTAATTTTTACTACAGTTTGAGACAAAAGAAAAATCATCTAGGGAAGGTACTTTCGCCTCGATATGGGCCGCCAGAAGAACTCTAAGCGGCGCGCCTAAGCTGAGCAGTAAAAAAAAGTTGCTCACTTAGTCTATCTATTTGACAGTATTTGCGGTGAGAGATAGTAAGGCAGAAAAATAAATTTTGCACTAAAGGTTTATCGTGCAGTGTGCACTGGCGTTCACTTTTAAGGTTAATAGAAAAGCTCAACTGCAGCACCTACCGTGGTAGACATTTACAATGGGACTAAAAGCCATTACAAATGACACAACCCGAACATCCGAGAGCAGCGGCTTCCTAGACTGCAATAAGATGGATGAAGAGATTTACAAATGAACTGTCCTAGTATTCCCACTGTGTCTTTTGATCGGGCTAGCTGGTCATTGTTCTTCCTAGTGCGTTCGTTTAGGAAGCTGATCATTGCGCGTCAGAACTTGTTTTTTTTTCTCTGCCTAGCTTCGCAGTTTAGACGCGACTTTCTTCTCGCTGACATGCTTCGAGAAACCTTTAAAGTAGGAAAGGCATTTATTATCTGCTTTTTATTGCCCCCGGACGTGGAATGGCTTGACGGCCAGAAGGACTGCTTTCATTCCCAAGTGGCTCTATTGGTCTTCCTGGCAGAGGTACCACGCGACAAGGAGCTTCCCAGATAATATACATGATGAAAAATAAGAGTCAAGTGTGGAGCGGCAACTAGAAGTATAATCATTTCCAAAGAGAAACATTAAAAGGCGCCGCATCACGTGGTTTTTTTTTTTATTGTTACCCTGGAGATGCTTGGTTGAATGCTGGCTGGACCTTTTTGTCCGAAAACCAGTGTCCGAGTGCGTCTTGCTGCTCAACCATTGCTTGAACAGCATATTAAAGCAATGAAATTGTATTGATATCCCAGGAAAAGGGCGCCACCTCAAATCGTGCAACAAATGGCTCTAACACAACCACTGACAAACAATATGGTCCTTCCAAACCAACAAAACAATTTAAGTGATACGATTACGTAGCATACACCTAACCAAGAATTTTCGTACTGATGAAAGGCGAAAGTGTTAAAAAATGTGGATACTCACTCCAGTAGTGACAGGACGCGGCGACATAAACTTGAGCTATACGGCGCGCATTATTACAATTCCAACCGTAGAAAAATCACTGATAGAACGTATATAGTCGTTACTAGACAATGCACAAAAAGTAAAAAGCAGCCAACTCGATGGCACATTAAAATATATATAAGATTATGCTCCAGCTGGTACTGCGCCTTTGAACTGAATTTTGCCATCACGTTTTTGTTCTCGTTCTACGTGGGCTTCAGGTGGGTGGTTGCTTGCCGGAAGGCAGAAGTGGGTGCTGGGTGGTGGGAGCCGGATCGATACAGGTGGCCGGGTGGAGACTTGTAGGTGGGAAATGCGTGCTTACTGGTCGGTGCTGGAGGGACACCCACCACATGATTATTCCATTGCAGCTTGCTTCCGAAAGGCTAAGGCCATCACCCCCCCCCCCCCCCCAGCACACACACACAGACCTTCAGTGGTAATTTTTGAAAGAGGACTATATTGTTAACGCAATAAAAAAAAACATTACTCTGTACTCAGATACCTTAATAGACGACATAACATTGATATCGAGAACAGTCCTGGATAGGGACGCAATAGCGAGGAATACCATGACACCGCACAACCGTCAAAAGGCGATTTGGGTGAAACAGGCCCGCATCATCATATGGAAACTATAACGGAACGAATAGGGCTGCCTTAAGCCCTCCTATCCCATAAACCACATATAGCAAAGCAAGTATGAATGATTGTCAGGAAGTTATTAGGGCCTTTCAATGTAATGTAGTTTGAAAAGATGTACGAAAACCTTGCGAGAAAAAATGAATGTGGCCAAGTGTCCCACTCAACTATGAGGGAACTTATGGCCAAAGCACAATGAAGCCAGTGCAAATACACCACTCTCCGCTCCACCCCCCCCCCCCCCTGCACACACACCCGTACACAATTCCTCACCAAAAGGCTGTCATGTATGTAAGCCAGATACGCCAGACCAAGCGCGGACTCGCTTTTCTGTGATTTGATACCGAATAATATTAGGAGATATCACGACACCCCTAGCTTCTGGTATGCGCCCATCAGGCCCCAGACAATACAGGTGGTCTGCGGAATTATTACGGAATGAGCACACTGGTATAGAATAAAGATTGTTGACTTTCGCCTCAAACTTCAAGCTAACAGCAGAACCGTTGTCAAGCATTGTGCCGTAGCCAGATATGTGGACATCCCGTTTACAATATTAATAATGAGGATAATTTTCCTATTTTACAAAGAAAAAAGCAGCCGCGAAAAAGCTGCTTCGGAAAGCAGCTTGACGGTGTGACTGCCCTTTTACTGATTGACTTACTGACTGCCCCTTTTTCTCTCAGACACACATATTTCCTGGCATACTCTATAACGCCCGTTCCTGCTTATACTATCTGAATGTGTATAGCCAATGAATGGAGGTTTTCCGACAATTCAGACGAAAGTAGATTCTCTTAAATTGCTACACTTAAAAAAATGTTCTTTTGTAGCTGTTTTGCGTTTGCAGAAGCCATATAATTGTAGCTACAGAAACTGCACAAAATGTTTCGTCGGTAGGTAAGATCTAAGGGAAAAAAGTTAAACCGTAAAATGAAATCAGACCTAATACATTCTAACTACTTTGGGGCAGAGAGCTCTGACAGGCAATGTTTTATCTCTCTGAACCCATTTCTTCTACAAGATTAAGCGTCGTCTGCAAGGGCCAAAAGAAAAAAAAATACGTAAGTGCTTCATTATTTTACATAACATTTACCAAAGCGGGTATCAACCAAAGAGTACCCTTTCAATGCCATTAAGAATTCACTAAGAGGAAATGCTTGCGAAGGAGATTCTTCCAAACTTGCAAGCCAAGCGGGTTTTGGAGCAGACAAAAAAGGTCGGGTAGAAAATCAATATTAAAGAAAAACGAATTATTGAAAGGAAACGCACCTGCTTGGCTCGTGAAAATATCACGGGCAATATGCTGCCGCAATAGTGTGATGCAGCGCGACTGAGCTATGGGCCAGAGCGCCGCATTCGTGTTGTATTAACCAAACATTGGCTAGAACTGCTTCATGTTGCAGTAATTTCCAGCCACACGGCTATAATACACAAAAGTAAAATGCACCATTTATGTTCAAAATTCGCACTCAATTGCGGCTAGCATACATAACATATTTTCATTTCGGTCTGAAGAAAGGAAAGTTGGTAACCAAAATCAATACAAGACAGATGAAGCCATTAAGACAGTAATTGTCTGAGTTATATGTAAATGGCTGAGCTATGTTTTGGCGCAGCTATCATCATCGAAATGTCCATGAAGCTGAAGAGCCCTTAATATGCAGCAATAGCAGCAAAAGTATCCAGCTGCAATTTGACGTAATTAGATTTGTTGAACAGTGCGACCGCTGCTCCAGACAGCCTTGACACAAAGCTAGTTGCAGTTCTCAAGCGACATGCGCACGCTCTCCAAATATAAAATCTTACACGAGTGCCAGTAATGTTTTCGCCGAAATAAACTGTTTCTACAAGCCTCACTTCTTGCAGCTTTTCTTTGACAGTGAAGACCACTCGAGAACTAAAGGGGAACTGTGTTGTGTTGTGTTGGGCTTTACGGCACATAGGCAACTCCTAGCGGGGGAACTACCCAGAGCAAAATCTTCTCGTAATATGCGTTGTGGGGCTAATTGGTCCATTCACAGAATTATTTTTCTTATACTGTCTCCATCGTCCTTACCGTGTTGTCTTAGTGTGCGCAAAAAAGAATTCCGGAATCTTCTTGTCCAACATGTGCAAAAGAGAGAAGAAACATTGCTAATGTTTTTGCCATCTAGGCCGATTCTCTTACTGCAGATGCACGGCGCAGGCTCCGCACACGGCTAAGCATCAGTAGTAAATTTGTTCCTGAAATAAAGGAGATGAAACCTCTAAGAAGCTCAAAAATTGCAAAATCCTTTCTTGGCCTGTCTGCGTGCGTACGCAGCACCAGAAGCTAAGGAGCTCCCCATTTTCATTGCGCTGAATTGGCGGCTCAGGGCTGTGGGTGCATCGCCACTCGTCCCCGGGCCAATTTCGCCCGCCTGCTGGCGCAGGTTTTCCGTGCGTGGATCCTGCTTTCGAGACCCCCGTCCCGGCAGAGGAGTAGCCAAAACACTGAACAAATAAAGAGCAGTGGTATATTTGCAGAAAATAATTTCGGGAATAAAGACTTGCTTTTGCTGAGAGAATACTCTCCGAAAATAATTTATCACAATTATAAATTTCAGTTGACGCTAACAAAATAACAGTAATTTTATTACACTAACTTAATTACCACCTTATCTAGTCAGCCTTCAGGTGAAGAGAAGAAATAACTGCACTGCTAGAAGCTACCGTCCAGAGCTTCAAGTGGAGTCCTTAATCCAGGAAGCCCAGAGGACACAGCCTCCTTTTGGGCCTTCTGGAGTAGCCGCTCCTGCCCGTCAAGGGTCGTGCTGGTAAGCCGTACATCCCAGAATTCGAGTATTACTCCGCAAAAGAAGAGTAAAGCGTTAATTCAGGTGCTGGATTAAATGAGAAACTGCCTTTGGCTGGGTGAAGCGGGAGGCCTTCCATTCAGAGCTCTTGCAAGTTTCTTTCCTGCCAATGATTTTGCATTCAGGTATTGATAGCCAATGTAATCCTCCAAACAGTTCTTAATCTTCTTGAGTTGAATCTGTAGCTCGCTTTTATTTTGCGGTTATGCCCATGTGCAGGCCTAAGTCTCCATGCGTAGTTTATTTTGGCTACATTGTGAGATTGGTACTATTTATACAGCGCATACAATCTTTTTTCATGACCGAAAGGCAGTATGTGCTTGGTATTCTCGTGCAACAGTAGATGTCCTGAAGAACGTTTCAGTAATGTGATGCTCTTTCTTCCCAAAATGGCGGCCTATATCTGCCACTCTCGTTCCAGCCTGAATTTGTCGCGAGAAGGTACGTTTTATTGTAAAGTGCCGAAGTTGCGGTAGCTGTGGTGCTAGACCATTTTGATAGCTTGATTTCAGCGTATGCTGTTTTTCCTCAACTTAATTATGAGGAGAGACCGGCAAGACTGTTTGGTAATGCTAGCAACGTCATCCAAGTGATATTTTCTTTGTGAGTGCTGCCAGATAGTCTGTAGGCAGAAAAGAAAAATGTAGGTGTGGATTAGGGGCCCAGAAAGTAATTGTTTTATCACAGAAAATAAATGCTAAGGAGGTAAGTTATATGTTACTTATAAGATCTTCATACAGCGAACAAAATAACCTCGTTTTCTCCAGCTAACCATCAAGCGTAATTTTCTTTTCCCGTGGCAGAGCATAAACCGACTTTCTGAAATGCATGTCATTTTCAAATGAACACACCTTACAGTTTAGAAGGCAGGCTAGGAGTCATTTTGTTTCTTCACAAGATATGCCCACACTGCCTGATTATTAGGGCCCCATGAAGATATTTTGAGTAAAGAGGATAAGTAATTTTCAAAACTATTTTTTTTTATATAATAGGCTTAGCGGACGCCAAGGCAATGCCCTGCCTGGTTTGCGCTAGCACAAGTACCTCGTCGACATCGCTTAGCGTCACTTAGCGCTCACTTAACGTTACCTGGACATCACGCCACCCGCGATGGCAGGTTGCCAGAACACTTCCGGTTTGATGACGTCGCTTTCTATTTGGTGTTGTCACGTGGTATGTGATGGCACGCCGCTTAGTCTTTTTGATGAGTCGTAACTAAAGCTCTGAAACGCCACGTGATATGCCTGGTCACATGACATCATTCACTCCGACACACAGACCATAACACATTCGGTACCCAAATGTGACACCGGACGCCGCCAAACGAGCCGACGCGTGTATGGGACATAGAGCCACAGGCCAGAGTCTAGGGACTCTAGGCGTTGGACAGAAAACTGGCTGAAATTCCATGACGCAAGTGTGTGCTCCAGTGCAAATTTTCGAAGTCTACCTGTTGCATGCACACTCGAAATTGGGATTGATAGGAAATATCCGCTGTGGTGAGTATAATTAGTGTGGCCTCCTCTGCTGGGTGATTACCTGTGATGCCGATGTATTCTGGTAGGCATTATTTAGACTACCAGGCGATCCTCGGAACGTGACAACTGATTTTTAAATTTAGGCTCTTGAGGTAAAGAAAAGCTCTTCGCAGCTTAGTAATACTTGGTGCTAGAAGTGTTGGCGGACATCAAAAAACAGGCGAATCATATCAAGTAGGGAAGTTATTAACTGAATCTTAATAGCCAAGTTATGAACTATTACAGATAGTCACATTATTGCAATTAGAGACTTTTAGATGGCCGTTAGTAATAGCCTTACCAGTTTTTATAGTGTCGAAAACGCGATTACTCTCGCCCCCTGTGGCTCGACAATATTTGGCGACATCGTGCCAAAACATATGCGCTTTCGAAAAGTATGAAGGCAAAGCAACGCCTTCACTGCACGGAACTAGATGAAATAAGCAAATTTTGTCGAGCCGCAGCGCCCAGGGTGACCACGTTTTGGAAATTTTAAAAATTGATACGCTTTTTACTAACAGCCAGCTGCAAATCTCTAATTGGAATCGAGCGCCTATCTGTGATAGCTAAAAAGTGAGCGATTAGAATTTACTTATTCCCGTGACTAGTTAACATGATTCGCCTGTTTTTGACGTCCGCCAAAACTGGCATTACGGCACAACCAAGACCTTATCTCGACCTCAAAAATCCTATTTTTAAGAATTATCGATCATCTTCACTGAAAAACTTTGGTCCGTATTCTGAGTTTGTGGTATAATAAAACAGTCATAATCTGCCGCAGCGGCTACACCTCATTGGTCGAAATGCGGGAAGCGGATGTGGTGGTTCGGATGCAGCGAAAAGCGTGGAAATAATCAGAGGGTGACGTCAGACACATTGCGTACACTCCTCTACTAGCAGCAGAAGCTCAAGGACAGGCAACAAGGCGGCGTGCTCTGAAGCGGAGCCTCTCGCTTCGAACTCGTCGCTGTTACCGTGTTTTTTGGCGCGTGAACAGGCTATAAACAATGTACGGGACTTTCGCTTCGTCTTATCTTGTCCATAACAAATTAGACGGACAATAAATTTGGCCTGCTTTTTTATTTCGCTGGACGATTCAGTAGCTTCTAGGCCTGACGAGCTCCGGATTGCTGTAGAAATTGTTCTCTTCATTCAAACCGGACGGCGCCACTGTCACCGTAGTTATCTCGTCTGCTTATGTTAAATGCTTAAACATAAAGCACAATGACCCGCAAAATACTTGCGTTTACTGCGCGCAAATGTGAATTTCCTATTCTATAACTCATATATTAGCTTTTGCATTCTCCTGCATCATGATCGTGTCTAATGTCTGCCAGCGTGAAACCGCTCATGTGCACGGATGGTCAGTCGCCAGCGACGCGCTGCTACATTCACGCGTTTTACATGCCAGAGGTGGTTTTTCGGCGTCTCTTACGGTTCACGATAACCACGGTGCTGTGGCTCTGTATTGTGCTCGCGAGTTAGCTCACAAGTTAGTTTCCAGGCTTCAATGGGCATGCGTGCGTTTCGTTCCATGAAAACTATGAAACCTATGAAAACTTCGTCTGCGAAATTTACCAACGCATCTATGAGGAGAAACACGGCAAGAAGATTTTTTTTAGCTAATCTCTTTTATTTACTGGCAGCAGAAAAATTAAAAAGCTATCAGTGCCATTTCGCAGCTCTTGCAGTGCCTGCATAAAAGGAATGAAAAACGTAATATACCGTCTGCACAACCGTCCGATAACAGCGCCAACTTACGTTCAGCGATGTTGCAGACGGCAATTCGTCACGGCGTCTTGGTCCAACACGGCAAGGAGCGCGCATTGTGCCGCGAGTGAGTGTATGCTACAGATTTTCTCCTACGTTCTCTTTTACTCTCAAGATAAATGTAAAACGCCGTGTTATGCGAACAAGCTACTTGCCTTTTATTTACCATAGGCGATCGACGGCTGTAGCGGCCGCCTTCTGTCACTGAAAGCCACGCATATTGCGCACAATATTTTCTTTTTTTAAGTACACCTCCGGCCTTTACGGTACAGAAAAGAGTACCTGAACTATTGTTTTTATTTGTTGAAGCCCATTGGGCAAATAAAGCCGCTTTCATATTACCCCCTTACAGTGGAATCCGATGCGTAACCAAACTTCTGGCTGAATGTTTCTTCTCTCGCATCGGTCTCGTTCCATTTGTCGGCAAAGCGCAAACGCGCCGCTGGACGTTTCGTTGCGGCAACCGCAACGCAGTTACATCCTGCCGCCCCTCACGGTCGCAACTGAACCGACATTCGCTTCCGATTTTTCGACCAATCAGCTGCGGCCGCTGCGGCAGATTATGACGCTTTTTATTATGACACAAACGCGGAATACAGTCCCTGTTCAGTAACATTGTTAACAGACGAGCGTTATGGTGGAAACCCGGACATCACAGGCGGATACCTTTTTTAGCGCTCCGCGTAACATTCGGTACGTGTAAGCACTATTCTTTTCACGGCTTTGCCGACTCAGCTAACATGTGCAACTGGAAGGTACGATCTGGGGTCAATAGTGATTTTCCAGGTTTTAGGGGCATTAGACGAGTGGACTTCCGCTCGTTAAGAAATGTACCTCATACCGTGAATTGTTTGAGTGCTCCAAGAGTGCCCATCCAGCAGGCCTTGGTCAACACTTGAAAGAGTAGAACATATTGCACCTTCGAGCTCTGGCGATGACGGCCGTCTCTATTTACCTGACGCAGCGTCAATATTTCGGATAGAGAGGAAGAAATTCATTCGCGAATCTCTAGAGATGGAAAGTTCGCTGGGAGTAGGAGTTGTGATTGGGGTCGTAGGGCACGCTTGGTGATGCTTCGTCAGAAGTCTTTCTCTACCTCAACATCTCTACATATTTAATGCAGTGCGACAGACTTGAATAGGAGGAGGGGGTGAGGAGACATCCGAAGGCCACGTATAGCATTCTAAATGCGTCGCCGAACAGGCGTGCGAGATATCCTGATCCTATATACTGTGATTTTGAGTGTTAAGCGGCATGCGGCAGACGGTGCCAGCCGAGCAAATAAAACCGTCTGTTCCAATTTCTTTAGGTTGGGGAATGGGACACAAGCCTGGTAACACAATAAAAATGAAAATTATGGCGCACAAGTTCATTTAAAAAAAGAACCTAGTCAACCATATCCGCTTGCTTAATAGTAGTGTATTCTCTACATCATGACATATGTCAACACACTGTGTAGATGACGGAGAGGACAAGGAACTTCCTACACTTTAGGTGATTCCTCTTGGATCTGCTGCTCTATGTCTAGAGATAAAACCCGGGAACCGCCGAAAAAAAAAGGCAGCTCGGAAGATAGACGCGGCTGTATCATTTGGTTCGATTACAGAAGCGCAAAACAACAAATAAGGTGACGAGTTCCGGAGACCTGGTTTCGGCTAAAGCAAAGAGAATCAAAGGGTGTCTAGACTCGGGGTTGTCAAGTCGAAGTAAGGCGTCCAAGTCTCTTTCGATGGCGATTCGCGAGAAGGCGTGCGAAGATGTACAAACGCGGTTGTCGTAGCAACGCTGGCTTTCCCGAAATAGGACGGCCGGGGCACAGCGAAGAGATTGCACGTCGGGGTCCCTCGCCGGGGGTTGGAGCGCAAAAGCCATTCGAAACACACACTAGGAGCTGTGAGCGCTAGCGTAATAAAAACCAACTTTGGGCTGTGCCCGCCACTAGCGTTCCCTCTGCGCGATTTTCGCCATGGAAGCAACCATGAAGCGCAAGAGATCACGCGTTCATGTCACTTTGATGGAGGCGACGCTGGTAGATACTCAGATTGCTGATGTCGTACGTCGCCCCGGATGTCTTTCCCGTCCTTGGAATGCTTCACGCTTCATGTATTTCGTTTCTTCTACTATTGCAGTG
Organism: Amblyomma americanum; assembly: GCF_052857255.1. Lineage (NCBI taxonomy): Eukaryota > Metazoa > Arthropoda > Arachnida > Ixodida > Ixodidae > Amblyomma > Amblyomma americanum. Next base: position 105,408,054 of record NC_135502.1, on the reverse strand, counting down.
TCATCTGCCTGCTTTGCTGTACGCGCTGTCAGTTCTCGTTAAAGGTACCCGGTTGGTTGAAATTTCTGGGGCCCTTCACTACAGCGTCCCCTATAGCCTGGGTCCCTTTGGGACGTTAAACCCCCATAAACTAAACTAAACTAAACTAAACTAAACTAAACTAAACTAAACTAAAGAGCCTTTTCTGGTAGGGTACCAAACCGATTATTCTTCCTGTTAACCTCCTTACCTTTCCTTTTCTTCCTCCTCCTGCTTTCCTATTACTTAGTGTGCTTAATTTACTACACAATCTATTGCCTCTGCTTGTCAGCGGCCAGCTGCGCATAACATACGTGTCACGAGAAGTCCAACTAGCACAGGGCATGAAGGATGAATGCATTCCTAAATCGAGGAACATAACCATGTTAGCTCATTTGTACAGCAAATGCAAGGAACCTTAGTTACGAGATTCTTTAATTCCACACGCCCCGAACACACTTAATGATTAGCCTGCAAATTTGGCCTCGATTGTATGGCCAACGTCCAGAATTAAGTAGCTGCTAGGCTCTCAAAATGGGAGAAAGGAAAAAAATGTACTGTTAGGGAATTTAGTTTTAACGTCATGAACGTTTATTGTCATGGACAGAGGTGAAATGCAGCCGCCAGTATAATTCTTCGTGTCAGAAATGTGCGTCACTGGCCTATCCCCGAAATTTTCTTGAATAAAACCGCAGTAAGAATTGAGCAGCATAAAAAGCTTCATAGGAAAAAATTTGCGGCAAAAATTATCAGCCCAAGGAAATCGCAGATAACGCACAACGAAGTTTTAATTTTCAATGGCGGGGCAAACACGTGAAGACCAAGTGCAGCTGTGCGATTATTGGCTTGACTTCTATAAAATATATTGAATGTGCTTTACAGAAGTAGATCGATTAATTTCAACAAAGAAGTTATGCTCAAATATATTGAATGTGCTTTACAGAAGTAGATCGATTAATTTCAACAAAGAAGTTATGCTCCTGGAGACTCAAGTAGAACTGAGTACGTGACAGTTCCCAGGCAAGCGCAAAGAAAATACTTATAATCCGTAGTAGAAAAAAAATTACTTTACATAAAAGGTATGAGGAAGCGTCTGGATGTGCAATAACGGTTCTAGTTTGAAAATTATTAATCCGCAAAAGCGATGTGCATAGTGCAAAATAAAATGATGCTCATACTCTGCAGATACAAGTGCGTGAAAGCCAGGAGGCGCTAGATATTTCTTGTTTCGATTTGCTCCAGTCGGTATGGTTGTGCCTTCACAGGAGTTCCAGGGAAATAGGAAAGTGTTATATAAGGAATATCCTTGCTTTTACACGCATGGTAGGGTTCGATGTGTTAAGAAAGAGGATAGCGTTCATCAATAAAACCATCGTTGAAAAGGTTGCTAGCTAACAAATTAAGGCGCTGTGCAAGCTCATATTTGAAAAAAACATCCTACTACGACACCTCCTAAAAACTCGCGAAAACATTCTTTCCTAAACCTGCAGATTTTGTGTGACTGCAAGCAGAACGCTAAGGTTCTGCGGTCGCAACGTGTCACAGTCGCTATTTATTTTTGTGCAGTAAGCATGTAGAATGAACCAAGCACAAGGACAACGAGGCGAGAAGAAACTATACAAAAGAAGCATCGCAGAAGCTGGCCGCCACGGAGACTCCGGCTCCTCATGGTCGCAGGTGGCGATGGAGGTCCGCTTGTTTTTATTGGCGGCGTGGGGTTAAACGCGCAAGCAAATTCAGAAAAGGCCTCCCCGCAGCCTCCAGCGTTTTAGACAGCATTGATCGAAATGGTTGAAGAAGGATTCAAGGTACTGAGTGGTCACTTTAGTGTCACTCCTCATGGTCCCGGTCCCACGTCCAGCATTATGCCCTAACGAGAGCAGGGAAGTGAAATGGGTAGTCACCTGGGATGGATAACCCATGGTTTGTGGGATGGGTGGGGGGCTCGAAACCATTTTCAGGCGTGCCTGTTTGACGTTCTTGAAGATGCATGCATGCACTAAGTAAAAAAAAGATAATCTGACCAGGCAATAGCCGCGTTTTCGCACCACTCAGTAGTCGAGTCCATTATTACCGCAAACTTTCATAAAAAATAGAATGAATAAAAATGAAAGCGATGAAGGCCTCTTCGCAACTTCTTCGGCGGATGATTTGTGACAGTGTACAGTGAGAAGCCGCCAACTATCTTTTGTCGGCTCCTTTGAAAATCTCGGGCTTTAATACTGTGTTGCCACATTCGGTGACCTTTCAAATCACATTAGTCTATGAAATGGCGTGCTTCGACCGATACGTGAGAAGTACATTGAACGTTAAGAGGTTGGTTTGTCTTATTATATTTTGTCTATTACTGCCACCCTCAAAGGAAGGCTGTGGCAGGTTGTGATTCAATGATATAAAATTCACGCAAGAGAACATGCTCAAAAATTTCATGTCGTTGGTAGGATCATGTATTTCTCTGTTACAGCCAAAGTATGTACACTGCAAAGTGAGAGCAACCTTATAAGACAGATTCACCAAGCAGTTAATTTCTCACCACCGAGAACGAAGCCGCAAAGGTTGGTTAGAAATGTCGTGCTAGATGTGCAGGTAACAGGGCGTTCATACAATAAATTTGATTCACTAAATGCATGTGGTAATCAATTTACGGTTGCTTGCCCATCCGCAAAGCACCGGCGAAATCTGATGGCTCTGCTTCACAAAGATTACACACGTCCATACAGCCACACAGCCAGAGAAGATGCTACCGCGGTGTTAAAAATTTGTTATCGTGGTTGCCCAGGCTCCTGCAGTGCTGTGCTTTCTGCTGCATTCCGTTGTGCCTCAGTTTGGGTGATGGGCCACTCCCATCGTGTCGGCAGGTGCCGCTCTCCTTTCGTCACTTACCTGCGCGCATCGATTCGCCACCTTCTGCTGCTTCCTTAGGCGGGCCCGCCGCAGACGTCCAACTTCAGCCCGCATGCACCTTGGTGCGCCTTCTTCCTCCGTATCGAACAGTTGTCTCGGTGGCACGCCGTCTGCTTCCCTGCTGCAGCTTGCTACTCTACCCTGAGTGCACACAGATGCGCTGCAGTGAGAAACGCAGCGACGACTCGCCTCCCATATGAATTTCTGGCCATGGACACTGCGCGCTCGCTACTCCACACTTCTTTGCTATCGCCGCTTTCGCCGCAGCAACAACTGATACTTTTCTTTTCAGTGTGCAGCAAGCGACCCGAAATTTTTTTCATTCCTCTTCGCAGTCCCCGTGGAAACTTTTGCTGCTTATATTTGTTTTTGTTCAGGACTACTTCCCGCCTTCGCGCATCTCCACGGACGTGCCTTTTTCATTCTTCCCTCTTTGCGACTCTTCCCTTCCCAAGTCTCGGATAGAGAGACGCGAAAACGGTGGGTTTCGTCGCCAATGATGGCGATCGTTGGTAGATGTGAAACAAAATGTGTGGATATAAAAATACATCTTTACAGGAGTCTGACTTCATTCAAAACCATTCTGTCGTCTCAGATTTCAGACTTCTTGCAAGGTGCATCAATTCCAGTCTCTGTGAATTCCGCCGAGATGGACTACGAATTAGAGTGTTGTTAAAAATCAATTTTATTCCTCCTCTCTTTTCTCCCGCACTTTCGCCACGACGCGCGCTTTAAATGTTTGCCCATTACGAGGAATTCGAGACAAACGCTTTAGTTCCCTTGACTGGCAATACGGGGCGCATTGCTTTGAACGTTGAGAAACAGCCCGTTGACATCATTCGTCACAAAAAAGAAAATAGTTAATGATGAGTGGCAGCAGAAGAGAGCGTGATAGTCCGCTAGTTTTAGCGGCGTATGCTGGGCGCAGTCCCGAATTCTCGGTTTGCCTTCGCTTTTCCTTCGAGACCACAGTGCCTTTGCAGCATGCGCTGCTTCCTCGAGCGTCTGGAAAACCTGAGTAGTGAGCCGCTTTGTGTAAATTTTACTTTAAAAGCCGCCCTGGCTGTCTACTGCTTTCAAGGGCTTAAGGAGGGCGTGTCCAGAAGTGTGCGGGCGCGTGGCTTGTTCCGCCTTGAAGCGATCGGTTTTCACCGGGTAAAACTCGCTCCGTGATGAGGCTGAATAAGACTAGGTAAAAAAAATGACAGGAGGCTATGGCATAAAGACTCAACAGATATGGCGGGTCCGCAAGTGGAAAGTTCACACATCCCTTACAATTTGCATTTGCCTACCAAGCAGTACCCTGGTGCCCGAAGTGCAGACGCCTGCCCTCCGTTGCAACGAGGTTCAACACGCGGGGCGGAAGCGTGCAGCGGCGCCGTATCGCACGCAGCTTGTTTCCGGCTTCCTCATTCCGGCTGTTGCTTTTTTTTTATATTCCAGTATCTCTTCATGGAGCTCGTTTGCTTGCCTATGCTCATCCTGTCTACACAATTCCAGTTCTTCCTAAAAGGCTTGTGTGGTGTTTCGATAAAAGAGGCTTCGCATGGCGTAGGTTTCAGCGCTTTGAGAATTTTTTTTCTCTGAATATAGGCCAAGATACATTACAAAAGAGCTGTAGAGAACACGATACGAAATGCTGAATGTGTTCTCCGCGTCTACTAAAGCCGCGAAACGTTTTTCTTCTTTTGGATGTTTATGTTTTTACGCTCTACACTCGACACACCAAACGAGATGCTGAACAATCTTTCTAAAGTAATCTGCTCCACCTGGCGAAGCTTTTCTAAACGCATAACGGCTGCAATTAAGCAATGGTGATAACGATCGAGGTCTGAATATGTGTCTGGTGAAGCCACGGAGCTGGTCGGAGAAATGTGACCTTGTGGAGACCCCTGCAGTGTCAGGCTATGTAGTATGGTGCACGTATGTTCTCGTATTCGGTGCTGCTTCTTGATCAGCCTCCATAATATTGAACGTTTCAAAAATTAACAGCGTTAAAAACGAAGAGGAAAGGGCAGAAAAGCACAGGCCTTAGTTTTTGGCGTTATTAATTTTCGGCATGTATCACCAACCCGCCCTCCTAGCTATTGTGTTAAATTTCGTTTCTAGTACTACGGGCTCTGCTACGTGTCCCAACCCTCACCTGACAGTGCTTCGCCTGTGTTTTCTTCCCTTTCGTATTCGCATTTCGCGCGCGGTGTTAATTTTGAACATGTATCACCAACTGGCCAGCCTAGCTATTGTGTTGAACCTTACGCTCGCTGCTGTGATCATCAAACGTACAGCGAATAAATCATCCAACGTTAATAATATGTTTTTTAAAGAAAAATCTCATTACAAGCGAAACAAGTATTTTGCCTTGGCGACTACTTTATCTTCGTGTCATGACTTTAAGTGTATTGCGTAAGCGAGCGTTTTTTTTTTAAAAATAAGTTTAAAATGTGGTCTGGTGTACTAAGCAGATCTGTGCTAAGGATAAATGAGCATTCCATGCCGTGCTCAAGAAACTGAAGCTGTAGACAGGCTGCGCTACTCATTCCAGATGTTTGCCCCATGTAAATTACCAGATGAGTTAACTTCTTTGTTCACTCCTCGTTTGGAAGAGTGTAGAAAAATCGGCACGTTTCCCTGCGGACAAAACTATTCTTGGGATGATTGTACTCCATCTGTTTCCATAATATGCCTTAGATTTGGTTTCTTGACCTGAACACCATTTAACATCATTCAGCCACTCATTGCACTCACCATGAGTAAAGATAGCCTGTTTTTTTTTTGTATTGCAGTTATGCATTTTTGGCCTCCAACTCACCGTTTCCCTGCATTAAAAGACTAACCGTATTTCACCAATATCTTTAAATCTCCCTGACAGCAAGCTCCTGGTTGTTAAAATAAGTGCTGATTCAAGAATCAACCGCCACCAAACGGCCCTGCGATACTGTGGCGTTGCTTTAAAGCCAGCAGGGCGCGCTCAAAATTTTCTTTTTCGTCTTTGACATACTTGACAACAGTTTCTGGCAAAATTGTTGCGTCAATTTGGAATTTGCCACCGGATAGTTTTGCTGCCTCTTCCTTCGTTGATATAGCTACGATTAGAAGACATTACCGAATGAGAGTGGCGAGGGTAGCCACGTTCGCATGTAGTAGACAGAATCTGGCTGAGCTTATGTTTCAGGTAGAGAACAAGCTTTCAGGACCATGGCCATGCTAAAGGTTGGGGTAAGGAAGGCGAGGGGCCGGTTGGTTTATTGTCAGGTATGGGGTAAGTTCCTCTCCAGACCCTGTAGTGAAGTCGCGTTTACAGTCTCCGCCACGTCTGGGATTTCGATTATCGGCACGTGGGGGGGACAACAGAGCCGATTTCTCCTGGTGCCATCAGGCCTCCGAGGGCGAGTCGCGACTCACTTCACTCGCTGATGCAGAGCTCATATAGAGCGCAGGCGTCCAGTTTGTGCTGCTTCTAAAACCCGCCACCCGTGGCGTTTACATGAGTCCAAAACTTCGGATGAAGTCGACTTGACGGGCTGAAATTTGTCGTGCTCATATACGCATGATAATGAGTAGGACTTAGCGACTGTGGGGTTGTGCCGAGTCAGCTCGACTGCTGTGAGTAGTCTGATCCCAGGAAGCAGCGGTGACATAGTCTGTGGTTGACAGCGTATAAAAAGGGGGCTGTCCTTCATTTTGAAGAAAATGCAGGAGCACTGCCGCAGGAGCACAGGTGTCAGCCCTTGAGGCCAGCAAGTGATTTTTGAATAAGCAGTGCCTTTGCTTCTACGGATAGGCCGGCCTGTCAGGCGCTTCTAAGAACGGAGGGAGCAGATGCAAGTCGTGGGCACCCAAGCTGTAGCCGTGAGTGCCCATGAGCGCCCATGGGCAACGTACCCATGGGTACCGATGTAAAAAATTCAAAAAAGTAAGAATTTGCGTTTTTGCTCAAGGTATATGTCTGTACTTCTTTTATAAGCAGTAGAAAACAGTTGTCCTCAACGATTTCTTTGCTTCGGTGCGTGGATCCATAACTAACCCTTTACTACGGATCCAGACGGTGATGGTATGCATTACGCTAAAAAAATGAACATAATAAAGGAATTGAAAATTGAAATTGAATTAGGATGAACCCGGAGGAAGCTACTGACACTCAAGGCAAGATACATGCAAGCGTTGTTCAATCAAGAGTTCCGGTTAGCAGGAAGCGAGATGGAAATAGAGGGCCTTGTCTCGCATTGGCATCGTCGCGCCTTCGGTAACAGCTGAAGGCACACCGCCATTTTCCGCGGCAGCATTCGCAGTGGAACTCGACGGAAATGGCGTCCTCTTCTTATGTGAATCCTATATGGGTGAAGCCTGCAGTCTCGACAAGCGCCACCCACTTCTGCATCCCATCATCACCCTTCCACCCACTAGAAGGCTCGTCAGCAGTGGAAATAAAAAGCGATAGCGAAATAAAATTCAAACAAGCAGCGGAATGCCAGCTTCCTTAGGGAAGCACCACACACCAGCCCTCTACACCCCCCGCCCAAATGAAGGTTGCCCGCTCACCCATCGCCATGCTCGATCAAGCTCCACGAAACCTTCAACATCGAGACTAATTTTCCGCAAAATATTGCCGCTATAACGTTAACCAAAAAACTATGCACACGACCACGAGGTTGATTAAGAACATTTGTTAGTTGGTAATATTCGGTCATTTAGCTATAACAGGGATGAATAAGTATAGGGTGCACTGAGGTTGATAATTCGTATTAGCTGTTTCCATAAATTCAGACTCGAGGTTAAATACCTTTAATATTTCTTCTTCCGTACGATACATATGATAACACAAAAGTAATTGTGACTGAAAAAAATGCAAAAGTGATCACAATTTTTTTAGGAATAAGATCGCAAAGACAAAGTCAAATTCATTTTCAGCATCCCACGTGGACTGAACAAGTTTGGTGTGTATGAAGGGCGAACAAAATTTCTAAACAGAGCACGACAATGCCTGAATCCTTTTGCAAATGGCAGAACGCAGAGCCGGCATAATAAATTGCATGCAAGTTACAAAAACAAACTACAGCTTCAAAAAAAAAGGTCTCAGCAAAGATGACGGAAGCCAACAGTCACCGAAAACAAGGAGCATAGGGGACGTTTTCTTTTCTTTTTAATTTGTGGATTTCATCTAGTGGAGGTTAATAGCGTAATTATTCGGAGATAGTTTATTAGAAAGAAGAAGAAAATACAACTACATGCCACCGGTGAGATCTTAACACACGACCTCCAAATTTCGAATCCAGAGCTCTACCAACTGAGCTACGGCGACGGCTGTGCAATCTTCTGCTCTAGGGGGTATTTGTCTAAAGTGGGTATTTTATGTACTTAGGGGGTATTTATGTAAATTTATAAACTCAGACGAAGTACGTTTTCACTTCATGTACACCCTCTCACTTTCTGGAATATCCTTACGCCACAAGCTATATTGTGATTACTATTTTCAATGTCCGGGTAAATGTCAAGTTATAATCTAATTGCATGGTATAATCTAATCTAATATTTTTGTTTATTGGGGCAACGTTCCTTGTGCCATTATTTATTCTTTGCGTAGATAGATACACGGCGGATACCCGAAGAAAGTCTGCGAAGACCCAGTGGTGGTGTCCGCATATCCAGTCGTCTACATCAGGCGGTCGACCTGGGGGGTTCGCATCAAAGCCGGTGCTTCTGTATAATGGCGTGCAAAGAGGATCCGGTCCCGAGCAGGTCTTCCAGTGTGCCCTCGCAAACAGATGTGGGACAGAAGGGGCAAGAGTCATCAAACGGGGCTTGGTACTGCGCCTGCCACGAATAAGTTATCTCTGGGGTGAGGGCGATGCGGAGGCGTAACCAGCGAAGCAAGACTTCTTCGCAGCGAGCAAGGCCACCAGGGAGGCCAGTACCACAAATTGGCAGAAGTGCTCGCGTGGCGCGTGGCGCGCCATAGGTTTTATTTTTCTAGAACTCTTGTCTTCTGTGAGGTTGGGGCCAATTGAAGGGGACGTGGAGGTGTTAAGTCACGACTTGCTCCTTTCTCCAAGGCTTGTTTGGAGCGTGCATTTTGACGGATCCATCGTGCCGGTAATGTGAGAATACATTCTTCAATTATCTCCTCTATTTCTTGCGCCAAACTGCCGGAGCTCACAACACGCCGCAGAGTACGGATGACACGTGAAGAGACTGTGAGAACGTCGGTGTGAGTTCTAGAGGGCAAAATGCGCGGTCAGAGGATGCGAATGCGTCCCGAATAACCAGCATCTCCACCTGTGTCGACTGCCAGGTAGAGCACCAAACGTATGAGCGTGTTGCTATTTCTGTTAATATTTCAGGAGAAGTGATAGCGGTGGTCACGGTAACTTCGCTCACACGACATTCAACATATGCTATGTATCACCGAAGAGTATTCACGCGCAGATGAGGCGCCATCCGGCACCACACTAGACTCACTCAGGTGGCTAGCGGATCGTGTGTGTAAGGTGGTCATAGGCCGACTTTGAACAGTTTACTGATAAAGCCAAGCTGGTCGTGTCGGGCAAGCAAGGATAGGTGACAGATAGCCGTCTTCCGTAATGCTACGAATCTTCCTACTGTTCATTCTTCAAAGCTTGCGTCACGCAGCTTCACCGCTTTGTTTGCGATGCGTGACACTATATTTTGCAAGAGCTTCGGCTTTAGGGACAGAGCAGCATTCTATGCAGCGAACTTCACAACGCTGCTGAATGAGTTCATCAAGCGTATTTAATTGCGCATAAGGATGCATGGAGGGGGTAAGTCTGCGAAGACCCGTAATAACGCATTGCTGCGCGATTGACAGGTTACAAGTCAGCCCTATCCATGCCTTTAATGTGATGTAATTCGACTTGGTATGTCCAACTTGGATGCAACACTGAGCGTGTGAGAAGTCGGGAAATGTTGGACGGGGCACCACCTGACTTCTGAGAAATCTGACGCAAGAGATGCAGCATTTGGGAGACCTTCTGGCATCTAAGCAGCTTAAGGGAAATAACATTACTCCACGGAATGAAAGCTAGCTCAGGCCAAATATGCCGATGTGTAAGAACCACGACGGGGAGGTATATACCTCTTGAGTAGACCTGTCGGATAATTATCACGCGTAGACAACTGGCTATTCCTTGCTCCTGATTAGTAACACTTCTTTTTCAAATTTTTCGTGTCACGCGGCTGAGATGTAAGGAGATTTCGGTGGGTTTATTCTGTACTTATTATTCCCTCGCATTTACCTTAAGACTTAAGCTGCGAGTCAGCGTGCGTATTGTCTTTCTTTCTTTCCCGGTTTCGTCTCGTGTGCCCTGTTTGCTAGCAGTATCGTGTCATTACATGAGCTATAGGGTTGAAATGCACGGCAGTAAAGTAAGTCTTTAAGAAATAAATTAAGAGGGCTATAGCAGTCCGATATTAAAGTGGTGTAAAATGTGAATTTTTATTTTTCTTCTTGAGGAAGTATTACACATGTCAGAAAAAATGTTGTTTATTCATCACCTTGGAAATCATTATGAATTAACCAATTTGAGTTAAGCATCTCATTTTCAAGCACACGCAGTATGCTTATGGCAGTTTCATGAACACATGATCAGTGGTTCAGTGGAAGCCTTCCACATCTTTTTAGAGTGCTTGTCAGAATTTTCCCAAGAAAGAAAAAGCCTTAGGCGGAGACTACAACATTAATACGACTGGCGGCGGTGCTTGAAGCACGGTTTGCGAAATCACTGCTCTGCCAAGATGATGTATGAACACAGTTGAAGCATTTACCAGAATAAAAGAAACTATTAAACTGCTCATGAGCGTTTTAAAGCTAACTTTAATTCATTGTAAATAATCAGTAGTGTCCTAAACTGTCTTCTTGGTAGCCACATGTCCATAGTGATACTTCCCCACACAAGAGTGAACGAAATGGTTAGAAATACTAAACTTTTCTAGGCAACAAACGAGCGCGTCAGTTGGCTTTAAAGATTCCCAGAAAAATTATACTAGAAAGAGGTTTTACAGAAAAAAAAAATAGGCTGCTCACCGTACGACATTTTCATTAGAACATTCTCAACACTTTATACACGACATTTTATACAGAAGCAACAAAGCTACAAAACTTACCTATATCCTCGGATCGCAAAACATCTTTTGAAGATAATAAAAAGAAAGGCAATAAACCTCCAGCCACTCATAATTTCCAGATTCCAATGGTCTTAAGTGCTACAAAGCTGCCAGAAATGCGTTAAAAAGAATTAAAATTCGAGAAACCGCTATTATTTACTCCTTTTCTCTTTATGCGCATAGAGACAAGATGCGGATGTATTTAAACGAGGTTATTGGGCGAAAGCAAAACACCGGACCTACAGAGAACGTTTATGCGGACGGGCGCCTTTTAAGGAGAGATAATCTATTCAGTGCATTTGGTCATTAGTTTACACACAAATATTGCTAGTCGCCACAAAGCTCACCATATGCAGGTCAGTGCATTGCAAAGAAGGACACTATCAATTTTCAAGCGGCAAGCACTGCTAATGTTGTTTCAATTTTTGCCTAATTAAACAATTCGTGTAAATTTGATACTGATGACCTCCAACTAAGATCTGCCAAGCACGTCATATATGACATTGCACCTAAATTAGCTTATGTTTATTAATAATGTTTAGCATCAGGTATATTTCTTGAGAAAATAGAAAAATTGTAAAAGCAGTTGGGCTGCATAAGAAATGTCACAAGCTGGACATAAAAAATGCCAGCTAGCTGATCTGCCACAGTCTTCTAAACGTTCCGAAATATCAGCGATCAATGAACAGCTTTCCGCAAGAAGTATGAACTTATTAAGACGCTCAATGTGCTTTTTATCGAAGCAAATCAACAGAAGTTGCAGTTGAGGCACAGGAACCATGCATACTGCAAAACGTAGAAAATCAGTTACCTGTAATCTTTCTGTAGACTTGACAAAAATATTCGGTTGCATGGATCACAACCTCCTAAATAATAATGTTGAAGCATAACATCAGGGGCATTCCCTTACAGTTACAACATCTTTAGAAGTAAACAACAACAAATACTTTCATATCATCCACGTGACAAATTTGTGAAGTGTCCCTCAGGGAGGCATCTTTAGACCATTTCTATTGAACATATACATAAATAACATTGCCTTTATCTGCCGAGAAGATCAAAATTCGCAAAATATGCAGATGGTATCATTTTTTATATGTGTAATTCCCACATAAGCGTCATGATTACAACAAAACGTTTGCCAACTCAAAATGAAGCTATAACAGCGTTTTTAACAGCCGAGTCAAAGAAACGCCAGCTGCCATCTTTAAAACAAGAGGTGCACGTATTCACTAACCCACAAGATAATCTATACCTCAGAAAATGTAGATGTTGTTTGTCTCGTTAAAAGCACTTGGTGTGCTTTTAACGACTCATTGCAATAGTATGTTCTGGTGGATATTACAATTCAGAAACTTAGCCGCGTCGCAGGTATACAAAGCTGAAATCGTTACTTCTTCATGTTCATGTTCATGTACCAGTTCATGTTGTACAGCTCTTAGCAACGTCACCGAAGCTGATAATTTATAATGCACTGCCTGCCTGAATTCAAGATTACTGCCATCTTGTACGGCGCGCAACATTTGTTTCTAATCCCTTTGAACCACTACACATGCAAACATTTATGTGTGCCATTGCAAATATGCACTACTGATCGCACACCGAAAGCCTTTTCACCATATTCTTACCTGAATATATAACAAAAAGTCATCATCTTTACAAGCGACCACTTTTGTGCACTGACTACTTCCTGAAAAATATAGCCATAAATTATTAGCAGAACACACCCAAATATGATACAGGCACAGATGAAAAATGGTGCAGCCCTCTTTCGAGAACAAATTATCGTCACCAAATTATTGCAAACAGCTTTCCATGGCTACTTAATTCTTACGTAAACATCGGAATTGTCATCCAAACCCTGACATCATCGGAGCTCATCTGTCTTGTGAAAGATATAATTTAAATGTCCCTTGTAAGTTATAACTGCGTTTTCCATGTTTTCGCAGTGCTCTGTTTTATCGGTCGGCCAATACTCAGTCTGGGCAAGGAACCATTTCAGCTGCGAAATAGTGGCTTTCACATTGACCTCCTCCATTTACTATATTGGGCCCCAACAAATGAAACGAAATATACAGACGGCAGGTCCTAATAGCACTAAAAACATTTCAAAGGTAGATAGAGCAAACATCTTACACGAAAAACAGTCAGTACTTTGTTAAGTAACATCAGAGAAACACACCGCCGAAGCTTTTCTATAGTGACCATGGTCACAAAGAGCACGAGGTAAGAATTGAATGCAAAAAAAATTGAAAAAAATTCACGACACCCTAATAACCTTCCATAGTAGATAATTGAGCTGGTTTGTAAAGTTTGTTGAGGCCGTCTCTAACTGGTTTATCTGCAGAAAAAAATTTTCAGGTCCAAAAAAGCAATATGCAATACTAAACATTTGTCATTTCTGTGACGCTGAATGCACTTCTTGCAGTAAAACTGCTCATTTTTTGTTCTACTGTCGCCGAGATTTCTTCTTTTTTTCATTCTTATTATATAACCTTGGGGTGAAATGCAGCGAGCCAGAGCTTCTCCCAGCTACGAACTTTTTATTCATATAGCACAAGTACTGCTCAGCTCTTCCTTTTATTTAGATTGTTCGTCATGTCTTTGTTTTGCTGGCATTCCCTATTATAGTTTCTTCCGATCAGGCTGCATAATATAAGCATTTTTCGCATGATTTTTGTCCTGCTTGCACGAACGATAGGACGACATCCGGGAGCGGAAGGAACTGAGTGGATGGCAGGCAGCGACGAAGCAGGCGGCAAGACGCCACTGAATCGATCAATCAACGTCTGTCGAGGACGATTCATGAGTGGTGCCACTCAGGACGGAATTCCTAACGAGCTTCCAAGGTCCGTCCGAAAATGTCACTGCCACCGAGACATGATCTCGGGAGGTTTCCAGCTGATGCCTGCAAGCTCCCACCATGTCCGGGTCTTGTCGGTGTCGGCAGAGCCAAAGGAATAATATAAAAATAAAGCAAGAAAAAATGCAGATGCCTCGAAAGCTATCAGCAAGCTCTCTACCGATGTTTTATGTTTTATTGAACATAGGGTCCATTTTTCCAATGATTCACCGCTTCGAAATGCGAGCGATCGATCATGGAAGTTCAGTGCTGCCAGCAGGCTGCTTAAAAAGGAACAGCGCCAACACAGGACGAAGAGAGGAAGGTACAACACAGGCGCTGACTTACAACTGATGTTTATTCGAAAGGTGCTCACACATATTAACTAGCCTCGAGGAAAGCTGTCAGCTTAGTCAGCGACAGGGATGGTGTAAACGTTCGGATAATTGAGACAAATTCTTAAAAGCTATAAATGTTTTAAAGAGGAACGATGCCTGTGGGAAGTATGGCATGAGAAAATTGGACAAACAGGAAGATGTATCAACGAGCGTCTGATAGAACACTCGAATTCATTCAAGACCGGCACAGGGTGCAAGTTGGCCATTCGCTACAAACAAGGGTCTTGCGTGCCAGCCCTGGACAAGAAAAAGGTTTTGAAAATATACTACAGGAAGAGAACACGTGAGATACATGAAGCTTACCTAATTCAAAATCATGGCGACACGTGTGTCAGCAGTCCATCCATCATTATATTGTCACAGGAGACTGCCTACCTAGACAAGTAGTCTTATCTCACTTTTTTAACTTCTTAACTATTTTACATATAGTGTTTCTTTATTTACCCGTTCCTTTTTTACCCGACCGCTTGGCCATTATCCATCCTTCACCTGCATCTTGTTGTTTTAATTCTCTCCTCACCCTTACCACAGGCATCGTTTCTTGTTAAAACATTTATACCTTTTAAGAATTTATAGTTTTTATCTGGCCCTTTACACCGCCCCTGACGTTGACTCAGCTGGCAGCTTGCCTCGAGACTACTTAATATGTATGTGCACCTTTTGAATAAACATCAGCTGTAAGTCAGCGCCTGTGTTGTACGTTCCTCTTCTCGTCCTATGTTCGCGCTGTTATCTTTTCAGCAATGTTCAACCAACTAGCCCGCAACAACATCCTTGTGAACTTCATTTCTTTTACAACGGCCACTTTTCCTTCCCATATGCTCTCGCATCCAGCTGTTTGCACCAATCTTCTGATCACCGTCACTTTCAGAGCAAGACTTTTCTCGTATTGCATAAAGAATCCATACCTGCCACCAGCAAAAGCCATGATATTGGTACCATTCTCACCCTTACAAAGACACCTCATCTGCGACTGTGTAAGATCTTCAGATCAGAAGCATGGAGGCAAGTTCGTCTCGCCCAAGATTTCCTGCTCACGGCTTGCGCTAGCGCATGTCGCCCTGGTCGCTACGAGCACCCTTACGTTCAAGAGCTCAAAACGGCAGAACGGCAGACATCTGAGTTCGTCTGGAAGCAGATGCAAGCTGCCATCCCAAGGAACGTGCGCCCACCAGCCCGTACTCAAAAGAAGTTCGAACATAAGGAAAGGCAGTCGTTCCTAATCATGTGAGGAATGTGCTCAGCCTTGGCCCAAAATTCTGCGTCCCGCCGCGGCGGGACAAAACCGAGCTCCTGAGCATCGTCCAGAATACAGCCTCAAAAGCCAAAGCAGAGGACACCAAGGTCTTAATACGCCAAGGCGTCGATGCGCTGCCCAAAGAGCCGTTCACGGGCGGAGCAATCAGCACCACCAAGGTTGTATATGCACTGCGAAAAAGTGAATCAAAGCTTCTTCTATCCTACAAAGAATTCAGATTCGTCGTTGTAGCCAATCAAACGCACTCCCAAGAGACCAAACAGGTATTAGGATATAATTTCGAAGAAGTCAATAAAAGAGCCCTAAATAAAGAAAAAGCGGTAGCGCAGGCATGGTGCCGGAAAGCAGGCTTGGAAAAGTTGGCATCAAATATAAACAATTGCTAAGGGCTGACCACGAATGCATTCTTCTCTGCAAAAACACCTAAAGAAGCTTCTCGTTTCCGTGTATTAATCTCCGAGCGAGGAACCCGGCAGCAAATGGTAGGCACTTACTCGCAAAAATCGATGTCGGCGCTCGCAATTGATGACCCATTCGTCCTAAAAAATACCGACGAGGTATCGCGCTACTTACAGCAAGAGCGCCCTGAAGGTTTGGACGTTTTCTCTGTCGACATCAGGGGCCTCTACTACTCTCTGCCGCAACCAGCTCTTCTAGGAACCGTCGGTAAAGCAATAGATTAACACGGAACTACTCCCTTTCAAAACAGCTATGGCACCAGTGCTAGCATGTTCCTCGACCTTCTGCGGCTCTACTTTCAATCTTCAGCAGTCTGCTTTGATAGGAAACTTTACAAGCAAAAGGATGGCGTGCGTATAGGGTCCTGCTTAGTACCTGCGCTTAGCGACATGTTTCTGGCAAAATTTGACAGGAGAATACTGCCAAATCTTAACTACGGGGCCGTAAAGATAGTGCGATATGTGGATGATTATTTTCAAACCGAACGCCGCCAACCAGCTCGCCACATCGGAAGGCATCATAGGCCTGTTTAAATGAAAACTGGCAGGTCTTTCTCTGACTTCAGAACTTCCGGAAAACAATGAACTCAGGTTACTTGATATGCCCCTCAGAATTAGTGCGGATCACGTCTGCTGGAGATATGCGCCACGCTCCATTAAGAGCTCCCTGCCCTTTTCGTCAGCGCACTCGAAACTAGTGAAGCGCAGCATTGCCACATCAGCGTTAAGGAACGCGCTGAAAAGATCATGCTTTCGCTGCATCCCGAACAGCTTTAAGGCACAAGTCGGAAGGTTGACAGACGCGGGGTTCCCGTTGTCACTCCTTGCCAGCTTGGCAGAAAAACTATTTCAAGAGCTTCGCCCCTCCCACAGCGCCAACAGCAGTCCGGATCGATCAAGCACAGTGGTAATTCCGTACGTACACGAAGCAAGCCACAGACTCACGAAAAAATTCCGAAGAACACGGAGCTCGCGTGTCTTTCTCGGCGCCCAATGAACTAGGATGCCGCTGTAAAACAGTTAATCAAGAACATCTAAGCACAGGCAGCCATATTTAAAACCATGTGTGACGTTGGCGGTATGAGATACTGCTATCGTGTGGTATGTCCTATATTAGAAAAACAAGAAGATGCACCAAAGAGCGTCTGATGGAACACTCGAATTCACTCAAGACCGGCACAGGCAGTAAGTTGCCCATTCACTGCAAACAATGGTCTTGCGTACCAACCCTGGACAAGACAAGATTTGAAAAGATACTAGGGGAAGCGGACACGTGAAATACATGAAGCTTACCTAATCTAAACCGTGGCGACGGGTGTGCCAGCAGTCCATCCGTCAACCTACTGTCAAAGGAAACTGCCTGTCTAGACGAGTGATCTTATCTAACTTTTTTAACTTCTTAACTCTTTCACATAAAGTGCTAGCCACGTTCCATTTTCACCTGACTTTATACCCATTATCCATCCTTCACCTGCATCTTGTAGTTTTGATTCTCTAATGTCACCCTTACCACAGGCGTCGTTCCCTGTTAAAACTTTTATAGCTTTTAAGATTTTATCGCTTTTATTCGGCCTTTTACACCACACCTGATGTTGACTCAGCTGACAGCTTGCCTCGAGACTGCTTAATATGTGTGCACCACTAGAATAAACATCAGTTGTAAATACGCACCTGTGTTGTACGTTCCTCTCTTCATCCTGTGTTCGCGCAGTTCATTCTAAGCAATGTTAGACCAACTAGCCCGCAACAACACTCTCGTGTACCAGCAGGTAGCGGAATATACCTACAACATAAGCTCGCGTAACGGCTGCTGACGCTGGATACCTTGAATACGGTAGCTAATTTATTCTATGGCCCTTGGCCGCCTACAGAAAGGAAGATAATGGCGGTCTTGTGGGCTGCGCAGAGGTCTAAGATGGCGGAGTAACAGTTTTTGCATTCCACACATAAGACACGTGTCTCAGACCAGAGGCCAGAAGACAGGCCGAGAAACAGAATCAATGTCATGGCCACTCTCGCATAGAGAGGGAAGGTTCTAAATTGGGAGTGTGAGTAGAGAAAGTGGGTGGGAAGATTGCCCGTTGGAGGCACAAGCCTGGTACGCGTGTTGTGCACCGGGATAGAAATGCCAGTCCTGGGTTTGCCAGACGGTTTTATAACGTAATCATGACATGGTTACGAAGGCTCCGTTTCATGACTTGCGGACGTGGCAACTATCGGGATGGGAATTATGGTAGAAGGTGCAGCACGCTTCAGAATATGCGAATTCGCGTGAGGCATTCCACAAGGCGCTTAACACCACAGGCAAATGCTAACAAGGAAAGTTTAGGTCGATAGTATAGGTTTCAAAAATGATAGCTTGAAAATGACAGTTACACCTCCCAAGCGACATTCTTCTCATCTGGAGTGGCCAGAAGAAGAAAGACACCCACGTAAAGAAATTTTTGGAGGCACTAAAAATTTTTAAAGCTGTTAAACTTAAGTCAAAATTTGTTCAGGAAGCACAACGAAGTGCTCAAGAAGCCAAAGTGGCTTGATTTCTTTTGCTTTGTCTACACTGGATTCGCACAGCACAACGATACCCAGAAAATGTCGTGGTCTAATACGAGGCAAACCATAAAATGAGAATAGAGGTGAGTAGCCGCAGCACATTCGTATAGTGCAGACTTTTCCGCGCTCTTAATCCATAATGCTTTAACGACATTTCCAGGCTTTATTCCGGTTCCATGTATCATAGGTACAAAGTTCCATGCATAGAGCTTCATCATTTCGTCGCTTGGCTGTCTGCACAGGAGATGTAATCTCCGAAGAGCCGTTTCGAGCTTACCAAATGCATTGTGTGGTTGCCTTGGTGCACGGGTCGCGAATGCACTACTTGAGGGTTTCCCACTCTGAAGCCTTGCGCCCAAAGTGTAAGGCGGTAGCGCGAACCAAAGATCTCTATGAGTCCTTGGGTGGCAAGTTCTGCACATCAGGGTCGGTGTAGTCGGGTTGTGAACAGCGCCTAGCCAGAATATAGCCATGGTCACTAATTTTGATGCGCCTTCAGTTCGAAGCATTGCCGAGTCCTTTGGAAGTTGTACCGAGCACCAAATGATGAATTCAGCTAATGATTCACAAAACATTTTGGTTACCTACCTTCTCAGTAGCGGCTCTATATAAGCCACGGTGCCCTCGCACTTAAGCTGCCACATTTCCCTACGATAACATTCGAACGGTCTGGCTTTCGCACGCTTAGGTGAAATCCCGGACTGTTATGTCATCTTATGCGCTCATCATCTACCACTGCTTCGGTATTCTATATATCATATAACAAAGAGGGTGCCACACCCGCGTTCAAGAGCACGAAAAACGGTCCACGTCGTAGATTCCTAAACTTATTACATGGACTACCGAAACTGATGAAATCAGAAAGCGCTAGATCTGAACTTTTCCTCACAAAAATGGCTATCAACTTTGTTTAGAATTTGTATTAACTTTCTATTTGCTTTACAACCGTGTTGTAACTTTTACATTCTAACAGCAAATGTTAATATAAAGTTGGTAGAAAGTGACTGCTTTTATGCACTCCTGTCAGTATAAAGTTAATGGAAAACGATTTCTACATTCTATAAATCTTTGTTAATACAAAGCTTATGGATTGCTACTTCTCTATTCACTCTTGTAAATAGAAATTTACTAGAAAATTTTGGTGCAACTTGAAACATCGAGAGAAATAAATGATGAAACCGTGTTGTTTAAGGTAAATAAAACGGCTTATTTGCTTAACGTGACATCTTACCTAAGTGCATGGTGAAATCTATTGCAGCTAGCTAAGAATTTCATTATGTCAAAAAGCTTCCAACAATATTCGTAGCAAATGCATTTTGAATGACATCATTGTTTAAAAAATTGGCTTAAAAGAGAAGATGTTCTCTATTTTAAAAACTTTTTAATGTTTTCTATGTCCAGTTGTGAGTAGAGGTATACTGGAACTCGAGCAAACGTTTTGATCATGCGAAGAAATGCCTAATAATGATCCAGCGCAACGAAAGTGTTGAAGCGCTCTCGTCCAGGGCTACGCCGCTACTGACTCTCGGTCGCTTAACGCCGTTGCTTACTCTACGCCCACGCCAACGTGACAATATAACCAAATGCTGTAGCCAAAC
The DNA here is from genome assembly GCF_052857255.1 of Amblyomma americanum. NCBI lineage: Eukaryota > Metazoa > Arthropoda > Arachnida > Ixodida > Ixodidae > Amblyomma > Amblyomma americanum. The sequence continues at coordinate 105,387,910 of NC_135502.1, read as the reverse complement.
ACCTCGAAGCTATAAAAGCAGCAGAAATTACATTCTCTTAGCCGAGCCTATTCTATTAACATTTTTGTCTAGGAAGTTGATACAATTTTCTTACTGCTTTCTATAAACTGTTCTCAACTCAAACATACTATAAACCGACAAAGCATTTTAGTCGCGCAAATAAATGCCTAAAAAATTCAACGTGAGAACTTCAATGCGGCAACTAAATAAACCTTGAACATGAGACGAAAATCACATTCTCTTAGCCGAGCGCAAATTGTTTTTCTTTAGCAATTTCGTTTAAATTTTCCCAATGCAAGCCTTACTGCTTTTGCTTTATAGAGTGCGGGAAAAAATTCCAAGTTCATAAAAGAACATATACGCCGAAATTAATAAGCGCCCTTGACTTAAATACATCTATTGACACTTGTTGATAAAGAATTCTTAAGTTTTCACTTTGTATGAACCACTGTTTAAAAAGTTACCAGCAAATGAAATAATTTTTAGTAAAAAGGGAATGAATTCCTATAATACTCACGTATTATTACCTAAAACTTCAAGAAAAGTGCTTTCTATGCATAAATAGGAGCCTTTTCTTTCTATTTTATGGGGTTTAACGTTCCAATGCGACTCAGGCTATGAGGGACGCCGTAGTGAAGGGCTCCGGAAATTTCGACCACCTTGGGTTCATTAACGTGCACTGACGGCGCACAGTACACGGGCCTCTAGAATTTCGCCTCCATCGAAACTCGACCGCAGCGGCCGGGATCGAACCCGCGTCTTTTGGGTGAGCAGCCGAGCACCATAACCACTGAGGCACCGTGGCGGCCGCATAAATAGGAATTATTGTGAATTTATTGATGGCTCATAATAATCATCATCACCAGCCTGACTACACCCACTGCAGGGCAAAGGCCTCTCCCATCTCTTTTCAATTACACCTGTCCTTTGCCAACTGCGCCCACCCTAACCCGGCAAACTTCATAACCTCATTTACCCACATAACTTTCTGGCTGTCCCTGCTACGCTTGCCTTCTCTTGGAAACCACTCCGTTACCCTTAAGGAGCTGCGGTTGTCTTGCATTCGCATCACATGCCTTGTCCAAGCACATTTTTTGCTCTTGATTTTGACTAGGATCTCATTAACCGCGTTTGTTCCACTCTGCACTCTTCCGTTCTCTTAACGACTCCTTCTTCACGAAAACAGCTCTTTATGCTGGATATTCGGCCTGAAATTACGTACTCAGGCAGTCGTAGTAAAAATTAAACAGACTTAATATTTGAGAACTAACAGATTTTCAGTAGAGCTGGACAACACCTCTGCCATTTCGGTAGCACGTCGGTGTTGCTATTCTTGCGAAGTTTTCCAGGTCATATTTCACCGTTAAGTCGCATAGTTACAGTAATGTTCCGCACGACGGTGCTAAAATTTTCTAGTGTTGAGGAAGTTTCGCTCTAGGGCTTCAGAGGTATTATTGTTGCACTCTATAAAAAGAAATTGAAGCTCAGCGCCGTACCGATGTGTTTCCACGTTATTGAATGACACTTTCTCCCCTGTTCAAAAGACGCTTATATTATACCTCCAGCTCCAGGAGAAGTGCTTGCTGCACCTCCACCACAGGCGTATTTTCTTCCCCTCACAATACCCTGCGCACTGCCCGCCATGCAAAGGCGCCCAGCTCACTTTAAGCCACTCCACGTGGGAATGCCCAATTTAAACTCCCTTACTACCCTCCTTCCCCGAACGACCAGCGATGGCTCATCGCACGGGACTGAAAACCCAGTTCACCAACGGCCGCACCGCTTTGCTGTGATGAAATTCTTTGTAACGTTTGTAGGCTTATAGCGTCGAAAACTCGTTACTTCATTGCTGAGTGACTGTGGATGCGAAATTTTGGGCTAGGCAATGTGGATTTTTAATTTTTTTATTTGGGGGCTGCCAGCATTTAACGAATGTACATCGGAAATGAAGCTCAGAAGTGAAGCAGGGACGCGGGTAATGGAATCGAGCTTAGTGTTTTCTTAGAAAACACAGCTGGGTGTAGTTAATTTTCTGAGGCCGCTTCGATAGAAAAAAGTGCAGAAAAACAAAACAGGTAACAGAGGCCCACTGGACTCAGCTTCGGTAACAAGGGCTTTGCATGAGGAAGGTGCGCGGCAATTAGAGAACTTTAAACCCTCACTCTTTACTAGTTTTCGCGCTCCAGCGACGACGTGCTCAGCAACAGCGTACTTCGGGTATGGAAAGAGATCTAAGAGCTCCGGTCCCTTAATTTAGGATATGAGCAGACCCCTCTTTGAACACCGCTAAGGCACCGGCGAAGTGCGCCCTCCGCGCAAACATGCCAAATGTTGGAAGACGGTTGATAGGGTACTACTACAAAGCATAAAGATATTTAAAAGAGTTTCTATTCAATGTTGATAAGTTCTATTATTATCTGTTTAAAGATATTATGAACAATATAATTAAAATTTTTTGTAAGGGTTGAAGCGGTATAGGCTGGTACACACCAATTTTTCCTGCCATGACGGAGAGGGCCTATTTATTTTACAGCACAGCAGCCTGTTAGCAGAACAGGAAGACGCGGTGATCCGCTCTCCATACCAAGTATAGCAGCGTATGTAACAATGTGCTTAATGTAAATGCGAGATTAATGAATACCACAAAAGACCGTGGCTTTGGAGCATATGGTTGAGCAATGTAGGCAGCCAATTTATTCGCGCCGCTTAAATTTGCGCGAACTTCTTCGGGAGCTAAATGCAAAGGCACTGGGAGCTTAGTTGTTGCGCGCAATTGAGTAACATGCGAAGACGAATACAAAACGTGTGCGAGAAGGAGCCCAAATTCGAAGAGAAATAGGGCCTCTTGGCCGCTAAGACAGCGAAACGGCGAAACAAAACATTTAGTTGCATTTAGTATTTAATTGCATGCAGAGAGATCCTAGCAACCTTCATTCCAGAGCTTCTGTGGCTATAACAAAATGTATTAAAAATTAGGCATCGAAGCTTAATGATACTCGCTACTGACCCCGTTAACCATCCCTCTTTATGGGCAAAAATTGAATGCATACACTGACTCGTGAGCTTCCCTTTTTCTGCATAGTGAAATGCTTTACCTTGAGGATCCCGCGATCGAAACCTACCTCGATGGACCAGTTTGCTGCATTTTTGCCCTTTGTTTTTCTTCAAACATATCATCTAATACAGCTTACCATTGGCATTTGCCGATTCACCCTCCGCCGTCGTTTCTCTGCAATGGCAGCCCTTTTACCAGTGCAGTGGCCTGAAGCAGGAGTCAAACAGGGTTTCCCTGTTTTTCTGATGTAATCGACACTAACTCCTCTTTACCAGATACAGTTTTACTCCGTGGAATAAGTCGAAATCGCAAGCATACTACGGTCGCGAGCCATTTACTGTCTTGTCGGAGCCGCGGGACAAGAAACCTTTTCCGATATCCTACGGATGTAATCAAGCGCCCAGTGTTAAAACTAGCGCACCTAGCTGGCCCAATATTTCGCCGTCCCACCCAGCCAGACTATGACCAATCATAATATAAACTCGAAGGGAATCAACTAACTCGCGCCCACAGGCTACTCAGAAGATGAGTGTCTGTTGATAGAACCTTCCACTTTGCTAGGAGCAGCTCTCCTTCGCATAAGGCACCGTAACTGGCTCGAAGGGTTGCAGGAATCTCGACTGCTTTCCTATTCTGCACTTTCAGATCACGTGCACAGAAACCTACATATGAAGCTCGGCACAGCTATCCTCAGTTCCCAATGGAGATTTTTCGATTAAATCACAGTGTGAAAAAAATCTAGACTACTGCCATTATGTTATGTAAAAGCGAGAAGCGCTACTTTCCTCTGCAAGCACTACAGACTGCAAGGCTTCCTCATACTGGTTGAGGAGCTGCCTCAAATCGCCGGTAATGAGTCTTGAAATGCAGAGCTGTTCTGCTATAGTTTGTATTCAGCGGAGTCTGTCCTCATTATTCTTCATGTGATCTCAGGAAAAAACCATTGCCTGTTGCTATGACCAATGACAGGTTTTTGAATAAAATTGTGCACAGAAATTTGCCTCGTTATAAGTGAGAGAAATATGTTCCGTATCAATTTTCCTTTACGCGCACTTTGCTCGCAGCGTGAGTGCGTCGTGTGGCCCTGCCTTTCTCAAGCGCTCTAGCCGGATGCTCACTTTGTAGCCGTCGTCTGCCACAAAGCATGCTGCTAGAACATTTAGCAGCTATTTTCGCGAGTTTTTCCCAGAGCAGAACGATGGTCGGGCCGTATGGTGCTGCTGGAAGAACTCGGTCGCCGTACGTGGTCAGCCGGATCGGAATAGAGAGCTCTGTAAGCTTGCTTATGCAAAGCTCCGAAAAGCCCTGGCACTTCTATACGACGTGGGCAGCGACCGCCCGCCTCCGGCAGCGAAGGCACATCCCTTCTTTGTGCCGGGACAGAGCAGAGTTTGTCACGCTGCGGACCAATGAATCCACCGGGACGTCATGAGAACTAGTCGAGGCCATTGGCTGGAAGGCCTTAAACTTTTGAGTTGCATCCGGCTACAATTAATACGAGAAATATACGTGACGGTATGAGAATGCTTTCAGCAATGAGTGAAGACAAAGTGAAGACAATGAGTGAAGATTACGTAGTGTTTCTGACAGTGAAGAAGTCTATGACTACATGGGTAAGAAATACATGGTAGATGGGCATTATCTGTCTACCTTTCAGTGCGAGAGTAAGAACTTGGGAAGAGCGGCGGGTATCGCATTCTACCTCCTCTCCGCGGCATCACAAACACAGAAAGCACGCAGCCTTCCGGCCTGCTCGCATACACATGCTTTATGTGCAATTAGAGGTGCATCCTCAGCGTCTTTAGATCCCTCGTTAGTTGCCCGTGTCGCGTTTGGACGGTTGCATTGGATACGGTTGCGCTGCATTAACATAATAGAATCGCTGGTGTAGTGCCCCATGAGGCAAGCAAAGGTCAATTTACAGATTACCTGTGGCCCCGGCTCCTAGAAAGAGCATCTTTTGTGTCTTTTATTACCATCTCAATATATATTTACCTCGCGCGAGACGAAAGTTAATCAGCGACTCAACAGTTAGAGATAGAGGCAAGGGAGCAAAATGCTTCCCTGCAATTCTCACACCTTTATGCCTAGCTGTTGACGAAGAACAATCTGCTGAGGTGAGATTGTCATCTTCGGCAAGTAAACGGTATTTGATTAACAAAAAAAAATCTGTTCTTAAGCTATCATTCGCGAAAATCTCTCCGCTTCTGCGCAAAACTTGTTTGCCAGCCAAAATAAGTCAAAATTTTTCGTCATGAGACCAAACTCTCCCATTTATTGCAGAAAGGAAAAAGCGGCATGACTGAAAACTACCCTCACTGTGGCGCATCATCGGACCTGTGTAATGTGTGGCACATATTTAGTCGTTCCCAGCAGCGGCTTACCTGGGGAAACACTTTCTCCGGGAGGTGGGCCTGCGGTAAAACCGCGAAGCGACAAGGAAAAATGGCTATGCAGAATCGCTACTCCAGCAAGCTTTGCGACTATCTGAGCAAAGCAGATATTAACCGTTTGTTTTAACTTTATCCTACATTCCATTTCTTCTTTCTGAACCTGTGACCTACGGCAGATACCTGAATTAAAAAAAGGTATGTGCACGTGCCCCGTTCTGCGTCAACTTCTCACGGTCATCACTTCAGGATGTCTGGGAGACAAAAATGAGAAAGGTACAATTGTTACCATTGCTATTATATATACGAACAATTAAAATGTAGACTTGGATATGAAAATAGACGGAAGGTTCACTGCCGCCTCGCTCCATGTGTGATTTTGAAGTCAGTTGACGTCTGTCCGAAGTTCACGCAGATTAAGGAGCTCTTGCCTCTTTCAGTTTCCACAAAGGATGACCATAATCTGGAAACGACAACATTCAGTCTATCTTACTTGCAAATTAGGTGATGTGCCGAAGATAACTCTTGAAGCTTGCATGTATTTTCGGAACAAAGGCTGAAATTTTGAGGGATGGTGAGCCACGTGCCAGAACTCTGCGGAGCGCATGGGAAGAGGTACAGTCTAGAGTTGAGGTGCAATCTGAACCTTGAGTCCTGAATAGATGTTTGTAGTACCTACTGGGATTCTCTGAGAACGGCTGCGAGTCCTACCTCCCTGGTGTCGACGTCATCGACGATTGAGACAGCAGCCGTATTCACCGCACGATGGGTGATGCCGACCCGCGCCATTCTCTAGACACGCTTGGGAACTCCTCATTCGCTGATATAATTGTCATCGCCTGGCGACAGCGAAGCCTGTGCCAATTCGGGGTAAATGATAGCGGCGGTAGACGGTGGACATTCGAGGGTTTCGCCTCTTTACGATTTGCTTGCGTAGCTCTAAGGTACAATATTTTCGAGCCTTATTCTGTGGGAGTGGCCTGCATCTGTAAGTTAAACAGTAGGGCCACATGGAGAATGGTCGTATATACGATAATATTTTTCTCTATGTCGCTGCTCAAAGCGTAAATATAAACGCAGCAGGCCAAAGATGCCTTTTTCATTTTGTTTTTGAGAAAAAAAGTGGAGGCGCTTCTTAGCTAAGTTCATTGAATCATGAAGAGCATGACGGTAAGCTCGTTGTCGTGCAACTCAGGAGCAAAGTGAAAAAGCGAGGACGAACACAGAAGCTAACAGGACAGGCGCCCAATTACCAATCATTTATTTAGAGCAGCGAGCTGGTTTTTAAATGCAAGTGTAATGCAAGAGTAATTTTCAATATCCCGGTAGAGAACTCTATTCTACCTGCTTCTTCACGTGCCCGTGTGGCATATATTTTTCACCTATACGACTTCAGACTATATCTCCTATGTAAAAAAATATCGCATAACGATGAAAAAAGCCTGCAACACATCCTTAGAGTCCAAAGAAATTCCTTATATTCAACCCGTCGACCAGAAAGATGGATTGTTTCGCCACTAAGGACCAATTATGGTAAGCAACAATTTGTTTACGCACTAGCAACGTTGCTACACAAGTTACAAATTGCGAGCATTGATCTCTTATCCACTCCTCCACGTATGTTACTCAATAACGTACAATTTTTAGAACTTTAAAACTAATACGTGTCTCCAGTTGTACCTCGCAATGCCCTCGTATTTTTGTATTTCTATTGAATATCTCTCACCCAGCATGAGTTCTCTTTGCTACTGTTATAATGCCGACTGTAAATTTTTTTTCCTGGATACAGATATTATGTGCGTGTTGCTGTACTGTCTGCTCTTTTCATGTTGTTCTTGCTTCTTACGCCGTAAGGGACTGAAGGCCAGTCAAGCTGACGAGTTCAGCTTTTTTCCGAGTGTCCCCTGCCTGTGTAATGTTCTTTCTGTGCATGACAGCCTGAATATACTTCAAAGTCACCAACCACGTGAGGCCAGAAAAACATTAACAGCACGCAGAGCCAAGAAATCTTCATATCAGAACACCACTAATCATTAGCATATCAAACGCCTTGCATGTGCGCAGCAAGAAATCAGCACGCAGCAGAGTCGGTGAGCCAAAAACCAAGAGGAGTAGATAACTAGAAAACAATAAAAACGAGCCAACGGGCAACAGCTCTGCTGCGTGCTGAATTTTTGCTGCACACGTGCAAGGCGTTCGATATGCTAATTACTAATGGTGTTTTGATATGAAGGTTTCCTGGCTTTGTGTGCTATTAATAGATTTCTGGCTTCACGTGGGTCCTGGCTTGCGTTTAGAAACCAGTTCGTCACTCTCATTCAATTGTTGGTAGATCGGCGCCTGTCCTGTTAGCTTCTATGTTCTCCCTCGCCTTTCGTGCTGCTCTGTCCAGCCATGCAACCAGACCAACAAGCCCAAACCACAAGTCTAATATTTTAGCCAAAACGAAGGTTAAAAAGGCAGTAATTTGGATATGACTTCCGCTTAGGGATTGGAAGGTGACTTCCACAGCATAAAAAGAAAACTTGAAGAGCCTATCTACAGCAACAATGAGCGTACATTTAGAGTTTGCCCGCTCATGCCTATTATAAAGCAGCTGAATTATTTATTATCTAGACGCGGAAGCACATGGCACTTTAATTCTTTTCTTGCACGCTAATGTGGCGGATGAAATGAATGCCTACATGTTTATTAAAAGGAGTGGCCGATAATCGTAAGCATACTCCTAAGTAAATACCTCGCGCCATTACTCACGTGCTCAATCTCTTGCCGGTCCTAATAGCAAAGTGATGGCGAATCATTAAGCGCAGTTATCTGAAAAAGGTATATCTGTTCAGTTAGGCAGTATCGGCTGCAGTCCAATAATTTCAGGTGTGGGCTTGTCGAAGGTCGTGCTCATTGCCTAGCGATATGGAAAAAAAATAAACTGCACGTTTATTCTTATCAGTGCTCTACTTGGTGGCAAAGGCTGAACTCCAGACAACTACTCAGACCTGATATAACGTTCTTCTTTCTGTGCACATGAAGTGCAAAAAGCTCTGCATGTGAAGTTAAAAAGAGCTGCAGAGGGAACTACAGAAAGGTAAAAAGAGGAAACGTGAGAAGGCGTACTTTCGGAGCAAGCATATCACGTTAAAGTGATTTAATAACACCTGAGGAGGCGTTGTAAATTTCTCTTTCAGCTACGATTTCGAAAAATTTGTGCGCTGAAGATGACAAACCAGTAGCCCACTTGATGCGCAAGAGAACTCTACTGCATCGCGCAAGGGCAAATGGGACTGCAAGAGGGCCTCGAGCACTTTTCAGGGCTCAGAAAAGGAGCCTGAAATCTTGCCATTCCTATTCAATCTTCCAGGCAGAAAAAGAAGGAAAACTACGGCGCAAAACGACGGGAAGCCACCGGCACGGGAAGAGATGGCGTCAGGACAAGGTGAGGTGGAGTTGCGCTGCAACCCGAACACAATAGAAAGCGTAGGGGAGCACGGAAAGCTGGGATAGAAAAGAACAATGGAAGCATAGACCTGGAAGTAGTTTTATTATCTGGTGCAATAAAGTTGATCTCTAATAAGTGAGAGTAGAGAAGCAAATAAAAATTAAATCAACGCGGGCGCGATTTCAGTGCCATAGCAAAGTAGGGCTCGAGCCTGATATCAGGTTAGTGCTCTATTTTACTCTTTTAGCTTCGCCCAGCGACGGAAGCCCTTTCCGAAGAAAATGCATCCTTCCCGCTCTCCGGCGTTTAAGCTTGGGTAGGATGCAATTTGTGCTGTGCGCAGCCGCCACAGTACGTAGTTCTTGGAGCGACCCAATCCGCAAGCGGGGGCTGGATGTTTCCGTTCTTTGTTCTCGATCGTCCTCAGGAATTGAGATTCGTACTGGTATCGCCTGCATTTCCTATACAGAGTGTATCAGATTTTTCAATAAAGGTTTTGAAGCGAAAAGTTTCACTACGCTTTGTAAAGCGGTCGCCCTTGAACCACCTTCAGCCCAACCACGTTAGGTGTGTATGACCATATGTGGTACTATCTATCTATTTATTTATTTATTTACCTATTTATTCCAGTTACTCGCACTCCTTTTACATAAGAGCATTATGTGAGTGGGGCAGTATACACATGTATTCAGAAAGCATTAGAGCAAAACAATGATTGAAGAGAAATGTTATATATTAGTTAGCTAGAGAAATTCAGCAGAATACAAGTAAATTTTAAAAGGCGTTTTATATGTTTCAAAAATGCGCAACATTTAATTGGAACATGATTTTTCACTTAACATAGCAAGGGCACACTTTCACTCATAATTACAGCAGTAAAATTATTTTCCTGTAAAACCACATAAAACCAATAAAACCACATAAAACCAAAACAAAGCAGTTATGGCGTCGAACCCTTAACCGCTGACCTTGACCCATGACCTTTAGTTGCCCTTCGACCTCTGACCTTTAGCATAGAGTGACCTTTGGGTTGACCTTTGACAAGATATTAACGCTTCCTGCCGCGTGGGGAAGAACTTCTTGAGCTTATAACCTTAATGTACGTAAGTCCGCCTAAAGTACCTAAGGCCCTTACCGATCGGCAAGAAAGTGTAGACGACTCCATCACAAAGCTGATAATTTATATTTTACTCGACGCACGGCATTCCACACCACTGAAGTATGTATGCTCGCCTTTGCAGCTCTCGCACGATAACCTATGTGCCGCTCTATTTGAATTTGAGGCGCTGTGGGAATTCCTGCAGTACTTTGTTTTTGGTTCCGCAGCTGGTCTTCCTTTTGTGTCACCATTTAAACCATAAAAAGAAAAGTTTTGAGCGAAGCAATAGCCGGAGAAATTACAGTGCACAGGAGGTAGCTTAAAGCGCTGGAAAAATGAAGTGCATACTTCGGGTAGGGACAAAACCTGAGGGAGTTCCGAAACATTGAACACATAAGTCGCACTGAAAATCACGGCTCACGAGCCAGAGAGATGGACATTGTTCCGCCTCCTTGAAAAAAAAAAGAAAAAAACCTTGTACGCCTTGGTGGAAGCGAGGTGAGCAGCTTGGATGCAGCATTTACATGAGCCTCTGGACTGGAATGTGCACAACAAGCTGAAACGAGGAGCAGCTGGTATTCAGGCATAAGCTACTGTGCTCTCACGCAGCATCAGCAGACATAGAGAAATAGGGAGCCTGCTGAGAGCGACAAGAATGCGAACGCTGTATTTAGCCCTGAAAACGCACGCACGCACGCATGCATAAAAGGAGAGATACAAATCATTACAAACTCAGTGCATTAGCATACGAGTAGGTTGCGTCAACGCAGCGTGCGGAAAGTAGGTGAGATTAATCAATTATATTTGTTTCATGCAAGCTTCATCATACCTAACAATTCTCGACAAAGGCATCTTTCGAAAGGAAAGACTTCAAGAAAGGAATTTTTTCATATTTTGTTAGATTTAAACTTAACAATCAATATATCCGAAATTCTCCCGTCGGCAGGCTCGCATTTCTTTGCTGTTGACGTTCTTTTCTTTAGTAAAAATGCTCCCCGTTACTTTCATGCGACCAATGGAAACACAATAAAAGGAAGTTGCGCAACATATCGGAAGAATGGAATATTACTTTCAATGTTCCTCTACCAGTGATTCACAGAATGATGGACTCTGTGCATCAAAAGTTCTAGTCAGTGAGCGCCCTTGTGCTCAGGCCAATGTGGTTACAGCTACTGAAGATATTCCTGTCCTGAGAACGTAATCTTTCACTCGCCTCTATTAGTTGATGGTCACTTATATCTCGATGGTTGCTCAGCTTCAAATTTGTAGGTAGGGAGTTTTCTCTCTCGCATCTTTTGTATTATACCCATTACCCGTTTCAGGAATTTTAAGTTATCCTACTTTTCAGACTATAATGCGTACCCAAATGATGTTACCACAGGGAAAAATTTTGGCTTAAACTAAACAGGTTTTGCTTTGATAGTCCACACCCGGTGTATATTTCGCAGTGGCGAAAGTAAGGTTTTTAGATTCTCCAGTCTGCCTGCTGCCCTTTATTTCCGCTTCCCCAGCTCAAGTGCTTCCGTAGGCTTAGAAGGTGCCGCGGCTAGAAAAACTCTTTTCCTTCCTTTTTATTATTGTTTTTACCAATTGAACCACTACTACTACTACTAATTTCTGCGCAAACAGCATGCAATTGGTACGCAGACTTTTTGCCGTCAAGCAGTAAAACTCTGGGCCTCTTATTAGACAGCTTAGAAGTGAGCTCTAAAATCCGACCGAATGCCTTTCTCCGAGGCTCTCGGAGTTAAACAAGTCAGGCATGCCTGATTCGAGGAGCGGCTCGCCAGTGTCTTCATAGCCTTCACAATCGGACGCCTGTTTTTGCCGAAGATATAGGTTCGCTTTCCTGAAGCCGTTGACAACACCTTGACGCGACGCGATGTGCCGCGAATCATGACCCACTTCCGCACAAATACCCTACGCGTCTGTTCACATTTTGATGCACGTATGAGCCTCTTTTTGCATTCAAGCGCCCTAGTTCTTACGAACATTGCTCTTAGCTGAAGGTGTTGATTCAAGCCACCTGAGAATATGGCAGCTGAATTGCCGGTATTCTTCAGGTTTCTTTTCAAACCGCCCGAGAAGCTCACATGCATGCAATGCGAAGAGGCAGTTTGGGTTAAATAGGGTCCTTTGCTTTTCCACTGTGCCTTATTCATTCATTTCTATATGATTTAATCTCTCATTTCCTCTTTGTCATCGCATAGCAAGTGACTGCCATCAGCAAGATTTCCTTTTGTAATGGTCTGCGTTTGAGGGTAACGAACGGTGGTACTTGTCACCGGTCATGCTGCATGCGAGAACAGCTCCGAAACAGCTTCACGCGTCTCTAGCTGTCATAATTCAAAGTGTTCTGGCTCCAGCGCTATCAACAGTGCGATTTTTGGCATATGAAAGTGCACTGGCACTTGATCCATGTTCTACACTTGTTGAGAAAGTGGTTTTCGTTATGGGATTTAGCAGGATAAAACTTTGAAGGTGCAGTCGGGATCGCATTTCTTTCTTGGCGTCGGCACCCATGCATGCTAGGCTTCTTGGACACTGACACAGAAGCTCGAAAAATTAAATCATGTTTAGTCTGTGCGCATATATAGTCCATACAACTTGAAATTTCTGCATCTCAGTATGTATAGTCAGTGAATAATACTGCTATTTTGAAGGGCTGCGGGAATAATTTAATCCATGTCACTAAAAGCGGTGAGGACGTACGCTCTTGACAAAGAAGGCGAGGGCAGATGCATCTAAGCACATGCCTCCGCGAGAAATTTTTTTTTCTAGTTGGCAGTATCTCTAGTGTGTAACGAGTTCATTAAGGATCCATAACGAACTATACGCCGCCTGTCCGCTTGAGAGTGGTCTTAACTCGGTTGTTGGAGACCAGTGCAGCCAGTGAAAAGCGCTGATCGCACGGGTTCGAGGGGACGCAGAGCTCAATATTAGCAGGAGCAACGCGACAATAAAGGAAGAACAAAAGGCTCTGTGGTATAGAGATTGGATGCCCAGAGAGGCAGGATGGTCTGCTTTGTCCGAGGGAGACGGTGGTGGGCTCAGAAAAACCCGAGCAAGGACAGCCGGAATCGATCGGTGGCTGCATCCGATGCCCCCCCCTTCCCTCCTTTCTCTCGCGAGCACTGGGCAATATGGGCAGCAGTGCTGCCGTGGTCTTCCAACACACAACATTCAGGCCTCTCGCTCTGCCTGCCTTTTCAATGGCCTGATTTTTTTTTTTGCGTAGTGGGCAGAGCGCTTTAGCACCGGTACCGAGTCCGCATCCTTGAGAGGTCTCCAAAACACGTCTCATAATTTAGGTAATTCTACTTTTTATTCACTCCTCGATTCCTCACTTGACTTTCGCAATTGTTCGATTGGCAATGTTTCTAGCTTTTTTTTTCATTTTGTCAAAAAAACTACAGAACGCTCAGGCAACGCTGCAGATCTAGATGACATGTGGCTAAAAGGAGATAATACTCAGTGTGTTGGTTTAGAACGAAGTAAACAACATGACGGCCTGCGTTAGCGAGACTCGCAATGCTGCCCTCTCGTTAGAAACAGCCATTAATATAATTACTGATGATAGAATAGTTTCCCAGGAGTGCGCCCAAGGAATAACGGGGCAGAATGTTTGGTTCAGGGTAAGGCAAATGGAATAAGATTCAACAGATTAAACTGTAAGGGGAAGTAAAAGACTGAATAGCAGCTGCAGACGCAATTCTAAATGTTTAAGGTGCAACAGCCTTAACAGCTTCTAACAGCTTTAACATGGCATGAAAGTTCAAAACCCTTTTAGAGGAAAGCAGACTTCACCTCATCACTGAACCCCGTAGATGAGAATCGTCAATGATAAGCGAAACCAAAAATATGGAACACAACGTCGACCTGAAAGCAACTGCGTCATACATTTGTGTCCTCTCTTATGTGCACGCAGTGCCGTCGGGAATCGTGGACAGACAACCAAATTGTTTATGCCTCTTTTGCCACACAGAATGGCCAAAGATTATCGCTTTGCCCGAATCAAGCCTCCCGTGCTTACGCCGCTAGCCGTACCCGCCGCGATGCAACGAGACGCTGGCGGTCCCGGGCGGCGAATAGCTCTGGCCCGAAGCCTGAGCCGGGCACAGCGGAGGCTATTTATGGAACGCCGCTTCCCTCCGACGATGCCCCCGGCATCTGTCATTCTCACCGGCGGCTCCTTTCTGATCTCCGCCGGTGACGTGTTGGACGGGCGAGCTTTTCCACGCCAAGGGCGCGGGTGCTAACAGCCCTGCGAATGCAAGGAGTGTGCGCGTGCTTGGAATTCTCTGGGGTGATAGGCTGCTCATGCTTCAGAACGTCCAAATAAAGAATACAGTTAGTGATGTGTTTGCGGTGCAGTGAATAATATATATATATATATATATATATATATATATATATATATATATATATATATATATATATATATATATATATATATATATATATATATATATATATATACAATGAAATGGTCCCAACTGGTGCGGTTATCTTGTGCCAGTTGTGTTGTGACTGGTTCGTTGTGCAATTTTTCACTGGCGGGTTGGATCAACTCCGACTGCTCCCCCCACACACACACACGCACTATATATATATATATATATATATATATATATATATATATATATATATATATATATATATATATATATATATATATATATATATATATATATATATATATATATATATATATATATATATATAATTATAATTATAAAGCACCAGAGAAAACAACCATGCCGCCGGTCGGATCCGAACCCACGACCTCCGCATATCGCGTTCGGTGCTCTACCAACTGAGCTACGGCGACGGCTGCCCAATCTGCTGATTTTGTGGGTATTTATGTTTTGCCTGTAAGCGAACCTTGAGAGTGGTCAACAGCGCCACCGTCGTCCATAGCGGTTGACGTAGCACGTCCTGTAATACCGAGAGTGTGAAGTACAACGTCATCTATCGGCGAGGCTGAAAACTGTGCGAGCGCCCTCTTATGCTACCTATGACATCGACTGCCAGAACCGACACCCTCGTTAAGCTATTAGCAGACAAGGCAAATTAAATGAGGGGCTCGTGTGACAAAGATATGAAGGAAACCAACAATCACCAAAACCAAGGTGCACAGGGTAG
This sequence comes from Amblyomma americanum, assembly GCF_052857255.1. Classification (NCBI taxonomy): domain Eukaryota; kingdom Metazoa; phylum Arthropoda; class Arachnida; order Ixodida; family Ixodidae; genus Amblyomma; species Amblyomma americanum. Next base: position 105,372,788 of record NC_135502.1, on the reverse strand, counting down.
AAAGGGCTGAGGGGATAAAAAGATGGAGAATAGAGAGCAGCAGGAAATCACTATGCAAAGTCACAGCGTTCGGTAAAGTCACAGCCTGTCGTGCAGGCCTGAAGTCCTCAAGATGCGGAGCAGTGCCTGGGAGGCCTTCACAGCCGACGATCGCCGCGGCCAGTGACCGAGAATCTTCATTTCCGTCAGTGACCACAGACTTAGACTCTCCAGTGCACGGCAGCAAGACTGCCTTTCGGCGCTGTAGACAGGTCATTCTCGAAGAATGTGGTCTGTAGTCTCATTGCACGCGCAGATGGCACATGCAGGGCTGTCAGCCATACCGATTAAGAAAGAGTAATGCTTGGTGAAAGCTACACTAAGCCACAGGCGACACAACAAAGTTGCTTCACGTCGTGGTAGGCCGAATGGAATCCGGAGCCTTCAGATCTGGGTCCACGGTTTTTAAACGGGAATGCGATAATTGGCCTGAATTCCACGCGACAAGCGTGATGTCCCGCGAGAGTGGTCTAAGCCTACCCGCTGCGTCGGCTCTGAGATGGGGATGGACACACAATCGCCCTCATGGTGAGCAGTTCGTGCGGCCTCGCCCACGTGGTGGTTGCCTGCGATGCTGCTGTGTCCTGGCAGACATTGGTAAACAATATCGCGCCCTTTGTTGATGGCTGTGGGCTGGAGCTCTAGGTTTTCCGCGACAAGTTGTTTATGGGACCCATGACGAAGAGCCGATTGTAACGCTTGGAGGACTGCCGTAGAATCAGCGAAAGCAGACCATTGTTTGGGTGTTTCTTCACTGATATGCTCAATAGCGACACGAATAGCAGTAAGTTCTGCGCCAGTCAATGAAGTCCGGTGTGACGTTTTCACTTTCTTGAATATAGTCCTGACGGGGATGATTACGAAGCCCGAGGAACTGCATGGGTCACTGAGCCATCGGTGCATACGTGCAGTCGGTGTCCGTGTTTCTCATGCAAATATTCTAGAGTGGTCTGTTTTAGTGCTGTCGACGATAAATCAGCCTTCTTTTTGATGACCGGTATGAAAAGAAGCACACGAGGTTGGTGCAGACTCCGTAATTTAGATGACCATCTAGAGGCTGCTGTATACTGGGCTGGTAGAAAGTCGCGACGGGCATCAATAATTTTCGCAAATGATCTACTCGGCAAGTTAGCAGGAAGACTGGCAAGGTAATGTACAGCAAGCCGAGAGAAGTGGCGAATATGACGAATATACACACTGAACATTGCAGATAAAAGATGGTGCAAGATACAGTGGTGAAAAACAGCCAAATAAGAGTCCAGCTGACGTTGCGGTTAAATGCGTGCTAGAAGATGGGTTGCTTCCAGCTTATTTTGCCAACGTCATTTTCAAATCGTCTGCCTCGTAAGTACATAACCTTATTTAGTTCAATCAGCCTGAAATCTTATATGATGCGTTTTTGTTGCTATTGTTCTTGTGGCCATTGTAAGAGCAGTTTGGTTATATCGGTAAATATTGGAGGTTAATTTAAGCTGGTGGTGGAGACGGGGGAGCCTCTTCTTAGCGGTATTTTTGAAGAAATTTTCCAGAGGTTTAACCTACCCTTAAAATAAGATGCAATAGAATTAGAGATCCCTTCCGCGCAAACATCCTACCCTTTCACAGATTGGTAGATCTCTCGGAGTGCTCATACTGCTGCACCGCTGGTCCTGTGGTGTAGCGCTTAAGCGATGCGCCGCGGCAGGTGGCTGTTTCAAGCACAGGTAGCGGTGTGGCTGGTGAGGGTCAGGTTTGTCTTACGGAATTCCCGTAAGGCTATACCAATGAGCTGATGCGTAGTTCGAAGGTAGGTAGGCGGTTATTGGGTTAAATTTATTTGAATTAATTTCATTGCCACTTGCCATGCTGGAGAGGTTGCCACCTTCCCACCGTGGCAGGCAGCCCGTCTGCTTTTTCGTGACATGGACGGACGCTGGGTTTTATCGCAAACGGGACCTCGAGTGCTATCGGATTGAAAAGCGCGAAAAACTCGATCTTTTCGATAACGAAAGCTCGTTAATGCATTGTGTTAATCGATTTCTTGAAATGAGGTCAGTGCTGTGATAATGTGCATAGGCTAACCGTAAAGATCCATTGTAAGGAAGAGAATGCTGCACGAATGGTGGGAATTGTTAACAAGAAAAAAGAAATACGGCAGGCCATATCCGTACCTCTTGCACATTATTCGAAAACTACTAGAAATTTTCACAATATATTCGGTTAGTTTCAAATAATTGTGAAAAACACCATTTGAATGGTTCGAAGAAATGGACAGATGGATATTTGATTCGCTATTTAAAGTTTTTGAATATGCACACACCCCTATATTAGACAGCATCGTTCCAAAAACGTTTTATGTGCTGCTTTTGTCAGCCGGTGTTTTCGAACTGTCCGATAACTTCTGGACACGTTCCGCAGACCTCTCAGCTACATCGCCACACATGGTAAGTGGGTCAAGGAAGAGATGACGACCATTAGCTGTTAACGACAGAAAGAATTTCTAAATCAGTTGCATACAATATCGCACAACGTACTTTTCGTCGTATTTGGAAGTATGGTCATTAATTTTCGTTCACTAACGTGTGCTAACAGCGCCTCATACCTGGATGCCCTAGCGGTCGTCCAGAATGTCGTGACCATGGTGGTAATATGGCAGCGGGCTCCGACTCAAGTGACAGGGATTGCAGAGCAGACCAGCAACGGGGGGGGGGGGGGACACTAGACCGCAAAAATTGGTATCTTGATAAACATATGTGACTGAAGCACCACTGTTGTGGTGAAAGCTTTATTACGCTAGCATTTCGAGTTTTCAGCGTGGCACCCCTTGCGCTCCGTGGCTGGTCCTGTGGTTGGTTACGTGGTGCGAAGCAGCTGACTTTCCAGTTCGACTGAGCGAGTTCCACTCGGCCAGCTGTAGCTATCGCGTCACTCCGGGTTTAACTAGAGCTAGTTGAGTTGAGGTGTTGATTGCTACAGGCGGGATTAGTCTTGCTTATTCTGCCTGCAATTGCTCCACTGTAGCTTCAATTCTAAGTTAATAATGTCCTAAAACCTGTCGGATCTACCCCGCTATGAGCACAATCACTTATAGTAGCACATATTCCACTCCCGGAGTCACCAGCTATGCACACATTCACCCCACTCAGTTCACATCACAGTCCACTCCAGAAGTCACCATCTATGCACATGTTTAGTAGTCACAATAGAACATAGTCTACTGCAGTGCCACAATAAATACACACATTCACTCACAGTATAACATAGTCCACTCCAGAAGACACTATCTACGCACACATTCAATCACAGTAGAGCATAGTCCGTTCCTGCTATCACCATTTAGAAATAAGATCAGTGTCCTGCAGAAATGTAAAAAGAAGGCGTGCAGCCTCCCTTCTGCATGTCTGGTTTACACTCGTGTAGACAATGCACTGAACAGTACTATGAAGGGATCTTGTCTTCTTGAAGGAAGCGAACATCACATACCTTTCCTCGTTGTACCCTGGGCAGTACATGAGATAATGTTCGATATCCCCGCACACACCACATAAAGAACACAGCGGAGACGATGCCATGCCCGTCTTATGCACCCATGCAGGAGTGCGAGCAGAGGCCGCGCGAATTCGATGTAGTAGAGTGGCCTGTGATCTTCTCAGTCCATTGATCACACATGGCTTGTGGGGCGCACTCCACAGGTTACTGAAATGATCGAGCACCGCTTTCCTGCGGAGACTTTTTCCATCTCGAGGCACTTTTTTGATGAATTCCTTGACAGAGCTTTATGGGCGAGACTGTCTGCCACATTACTGCCTCTGGCTCCTACGTGAGAGGGCACCCATTGGAAATACAGAGCAAATCTTCTGCTGGGCAGATTCGGCACCAGGCGTAGAGAGCTTGTAAACTAGGCATCAGTAGGGAATCCGCACTCTAACCTCTGAATGGCAGATTTTGAATCAGGATGACAACATGTTGAGCCGGACAAGACCCTAACTTCCGTAAAGCCGCCTCAATAGCAACACATTCGGTCGTTGTGGAGGATACGACAGCAGTAAAGCGTACAGACCACTTACAGTCCAAAGAAGGAATGTAAAAAGCCGCTGTGCTAGCTTGTTTGACCTGTGTGAAGGGCTACTTTGTTATTTTTCATGCTTACGCTAACCACCGCGCACACAGAGACGAAGCACAAGAACAAGTTGGACAGTGCTCTGTCTTGTCGTTCACCTTGTTCTTGCACTTCATTTCTCCTTGTGCACAGGCTGCGTTAAGCTTAGATGTGTGATTGTCCTCAACTCACTCTGTAGTAAGTCTGTAGCGGAACCTTGCGGCTCGCAGTCGAGAGCTTAAGTATCAAAACCATAAATTAAAACTGCTGTTTATAGATTCCCCTGCTCATAACCATAAGGAAAAACAGCATTTCCATCAAAATTACGTTTTAAGTGCATGTGAAGCTGTCGTGTGCTTGATGGCATGCACGCTAAGATGCATTGAATGTTAATGAATAATTGGCAGCCCGGTGCGTGTTATCTGACAGGCTTGCGGAGCGCCTCTTACATTCACCTCTCTTGCATTCGCAGTGACCGCCAGATAATTCTGAGCTAAGGCACTCCTTATTTGACAAAGAGAACTTAAACAAAAGCGCCAAAGCCGTTGATTCACATCAAGCGAATCGACCGTAACATGTATTAATGAAACGAGAGGAAATTAGCACGCAACTAAGAGGCTCTAGCCATCACCGGCCTCATCCGCGCTCGAACCATACATGATTCTCAGAGAAAGAGAAAAAGCGCTGGTGTTTGCTGACGGTGTGATTAATGACCGCAATTCCGCCGGATTTGTGCTGCACAATCACGGTAAACGTAGAAAGGCACTGTCATTTCCTGGGGCTGAGCAGGAGCTAGAAGACTCATGCGAGACACGAAGCAAGGCTCTGCAAATCCGATCAATGGAGCTTATCTCGTCGGGAGATGATTCAGCGGTCTCCGACAACATTCAACAAACGATTCTAATGCAGCACCCTGGCTACGTTCTTGGTCATGTCTATCTATGGAGCATTTGATGGAACGGGTTGGTTGCTTGGCGCACTTTTTCGATGTCACCACAAGAGAAGCAGCAAGCTCGCGCTTATTACATGCAAGTGTATGTGCATGGCGTTAGGTGTTTGTCTAAAGTTGTACCTGTTTCTGCCAACAGGATAGAAGTGGGCCGAACATGGTGTCCACGATTATGTGACTACTAACCTATGTCATGCTCCACGCAGACGCAGATATCTGTAGACGACAAAGTGAAAGACAGTGCACACGACAAAGACGGACAGGGGTCGACTTTTAGTAACCTCAATAAAACTTGCGCCGGATGATGCACAGCGTCGTCCTATGTCCCCTAGTGTCTGCGTCCCTCCGCTGGTTTTTTTTTTTTACAACGATCCTACTAAACTCCACTCGGATGTGAAACATCGAGAACGTTGGCGGAAACATGGCCGTGAGCCCATGCGTCGACAGCGACAGGGCCCTTAAGTTGTGACGGTGGTGATGAAATCTTGTATTTCACACTAAACAGAAGTGTGGACCCTCTAGTGGGGTCTAACATACTAGATGGTGTCCCTAGTCCGGGACCTCATTGGTCGAAGCCGCCCACCTGGCTTTCCGGACCGAAGCCCTTCGGGCTTGAAAGTCTGAGCAGCCAAGCAGGGCCGCCTCCTAGTCTTCTCGTGGAAGGTTGGGGTCGACGGTTGAGGCAAAATTCAGCCTTAAGCCCAAACACTAACCCTACAAGAGAGGAAACTTAGGCGCGTGCTCGTCAACAGATCTAAAGCGGTAGCCACGACGAAACAATCCTGACATGCGATCCCCGTGTTACTGCCCAAAAAAGACGCCAGGGACCACCCACTGAAGAGAAGGAAGCTTCGAAACTCAGGTACTAAGCAAATCACGATGGTGCGAGCAGGATCTCCTGGCATCAGTTCAGCGATAACTTCATTTGGGTTCCGCTTTCACAGTAGTTGTAGACGGACTTCGTCCCGCTCCTGAGGATCGCTGTTCATTTCAGTTCATCCAGACGCAAGAGCCAGAGAAACACTGCGGTGACACTTGTGCGTTCGTGCGTCAATTCCACATGAACTCACTCGGCTTTCGGCAACTTCATTTGGGTTCCGCTTTCACAGTAGTTGTAGACGGACTTCGTCCCGCTCCTGAGGATCGCTGTTCATTTCAGTTCATCCAGACGCAAGAGCCAGAGAAACACTGCGGTGACACTTGTGCGTTCGTGCGTCAACTCCACATGAACTCACTCGGCTTTCGGCATTCGGGCTTCAACACGTTCTCAAAAATTCAGGAAATTTGAGTGGCAGCTGTAGCCTTAGCCACATAGATAATCGATAACGTACTAGCGCGCTGTAGTGTTAGGTGCCCGGCTAGCGTGGACATCTGCAACAGTGTGCACAGCTTTCCAGGTAATTCATATATATATATATATATATATATATATATATATATATATATATATATATATATATATATATATATATATATATATATATATATATATATATATATATATATATATATATATATATATATATATATATAATGCCGCTTTGCGAACACTTCTGAAAACTTGGCCACTCTTGCGGCACAAAGTACTGAAAATTCTCGCTGTGAGTCATAGTCTCCACTTGTAAAAATATAGAGTTTTCTCTGTTTTCTCTGGTGTAAAATGCAGGGTTCAAGTTCCATAGCTGCCCAAAGGGAAATGAGAGACAATGTAGTAGAGGTTTCCGAATTTACGGTGACTACCTCGGGTTTTTTGACGTGCAGTGAAATCTCACAAACGAACCGTGTTTTTTTCATATTTCATCTGTATTGAAATGCGGTCCCGCCCGAGTCTACATCCCGCATCTCTGGGCTCAACAGCCGATCTTCATTACCATTAAGCAACTGCGATGAGTTTTCTTCCTTTATGTCGGTGTACATCTTGACACAAGGGTATTGATTCCAAGCAGCATAAAAATTCAAATGTTTATTCTGGGTAAGAGCCATCCAGGTATTACATGAACTGCGAAATAGGTGCGGCCGTATTTTTTAGCGCTGTGATCTTTCGAGTAACGGCTCATGCTATACTGTTTACCATGTGTCACTGTTTAAATTTTGATTTGATTTACTGTGTATTGATTTTTTCCAGTTAGATCTTGACACTACCATGATGAGAATCCTTATCACTTTAGGCACGAGCGGACACGTACGTAGCTTTGCTTGTCGTCTGCATCGCACACAGGGAAATAATTCACCAACGGGAAGGCGTGAACCTTACATCAATGTCATTTTAAGTGTATAATTTACTTATGCTCGTGCCAGTGCCGTTTCCCCAACAGCATAAAAACATTTAGCAAGGACACCATCCCAAACCCATCGCATGATGTAATATCAACATGACTATTATGTCAGCAAGTTATTACTGGCTCACACTTGTATAGGGAGTAAGCTTGGTGGCGTAACTACAGCACTTCGCTACGTCATGCCACTAGCGCGTTCTCAAAGTCACAAAAGAGCTATGGTGCATCGCACGGACCTTTTTCTCTCGAAGCATGCATTTCCAGAGATGAGGCTGGCGGTGGCATAGCTGGCGACGACACGCATACTAAGCCGACAGAATTCACTGACTCTCAGCATATTCAAAATCCTCGTGACAACTGTTTTGCACATATTACATCGATTGACAGCATTTTCTGGTTGCACTTGTCAACAGGACACTGCAGCCGGGTGTGCTTTATCTGAGGTAGCAGAAAATCACGTTAGAACAAGTTGAGATTAACGAGGCATCAGGTAAGTACACAACTGGATACATCCGAAGGGCTACTGATTAAACTGAAGCAATTTTTGTATTTTCGCGTAGTATAACACCGCTGTAGAAAGCGTTGAACTCAACCAAAACCTCAGCAATGGTTGATGAGAATGTTTCACTGTGACCCATACGTATGTGTTCTATGATTTGTATTTGCGCAGCTAGTCACCCGTGTTTGTGCAGTGTCCATGCGAATGTATTGGTCTGTATAAGTTGTATCTAAATAGCAAGCTCGTGACTACAAAGGCGGTGGCTTGGTCGAAAACTTAAACATGCCGAGAGGAGAGCCGTTACTGAGCTTCTCAAAAAGAAAAGGCACCCTAAGTTAGCCGAGTATCATATCCTTAATTCTGAGAGAATATGGTATATCATAAGATGGTGCAAAAATGGATGTCGAGAATTTATACGTGCCAGGACCCTTTTTAGGCATTATAGTTCTTGTGGTTCGCCAAAAAACGGCTAGTACACAGAAGAAAAAAAATATATGAGGGGAAAAAATCATGACGTCATTAATATTGTCAGTCAGTGAATCAAGATCTGTAATATAAGGAGGTGATGCTAGGAAGTAACCATTAAGGATATAGTACACCAAAAGGGTGTGTTGTTGGACACATGCCTTATAGTAATAACGAGAGAATTTGGCAAGCCACAATCAAAGGCAAGATTTGTACTTTGAACCTTTCCCAACACAAAATAAAAATGAGAGTGTGCGATTGAAGGACGTTGTATCTACGTGGGACCAATGCCCACTTCAGCTTTAGAAATTGGTAATATTGAGAGCTTAGAGATCAACCCTCGTTTGTGTTTACAGAGATGCGTACTTGCCCGCTATGTCACAGCGTGCTATACTTAGCGACTTTTCATGGGAATGGAGGGAAGGCTAAAGGGGTTGAGTGTAGGTAATTAACTATACTATTTAGCCAATCAATGTGGCCACACGATCGTGCACTTGCCATCCTGGCGCAGCTGCTTCTTCCGTAGCTGTCATAGCAGGTGTGCTCTATGAAAGCTTATGGCGACAAGACGGGGCTAAGAAGTTTGTTGTAAATAAGAAACCTGCTTTGCTTTTCCTATATATCGCTGAATGTTGGCAGCTATGTTAAAAAGGTGCTTGTAGTAATTACTATTAACAAACTATTCTGCTTAAAGAAAAAACTATTAACTGCAGCTGTATGCCAGGTTCGCCTGCGTAGAATAAGTGCGTGTTTGGGCTGATTAGCTTTCGCTCCATAGCTAAAAAACGATGCCGAGGAGCACAGTGACCCCATTCAAAGACTGTTCATGGAAGAAATCAGAATTAAACTTCGTGGTCTTAATTTTGACAAATTATCGTTCCGGTGCTAGTTCGTGAACGGTAAGCAACGCTGTGATGGCCTGTACAGGTGCTAAGAGACGGGAAGAAAACTTGTAAACCTCTTCCGGCCTACGTCATCAGCGAACGCGTTTCTGGTCCGATGGGCAATACATGCGCCGTACCGAAGAGGCTCCCAGCGGGAGAAGAAAGGCTATGTGACGTCTAGGATTGGGATAGAAAAAAAAGTGGGGCGGGGGGATGGAGCGCTCGACACCAGCGAAATCGTTTCAGAATGGAAAGTGGACGATTTTACCCATCGGGTGCACCTTCTAAGACGTCACACTGCTCGCACCAGGCAAAGATCTATTTTTGAGAAGTTTCTCGTTCTGAGGTGCTGTAGACAATGCTCGCCTTTGTATTTCACGCGAATCCTAAACTAAGATAAACTAAGAATAAGCCGGCTGTCTTGGAAGCTACACGTTGCTATCACCGTATTGCGTTCATTGATGTGATAATTATATATGAGAGCAAAAACAACCATCCCAGGGAGCGAACCCCGTTTTCCAAGCACCAATCTAGCTATTATTTAATAAGCTGAGGTAAAAATGTGCGGCGTGCATTCTCAGAACGCATTTTTCGTCCCACGTGAGTTAGGCGCAGCAGGAGGTACTGTGTATGCTTTAGAGACCATTTATATTAATTCCAGTTTCCCAGGAACTGCGACTCTCACCTAACTGCCGCAGAATACCCATGATCTGATTCGTAGCGAAATATGCCACCTTTTTTTTACTTTAAGAATAAGCAACAATGAAAATCGCCTTAACAAGAGAGGAAGCGGAATACAACATATAATCGGTGCTGCACTGGCAAGTAGCTAATCGCGAATGAGATGGAAATGTCCTCGGCGGAAGAAAATTTGTTGGCGACTTAAGGTTACAAAACTTACACTCTGCGGTGCCTGCGGCTGTCGTAACACTGATAAAAAAGAATATCTTTGAGAGATTCGGTTCTTCTCTTGTGCGCTAAATTGGCTCGCTAATGAAAATCTACAAGTTTAACGAAGGCTACCCTGCGAAGTAGAAGATCGGAGCAACACACTTGTTTTTAAAGAGAAAAAAGGGTCAATGTGTGCATTTCGAGCTCTCTTATAGTGCTTGCATTTAATCATGATACTGTTCACTTCTAAAGTAGTGAGGTCTCCGCATTGGAAGGAAATAAATGAAAACGCTGCTGTCGAAACAGCAAGTAAAAGTGCATATACACGCAATTTTTCGAAGGAGTCCATGCAATAATTGCTCATAAGGCGAAGAAAAATTTACAAGTACGTTTTGCGTCTCTCTGATCGTTACGTTCACTGCAACTTTGTAGTAGATCTCGAAGCGTAACTTGAATGCACCAAGAACGATTCACAATGACGTTTCTTCTTATTCCACGCGTGTGGAGTGAGCATGAATACAGTTCCAGGAACTCTTTCTCACGGAGACAACTTGCGCGCTGCGTTGTTGAAATATTTACAAATATTACAAGACGTAAAACAGCACAAATAATTTCAAAATTGCAACGAGCTGAGAAAGTATGACGAGCCGTGTTTAGCGCACAATCATCTCACTCACCTATGCTGTCGATGGCCGGCGAGATGGTGAGGGTGACCGCGATGAGCACGACACTCATGAGCAAAATAAAGCACGCCACCGAACTGATCACGAAGATGATAACCCGGCGTCGCGGTGAGTCCAGTTCGTCGTCCGGTTTGCTTCGCTGGCCGGTCTCCTCGTCTGTGATCATGAGCGATGGAACCTTGGATGCCCTACGGCTGCCGGTGTCCGCGTCGGGCGGAAGTAGTGAGCTGCTCTTCCGGTGGTGGCTCACTTCTGTGCCAGCCAGTGTGGACTCCCGCCGGTGCGGGTGGTGCGAGTGGTGGTGGTGGTGCTGGCGGTGCCTGTCTTCAGAGCCCCGGCGCTCCTCGTCGCCGACGCTGCGCGAAGAGCGTCGACTGCTGTGCCCGCCGGTGTCGTCGGTCGCTCGCGACGAGCGGCGGCTCTCGTCGCACCTGGAGGACCTGCGACGACACCTATTATGCACACACTTGTACGCAAACAAAGTGACTACGCGAACAGCAGTTGCATGGTACGCTGTATAAAGAATGTTGGCAATAAATCTAGTTTATATTCAGAACATCTGCAACCGTAAGTACTATTTGTGGCGCAGCAGATTCTCTGTAGGATGAGGCTAGTGTCGAAGTTAACTATAGTCGAATAAAACTTAAGAGTGCAGCTGCTTTTCGCCGTCAATGGCTCGCCCTTCCAGCAAATGACATCGGCCGATTCTCGTAATCTTGCTGGTGCGACATATGCACCCACCTGCGGCTTCCGTCGTCGGCCCTGGACGAGCGGCGGCTGTGCGGGCACCCCTCGCTGTCCCGGGACGAGCGGCGGCTCAGGCTGCTGGCGCTGGAGCGACGCGAAGACGACGGCGTCACACTGGCCGACTCTCCCGCAGCCGCCAGGTTGGACGGGTGCGAATACTCTAGCGGGCTGCGGCTTCCGCGGCGACGCCGGTCGGCCGACGACGCACCTCGAACATCCGGACACGAACGCTTGCGGTCTCTGTGTCGGCGATGGTGGTGGTGGTGGTGGCGATCGTGGCTGGAGCAGTCCTGCATCGAGTGTCGCCGTTGCTCGCCGGCGCCAGGGAGGCTCAGGAACTGGTTGGGAGGTGAAGTCAGCGACTCGGCCGATGTGGCTCCGCGAGTGAACGGCAGGTCTGGCACACGAAGCAGGAGGCCCGACTGTACGCCGGGATCGACGCTGATCATCGGTGCGTGGTTTTTGCCGGTGCTGGCTCGCCTTTGCGCTTCGTGACACGATGCGGCATCGCTGTTGCGAGCGGCGCCGTTATCGAACAGTGACGCTTCCTTATTCGATTCCATGTTCAGCCCTACTGTAGGTTCTTATCAATGCGTCAACGCACGCGAAAGTACCAGAGGAACCGTGACAACAACGAACCCTGGCTTGATGTTGCTGATCACTTCTGATAGTTTCGGCCCCTGAGATGGAGTGGTCCTTTGCTTTCACGGAAGGTCGTGTCGATAAAGGTGCACATCAGAAAGCCAGCGAAACCTATACGTCCCACGTTTTCGTCACTTAACCGTCTAGACCTGTGCTAGGATTAATTGTGTGTATTTGTCTGATGAAAAGCGGAAGTACCTAATTGGAGGCTTTCCAAGCTAGAATATAGGAGTTCGCATTTTCTCCCTGCACGGCATATCACATAGGCTGAAAGTGGTCATTCTTGCTCTCTACAGTGCCCAAGAAACGTGCAAGCTAAGCACTATATAGTAGTGCTGTTGAAACAGCAAGGAAATGTTTGAAAGATTTATGCCACTCGCAGCGAAAAGCTTAGCGAACACAAGCTTGGTCCCCTGAGTGAAATCAAATCGAGAACTATCTCGTTAGTTTTTACCCGCCTAATAATTGTCAACAATATACGTCAGTTATTTAAAAAAAATCAAAGAACCTGTGAAACGGTGAAACAGTCGATTTCCAGTCGTTCTACAATTTTTTATGTAATAAACATGCCGTATCTGACCAAATCACCAGAAATTGTCTCTTTAGAAGTGGGGCTCTTTTCTTCAGCAGTTCACATTTTCACTGACAATATTCACGATCGTTTTCTGCTGGACGGGATCGTGAAGTATAGAAAGATATCAAATCCTGCAGTGAAACAATATTGACCAAATTTTAGACGCATAGGCTGCTTTTCTAATTACGCATAAATATCGGTTTCGTTTGGTTAGGTATTAGAAGCTAAGCGCATTCTACACCAAACTCTCCTAGAATTTCTATTTCAGGCATTGAACCATTCCTGATTGCACCGCATGAAAGCTTCACAGATCTGTTCATCGCAGTGGACGAGCATGTGCCGACGATAAAGTTCAGTCGTGTCCAGAAAAAAGCTTCTCCATGGCCTAACGGCACCACTGAAACTGCCTCCCTGGTTACGAAACACGCGACAAGACCGACCGCACACACACACACGGCTTCACCATTCGTTGTCGTCGTCGTTGTAAAGCACAAATGAACGCGCACGGCACCACAAAGACGGAGAGCAGCAAGCGTCGTCGAAGGTAAAGCCACCGGATACGCCTCGATCGCAGCTCGTTACGCTCCGGGGGCGAACAGCTGGAGCCTCCTGACGCAGAACACATGCGCGCGCTGTCGGAAGGAAGGCGCCGCTTTCGCGGCACCGGCGCCACGTCGGGAGCGCCGAGTGGGAAATGGGCGCCCGCCGTCCCGCTGCTCGATCCGCCGGCTCCCGTTTTCCCTCGCGCGTGGAAGGAAAGCTACCGCAACGCCACCCGCGGCATCGAGGGGAACCGCTTCGAAGACGATTGCGGGAAGTTCAAACACGTCACCGGCGCCGCGTTGGAAGAGCACTTGGTCTCAAATTATTTTAACGTCGTGAGAGCGCTTCGGGGCGCACTGAATTTGTGGAAGCTTTCGCTGACTATTCCCTGCTTCTGATTCTTGGAGTTGTCTTAATTTTTCATGCATGTTTCTTAGTATTAACGACGTTGCAGTAGGTATTTGCATTTCACGCTTTCAGGTCTTTAGTTTCGCATATCTTTCCTGATATTGAGAGCCCCCGTGTGTCGTCCCTAACGTCCCTTTGCACCACGCGACAATTACTAAATTCCAGTGAGACGGAGATGTCTTTTATAGTTGCATCAATTGAAGAAGGTCTTAACTGCCGTCTAGTGAAAAATGTTTCAGCATAAATTTATTTACCCCTACCCCCTTTACGTATAGCGATGCCCTAACTCAGGCTCAGTGTTCGTGATGTCTGGTTTATCCAGCGTTTCTCGCTCTTTGCGCTTTTGCTTTAAAGAATAAACTTCAACAGCTGCAATTTAGGCATTATCAACCAAAGTGTGCAGCGGCTAGTCCTGATGCCGTTTCCAGTCACGACAAGTAGGAGAACGTTAGGATTGATAGGGAGGCCCTGCCGCTGGTCGTAGAGGTTCTGCGTTCCTTGGTTTCGCCTCAGATTTCATTAGAAGAACGATCAGGACTGTGCTACTCAGAAAACGCGAATCAGGTGTTTTCTCTGCCGTGTCGAGTCTTTCTCCCGCCATCTAGCGCGATCTTTTGTTTCATGCGTCCTTCTAGTTCCTGTGTCCTGCTGCTGCTTGGACATGGCAAATTTCTTCAAATATAATTTGGCGGCACTTTTTTGGCGTTCCTAGTTTCGCAGATATAGTCCTACCAAATATATTTACGTCGAAATCATTTCTTAGAGCGAATCTAATAATCCTTTATACAAAGAAGGTATTGACGAAGCCCAGACGTGAGTAACTAGCGAGAGTCTATATAGTATTGAGCATGAAATAATTTTAGCGAAACTACAAGCGCCTTAAATGTATTGCTGCCTGTATCGCCAGCATAAAGCTACGTAGTGTGCAACGTTTTAGGTTCGCTGTTTCTGCGTTTTACCGCGCGGAACAATGCAAGAAAACAGAAATCTATTATTAAATAAAAGTAGTTGTGCTGTCAGGTCAGAAATCGGAAGCAAAAATGACCGCAAATATCAAATATGTTTGCTAGTACCAAATGTTCCTTATCAACACGTGCTCCAAAGCAAGGAGGATATATTTGTGGCAGCACATGGTAAGTATAAACTGAAAATAAAAAATCGATTACTTGTTTTACGTGATTTAATTTTGCTTTTCAAAACACGACTTAATGTCTCTCGTGCGAAAGATGCTTTTAGTTCATAAAATTACTCTATTCCAAAGCTGGGTGGCAGCCAATGTGTAACCGCTTACATCGAGGGCGGAAACCGCCATGTGCAGTCAATCTGTGTTGAAAAGAAAAATCACCAAAACAGGCGCACTGATTTCTCCACATGTTGAAGAATTGTTAGTATTCTTTTAGCAACAAACAATTGGTCGTGCTATAGACGTTGGCCGATGAACGTGACGCGCTTTGCTTAGTCGTGCAGTATTTCGGCGCATTCCACTAGCAACACGATGTTCTTTTTCAACAGCTAATTCAATGGCTAAGGCCGTGGAGTTGATTCTTAAAGAAAAGATTTAGTGGTCATTCTGCTGTTTTAGTTCTGGCAACGCAGCTTCTTTCTGACAGGAACGAGCTAAGGCTGTTGTCACTGGCCGTGCTTATACAGTGGGCGGGAGAGAAAAGGAGCACCTTGGTGGTAGTACACAAAGCGCAAATTAGTCCTCAACAATTTTGTTCTGCAGTATATATGTGCTTATTCATGTTCAGACGCTCAAAATATTTTAGAGGGATGCTGTGCTTACGTTTAATGATGGCGGCTTTGCCCGAGCTAGCGTTTTCAAGCTGTTGGACGTTTTTGCAGGATGCTACACAGTGTAATTGTCCTGTGAGGCTGAACGGTGACGACTGCATGTTGCGGAAATGGATACTGCGTGATGACAACAGATACCAGAAGGTCTCGTGCGCTAATAAAAAAGCGAGGCATAAAATTTGACAGAGGGGATGACTACCTAGCTTGAGGTTGTTTGTGGCATAAGCGAATGTGCTTCCTTTTGAGCGTGGTTACGTAATACGGCTATTTACTATTTACCCGGTTTAAATGCAAATATCTAAGAACAACTATTTTGCCTTCAATTTTATTTATACGCCAAGAAGCAGCAAATTGCTAGATGCAATCTTTTTAGTGTTTCACAAAGAAAAAAGGGGGGCTAATGTAGCGAAAATTATGGAAGTTTCCTGAAGGCAGTTTCTTTCACAGGCGCTTTTTAGTGAACGAAGCATGAAAGCCTGAACTAGAAACATCTAGATTCACTTTATGAAAGCCACAAATTGTACGAATACCGCAGTGAGGCACACTTTTAAAAGGTGTTTCAAGACAGCCTACGTTTTCCCAAATGCAATATACTGCTAGTTACAGTTACATCTAATCACAACTTCGGCACTGATAATCAAACAGCGAACCCCAGGATTAAAAGGTCGAGAAATTAGGCTTCATGCCACTAAGGCTTGAAAAGTTTTGTGTGAAGGTGTTCGTGCTCTAAGATCTAGAAACCAAATCAAAGAGGGCTTCAGAAAGCATCTTCAGAGGTAGTGTGGGATTGCTGCAAGAATACCGCTGCGCCCATCAGATAATTTGGGCTGTGATAATGGTCACAGAGCGCAATGAGTATAGGACAGCATTTGATAACCGCACGAATAGTATCTCTCGCCATGTATGTCGAAGAAACAAATGTACAGTCCGTGCCATATTAATACTGTGGCACGTCTCCATGATCAACCCCCTCTGACGCATTACTTAGAGAAAATTCCGATCTATCTTACACTACTCTACCAAACTGCGCTCGCGTATAACGTAGACAAACCTTCGTTTCTTCTCCACATAATGAATAGGAAAGGTTGAAATGGCCCAGCATGCTCGGGACGGGCCTGTGCATACATGTGACGTACAAAAAACAAGCCCACTACATTAGGCGAATAAAACATTACCCTGAGAATTAAGCTTTTAAAACTTCCAGGTTATAAACAAAAATAAAATGACAATCCTCGCATCCCCAATAAGTCAAAACAATTGTCCCAAAATTATTGTTTATAAGTATGGTGTTCGTATGCAATAAAACGCTGGTTTGCTGATTACACGAAAGAAAAATCCGCTATGGGCTGCCATGCGAGGACAATACTGCATCGTTCTTTTTTTTTGCCACATGGATACCTGCTTGAAAAATCTTTATCATTTGGATCTTGAGGCGTGCACCAGAGGCAAGTATTCTAATATCAGCTAGTATTAATAACATATATTATGTGGTTTTGTTGCTTTAGTAATGTGGAAAACGAGATTCACTACGGTAAAGGTAACAACATACCGCCAGCGCGAATTGTGCACATGTTATGTTAACTAGCAGCAGCGCTAGATGAATAAATTAATGCTCCACTTCTGCCAGACATTCCGCCATTTTCTTCCAAAAAAAAGAAAAAAAAAGATGGCAATAAGACAGCCTAAATCGTAATCCCACCTTGATATCCGGGATAAGTGAGCTGCAGTGTACATGGGCGCTTAGCGAGCGTACATATAAGAGTAGCTGTCAACAAATCCGATGACAGAAGCAGACGAAAATGCGGCGGGGCCAGGAGAGATTAGTACGGCTTACTCCAGCACACTGCTTTTCCCTGACATCAGAGCGCGTCGGTGTATAACGTGCAAATTTCACTTGTCGACTGGAGCATGAGCGCGAGCGCGAGAGATGCGCTAATTGAATTTCCGCTACCAGCAGCAGCCGGCTATAGCTTCGTTCTTTTTCGGCGCTAGGCCGTCCCTCCAGTCGGCAGAAACAATCACAAAGCATCAGGTTTGACGCGTCGAACCACGCAGGCGCATGTTGCAAGTTCAGTTGAGAGTGGGCATGCGCTCATTTCAGCGATCCGCTCAAGCGCTAGTTTTCGTATCAAGAGCCCGTTCTTTATTGCGTGTGCCGTTTGGCGAGCAAACCTTGACGAAGGCGTGTGCGGCAGAGTTTCGAAGCACACTTCTTTATTTTCTACAGAGCTTCAGATGTTCCCCTTCGGGTGCATGCTGAAGACCTGCAAAGACAGGCCTAGAGAGCTAAAACTGGAAAATAAGCAAAAAAAGGGCACAGATAAAGTTGAATACTTCAAACTAAATTTCATGTTGCCATCAGACAGCATGCGTACAAATAAACAAAAACTGAAGCAACTCATCGTTCGTCATCAAAGTACAATTTAGTTGGCATTCAGATCTTCATGTAGCCGTTCTCACTTTGCTTTCTGGCGTGTCGGTCAAGGCTTTTATGAAGAATGTTTTCCCAGCTTGCCGAAATGTGCACTGAATATTTACAGCTTTTGTCAAAAATACGCGTCCCTAGGGGTCTGCGACTAAGCCTTCTAGCGGGGTTTATTGGCACTGCTGTGAGTCGAAAGCTTGGGAGAAGTGATGCCAAAAGTTACAGTGCACTTCGAGGGAGTTTCCTCGTCGGCGATGCATAATAAGCCACACTTTACGAACCAGAAGCGGAACCCCTGTGCTTTTTATTTTATACCCAGGCCTAAATACCTATATTATATTCGCATAGATTGTTGATAATTAAAAAAAGTTCAGCTAGTTTATGAGGTTTAATATCCGGAAGCAACCCAGCTAGGCTATGAGGGGCACCGTGGTGGTGGGCTGCAAAAATTTCGACCACCTGGGGTCCCTTAATGGCACTGACAACGCGCAATACACGAGCCTTCAGCATTTTACGTTCATCGAAATGCGTTCGCCGCTGCTTGTATCGAGCCCGTGTATTTCGGGTCAGCAGCCGAGCACCATATCCACTGGGTCATCGCGGCAGCCGGAAGGAGTACCAAAGTAAGAATCTTCAAGGCGACCTTTTGCTGTTGAGTTCAAGCATTGAATGCCTCCAATTCAATTATAAAAAAGCGCATAGAAACAGCCGTCGCAACGATCTTGTTGGCCACGTTCTGCACAACCTTCTAGCAGAAAGCTTTGGTCCTAGGCCCTGCAAGTAAAGCTGTTTTCTGCGTTGAAAAATCGGTGTTTTCTGAGAGCAAAAAAAATTAATTTTATTTATTTATTTGTTTCAAAATACTGCAGGCAGAAGTGCTGCCCAGGCAAAAGAGGGTTAAGAAAAGTAAGCTTGCAAAGAACGCTCAAAGATATTAATGTTAGTACATTCAACAGCCGAAGCAGGCAGGCGATTCCATTGTTCGATTGGGCATGGGAAAAAAGATTTTTGGAACTGCTTAGTCCTGGCATTGTATGGCCTGATCACTTTTGTGTGGTTCAGCCTTGATGATCTTTGTGGTGCACAAAGTAAATACGAATCACGTGGAAATCCTGTTTTGTTATGATATAGTAAGAGAAAAATTTTAACCTGGCAATCTGTCTGCGCATCTGGAGCGGCTCCAACTTATGCTGCCGCAGCATATTAGTTACAGAAGAACGTTTCCGGTAATCGGTTGAGATGAACCTGGCTGCATGACGTTGGATGCGCTCCACCTGCTCGATGTTTTTTTACATGATACGGATCCCACACAATGGAGGCGTACTCTAGGACTGGTCTAATCATAGTGCGATATGCTACAAGTTTTACGCTCGATGGGGACCCTTTTAATTTCTTGCGTAGGTAGCATAATTTCCTTAATGATTTCGATGATATATCATTGAGATGCATATCCCATTTAAGATTGGTAGTAATTGTCAGGCCTAGATATTTAATGGATGTGACTGCATTTATGCATTGATCTCCAATTTTGTAAGCGTATTGTAGGGGATGTTTCTTAGTTGCAATTGTCGTTGACGCAGTGTTAGAAAAATTGATTTTCGTCGCTCTTTGTTCACACCAGTCCGCGAGTTTACATAAATTGGTATTTAGTAGTTGCTGACAGGAAGAATTCTTGATGACGGAATAAATGACACAATCATCGGCAAACAATTTTACAGTGACACCTTCATCAACATTTTGAGCAATATCGTTAATATATATGAGGAACAAAAGCAGTCCCAACACTGATCCCTGCGGTACACCGGACAGAACATGCAGACACTCCGACCTCATTCCACCACATTCAACAAACTCTCTGCGATTCTGTAGGTGCGCTTGCAACAAATTGATAAGAATGTCTGGCATCCCGATTTCTTTTAGCCTCTCAATAAGCAAGTTGTGCGGCACACAATCAAATGCCTTAGATAAATCCAGGAAAATTGCATCTATTTGTTCGCTATTGTCAATAGCCAGAGAAAAGTCATGAATTAGATATAATAGTTGCGTTGAAGTGGACACGTTTTTACAGAACCCATGCTGAAATTCGACAAAGAAGTTGACCGATTCAAGATAGTTGGATATATGATGAGCTATTATGTGCTCAAGCAACTTGCAACACGTACACATAACTGAAAAAGGCCGGTAGTTTCCAGCATTTAGCTTTTCACCGGACTTACCTACTGGCACTACTCTTGCGATTAACCAGTCACTAAGCAGGCAACTTTGATCAAGTGAGGCATTAAAAATCACGTACAGGTAGTAGGAAATCATCTCAGAGTACCGATGGAGAAAAGCATTAGGAATTCCATCGGCGCCATTTGACTTTTTTGTTTTTATATTTAATAAAAGTGCATGTATGCCCTCGCGGCTTAGAACTAAATTCGACATCTTAAGACAGGGAGGAAATTCATTAACACTGGGGCGATATGATGAGGTAGAAATTTGAGTGAATGCTCTTTGAAACGTAATATTGAATTCATTAGCAATATCTTTAAAATCTGAATTAACATTACCAATAATACGCAGCTTATCGACACTCTGCTTACTACCGGACAATAATAAGATAATAAAATTATCTGCCTCGTGGTAGCCTTGAAGCTGTGTTGGTAGGTAATGTTTTCTCCTTTGATTAGCTCGAATCAGATAAAAACTATCACGAGTAAGAACTGGCCGGTTGAAAAGATCATAATTATCCTATATGGTCAATGGACAGCGGAATTAAGGCTGTTTACAAGGCAACGAGCACCTTTAGGCTAATGAATGATTGCGTGAGCGTCTCAGTACAGACAGAAAATTCGGCCCCGCGTTATGTTTCTATGGCAGATGAGGGAACACGGAAGGTCCAACGACGAGAAGTCCTTGCGATTGGGCTAGTCGGAAAATGACTGTTCAAGAACTTCACTGCTTATAACTTAAAGGAAGATCGACATAGTTAATCGTTTTACCGTATCTGTCCGGCTGCATTCACGGCGTCCGCTTTGCAGTAATTTTTATGCAGCGCAGCTTCAATAATCAGGTCCAGAGGCTTTACGGCTTACACATTAGGGTCGGCGCTGGGCATTGCCATCGTCATTAGCAGCTCACGGTTTAAAATTTGTCTTTCCAGGCAAGCGTTTTCAGCGATCGCTTCGAGGCCTTGGCGCTTGCCACCTTTAGGGCATCCGCCGCTGCAGTGCGCTCCTCTTTGTGAACGCCTCCACAATCGTGTCGTTCCTGCACAACACGAGCTTGTCGCTCGCTTCCAGCTCGTCTTCTCAGTGTCTTAGTCGAAGTGCAGGTGGGTATAGTTGATAGTGGCTGCACTTCTGAGGGTTGTATGTGGATTGTTTGATGGGGTGGATGAATCTGGAAGGTGCGGATCGATGGAAGGCAAAGGTTCTATTGGGTGGAGGTGGCATCATACAATACACAACACATGTTGCTAACATGAGCGTAGTAATGCCAATTAAAAAAAAACACTCAAGCGCTAGCTCCCTTAGACTTCCTATTTTTTTCTCCAGTTAAGCTTCGAGTGACTGCAATTTAGATTCCCCTGCATTTTTTCGTCTTCTTTCCCTTTGCGATGATGATTTGCGTGTGATGTGGTGCATGTTTATTGTGAAGTTACTTGCGTATATATTGTCATCATTGCACATCATTGCACGGAAAGTAGCGAATTTTTATCTCAGTAGCCATTTATTCCTTTATTTGTTCACGGTGTGCATTATTCTGCACAATATCATGTAAAGTACTTATAGATGGCAAGTCTGCTATCACTGCATGCACTGCCGAAGCGAAGACCCTCCAAGGAAGCAGCGCTGCCTTTTTTCGCCACGCGTCATGAACATATTGTCCAGTGAATGAATGAATGAATTAAGCCTTCTGCTTCAAGATTAGAGAGATTTTGCGTGTATGTTAAGTACCTTATCTTATCCTTTGAAAGGAGCTTGCGACAGAATGTACGCAAATTTAAACCTATACAGCGGAATACAAGTGGCTGTCTTGCCTACTCGTGTCGAAAATGACCCTGGTAATCGGCAAAATTGAAAGAAATAGAAATCTGAGTGGTGCGGCTACATTCTGTTGGTCACATAACTGCCATTCCCAAACAAGAGTTAAAACGCCAGATGGAGCCGGTACTAGGGCTTTCTTGTTATTCTTCACACCGAAAAAAAAAGAAAAACTGCCTCAACTAATCCCTCACACTTTTTTTCAACACAGCGATGCCTTCAACTACTCTTTCACCAGCAGTTTTTGTAAGATTCACTGAACGACTTTTTTTTTTTCTACAGGCCGGTACTGAATGATTGAAATATGTTTCGTGTTTAGCTGGAGCTCTTAGGTAGTCTCCAGTTTTATGCCTCGGTGTAACAGGACTGTGGCAATTGATAACAAATAAGATCTACTCTATGTTTTCAGAGCATTTTGCGTCTATCTTTACATGTGCTGGTTGTACTATAAGTGATATATTAGACCTACTTGATACATGCCCGTCAAGCGATGTCGCGAGGACAATTATGCAAACCCTATGAAAGGAGCTCCTGATTCCAACACTAATTTTACCCATGCGGGCCTTAGCTTCCTAAATATATTTTTTATAGTGATTGAAATTTATTCCGCAAGTACCGCAACACCATCATTTCAATATGTGAGTGCCTCATTGGTTTGAAAACGAAGGCGCTATGAATGAAGGCCACATTAAAATATTTATGCAAGCAAGACACCAATTCTTAATGAATTTATAACGTTTGAATTAAAAATTCTTGCAAAATTATCCTGTCACGGGTCCCCTGGAATGCACCCTAGAAGCTGGAATGAAAAAGTCAGTAGAATATGCACACAGCGGAAACAAAATGACGCAAATAAATAAAAATAGATGCTATCAATTTCCACGCAAAGCTCAGTGAAAGGATTCGTAGGAATACTGAGTTCTCGTTCTTCGCGAAACGCTTGTTTTTTTCTTTAGTCATCATTAGAAATCTTCACCATGGCAATGTTGAACGGATCAGCATCTATGAACTGCACTAATAGACTTACGTGATATTTGAGCCTCAAAAAAGTGTCGCTGAGACCACGATTTGACGTGCGCTGATCGTACAACTGTGGGTTCCGGAGCACAGTTAAAAGATTTTAAATGGCCGTATTGTTTCAGAACTGAAAAGTAAACAAGGTCCGCACAAAAAAGAAAAAAAAAACGTTCCTATTCTAAGAGCACGAACCATATTCCTTGGGAATGTTTTGATTATTTGGTTTGCAATGTCGTGTTAGAACAGACAAATTTGAACCAACTCCAGATGTTTCGAGCTTCTATGCTAGAACGGCTACGTCCAAGGTTTGATGATTACAGATAGTGCCCGAAACTTGCTCTTTTTCATCCCATGACATAAGGTCGCTGAAAACAGCACAAGCTGGCGACCTGTCTTACTAGGGATGTTGCTTTTTTGCATTTTCATATGCAGGGAAAAATGCATGTGCAGGGGGAAAAACTAGCAGGTCCAATACCTGCCGTTACTCTATAAGCTCCCGCCAGAGTTCCGCGTTTTATATATGGGTCGCTCATGGTCACTGCTGCCGAAAGCCAATTACTTTTTATACTCTCCTTGTACTCTTTGACCTTTATTTCGGGACCCAGAGTACATTTTTATTCAAATATTTTTGTTTTGTATGCATAGCCCTGAGTTTAATGACAAATTTACCATTATCTCCGAAGAGACGGCGTTTGTCACTTCTGCCGTTTACAACAGATGGCGTCCATAAGGCTAGTCTCTCCATAAGAGCTCATGCGACTGGTCCCCTCGCCAGAGGTGTGAGAGGAGGCATTAAGGAGTGTACACTAAGATAAACAAGCGAGACTAGCGAAATCGTCGGCAAAAGTTGCGACCCCTTGCCGACCTAGCCTACCTCCTGCCTGGCCTCCCTATCCCCCTCCCCTTCTGTACAATGGAGCCGTTCTTCTTCCTTCGATGAAATTTTTCAGATATGCCTTCGTGCACCTTGCGCGCTTGTAAGAAGCTGTCTCCATCGCCTAAGTGGTTTTTGTTTAAAATTAAGTGCATTTGGAAACCATAACTAAGCCATAACGAGAAACCACCCTTGCCCTCACGCTAACTATGGCTTCTGCATTCAGAAGTTGCGGCCTTCTTCATCAGTTTAATGTTTTAAAGAGGAAGATGGCCGACCATCGCTCATCTCCGCTCCCCTAGGCCGCGTATACAGAAACTATAGAAACTAATTACTAGACAATTGTTACTAGTTTATTTGTTACTAATCCGCCACTAGTAACAAGCTATCGCAGTGACCTAGTGCGGTTTCAGCTATATACACCCACACATTTCTAGCGTTATTTTGAACTACAAAGTGAGACTCATAGGCATCGCTCATTGCACTTAGCAGAATATAACAACGTTATTGCTAGATTTGTTTCGTGCGGTCATATTCAGTGCAAAATGCTATGACGCTTCAGGAATTGCGTTCTATTTGCTACCAGTGGCATTGCTGCCGGGTGGCAATAGTTTAGGTACGGAACTCGAAAGTCACCTTTTTAAAAGCACAGCTTTGAATGCCGATTCAAGGAACCATGCAATTTCACGAAATGAAAGGGGCCTGGGCACAGCCAGTTAATTCTTTATAACAGTCTTACTTTCTTTGTTGCTATGAACGTCCAACGTGAAACGTTGTTGTCCGACATTCGGGAATGTTGTTAGTGGCATGTGGAAGAGTATAGCAAGAAAATAAAATTAGGTGCACATTTTTTCTCTTGGTTGTAAGGAGGAAAACTATTGATGCTTCAGATTCCAAGCACAACATAAGCAAACCTATAAAGTAGAGGAAAACATTGTGTTCTAAATGGAACTGTGAGCAACCGGAAAACAAGACAAGAAAAAAAACGAGCAACCAACACAAATGGAAGCACGTCACACATAAGTCAAACATGCGGCAAAAAAGAAACAAAGCGCAGAGCCGTTTTTTTTCTTCTTTGCTGCACACGAAGGGTGCAAACTCGACAAAGCTTGTTCCTTCAAAGAGAAGAAATGGCGCTTTTTGAAAGGTGCCGTGGGCCTCCATTTAGAGCGCAGTAAGCCGGAGCATTGCAACCGTACGTAGCCCAATGCTCCATCTGAAAAGCTAGTGCTCGTCGTTTTTTCCACCCACCTTACGTATTCTTTTAAAACCTAGCTGCTCAGTGTATAGATATTCTTTCACTAAAAGGAAGACATCAGATGGAAGGGGCTTTCCGCATTTCTTTTTTATGCCGCGGCTTCATACGTTATTTTCTTCCAGTGCGCGTACGGCAAACCACCCTTTATACGAAATGCCTTATTACCACCAGCGTACCAGAATCTTTCAAGAACGCTGGCACCATCTTAATCCATAAGAAAGGAGGCGTCAAGAGCTTGAAAAGTAAAAAAAGAGCCAGAACAACCTTAGACATCAATCAACCAAATTATCAGGCAGGCTTCCTTAAAGCGTACTCGAAAAGACACCGTATTGACACTTTCAAACAGGTGACAGGAAACTCCGCACTGCATAACGAACCCTATATACAGCCTTTATAGATTACACGAAAGCACTTGGTTCAGTTGGAACGTCTGAACTCATGCAAGCATTGCGTTTTTTCCACCCACCTTACGTATTCTTTTAAAACCTAGCTGCTCAGTGTACCGATATTCTTTCACTAAAAGGAAGACATCAGATGGAAGGGGCTTTCCGCATTTCTTTTTTATGCCGCGGCTTCATACGTTATTTTCTTCCAGTGCGTGTATGCAAACAAAAAATAACCACCCTTTATACGAAATGCCTTATGACCACCAGCGTACCAGAATCTTTCAAGAACGCTGGCACCATCTTAATCCATAAGAAAGGAGGCGTCAAGAGCTTTAAAAATCAAAAACAGAGCCAGAACAACCTTAGACATCAATCAACCAAATTATCAGGCAGGCTTCCTTAAAGCGTACTCGAAAAGACACCATATTGACACTTTCAAACAGGTGACAGGAATATACGCAGAGCATAACGAACCCCTATATACAGCCTTTATAGATTACGCGAAAGCATTTGGTTCAGTTGGAACGTCTGAACTCAAGCAAGCATTGCGTAATCGTGGTGTAAAATAGCGCTATGTAAATATACTGGACGACATCTATAGCGGGTGCAAAGCTACCATACTAGTCCATAAAGTCAGCAATCAAATTCCAATAAGGAAGAGCGTCAGGCACGGAGACACGATATCGCCAATATGATTCACCGCCCGTGTACAGGAGGTATCTCGAGGCCTGCATTGAGAAGCGTAAGGGATAAGAGTTAATAGAGAATACCTAAATAATCTGCGATTCGCTAATGACATTGCCTAGCTAAGTCACTCAGGAGGCGAACTGCAAGACATTATAAATAAGTTTGACAGACACAGCAGTACTGTGGATCTAAAAAATAATATGCAGAAAACCAAAGTAATCTCCAACAGTCTCTGAAGGGAACACCAGCTCACAGTTAATAGCGAGCTGCTGGAAGTGGTAAGCGAATATGTCTTCTTAAGGCAGGCAGTTATCGCAAATACGAATCACGAGAATGGAATAATTAGAAGAATCAGAATGGCGTGAAGCGCATTAGGGAGGTTCTCTCAGATCATGAATGGCAGTATTCCAATATCGCTCAAGAGCTCCTTCCTTGTGTCTTTTCCATCCCATTGATGACGGTATATATGTTCAACTTAACGAGTTCTTCTTCTCTAAGTACCATCGATATCACAATGGTATAGGTACCTATAGCATAGATCGCGACAGATCACTCAGCGTTGATAAGGAATGCATAAAACTGCTGAATTTCCTGTTGACCATGGATAGCTAACGTTTTACAAAGCTTTTCAAGAGAGATGGAAGTAGATAACAGACCCTAAATGGCCCCCTGTTTGCCCGGTTGTGTTGAACAAAAAGGAAATCTTGTTAATTTCATTTCTTGAGAAATTGAAACAGGTTCACTTGTTAGCATTATGATGTCTCATATTCTTAAGAGAGAAAATTTTTTGAAGTTAATCGTAAGCATTGTATAAATGCTGCGGCTCTAACAAATTTATGAAAAAATGGTTGTCTAAACCGAAGTTCCTCTTTTATACAATTTTCCGATCTTAACATTTTACTTCAGCTGCAATCGGTTCACAAGTTCAGCAATTAGGGACAAAAATTTTGAAAACTGCAATATTTTAAGGTACCTTCACGGGAATATTGAAGGTTATGGTACATAATTTTATATGTTGCTAAATCTTTATTTTAAGATGTTTCCAATGCTTGCATCGAGCAGTTAAGACTCCCGCAGAAAACCAGTGCCGAACACTTTTGATGATAGCAAAAATGTTAATAAAGACTAA
Source organism: Amblyomma americanum (assembly GCF_052857255.1). Lineage (NCBI taxonomy): Eukaryota > Metazoa > Arthropoda > Arachnida > Ixodida > Ixodidae > Amblyomma > Amblyomma americanum. Next base: position 105,345,512 of record NC_135502.1, on the reverse strand, counting down.
AATTCAAGACTGCCGTTGGGTGAGCTGTAAATATATTGATTGTTATAGTGAAATCTCATTTTATATAGAACATTGCATTCATAAAATGTTTGCCACTCACAAATGATTTCTTCCAGAATTGCTGGGTATGTCCAAACCAATGTACTGGCTAGCAAGTAAGGGTCTTGCAGGGATCGTAATAAATTTGAGCAACGCAATGACAGCTGTCCTGAGGAACAGCTGTGTGTTGGGAGGGGCGAAGATGAAAGAACCGGCTTCTGTCACTCCATCCTCGACGTGAACAGGTTTTTACTACTGCTAGTTCGGCAACTTTTCGCCTTCGTTAAAGCATTTAAACCGAAAAGCTGGGCTAGTTTGTCATCTTAGCGGTAACTAGCGCTAAAGACAAAGACATAACAGAGACGGGCACTATGAACGGTAGACCTCAACCGGTTTTATTCCAGAGAGACACATTCAATATATAGGCAAAACATGTACAACGATCACATCCTAATGCGCATGTGCACGGTATCTTACGGTTCAAGAGTTGTAATTCTTTTGATGACAAAGATAAAGATGTGTTACTTACGAATGACTGCCGTCCCATATAAACGAGGAAGGCTTCCGGTATTTCACGTTTATTCTGAACTCCAAATTTTTTTTCGAGTTCAGATCAGACAGAACGTAAAATACTGGGAGCATTCCTTATTTACATAGAACGGCAGTCATCCGAAAGCAACCCTTCTTTATCTTTGTCATCGAAAGAATTACAATTCTTGAAATGGAAGGTGCCGGTGCACATGCGCAATAGGGTGTCATTAGTTGTACATCTTTTGCCTATATATTGAATGTGCCTCTCTGGAATAAAATCAGTCGATGGCTAGCGTTCGTGGCGTCCGTCTCTCGACTGTCCTTGTCTTTAGCGCTAGTTACCATGTGCCCTCAATGCCTGCATTATGCGGAATGAAAGCGTGCTTCTTTGTTCAGGTGTTTGGTAGTATTATCGCATGCACACAGACATGATTCATAGCCTAAACACTTGAAAATACGAAGGGAGCACCGCGAATGAATCGCCCACGGCCATCATGTCCGCATGAACATCCTGAAAGCGCCCAGTCGTGATAGAGGGCTGAAAGGGCACAAGACGGAAAGAGCTATCGACCAAGCATCGACAACGTGAATGGACACGTCGCGCCGCTCCCGCCCTAATGGTTCCACATTTTTCCTGGCGAGAGCTCACTTCGCTTTTGCAGAAGAATCCAGAAGACTTTGCCTGTCATATCCTGAGGCGACTTTAGGCGAGTTATATACGGACCATCGGTCACGCCATTAGTTAGAATTGGTCAAGCGAGCAGTGTCCGACAATAATTTATGATCCCACTATACACGATGAGGCCAATGCCACGTCACCACAAATTCATTCCTAATGAAAGTCTAGCAGCATCTTTCACGCATGTTACTTGACGCGATATCTATTACAAAAACTGAAGTGGTATTCGCTGTTCAGCCTATATGCGAACACCTTTAATTTTTTTCTTTTTCCAATAGGTGGAGGTCATTTAGTTTCTCACCTGCCGGAATAAAATGGTTCGATGGCAAACTTTTATTATTTTTCGCTTCTCATTTGCAATACCGGAGCAGCGTCTTTGAAGTCAGCAGCGACCCACTGAGGGCGTAAGTACGAGAAACAAAGAGAGGATAATGTAATGCAATTCCTTGTTCTAGTGTAGGTCCTGTAAAGGTAGTTCTACGTCATTAAATGTTTTGGAAGTCGATATGTCTATGTAGTTTCTATTTCCCTCTCAAGTCTTCCGTCGCGAGTCTTCAGCGCCTTAAAAAAAAACAGCAAAGGAAAAGCAGTCTTGGTCTGAAGCCGCCACTGGCAAGCGCAGAGTCAAGAACATGGGCACGAGTTAGAAGTCAGAGGGCCGCGAGAGTAATAAGAGCTCATGACCGTGACAAACAAAAGCAAAAGTTGCTTTCAGAGAGAACGTTGTTGCATGAGTCGATCGTTAATTACCACGTAGGTAATGAGCAGCAGGCCTTGTGCGATGAAGGCAGAAGGACACCTTGGTGCTGCTCGACGAGTGGGTGTCGCCTGCTTGAAGGTTTTTGCGCACCGAACACAGAGACCGGAGTTGAAGGAACTAAATAGGAAGACAGTTTATTGAGAGCACTGGCGCCCGTGACAGCAATTATAGTGCTATAGTAATATTCCAGTTTTTGTTTGTTTCAAAGCACAGGTCCAACAAAAATAAAGTAGTCTGATGCCGCCAGGGTCTGTGACAGAAAACGTCGAAATTTTTAACACCGAAAATGCGAGGAATATCAGTCTATTAAACCGCTGATGTGATTGTAAGCTAGCGATTCGAGGATGGATATGGAAATATATAGAATAGACAAGAGGGGCTCACTACAACACGAAAAGGCCAAGTCAACTCTCACTTTTGCATTAGACATATATGCGCAGAGTAGATTCAGTTTAATCAAATTAAAATCTAATGAAACGGATAACCCTGATTCTTGCGTAGCATTCATTCCCAAGTTCGACATGTAATTCTTAGTGTTCTTACGCGAGTGCTTTCTCGAATTATAAGACTTCATGACGTTATGAACGTCTATTGGATGTTTCTTCAGGAAATGCTAGGCTTGTAGTACCTGTTTTTATCACTCGCGCACTAAAGTAAAGGTCGTGTTCAGCACTGGAAGCATGCGATGATCTTCACTCTGTGCAAGCGACACGTCGCGGTATTAATTTCTTCCAAAAGTGGCATGCAAACCACTAATAATGGTGTTGCCGCCTACAAAAATTTTCGACCGGGTGCTCATCCTTATTTAAGCCGCCGAAGTGCCTTGAAGGTCACGGCGTACAAGGAGATAACACGCAACTGCTGAACAAGCATTAGTGCGTGTCCTTAAGAGTGTGCTGTAATTACTAGGCAGCCGTTGTACTTGCGCATATTCTACGATAAGAGCAAGTTTGGTGATTTATTTCCTCTCGATTCGGCATTGTCCTGTCGCTCGAGTGCGGTATGTGCTGCTTTATAATATCGAAAGTGGCACATAATTTTATTTATGCTTGTTTTTGGTTCAAATCTCATAATAAATAGCTGCTGAATAACTATAATAAGCAAAAGCCGTGAACATCAGCGATTCCTCAAAGAGTCTGTAATCTTGGCGCAAGAGGAGTGCCTAAGGCTTAGAACAGTCATGACATCGAGTAATTGATTATCGCTTGTAGTTGTCCAACATGATTGCTACTTTTTTTGGTAGAAAAAATTGTCTAGGTGGCACGGGGATGAAAATACACAGACAGTTGTGTTTTTCTCCTCATATTACATTTAGTCCTGCATCGTTACAGGAAAAAGTTCAACAAAAAGTCGGAGTACAGTGATGTCTTTTTTCCTAATTATTCCTTCAGTACCGATGCAGCGCTTCCGTCTTTTCGCTAAAGGAAGGAAGTAATATCTGTTATAAAACACAAGATCTGCATTTAAGGAAGTAAAAATAAATAATTTAAGAGAATTTTGTCTTTCTTTAAGACGTTGATGCACTGCTTCTCCGTGACGAGCAATTTCTCTTCATAAATGTCACAATTGATGAATGGCCGGTTGTACCCTCATTGTAGAATGTATGCTTCGTACGGAGGTTGTTTATGATCCAAATGCTTTGATGTATGTAAGCGGTAGCGCCAATGGGAATGGTATCGCCCCGGTGTGTTTTTTGTTTTCGGCAGTAGCTCTTGTATTTGGTATTTAGCAACAGTATGCTAGTCTTTTGTTCTTTTAGCTAGTTTCTGCGTGCAAGCAAACGAAGCGCCTTTTGCTCAGATATGGCAGTTGTTTCAATAAACCTGGCATAGGCGCGCGGTAACAGAAAGGTGGTTGTTCACAGACATCAAGTGCTCTCTTATACGCTACCTGTGCCTGACTAATATCACGTTGCAATAATGCTTGCCAAAGCATGGCGGAGCCACTTCATGTTCGCCTAATTATCTGCCGCCTACTTCTTAGCGCACATACTAAAACACCTGAATCTGAGTTAGGCAAAAGGTAGAATTTTTATCTGTCACTGACGCATATTTTATGTGAGAATGCCTGCAAGCTAATCAGTGCCGATATTGTAGCAAATGTTAGCAGCAGCGTTTTTTGGCGTATTAGTGGCATGTAAGGTCATATTGACCATATCTTATTATTTCGCGCCTGCTGAGCTGGTGAGTGCTTTTATAAAATCAACATCCTCTTCCGCTAAAAATCACCCTGCAAAGCGATGTTTGGCATCTTTTATGTTTTAAGCTTAGAAACAGAATTTGAGAATTTACAGCTATCTCTATAGCACATGTAACAGTGGGATGCTCATGTTCTCCCATTCATCGATGCTGCACGGCAAATTCCATACGAATTCCTGTGTAGTCTCTGTTAGGGGGCTTAATAGGTTCTATAGCTTTGGCCCCACGATTCGCAGAAGTAGCTAACCTCTAAGTTAAATAGCGAAAATTACAATGAACGCAGTGCATTGCACAGAAAATACGCCTTTGCCTTAATAACTGTGTAGCTCCTAAAAACTATCCTTTTGTATGCATTTCAATCTTTTCATGCCAGTTCAGGTGTTGGTCAAACATGACGTCCAGATATTTCCAAGAAGAAACTTCCTTAATTCTACTGTTAAATTATATGTGTATCTATAAATACCAACGCTTCTTGTCTTAGATTGTAATACTAAATAATTGAGTTGAGGAAGATAAAAAATGGAACCGTACCCAAAACCGATGCTTGCGAAAACTCGCAAGTCACAGGTAGCAATTCAGAATGCATGGTATTAAGTGCTATTTTTGTTTTTTGGCTGACAGGTAACTGGTAAAAAGCTGAATAGAACCATTGCTAATGCAGTATACTTCTAATTTTTTTAACATCTAAGATTGACAGAAGCACTGAAATGACATTTTTACGTCGAGGAATATTGCTGTTGCAAGCTGATGTTTGTGAACAGCAGCGTTTATTTGCAGAGAATGTGATGCAAGGGAAGTACTTGTTGATCTCGCTGAAAAACAGCCGTGCTGCTCAGCACCAACGACGTTATTCTCAGGCAGAAACAAATTAAACTGTATGGCTATTATTATTGCGAAAACCGCATTGATTATGCAAAGTGCCGATATGGGTCAATAACTAAATAACTATAGGGGTCATTCGGGTCTCCGTCTTGCAGACAGGCATAACTTTCGCGATATTAAAATTTATTGCATACTTAAACTAACTGCCGCGTGGGTAGATATGGTGCTTAGGAAGGCATAAAGAATTCCAACACAGCCTTTCATTACTTTCAATGGTATGCCGTATAAACGAAACCTTTTTTCCTCGCAGAAAGTTGCATACCTCTGTTTTCTTTCCGTTATCTCCCGAAAAGCGACGGTAAAACTCTTTATTTCAAGTTTACTTAACCCATGCGTTGTTCAAGGCAATCTATTAACTATGTTCTATCTGCAATGAACGTAAAGATTTTTGAAAATATTAGCAACATTCTTTGAGATTACGTCGTGAATGGTCTAGTTTTTTTCTTCATAAAACGTCTAACAGAATTCCGGAAATCATTTTGGAATTTACCTAAAGCTGTGTAATTAAATTGCTTTACTACTCATTCTTTTAGCTCGTCTTCATTGAGACAGCTTTAAGTCGGTATCTCCGGAACTGTGTGTAGCAGCAATTATTAGACCGGTACAAATTATTAGTTATTGTTTGGGGAAGGGGTGGCGTTCAGGATAAGTTGCCCCGCCACCGCTAATGTCATGGTAATCGGTTGCGCGAACCTCAGGTGCAGCGCACGCGTCACACAGCCGCATCCAAGGTGCAGAAATTAGCGCCACTGACTTGTGCACGCCATCGCCCAATGAAACCCTACTTCATTTTCAAAACCACATTTCCCGAGATCCAAAATCCCGAGTTCTTTGAAGTTCCCCACATAAGTGAGGTATAACATTTATTCAGAACATACTGCAGGGTCTATGCAAACTCATCTTCCTAATTTGAGCGTCAAGCGCATATTTTCGCATCTACGAGAGTTAATTACATGTTCACCACCTGCAGATTGAATGCAAATGTCTAAACCCACCATAAAACATCCTATTTTCAGCATTCACCGAGCAGATTCCGAGAAAATTTGTTGTTACTGAAAACAACGCGAATCGTTCTCCAACCGAACTTTCATTTTGGCCTTGAAACTTTTTAGTGCCAAAAAAAAAAAAACTCTTAAGACTTCAATTTTTTTTTTCATTTTAGAAATAAACGGGTTAGTTGTCGCTGAAAGGGCATTAGTGTTTTCTGATGAAGATGTTTTTGTTTACCGTGTTGATAAACACAATGCCTGAATAATATCGCTTCGTGTGGAACCGCGACACCTATAACTTAAGATTGAAAAACAGATGGCCAATTGTAGAGTGTAAAATAGGTGTCTTTAAAATGCTGTGAGATGTATCTAACTGCTTTCCAGTGAAACAGCGCAACGGCACAAGGCCAGAGGACAAGAAAGGACGATACACAGCGCTGACTAACAACAGAATGTTTTATTCAGTGAGCCATGCTTATAAAGGCGCTAGGGACACTGAAAAAACAGAAAAACAGAAAAAACACACACAGAACCGTGACAGATATCCCTCCAACCAGGCACGTATATGATAACACAAGGCTAACACGTGTGCAAATATTCATGTTCTTTCTGCAAGATAGCGACAGAAGGGGTGCTTACGCACCTCTGACCCATCTTCAAGATCTCAGACGCTTCGATAAGTTCTCTAGTCAGCTGATCTTTGTGTCTATCAACAATTCTGCTTTTGTCATACAGAGGCTGGCAGGAACAATCACGACAGTGAACACCAATGTGGCGGGCAGCGTTTTTGACATCATTTTTGTGCTCCCTCAGCCTATCGTTCAAACAACGACCAGTTTGTCCAACATATGCACCACCACAACTCAAAGGGATCGAATAAACCAGATTCTCTACGCACTTCACAAATTTTACCTCATGCTTTTTTGTGCAGATGGGTTCACCTTCATTTGACTTTCAAATGAAGGTGAACCCATCTGCACAAAAAAGCATGAGGTAAAATTTGTGAAGTGCGTAGAGAATCTGGTTTATTCGATCCCTTTGAGTTGTGGTGGTGCATATGTTGGACAAACTGGTCGTTGTTTGAACGATAGGCTGAGGGAGCACAAAAATGATGTCAAAAACGCTGCCCGCCACATTGGTGTTCACTGTCGTGATTGTTCCTGCCAGCCTCTGTATGACAAAAGCAGAATTGTTGATAGACACAAAGATCAGCTGACTAGAGAACTTATCGAAGCGTCTGAGATCTTGAAGATGGGTCAGAGGTGCGTAAGCGCCCCTTCTGTCGCTATCTTGCAGAAAGAACATGAATATTTGCACACGTGTTAGCCTTTTGTTATCATATACGTGCCTGGTTGGAGGGATATCTGTCACGGTTCTGTGTGTGTTTTTTTGTCTGTTTTTCTGTTTTTTCAGTGTCCCTAGCGCCTTTATAAGCATGGCTCACTGAATAAAACATTCTGTTGTTAGTCAGCGCTGTGTATCGTCCTTTCTTGTCCTCTGGCCTTGTGCCGTTGCGCTGTTTCACTGGAAATCATGTCAGACCAACGTGCCCATCAGTTATTGTTGTATCTAACTGCATTGTGGTTCGTCATTTTGTTATGAACTTAGAACTGCTAAAAGGACACCTCAGAATCTGGAAACAATAGTTCCAGTAAATCTTCCTCGTTGCTGGGAAATAAATCAAAAATTCTGTTTGGAAAACTAAGTGCCGTATTTTGCAGCCTCAATTTCCCTCTTCGCCTACAGCCTTTTTGCCTTTTTTCAGCCCCGCTTTGGGCACCAGAGCCAGCAATCAACATTGATTGCTGGTTACTACCACTTGCGCCACAAGTAGCAGCGGCATTTCTAAAAGGAGAAAGGTAACTAAAGTAACAAACTAATTGTTATAAAATGTGCTTTTAGGCTTTAATTCTCTTTCAAATGCAGGTAATTTTATTCTGTCTAGTACACCTTCAATTAGGCGTGAGCGTAATCACAAAATATTTCTTGATTGCTTTCGAGTTTTCTACTTAGCCAATTTTTATATTCGATTTGTCGCGAAATGACATATTTACACGACCGACTTGCCTGAAATCCTGCCGGCATCATTTATAGGTACCTTTAATGAATCAAAAGGAAGCAACGATTGCTTCCTTAGTTTTTATGTCCTACATTCTCGAACAAATATTTTCAAAATTAGAAAATTGTAAGATATTGTTATAGAAATATTGAAGCTAAAAGTTCATTCTAATGATAAATAGGAAAATGTTTCTTTCAAATGTTACCGACCATACCATCGAACAGTTATTATTGCCTTAGAAAACCAATGGGAATGCTTTTTATTATGGCAAAAACATTCACAGAAAAAGATATTTCAGACTGTAGTCTGGTGATCAGCACATGTATTTATTTTTATAATAACATCTTACATTGTATGGAAAAAATTATGTTCACCAAATTTTTCCCTTTTGAAATTGCTTTTGTCCAGAATTATTTGGTTATGCGGGAATATGAAACGGCGAGCGCTCGCCGTGGGAAAAAGACCCATAAATTGATTATAATCGTTTTGTAGTTGACGTGCTTTACGGTCTTCTCCTTCCGTAATTCGTAATGCAAGTGTTCACAGGGTATTTTTCATGCACTTTGCTGATCAGTGCGCTTTGACGACGGCATGTTGTTTTTGCTTAGCCATAGTCTCCGAGAATCTCAGCCACTCAGCAAAGCAAAAAGCAGATCCTTGAGTGGGCAGTGACGACACTTGTTATGCAATTGGTTTTTGTTCTATAATATTTTACCAAATAAACTTTACTATGCCACCAGGGCCACTTATCTAGGGCCCCTCAAATGTTTATCCTTCATAACACTGCCGATGAGCTGGCGACGTTTGTCTGCTATTTTGCTCTTGTTTTACTTATCTTTTTAACCTGCATAAAATTCGTATTTTATCAGAAGAAAACGCAAACGTTATCTGCTTCCTTTTATAGGTATCTAGCTTTCTTGGTATGTATTTCAGCGTTTATAAAGTACTGCAGGAAAGCACCAATAAAGCGCCGATTTAATAGCAACACCAACCATTTCACATATTAGCGTGGCCGCTGGGTATTCTATGGTTCATTAGTCTGTGTTTTCTTAACCACATGAGAGGCTTCACAAACTAAGAGAAGCAAGGATGCCGACAACAAGCTCCAGAACTGCCCTTCACTATCGTTTAATAAAAAGAGCAAAAAAATGAAATGTTTAGGCAGACTCAATCATCCGAAACCGGAAGCTTGCCAGGAGGCTCAACAAGCGCAGAAATATCCCGGTGCACTTGAGAGGCATCTTCTTAGAAGCCAGGCCTCAGGCAAAGACGAAGCTAAGCGAGTCACCGCAGCACACGGCACCACCAAACAAAAGGAAGGCGCAGAAATATAAATAAAGTCTGAAATTCGTTCCAGCTTCAGACAGGAGACTCAGTTCATTGAGTTTTTTACTGGTGAAATGCTTTGTGATTAGGCGAAGTAGGATGTGACAAAATATAATGAACTGCAACCTGAGAGTATACCCCGGCTATAATACACACGTTAAATTGACGTGCGAATCGAATGACATTTCAGCCCGCGAACAGCTTTCGAACCATAACTTCCGTAGCATTTCGCGACAATATATCAAACCGCCCTCAGCTACAACATTCGCTCACCATATTGCGGTGGACCTGTTTAAATTTTAAAACTTTGATTGAGCGTTTTAATTCTATACTCTACTCTGCAATAAAGAACATTCACGGTAACGAAACTATTCTCTAAAATATTTCAAGGTTTCTTCTTATCTTTTCTCCTTGGACGCGAGTTACGATTTAATCTTTTTCTGGTAGCTCCGCGCCTTTTTTTTTTTTACTGTAAACGTTGGTTTCCCGAAACGTGCGTACGCGTTGTCGGCGCTTCGTTGCGTTTTGTTGGTGACCTGCTGTAGTTTAGAGTATATAAATGACCTCAAAAAACGTGACGCCGATAAAGCCTTGGGATTAGTTCTAGGGTGGCTTCAAATGCAGTTAAAGAGTGAAATTAAAAGGCAAATTCTAAAACCGACAAGGCCCAAGAAGACCACCGGTCCCTAAATATTTCGCACGTAATTTGACATCAATAGAGAGAAAGCCATGGTGTAATTTGTTTTAAATTTTCTATGCTTAAAGCACACAGTAAACAAATTTTCAGTTTATAGGATGGCATTAAAAAGCTGCGTTTAAGACCACAATGATCGTGTTTCCAAATGATTTGAAGTTCTCAAAGGTCTCAGTGGTCTTAAGGCGAGAGGAGTCGCATTTAGTTGAAATGCTTTTGGAGAACCTCGAGTAGGAGCAGAAGCTCAATAGTAGTTTCGGAAAATAATGTATTCGAAGGCGTCTGTAATGGTCGGGTGCCACGCGTGTGACGCTCTGCTGTATGGCTGTTCTTCCATTGCATTAGGCCTCGCTTCCGTAGACGGCACTGCATAACCAATAAATCACATGACCTTTAATTCTCGCTTTCATTGCAGGTTGAGATGAAGAACACATGTTTTTGTTTGGCTGACTTGAGCATACTGTGCAGTCGCATCCGTTGCTAAATGTGCGTGGAAAAATACTTTCGCCTGTGCACTGCTCCAGGATAGAAATTTTGGACGCGTGGCGACTTATTGTTTCATATTTTTCGCATTTATGGTTTGGCGACATATTGGTGAATATTCTTCTCATTTATGGTTTGAATTAAACGCGACAGACACCACGAAAGTGGACAACCTAGTCTTTATGCTTAAAAAATATGCCCAGCTTTCCCGGACTTTCAGCAACTAGCGCCATCTGCTGACCGCCAATTACGAACAGCGCGTAACCATATACGGATATTCTAAACATATAATCTTGAGAAAAGTAGGGAATGCCCAGGTATTCGCACGACCTCGTTTGTTATAATGGCCGACTCAATCCTCGCTGGAAAATCTGACCTTTGAAATGCCTTTCGTGCTCACATCAACTCCCTCTGACGGCGTTTGAAAATTAACGGGATGCACCGAAGATTGCAAATTTTCGCAGTAATCTTGAGTAGCGTGGCTTTTTGGGCTTGTTGGTACATAGTTCCAATACACTGTAGCGCAGCAAAAGACGAGGACACAAGAGACGAGAGACGAACACCACGAGCGCTCGTGGTGTTCGTCTCTCTTTTCTTGTGTCCTCGTATTTTGCTGCGCTACAGTGTATTGGAACTAATCTTGAGTGTTCAGCGCCGTGAGTTACATGGCGGAAAGAGTGCGAACTAGAAGCGTATGTCCCGATTTTCCCTGCTTGAAATCGCATTCGTCCTGTATACATATTTGTATGACAGTTAGTGATTATCAATTATCTACACGTTAGTAGTAATCACTCATCTTCTCGTCATGTGCAAGCAGTTAAGATTGCTTCTGCTAGCTATTCAGGTCTCAGCCTGCAGCCATCACTGCTGTGAATTCAATGTTTCCAAAACTACAACTGTTGCACAATTTTTAAACCTCTCTAAATGGGCTTTTCAACTCCACTTCAACAAAACAATATGTCCAATTTCAAGGTCCACTTGTCACTTAGGACGGCGGGGTGCATCTGGACTGGGCCCATTTCAAGTTTTTCTAAAGGTGTTCACCACACGTGCAGGCTTCTGATATATTAAACAAGGTGCGTATCCTGTCCATGAGGCGGCAGCTGGTAGATCGGCGTTCCAAGAAAACGCGATGGAGAGGTCTTTTGCAGAAATAATTGACTTGAATCATTAGAACACCCGGAAAAACTCCAATATAGCGATGAAAGTGTGGCTAAATTCTTCCCTGTGCGAAATTTACTCGGCTAACACCCGACTCAACTGCTTATCTCTTATTTTACTAAACTAACACTTTTTCTATAGCAGAACTTTTAATCATGGATGAGGGCACGATGCTCCCCTCCAACATATGCTGTGTCCTCTTGAAATAACACACTGGCGTTTTTTTTCTTTTTCATTATTTATGTTACATTTTATTCATGCGAGTAGTAATTTCAACTGTGCTTCTAAAGACCGAAACGCTTTTGGTGCTTTGCACACGTCCCATATGCGTTGCATATGTTTACGTTACATAAAAACTCGAAAGTTGACAACGGGAGACTGTTCCACTTCAACAGCTAGTCGTAGCATTATTTGTATAAAGGTAATGATTTTTGTCCTCAAGTCACAAATGTCACCGGCAAGTATAGTAACTGCTTGAACACCAGCCAAAAGATTAACTTTTTTTTATAAATTCTGGGCTCTCAATGAGACCAGGAAGGTGGGCATGCATGTTTAAACAGATTCAGTTTTAATACCGTCACAAGAATGAATGTGCTCTGCTGTAAAACTTGGACAGAAAAGTGAGAAAGAAAACTGAGAAGAACAAGTAAGCATTTCAACATTGAACAATATTTACCTTCACGTATTAATCGGAGCAAAAAACTCACTTGAGCATCGCGCGTCGTGTCACGCGATATGAAAACAAATGGGAGTTGGAAACGCCGCTGGCTGGGCTGTTACGACGGTACTATCGACGCCATCTTGTGAGGTTACTAGTGGAACAAGAGCAACTATTTCGCTGTTAATCTTAAGCCCTGCCAAATGTTTAAGTGCAGATCATGCCACCGCATAGTGCCTGTCAACTATGATGAAAGTGAAACGAAAGTAGTACAACCTTAGTCCAAAGTGCATGCGCGAGAGGTGCATTAGGCAGGGAAAGTTGGTACATTGTCACACATTTATTGTCTCCAGAGAAATGCAGTCAGTTGATTTCAGCGTTATCCTATGTTCTTCATTGTGTCTGCGTCCCTTTAGCTTGTTTCATTTTATGTGGGTATTGAACACCTGTTGCCATTACGATTCTTATTCCGCGTGCGCCGAAATATGCTACGTAATCATTCGTTCACAGATATGAGATATTGCTACCATCAGTTGCAGAGACGAGCTTATGCTTATGTGCTCCAGTGTTTCGTCTGGCACACCCAAAAGAGCGGCCTTGATTTCAATCAATAACTTTATGGCTGATACAGCTCTGCAAACAGTTATCTTTTGACGTATAAATTGTTCGGAGCTAACACGGCGTGCACAGGTTTTCCCTTCGCAAACAAATAAAAAAAAAACACCACGTAGACAGTGAATATTTAGGATGCGTGCTGTGAAACGAAGGGGTGTGAAAATGTTCTTCGTGTATTTGAAACTGAGAGTTTAAGAGTGTCGACAAGCATTGGGCAAAACAAATAAAAAAATACTACGGAAATGCTTTCGCATTAACAGGCATTCTGAGCCCAGTTTAATAGCGCAGAGGGGAATTTATACACGCAGGTATTCGCATGGAAAGACTGATTTCTGTAGAGAATCTCTGCTCAAGAGATCTTTTTTCATACTATAGTATCAATGTCCGTGGAGTTTTTACTGCCTGGAAATACTACTCACACGAACGAACCCCAAAGAAAGGTCGCCCATTTGCATTTCACAAAGGTCAGACGCAGGCTAAGATTGTTGAGACAGGATGTAGTTGCAGCACCAGATTTTAGTTAATCTTGCAGGAGATGCTAAACCTAAGAATGCACTCATTCGAATTCACTGATTATGCTATCTAGGCTTGTCATTGAGATATTTTGTTTGTTCGGTTGGCTGCTTGTTTTGCTGTAAATCTGTTTTACTAAATGTTATCATATGATCGCTTAAGAATTTGATGAGGGGATACAAAAAAACAGCAAAACAGCATGTTTTTTCGAGCCCCGTTCTTGGAAAAGGAATACGTATGCGTAAAAGTTGCGTTTCTTGAATTCGCTTTAATAAAACACTAGTTGCCGCGTGTAAGAAATCCGAGCACAGATTCTCATTGCGACGAGTTTTATTTTATTTCTGGAAGAGAAAAAAATTTCAGGGGACATTTTAGGGGTCCGCTTTAAGGGTATGACCCGATAGCTAGCTAATGTGTTAATTCCCATATGTGCAGAATTAGTCATTCTCTGCTTTACATTCTTAAATCCCTGAGAGTCCTCGTACCGCTTCTGGCGCAGAGATGCAGCGTTTAAGCTACGCGCCACCAACCTGCGACGGCAGGTGCTGTTACAGGTGGGGCTTGCGCCACCCAGGCTGCCCTATTCGAGCAACTTTTCGTGGCCTATCATGAACTTAGCAGCTACCTGCCACTGTGCGCAGTTCGCTCATAATCTTGTGGGCAGGTTATGATGACGTCGCAGAGTCACGTGACCAAGCCGGTCTACCTGCCTCGCAAGTTACATCTCAGCGGATGTTTCAAAGTTTTTTTTCGCTCACGGTATACATGACGCCAACGGCGAAGCAGGGTTTTCAGCGTAACGAGGCCCTCAGTGTTATCGCGTTAGAAATTGGAAACGGGGGCCTAAAGTAACCACGTTACGCATTTTTTGAGGCCAAAATATTTTTAGGACCTTTTCAAGATGATGTGCATAATTTTAATCCTTTGACGGTGGCTTAATACTGCAGGCAGCACGCACTTGTGTTGCATCGCTAGAATAAAAATATGGCCATAATATAACCGCAAATTCCACAGCGTGACGTATACGAAAATAGCGCATCAGTTTGGAAACATAGTCGACTGACCCAGTGAAATTCACACTAGTCACAGCAGTACTCACAGTCACATCAGCTCGCGAAAAGTGTGAACATCCTGCCCCAATCGTTCTGATTTCCAGCAACACAGTGTGGTTTTTGTGCGGCCTGGAAGTGTTGCATTTTATTTTGTTTTTTTTGCTTATCGTTTGGTGACTCCTTTATGCAGTGCGGAAAAAACAGTGGTGGGCACAGCTAAAACAGTAATACTATTTTTGTATTTTCCTGGCCTGGATAAGTGCTGTGTCTGCCACTGTTGTTTGGTGCTTCACGACCGTAATGCTGTTTCAAGGATTCCTGCTGATGCTTGCCAAAAGATAACGCAAATTTATTGATATCTCTAAGCTTTCATGCGAGTTGCTATGCTCTGTACTGTGAGGCATGGACGCCAATAATATAAAAACCATAAAGATAAGAAAAAAATTAGCTGCAGTTCTGCTACAGCTAAACCTGGTTAGAGAGTGAAAGCTGTGGTGTATCGGGCAAGTAGACACACTTTGATGCCTGTAACGTTGAGTGCGTCCCGCACACTGTATAGGCAGTGCGCCCACTCAGCCAACCTCGCCGGTGGATCTTAAATTAAGGGTTGATCCCGAGAGGTTGGTCACCGAATGGACGCTGCAACCTATTGCTGCAGTGCCGCAACGTTGTCAGCGCTAATGCATACAACCCACATATCTCTCACCACCGCCACGTACCTCAAAGCGTGATTGAGTAGTCCACTGCCGCCTGGAGCCAGTTATGCGCTTTCCTTTCTTCAAAATCATTCTAGAACGTTCGCAGTCTAGAACGTTGTCAACGCCAACGGCAATGAAGACAATGAACGCCGACGGTTTATAGCTTCCGTGCCGCGTTTTGTGCTACACCGTTGCGAATACCAACGCATGCAGAGCACATCCGTCACTACCGCCACGTAGGTTAAAGCGCGACTGAGGTTTCCACTGTTCCAGCGTGCCAATTATGCGCCTTTCCTTTGCTTTCGAAGAAAATTGAAGATTGGTTTTTAAAATTGATTTTGCTGAAAGGAAACGGCGCAGTAACTGCCTGACATATACTGGTGGACACCTGAACCACGCCCGGTGGCGATGACGGCGCCCGGCGGAACACGTGTGGCTAGGCTCAAGGTGGGCTGAAGGTCGAACTCCGGCGTACGCAAAACGCTCCGCCGCTAGCCCAGTGAAGCTTTCGCTTCAAAGAAGAACTTAAGAATGACATAAGCCCGAAGTCCTGCAGCTGTTGTTGAATGGAGTGGCACAACTCACCGTTAGATGCGACCGAGAAGGCTCTGACAGGAAAAGTCGTATGCTTACCTGGAAAACAAGGAAAACTGATGTCAGTTTTTTGCAGGCAACATTCTCTTATAAATAAAACAAAACTCGCTGTATGTCACCTTATGCAAAGCTCTAGCGTTGAGTGACACGCATTTATTAGCAGTTACAGCTGGTTAAGTATTATGGCGCATATTTCTAGGGGCTTCATTTTCGAAAAAAATGAATAACATTGGTCCACCCAATAGGTTTCTAAGCGCTTACTCACGACTCACTGTGGCCATCTCAACAAAAGAGGAATGAAACTCCCTGCAGTCCGGACATCATTTGGCTGATGACGTGCTCAAGTTTACAAATATTAGTATATCCACAAGGACAAATGTGTTCCAGAATGGTGATCTGAAGTTTGCGCACGCCAACTTTGCATGCATTCTTGCGAAATGCACGCAGTGGGCGAAATCTCCGCACCTTTTAACGCTCTCGCAGTATGCTGACTCTTATTTCCTCGCATTTCTGGTTCCCCTTTTCAAACAAGAAACAGAATGCCAACCTCAATCTAAGCCTGCATTCTTTCCATTTTACTTGGCCTGAGCTAATAGAGGCATCGGGTATTCGCTGACTACTCGGAATTGCAGCTGCATGAGCCAGGTTTGACGTGGCTCTTGAACAGTGTGCTTCAGCGCAATTTTTATCCTACACCAAATAAGATTCCTGAACATAATAAAAGGTTAGTTTGGAGAATTAGTTGAAAAGTACCCCTCCAACAATGTTACTAAAGAATATTGTTTCTTAAATTTTTTCTACTTATTAAAACGTGCTGTGGAGTCCCGTTAACTTCTAGCTCGCTTAATTAGACCTGCTAGTTCATTTGAACGGACAAGTTGATGAACTTAACAGAGAATGTATTAGAAAGAATCTTCGTAACTACAAGCTCGCATAATTGTCAACAATTTCTTTCTCCCCATTTACGTCTAATTTACCGGGACTCGATTGAGAATGATTTTGGCAGCAAGCGTCTTAATTGAGGCAATTGCTCACAAAACGAAGCTACCGAGGCTCTGGTAAAAAAATAGAACCAGTGCGCAGATCTACATGTAATAATTCTTTCATTATGCAGCCAATAGCGCACCATATTTGCGTCTGTACACATGCAGCAGGCCCCGTTAGGAAAAGCCAGAAAAAAAATAAAAGAAAAAAAAACTAAAAAAACGGTGTGAGATACCATTCAGTCTGCCCGACTCTGGACTTGATTTGTGTCGGGAATTTTGCGTTTGCTTTTTCGTTTGTGCAGAAATGGCAGAATGGGCGAAATGTTTTTTCTGCACTTAAGTTGTATCAAAATTTAGCCTCCGCTGCCACGCTGTGAGCCTGCAAGATCGTTCTCGACAGCAGGTGGACGTAGATTCTGAGCCAGGAAAAGTAATTTTGCGACTCCAACTAAACCAGAAAAAAATATTGGCAGTAATATGAATACGTCATGCGTTTGAAATAATAAAGAGGCAGCATTCAAATGGGTTTGTGTGTTCCTGTTATGCCTCTCGGCATTTATGGTGCCCCCAATTTTAAAAAAACTACTACCAAATTTTCTGGTACACAACCTTCGGGACGTCCTTGAAAGTTGGAGCAGCATCAATAATCACCAACACTACCATTCTTTTGCATGTCCTACGGTGCAGTGACACTACGACAAGCGCCATTTAAGACATCGATTTGGCCATCTGCGACTCCAACTTGCCCGTTTTGATCCAACCAGCTACCAAAGACATTACAATACTAAACGCCCAGTGCCTTGCTGGGACAAGTGCGAAAGGTCGACGTTTCAAGGGCCCTCATTACAACGTTCGAGAAGGTAATGTTCGACACGTGGTTAGATCTTTCGTCTTAAAGACTTTCAGTGCGAAAAATGCGCGAATATCGGCATGCGAGTGACGTGGGCAATTTCCCCGTCGTAATACCACGCTGTTCTGAGCCACAGAACGGCGACATCTCCCGGGCAGCAGGCCTAAAGTGCGCAAACCGCCGTTACCGTCAAGACACTGCCTCCAAAGTGTGCCACACGTGAAGGGGGAACAGGCTGTACTTTAAAGAAATCCGAAAAGGCTATTCCACGTAAGGTGGGCGCCGCTAAGGCGCGACGACATCGTCCCTCTTGTCGACGGTTATCTAAGAGGGCAGAAACTACTGGGAAGATTTGTCCAGATGAATAAAAAATTTGTCCTCCTCCTTGACACGCCGCTCTAAAGAACTGGAGCCATATGAACGGCGAAACCGGGGTTGTTGCCGCAGACATTTATTGGTCGTCCCTGCTGGAGCTACACCCATCTGCAGCGCCTAAGCAGACGCTGCGCAACCAATGTCCCGAGCCTATTGCTGACAGAGGCCAACGCCACTCTAGGAACCAAGGCCGACATCCGCAAATGACTTGGTCTTTGCTACCAAGGCGCTATACTCCCTCAACAACGAAGCCAACACAGCGCACCCAATCTCCTGAGCAGAGTTCGATGTAACATGTTACAAGTAATTGATTACAAGTTTTTGTGATTTCACAACTAACTGATCACATTCCAAAATGTAACGTCGTTGGTAATACAGCTACTTTTTCTGTAATTGATTACTTGTAATCAATTTTTTCAGAAAAATGTTGTAACTAGCGGTACCTATTTGAGAACCACAACCTGACTGTAAACGCGGGAATGTTTCCTTCATGACAGAGGGACAACGAACCGCCTGCGGAGAAGCATCTCGAGCGATCATGTCCGGCGCACAACCGGGTCACCGTCTTCCTCTACTGCAGTACTCGTCCCGAGAAATACCACGTCACCATTCTGTAGGAAGGCCTCTTCCTGCCAGATGGCGCCGCAACTTACTCCCATTACACCGAACTCGGAGGCTTGCACGCAAAGCACGGAGCAAAATCGGAGCGCGGCGCTTCATAGAGATATTGTACACTAGCACTGAAGCATTGCGCGAGTGCGAGCTCCTGCGTAAGGTGTGCGTACGTTATAATACAACATTTCCCTCCAGCGCATATATTTGCAATGTAGCTGCAAATCTCATCAGACGCAAAATGTGGGAAAACAAGATATCAAGCATGCCACAGTAGTTATTGTAGCCTGAGTAAATTCATTACAAGGTAAATTAAAGTCGAAAGGCAAATAAAACAGCTTTAATTACTCAGTTACTTTTGAGGGGGCTCTAATTTACTATAGTAATCAGTTGTATTTTAGATGTAGTAATTGGAATCGGTTGCTCATTTTCTGTAACGTGTACAAGATTGGTCCTGAGCCTGCTGCTTGTCGGACACTAGAGCAGGTTCCGGTTCACGTCCAAGACGAGCACGTTGTTGGAATTCTGAGGCTCTTATGAACACTATGTGTATGCTGCTCTCTAGCCTATACATTTCCGAGGCACAAACAGGTGCTGGACGTGTTCATTTCAGTACTTCCAGCTCTTAAATAGGGGGAACAATGGCTCCTCCATCCTCATCGTTCTGAGGAGGAGCAGGGATATCTCATATTTTCATCCACACTGTCAACTGCGACGAGAAGCGGCCTTGCTTCATGGTTGAAAGTCTGCGCTGTGTGATGCGAATGCTCTGTGTTTGGCTGCGAGTGATGGGCTCAGTGTTTTACTGGAGGCGCAGCGCTCGGCAGTCCTCAAGGCGTGCAGGTCACTGCTTCGGTGGCCTCTGTTTTTCAGAGCACATATTCCTGCTTGGTGTGCTTGATCGTGACGAATTTCTCTCTTTTTCATTAGCCTCTGAGGCCCGTTTGGCGTATTGGGTCGTTGGGGGACCCAAAACGTCAAACAATAATTATTGACAGTATCAAAACGAGGGCATGAAACAGCTATATGTTTGTAACCACTTGCTTGCACTGTGTCCCCAGTCTCGGGCAGGGGCACTTTATTTTTGTCCTTTTTAGAGTCCCACAATAATTGTTGGCCACGGTCTTGGTGCGGCGCTGGCGATATTAGTTGAAATTCTTTGATCAACGCCCAAATTATTAATTTACCCTCTGTGTGTGAGGATAATAGAAGTCATTTTACTTTATAGAGGTTGGCCAGAAGTCTGGTTGTGGGAATTAAGCAGTGCGGGGAGAGAAAGGTCTGCCATGCAGTTTGTTATCACCTGTTGAGAGGGCACGCCACTCTTTATAAAAGTACGACAGTAAGCGGGCAGCGTTGAGGGAACACTGTCATCTTGTCTCCGGATTTTATCCTACGCGTGTTCTACTCCTTAAGAGTTATTGTACTGTAAGCGCAACAACTGATGCAAAACCACCGACTCTGACAAGTTCAACCGACGTAAAGTCTGCCACCTTTAAACAGCAAAACCCACTAACAGACAACTTTCTTAATGCGGCATTGTGCATTCACAAATGGTTCCCTTTTGTAACATTTTAAGGAGCTGACTTTTGTTCTATAATATCAAGGTTTTCAATGAGCACCAAATTAAGTGATTACAGCTTTCACTTCTCATGACTGCATATGCTGCGTAAGGAAGAAAAACCAATTTACAGTCACCGATAAACTGAAGAACATAAAAACAAATTCGTGCTGCTGCCTAAAGCACACAGATGCATGCTTCCGTTCTCATGCACACTACGGTAACAGTGGCAATCGAGAATAATAGATTGCGTTTTGCCATGGTAGTCAAAAGGAAGCAAGAGAATCAGCAAAAAGTGTCTTGCAAGACCAACACCTCATCACATAAAACTCAAGTATACCTGCAGACAAAGTATAGCAAACAAAGAAGGAATAAAGTTGCGTCATGATTTGAAACTGCGCACTCTCCATAGTTAACTTAATGCTTTCATGGCATATCATTTCACTTTTCTGTTTCGAGCCATTGCCGTCCCCGAACCATAAAAGTTGAAGTACGTGATGGGCATATGAGAGCCCATCTCAAGAGTTCCGTTTTAGCAGAAAAAATAAACCTAGAATTTAAAAACAAAACCGCCCAGAGGTTGGTCTGATATATCGCCTAAAACTGCAAAGGTCTAGATTTGCGGCACTAATACATTTTGGGATGCGTTAAGATGTTGCCTTTCCTTCACTATTTATAATATCTGTACACTTTTGTCAATTAACCTCAATTTACGCGCTGATATGAATCTACCAAAACAGTTTTCTCGCTTCCATACTATCAAGTTGCTGAGCTTCAAGAGTTATATTCTCGGAATGTTGCAGAATTTCCTTTCATTAGGACGTGAGCACCAAACGGGTAGGCTGAAATCCACGAAAGACTGAATTTGGCGTGTTTTCTGCCTTCAAACAGCTTCTGTATTTGCTCGAGTCTAAAACGCGCCAAATGCGCGATTGCTGCATAACAAAACAATGACGTCACATATTCGGTTGGGTTTGGTTAGGAAACCCTTTGCTCGCCACGTAAGATGAGCCCACTCAGCATGCTTAGTCACGAAAGAGATACAGTGGACACAGGAAGCTCCTGCAAATCAAATTGCCAGAGTCAGCTTATTCCAGAGGTCACGTCCTTACGCCTTGAAATAGCAAGAAGAGACCTAGCAGCGTAGAACCAGCTAAATGAAAAACGACGGGTATCCTTGAGTCTAGTAGGCTGCCTGTGACTTCGCCAAAAGTTACCAAGCTGCTGTCAGCATGTCTCAGCACTATCAAGAGCCGTCTTATCATCTAAAGCAGGACAGCGATGGCACAAGATCCCGTCACGCAGGCTATCCTCGCAGACGACGGGACCTGACTACCTTTTCTCGCCACTCCGCCGCGAACAAGCTGAACCTGCCACAGCAGCCAGCTGCTTCTGAAAAAGGCGGTACGTGAACCCTCTGATACACCTTTAAAACATGCGACTGAAATAACGGAATTGACGTCCTATGACGCGCAGTGTGAGCAAGCGTACTAGTTGAGGTTTGCGTCCGCTTCCACCGTCTACTCCAGGATTAAGTGATATACGTACCGATGGCGGGGCTCGGTAGCCGTCTGGAACCAAGTGCCAGCGACATCAACAGGGGAGTAAAAGTAAAGCGCCAAAATTTAGACTTCAGAAAACAGAGATAAAGGTAAAATAATTGGCTATATATTCGAGGTAATTTTAGCTATTTAGACACCGCTATAATACCCGTGTTTTTGATGTTTTAGTTGCGTACATTAGGTTGGAAAGTGCGGCGCTTTTAGGTAAATTAATATTTATGTTCGCGGTGTCTTACTGCAGTGGGCACCGCCTCTCACATACACCTTCACAATTCGGTGGTTTGCTTGCTGTTAGCTGCTGGTTTTAGCCGCTATTTTCGAAGTGTCACGTTATCTCGTGATTTCTTTTAACGTGGGTATTCGCCCTTATCAGCGTTAATATCAGGTGCGTGGTTACTTTTTGTCCGTTCTATCTGTTTGTCCGTTCTATGCTAGGTTCTCATCGGCTACTTTTTCGCACTTGTTTTTTGCTATAGCAGCCACAGTTCCAGACGTACGGTTTTGATGCTATTGTCTTCGGAAAGGCTTTATGGTTCTAGACGAGTGCTCAACACGTTAAGAACGGTTGCTCCGTAGGAAAGTGTCAAACAGAGAATTGCAGCGCTGGCCTCATGATGGAACGGTAGGGTCTTACCGTCGCTTTGTCACTGTGGTATGCCGTTTCCGCTCGGTGCCTGTACCAGCCAGACGGGTGCCTTGTCAGTGATGTGTGGAAGGTGTCAGATGTGACTTTCGCATCGTCGCTTTACAGCTAGTACGAAAGCGAATGTTCCGTAGTGAATTCTGTTAATTTCCTGCCACCTGCAGTGGGACTCAATGATTGCGCGTTAGGGTGATTGGGCTGGGTGAAATATTGCAGGAGAAATAATTTTCTTTATGATGCAGAAACAATACAACCAACGAGAACTTTGCAATGATTCTAAAAATACATATACTGTGTATCTATCTAGATAATGGGGGACAATCTAATAATAAAAAAACCTACGACCTATCGTACACAAAAACGATGCGAATGCAGCATTGAACGTTTGTGGTACATCTATGTCACTGAGGACTGAAACTTGCAACTGAAAAGTTTTTTGCACGCACGGAGTTTTGTAGATCTCTAGTTGATATATTGCTTTTACATTCCTTTAATATCATGGATAAGAGAAACGATTATTGTATGTCATATGTGATGGCCCTTTCCAAAATCAGGCGTGCTGAGGTGCTATTTCGGCCTGTGTGTTAGGCACTGAATAGTCTGTAATTAGGTTACCTGTTTTATTGAAATTTTCCTTGGTAGACGCCAGGAACATGTGGTTGCTATAGAACGTTTCATTTGACTGCCAGGCCACTATTCATTGGATAAAAATTGTCGTTTGGGCAAGTCGGTGACCGTTCATGTTGACTTCACAGCACGCAACACAAGAGGACGATAGACAAATAAACGACAGGGGCGGGCCCCCACTGCCAACAAATTTAATTGAAGCGTACGGATTGTGACTGCATAGACGACCGTCAACACGAGGCAACCAAGCAGGCATAAAATGGCAAGAGGCGAAAGAAGTCCTTTTTTTTTTCTTTTTTGGAAAAACTGAATGATAACAATACATGAGATGCAGTGTAATCCAGCACCAGCAGTACAAACAGACAGCCAAGCATGAAAAGAAATGAGAGAGGTATGACAAAAACCTGGTCAAAATAAACACAAGGGCATATAGACAAGTTTTAGACGGCAAGACAAGCTTAAGAACCGAATCACGCTAAGCTGTGTTTCGTAGAAAAACTCAGAGCGGAGCAAGAAGCGAGTAGAAAAAAACGACACAAAACAGCGAATTCCTTGAATGCAAACAGAAGACTTCGTTGGATAAAAGAAGGCAGAAGGGTTAAAAACAAGGTTTAGCAGAAAGCAGGCTCCGATTATAAGAACGCTACGAAGCAGATGCGGAGACAGTGTAAGATAAAAACAAGAAGCGCGGGGTGGAAAGAGCCCTCCGGGTAAAATGATCCAGCGGAGTCATGAAGTGAAAACGGGTAAAACTAAAAACCAAGATGAACATGAAACAAACAGAAGCCTTAATCTACAGCAGAATAAAACCAATGACAAGCACGGAGTGTAAGGAGCCCTCGGATGAAAACGACTCAGTGGAGTCAGCAGGTAAAAACGTCTAAAAGCATTAAACATCACACACTGCATTGCAAACGGCCTTCTAGCTAGTAAAGTTTTTGTCAGTCAGAAAGATGGAAACGCCTCAGACGCACTCGCTGCCTGTTTAATTTACGAAGAACGTTTCTATAATATCCCTGTCTGTTCTGTCATAAGCACGCGCTGAAAATCTAGTTCCCTGCAAAAGTGGCCTGCATTTCTTCTCGGGATCATATTGCTTGCAGCGCTCCGGCAGATTACTACCTTTGCTGATCGGGATTGTCAATGCGTGTTGCTTTGCCCTTTCGTTAAAGCGTCACCCCGTTTGTCCGATATAAACTCGTCCATAAGTCAGAGGAATCACGTCGATAACTTTTGCACTCAGAGTATCTAAAGGCGTGTTTCTTTTTACATGACGGCCGTTTTCGTCCGATGCATCATTGGATGCAATTTAGCGAGCTTGCAGGCAACAGGAATAGAACCAAATTATCATCGTATCTTGCAAACATATTTGTTTTTTTTTGCAATTTGCTTTTTTTTGCCGGTGCTCGTCAACCTTTGCAGTAGGCTTTGGGAAGCACCTGCCATTAAATGCTGCGGATATCCGGAGCTGACGAGGCCAGTTATTTGCTGCTGGCAACCTCTTTTCATTAAATGATCGCAACTGTTTATGCGTGCCGCCAAGGCTAGATGAAGCGATGGCTCTTTTTATCTGTTTCGAATGAGCGTTGTTGAATGAAAGGAGCATTTTGTTCATACTAGCGTTGTACTTACAGCATACATGGAGTTCAAAAAAATGAAGTAGATCCGAAAACTATATCTTGTCGCTAGGAAACACGCACCTGATGCTTAGCTCCTTAGATGAAGATGTGAACACCTGGATGATAGAACTGGAGACCTGATTCCACTGGTCCGATAGGATGTCTTCTAAGATGACCAGGAAGTGGTCTACGTAAATGTAGAATTTTATTACTTGCTGACCGGTTATTTTTCCTTGCTTTGTTTGTCCATGGGCGATAGCTGGATTTCGTACCACGCCGGTGCGACCGAGGAGCCAATGCAAATGCGAGATTTCTGCACGTAGAACTGATGCTGGAAGCCGATTACAGTTGACTGTACGTAAAACTTTAGAAGCGCAAACAGTTGATCAGTGTTGATACCTTAGTTCTTCTGAAAGGTCGCCTCTCCGGAAGCGATAATTTTGACTTGGGCAGCAGTAGGAGGCCTTCATGCGGAAGCTGTAGCAGAGGTCTTCGACGTCGACAGATGAGGCAGCTGATGCCTTCCATAACACATTATTAAGATCTGGAACAACTTTCGAAGAGCTGCCTGCAGCAAACGGATCGATGTCGGTAAAAGTGCTTAAATTGCATCATAGATAATTGAACACTTGTTCTTGCCAGGTGCTGTTCTCAGAGAATATGCGTCGTAAAGGGCAGTTTAATCTGTGCGATTTTCCTGCGAAGAAGACTTCCAAAAACGTTCAGTTTTGTCTACGGCTTCATCAAGGCTTAAAGATAAAAACGCTCTAGCAATCCGAAGGCTTTGCTCAGCTTTTGAGGGGGAAGCTTGATGCGTTTGTCATTAGTGTAAATTACAGCTTGGGCTTTCTTTTTTTTTTTGCTGGAAGCTGCCCGCTTGCATGACGACGAATCTTAATTGTTTGTCAGCTGCAATAGGGTCAGCCTATTTTCTCTCATCAAGCGCACCACTTTTTAAAGCGAAAGGCTTTAATGGCTCATGCTGGCGACCCTGTCCGTCCGTCCGATACGCTCTTGCACTATTGGTAGTTCACTGCGCATGCGCGTGGCGCCACCAGCGCGCACGCCGCGCCCGCGCTAGACGCCTCGCAGCTGTCGACCGAGTCGGGTGCCGCGCAACCTCCCTCCTAGCCTTCGCTGCAATGGAGTCTTAGAATGCGGGCAAACGCAAGCGTACTACTTCCCCAGCTAAACAGCGACAGAAGACCATTCAACGAATGCGTCGGCTTAATGCTTCGTTCCGTCCGTCCGTTCGCGAAATCTGCCACACTATCGCTTTCAATCAAATGACGTCAACTCGATAAGAAAAAAATCCTTGTGCACGGCGGGATTCCAACCGCCATCCTTCCATTCCGCAGCCGAACGCGCTAACGACTACGCTACTTCCTGACAACGCCCATGTACTAACAACTGTGTACTTAATTAACATCTCAACCACACATCAGTGACACAAGCATCAACACCGCGCTAAAGGCTTCCGCCTCTCTCACTTTAGGTCAACAAAGTGCTCCCCTGAATTTCTTGAACGGGGCTCTGGTTCCTGGATTCGTACCATCAATTTTAAGAAGGTGGTCCCCACCGTCGCTTATCGCTCTGTCCGTACTCTTTTCATCGGCTTGAAGAGCATCCTTCCTGACCACCAGCCAGCAGCAGTTGCCGGGACGGAGAAGGCTGGTAGTATAGAACTCTGGACTACTCTGTAGGGTGGTTTTCGCTTCACATGAATGCTTTATTCGTAGTCAAGTAATTTGTGTTATCCAGTA
Organism: Amblyomma americanum; assembly: GCF_052857255.1. Classification (NCBI taxonomy): domain Eukaryota; kingdom Metazoa; phylum Arthropoda; class Arachnida; order Ixodida; family Ixodidae; genus Amblyomma; species Amblyomma americanum. Next base: position 105,318,983 of record NC_135502.1, on the reverse strand, counting down.
TGTTCTAAAAGGCAGCCGTAATTTCGCTGAGAAAGTGCAGTGCTCTTTAAACTCCTCTTATGCCGTTTCTGCACAGCTGCCAACTAGCTTATTCTATGCACATGCAACTTGTCCCGTGGGTTAGTTCAGACAGTTCGTATTGCGTCACTATTCATAATGCGTTTTTCGTGTGGTTTCAAACGAATAAACAGCCTTTTATAAAACATTTGCATTGTCGTCTCCTTCCGTAGGCAAATTTTTATCAGCGCAAATTTTGGCACACAACATTGCTCGCAACCTTGGGTGCAGAAAACCAACTCCCAAACGAGAATCGAGAATCTATAGCTTCCTTGCTTGATATATATATATATATATATATATATATATATATATATATATATATATATATATATATATATATATATATATATATATAGCAGACAAGGCAAATGAAATGAGGGGCTCGTTTGACAAACATATTAAGGAAGCCAACAGTCACCGAAACCAAGGTGCATAGGGGAATGTTTTCTATTTTTTGAAATTTCTAATGCCAATCAATTGTTTTTTTTAAAGAAAATTGCTTATAAACCAGCAGAAAAAACAACCATGCCGCCGGTGGGATCCGAACCCACGACCTCCGAATATCGCGTCCGGTGCTCTTACCAACTGAGCTACGGCGACGGCTGTCCAATCTGCTGCTTTCGTGGGTATTTATGTTTTGCGTGTAAGCGAACCTTGAGAGTGTTCACCAGCGCCACCCTCGTCCATAGCGGTGGACGTATCAGGTCCTATATTACCGCGAGTCTGACGTGGAGCGTCATCTAACCAGATGTGATATTCGGAGGTAGTGGGTTCGGATCCCACCGGCGGCGTGATTGTTTTTTCTGCACTGTCATCGCAGAGTACACGGGCCTCTAGAATTTCGCCTCCATCGAAATCCGACCGCCGCGGTCGATTCGAACCCGCGTCATTCCGGCCAGCAGCCGAGCGCCATAACCACTCAATACTGCGGCGGCTGTTCACTAGGAATACAGCGATGGGTCTGCGGCGTAGCAGCTTCAGGGTGACGCTAGTAACGCGAGTCGTCGCCTTATACGTGCTTATATGAGGGGGAGGAGGACGACGGCCCGTGTAAAGCCCCTCAATAGGTCCGTGCGTTTGGTGCGTTGCTCCAGTCGGTGAAGGTGCTATGCATCGATGGTGTTGCTGGCGCAATCTATGGAAGCCTTTTGTAAGTCACCTTTTCGATCAACCCGGATTTTCCAGTAACAACAGGGATGTGACGACGACGCCGACGGCCATGCTTGCGCCAACTTTTCTGCAGAACGCGGTGCTTACGGTGTCACGAGTACTATTTTCTTCACCATGCATTCTCATCGCATGCAGGGCTTCAGCACCAGCGCTGTGCAAAAAACATATCCTAAGCAGAGGATTTTACGCCATGGCTATCCCACGTGGACCCACGCGTGGCTCCGTGCCGTAATCACATGATCACACTCGGCGCGAGCCTATTGCGGCTTTCGTCATCTTCAAATGGGGTGCGCACTAAGAAGGGTTAAGGGGGGGGGGGGGGGGGGTAGTGAACCTACATTGTGCGCCTCACCGCTTGCTTCGTGCAATCTTTACCGCCATGCAGTGGGTCATCGAAATGCCTGTGAGACGTTTCTTCCGGCTTTCAGACGTGAGAGCTCGAAGACATGCGTAGCATGAGCTTTGGACGCTGCCCACGGATGCGCCCCTCTATAACATCTGTAAATCCGCACCCACAATTTGATATGCAGAATGGTTGAGCGTTTACGCCAGCTGTCATAATGGGAGAAACTCTACCACAGGAGTATCATCTGTCGTTGAATTTCACTACAGCCAAACGACAATATTCCAGAACGTGAACCTATGCATGAAACTTACTCCGAGCGAAAGATGCTCTGGCTTGGGTTTCTTAAATTTTTGTTTCACGAAGTGGCCAAGAATTTCCCCTTCTTTGTTTTGCTCATATCAACATTGTTTTTCCTGCGAAAGGGCTCCACAATCACTCTGCTGTGACTAGGCCCACATTACGTCGGTTTCCCAATAAATATTTCGAAGTCGATAAATAAGACGATAATAAATAATATTGTAGCGATCTTTCCCTCAACCAGCAAGGTACACACTAGAGGAAAAAATTCTTTCACACGTTACAATTTTGTAACATTCCTAAAGAAAACGTAAAGGGCATGATGCAATATCCTATGTGTCTTGTAGTCAAGGGTCTGACGGAATCCCGTCTGGTCGGGATGGTACATGATACTAGTGAGTCGCACCGACTCACTAGTATCATCCTAATGTGTCCCTTCAGTGGCCCGGGGGTATTTCTTGCTTACTTTCGCAGACATGGACACTGCCGGACAAGAGACACGAGAGCTTGCTTTTAACCAAGACGAATCAACGTGCCTATATCGCCTACGAGTAGCGTGTCTTACTCACAAGCCAAGGCTGACTGGTTCTGTTCCAATATAATTAGCCCAATTTTCTTTTCAGAACAAATAATTTATAATCTTACATGTCATAATGACGTCTGAGCCATGTTCCGACCTTATAAGCGGAATTAGCCTAATGGTGTAGTCAGTTTTGGATGCAGCAGCTTCATATGTGAGGTCATGTCCCTCTTAACCAATCCTGATTTCCACGAGACGCCAACTACGATTTCGAGCTCTCGCTGAATTGGACCTTTAAAGTGATCCCGTTGAAACATTTATTGTGAGAAGAATATTGAAGACACGCCTAATAAGTCTCGGCTTGCCACGATTACAAATGTTATTTTGCATTTGTGTGCACAATGGAATTATTCAATGAGGAGCAACACCATTTTCGGTTTGCTGACCAAACCGTTCCCAGTCGTGAGAATAATTATCGGCATGGAAGGATATCCTTAAGCTAAATATATGCTGCACGCAATGAACAGCATCGCCCACATAGAAAACTACGCATGAGGCTATGCGCAGTCAATATTAATATTAATATTTACGTGCGGTGTTCGTAACTGAAGGTTTATTTTCAAGCACAGGCAGACCAGCTCAAAATCTGCTTTAAGAAATTTTAATCCGTGCGAAATTTCAGAACCGCACCTTGAGACATAGTAACTCGCAATAACTGAATCCTATCGAGCAGCTGTGAGTTCAGTGGATCAAATACATTAAGAAGCACGCATCTAACCGATACTGTAAAGGACTCACATCATTTGGTCAAGAAGGAGCTACCATTGCCAAATGAGGCTAATAGAATTAACGCGCAGCCGTTACAACAAGTACCACGTCTACTTTTCTCAAGGTAACTTCCCCGTTATCTCTACCATCACCTGTTTTCTACCATGAATTGTTTTTTATTTAGTTTTCTACCATACAAATTTTCTCTCTGTGTCTGCTAATTTTGATTTATGGGAGTTCAACGTTCCAAAGCGAATCAGGCTATGAGGAACGCGTCTGCTAATTTTATCACGTTATATTTTTGTTTTGGAACATTGTGCAGAGTGTTCCACTTCCTCGATAAATTCTGAGCTCCACAAATGCTAACCATTTCAATGCATGAAGATGACAGGCTATTGCGATATTGTTTGCGCAGAGTTCACAGACAAAAACATCCTGGAAACTAAGTTTTCGGAAAGAGGCGGAGACAGCTGCGGTTGTCGCTTCCGCAATGAGTTTTCGCTGCGCTTATTCCCGGAAACTACTGTCACATTCTTTTATCCAGTCTTCGTGATGTTCTGCTTCTTTTCGTTCTCTGTTGTAGTCGTACATGCGCCACCCTGGAATGCCTCGGCCTGGCCGCAATGTGACTCGACTGTCTGCGTGTTCGCCCTCCCTTCCTCGATCGTTTGCGGCCTGTTTCCGGCAGATAACCGTGGAAGGACCGCAGATCCGTCGTTCAGCCCGCAAAGAGAAAAACTAGATCTTCTCCTGTATGTTTGCGCGCCTGTGCCTCTAGGAGTCGCGTTTTACTTACTTGCAGTGCTTATACTTCTTTGGACCGAGCGTAACGTCCTTTAGCATGGCGATGATAGCCGTGTATTTAATCACTGCTCGGCTATGCGTTAGAAACCGTATCTCCTATGCTCAGTCTCTTTACTATGATCAAACGGAGTAAGTGTATGCCCGAAGACGAATCGAACTGCTAGGATGCATTTCTTTTCTGGCTGCTGAGCCAGATGCCACACTTTTTCTGACAGAACGTATCTGTCTCAAGTATTCTGTCTTCTACTATTGCCAGTTCGTTCACATGCTTTATGTTACGTGAACGGGAGAAGACTGGTATTGAATCGGGTACATATTTTGGTCATGACCTTCATGTCTTGTTATGCCTGCAAAAATGTCAAACAGTTGTCACTGAAATTAGGAAAGCTGTGTACCTGTTGTGAAGCCCGTTACTAACGGCCGCATGAGAGCACTCGACAATTGTTGCATCACATAAAAGTTAATCAAATGAGAAAGCTTTGAGGGACAACTATCAACGATCTAACAAAAGTTAACACGGGAACAAGGAAACAAACTGCCAAACTCTAGCGATATTCCTGTCTAAATAACTTGTAAATTTTTGGCATCCCTAACGGATCTGAAGAACACTTAACTGCACTGTTGGCTGAAATCATCAAGAAAATAGAATGCCCTGTTGAAGCGAGAGACATTGATGTTGCACGCAAATTAATGCAAAGTATAGCAACATTGTGGCTTGTTTCATCTATCGACAAAAGAAAACTGTCTTCCAAAAAAAAAAACAGAAAAGTGCATCTAACCACCGAAGACCTCAACTTTCCCCCTAAGTTCCAGACAGTTTTCTTTATTGAACCTACTGAGTCATTCACAGAAGAAACTTTGTGCCATTTCCTTGTAATTAAATAAGGAAAAAACCTGAAAATTCTGTTGGACAGAGCAGTGTGTTATCAAGGCCATGAAAACTACGTCCAGCTCGGTTCCCAAGACTGCATCGCAGTCCAATATCAGGCTTATCGCTGAGAATTCGACTGTCTGATTCTCTGACATTCCGACATTCTGATTTGCCTGTCTTTATCTTCAGTCCATCCGTACGACTTAGCAATGCAAAGCAGTCAGCATTTGGCTATATTTTAATACATGTTAACATTTGAAATTACAGTTACGTTTTGATGAATGTCTTCACTTTTCTTCAGAGCTGAAACACAAATTTGACATCATTGCATTATCGAACACCGAATTTAAAATTATTAATGTAAAATTTAATATTATTCTCTACCCGTTAACATTTCAAACAGGCTGTCGACACCACCACCGTCATGATCGTCGGCTGGTCAGCCTAAAGGAGGTGTATCTTTTTGCAATAATAACTCTCTTGCGTACGATATTGGCCGTGACAATAATATACATTATAAATGGTGCGAGTCTTTTTAGAGATTACACCGAACCCCAAATCGTCAAAGTATTATCGCAGCACAAAAATCATATCACAATGGGTGCAATCTAGCAGTCACTGAATAATAAAAACGCTTCATTAATCAACCTAATATGTTATTACCTACTTATATTACGTGCCATACTCAATTATACTTAGTGTGCAACTTCAACATCGACCCGTTAAACCAAGACTCTGAAGCTATGCCTACAATGACACAATAACAAACCATGATCTTCAGCAGGTGATGGATGTTCCCACACGCCCTTCATTGACCAGAAACTGCACACTAGGTCACATGACATCTAATCATCCTTCCTTTGGGTTCACGGCAGAAACAGTCGCATGTGACATCTCGGGCCATTACGCTCTGTTCGCTGTCGTGTCGTGTCACACGATTTTATTAAAGAGTGGGTGATTCACAGAGAGCAGGTAGTTCATTTTGAAGGCACTAATCTTATATTAAAATTATTACAATGATAAACGTACGAAGCTGATTATAAAGTGATCTCACTTAACTGATTTGTTTAGTCTGTAAAAATGTTGCATATGTACAGTTAAGCGCGAGAAAAGTACGGGAATTAAGTAAAAAAGAAATTAAAGAGAAAAAAACCTGGATATCTAAAGATCGTTTAATGCTGCTGCGGCAAAAAATAACACCTTTAAAAATTGGCTGTTCATTAGCGTGTTCAGGGCAAATGCAAATTAGGCGCTCTAGCTCTTCGGTTTTCACTTGGGTTCCGGTGTTCGCATCTACTGTTCACGCATAGAAGGCGTTCGAACAGAGTTAATGAGGGAACGCCCAGATATACGCAATTGGTCATTCTCTATTTTACCCTCGTGGATACCTGGCATTCCTCACACCCACTACTAGTGCAGAGGTGCAGTGGTAATCCAACTACTCAAGGGGCACAGAAAAGATAACCGATATGATTACACTACAAATCTTATTCTCACATATAACACTAACGCACCGAACATAAACAGAATTCTTAGCAAGCACCGTAATATCCTCCAACAAAGTGAACGACTATCTAATGTATTTTAATGCGCACCCACGAGATTTACAGGTGTGCCAAAAATATTCAGAGCTACCTTGTCCACTCTAAGGAACGCATAACACCAAAATATGATTGTCACCCCTGTGGTAAAGCTCGCTAAAAAAATTGCAAACGCATGCAGACTACCTCTTCCCCAACGAGTACGAGGTCACGTCTCCGACAGACAATCGACGGCAACTTTAACTGCGACTCATCAATCATTATTGATCTCCTTGAATGCACTCTGTGTAACCAGCCATGCAAAGAACAGACAGACACTGCATTCCGCATTCGATTTAACAATAGCCCCGCACACACAGTCTTTCTCAAATCTTCTCTTGTCTAAGCATGTAAACGCAGTGCACTCATTTTACCAACTAAAAGTAACAATTCTTAAAGGAGGCTTTAATAGCACGCGAGAACGTGAACAACGTGAATCCTATTTTATCCACGAGTTAAATTCTATTCAAGAAGGTATTAATGAAAAGCCGGGTACTTTTTGTTTTATCCACGCCCTCCAAACAAAATAATTCAGCACTTCTAGTTATTTGGTTAAATTTCATATAGCCTTTATAACCCGTAGTATACCGCCCAGGCCTCCATATCCCTCCTTACACTGTTCTGCCTCCGCAGTATTGATAAACAACCCTTAGAAACCTTGACCGTCCCTCCTTGCTAATTTTTTTCCTAGTTTTTCTGTTGTGAGAACTTGAAAGCTTCGTACACAGCATGGCCTCGCCACCACTACAAACGGGTATTCCCGAAGAAGTTGGTTCGACGGCCCGGGATGAAGCAATGTGCACTGAAACGCAGACCCCTCGTGTGCGCTCTTGTCCATGTGCTGGTCACAACGTAGCCCATTCCTTTCCCAACCTTCCAACTCTCGGCTCACGGGAAAATGGTGGAACCCGCAGAAAGGCACTTGGTTTGGTCTGTTTGTCGCCGCCAATGTCATTTGCGCACTGGCGGCTCTTTGGCCACGCATCTACAGCGGTGCCCATCTTTGTATTTTTTGTGTATTCTTTGTTTATTTGGTTATCGTACGCTTGTCGCTGCCGCGCTGCTTGCGTCTCCCGCACTACCTTCCTCCCCATTTATCTCGCTTCGCCATCTTTCTTCTTTTCCTTCCTCAGTCTTGTCCCTGCCTGCTTCCCTCACACCCCACTTTTTATTTAATTTTCCAACTGTTGCTACTATTCGCGTGTTACATTGCTTTTTGCTCTCCTCTGCACCTCACAAACTTAAAAATTCAATATGACGGGATACCACTCCAGTCCTGAATAAAACGTCGACAATAACTGTGTCTTTGTAGAAGTGCCTACTTCACTTGACTTTTTTCCTGCGGAAGCCAACGGACCCTACACATTCGTGACTCTCCCTCTCTCTCTGTGTCTGTGTGCGTGTGCGTGCGTGCGTGCGTGCGAGTGTGTGTGTGTGTGTGTGTGTGTGTGTGTGTGTGTGTGTGTGTGTGTGTGTGTGTGTGTGTGTGTGTGTGTGTGTGTGTGTGTGTGTGTGTGTGTGTGTGTGTGTGTGTGTGTGTGTGTGTGTGTGTGTGTGTGTGTGTGTGTGTGTGTGTGTGTGTGTGTGTGTGTGTGTGTGTGTGTGTGTGTGTGAAGTATAGAAAGGTAAACGTATTTGGTTGCTAGAGCTAAATTGCAAAGTTCAGAAACGCTTCATTTAAATAGAGATTTGTTTTGAGTCGACGTTTCGGACAGAGCCTGACCTTTCTCATGACACTCTTGAATCTCACACACACACACACACACACACACACACACACACACACACACACACACACACACACACACACACACACACACATATATATATATATATATATATATATATATATATATATATATATATATATATATATATAACGGACATTGTGACAGTATAAAACTAGATGCACGGTGCTCCCGCTTCTTTCGAATGCGGGTCTGTAAAGTGTAAGAAAACACGTGAAATTCAGAGCCCTATTTTTAAGACGGTGCCTTTTGTGCGCGAGTGTATCTTGCACGTCGCCGCTTTTCGTAGTGGTCAACTTGCGAAAGCTTGCACACCATGCTGTAGCATTTGCTGACAGCCCCGGTTAGGACCTTCAATGTTGATCTCTGCATCACATTGCCTGCTTCCTTTGCAGAGGAAAACAAGTGGCAGAAAAAGGGGTCCTTTTACAACGTCAGCTCATAGCTTATTCTCTAAGTACAAAGCTGTGTTGAAAAAAAGATGATAACGTTCCAACGGAGACTCCGGCATAGGAATAACCTGAAGTTACCCAACGCCACATGCGGCCATCTTATTTTGAAACCGAACAACTTATATTCCACAGACGTGGGTGGAGCGCTCATTCATAATATATAAGGTTTTATTACATAACTTTCTCTTTTAGACGAAGAGCGTCAGCAAACAATGACGGTGGAGACGCCCTACCCGCACGCGGCTTTAAAAAAAAATGTTGTATCTTAGTGGCCCAAATCTGGTAAGGCTTGCAATAAGAATGAGGACCAAGCGGCTAGCATAAAGCGATACATCCTAAAAACCATGAAGCGTAGCGATCTTTCTTCATCTCAATGGCCGCTACCTCCTTTATTTTCTTGTTAGGGGGGGGGGGGGCGCTGATGGGGGAGGCAAGGAAAAAGTTCAGAGGAGAGAAAAGAAACAAATGTTCTTCTAAAGAATGCCCTTCATGGTTAGCCATCCCTTGACCAACGTCAGCAAAAACTAAAGAGAACGAGTGGGGAGCGAAGCCTCATAAGAGAGGACCGTCTATGCAAAGAGAGGGTGGCGTAGAGACAAGGCTGTCAAACCGAACGGGACCGCCTTGATTTTGCTCAAGCGGGCGAAGGGGCAGAAGGGGGGTCGTCGCAATGTATATGCAGGAACACCGTTGTCATGGTAACCGACACTTCCCGAAATAGGACCGTCCAGCCCCACCGCAAAGATTGGGAGTGAGGGCCGAGACTTGCCGCAGCGCGAGCTAAAGTTGCTGACGCAAGCCGCCTACCCGCACTGGCCAAAGAAACAAAGCTTCAATCCACGTCTAGAACAAGGGCTTTGATTTGCATCTGGCACCACGGCTAGACCAATCCGCATAGTACGTGCCTCTGCCCTGACACGTCCTTGAGACAAAGCCTTGTGGATCTCAAGTTTGGCGCGCTCTGTGACCTCCATTCTGCTTCAATCTACTTTTGCGGTCGCTTTTTTTATCTTCCGGTTTAGCTCGCATTTCATTTTTTTTTCTCGGGGGAAGGAGACCCAATTCCACTTTTGTCCGTGGGAAACCGCACAGTCCCGCCAAGCTGCGTGCGACAAAGAATGATCTGTAGAGTAGGCAGTACTTCAAGTTCTTACGCAACTATTGCGTCTGCGGCAGGTTTTGGTCATTTGACCAGAGAAATAATTACGAGAGTAAATACGGTAACTGAACGTACGTTGCGTGGGGAGTACGTGGGTGCGTGCTGTTGGCGTTTTTCTTTATTTTTACTAGTCTAGATATAACAATGTCAGTTTATATTGCATTTTTCGGTTTTCCTTATATCGTTATCAGTGGATTAACCCGTAAATACGTGTTGTGAATGCATTTCTGTCTCATCTTGGGCTGCTAGCTAACTATATTTGTTTACTACTTAGTACTAGTTAGTAACCTGTGCTAAAGTCTGAAAGGCCTTGGGCTAAAGCCCTTTAAGGTCAAAGGCCTTCAAACTGTTTCAGAGTCAACAGAAGCCCTATCGTACGCAGAGGCAACCAACGGCCTTTAGGTGAAAAGTCTTGAAACTATTGGCCTTTGACCTAAAGGTCATTGAGTGCCTTGTGTACATTAGGACCTTTGTTGACTCTCTTATGATTACTATGGAAGCTGTGCTGATGACGTCATTGAAGCTTTTCGACCCTTTTTTTGTGGACGACAATGCCATGTGCGTCACCGATAATCAATATAATGTTTTCTCATTAAAAAGGAATGCCTAATAACTTCTGCGAACCGCGTACATAAAAGCTGGTGCACTCATCAGAACTCGACGGTCCACCCCCGCCCGTGGGGCTCGCGGAGTGCATCTAAATTTTTCTGTTGTATATATTTGAAGTGTGTTTCAAACTATAAAAGTTTAATGCACTCAGTAAGATGCGAGAGCTTTGCATGTCACAAGAGCTAGAGCTTACCACATGTGCCGAGATGATTTAACCACATGTACCGAGATAATTTTAGGTATTCCCGCTTAAAACGAATGCACCTACACGCTGACAGGCTTCTACAGTGAGCCTATCGTAAGTAGCGCAGAGTATCTGGCTCCACTGATAGTCAACCAGCATATCTAGCTTCTTCGCGAAAGTTCTTTGCTCCGACGCTTTGCAGCTGGCAGCCAACGAAAGTGGTTAAGCTTAAGTTAACGGCACCACAGCCATCGTTGCAAAAATAGTGATAGGTGTAACATTAACAGATAGGAAGAGGGCAGAGTGCATAAGCCAGGGATAAAACGGATAAAACATGTGTTAATAACATCCGAGTCGAATTCAAGTAGAAGAAATGGGCTTGGGCAGGGCAAGTATTGTGAAGGCAATACAATGCTCCTTCAGTGTTAGACTTGATTTGAAGGGAAGGGAAGCGCAGAAAGGGACGGCAGAGAGTTAAGTGTGCGGATAAGAATAAGAAGTTTGCTGGGATAGGAGTGGACGCAGCTGGCAAAGGACAGAGCTAATTGGAGTTATATCTTAGAGATATATATCTCCCAACAAACACAAAACCTCCTCAAAATCTCCCCGAAATATCCCATCAGGACATTTGGAATGTCCCCAGGAGGTTTTCATTTTCCCCGAAGACGTCCAAAAAACGTCCCCACAACTAGCCATGTCCAAAAAGTTGTGCGTCCCAGGGATAGCCCCAAAAGGTTAATTGTCGATTTCTCGGCTCTGGTTCAATAAAATTATTTCTTCTTTTTCATGCAGACTTCAGGCATCTAAGCGCACTTATGTGCCAAATTTAAGACACATGCTTTCGTTACAGGTGGTGTAATACATCTGTCAACTCGCGTGAATGCTTGCTGGCTAGGCCATTCAGATTTACCTGTTTACATGAAATGTGCTTTAACAAGGTGAAAATTTGGGCTGGTTGGTGCATTATCTTGCGACGGGAGCAGCGCAGCACGAGACAAAGAGAAAGGCGGGACACGACGCTGAATAAAAACGAGATTTTTAATGCACGTTCCTCGAATATATACATCTCGCTCGTATAAGAAGAAAAAGAAAGGAGCATGAAAAACTTATAAGATGTACACGTGGTGAAATATTAAGGCATCGCACGCAGATAATCAGTTTCTCTGTCACGAAGCGCTATTGAAGGTATGCAGACGCATATGTCGCTCTTTGGTCGGATGTTGAAGGCTTCTTCAATCTCCCTGGTCCTTTGATCAAAATACACGGGATGACCATTGTGTTGATAAGCTGCGGAGCGCATTCATGCTCTCTGCAATGTTTTGCTAATTCACTGCTGATGGCGCCCATTAATGATCTTTTGTGCTCTCGAAGCCGTTTATTCAAACAGCGCACTGTTTGATCAATGTATGTGCGTCCCCATGACAGAGGTATTTCATAAACCCCGCTTTTCACACATTTCACATGTTTTGTCAGGTGTTTTTTTTCTTTAATTGATTTTTTCTTTGCTCGCTGTTGACTTTGGCGCACAGGCTCCTTAACATGTTGGGTGCTGACGTGAGCACTTTTACACCAGCTCTAGCTCTTACCCTTGTGAGACTGTGTGAAATGCCATGAATGCAAGGAATGACCGCGTATGGCTTCCTTTATTGTGGTGTGCTTGTGACATATTTTCTGCCTCTAGGTCCTTGCAGAATCCCCTCTGCGACACTGGATAGCAGTCTCGTCAGGCAACCTGCTGCGTTCAGCCGATGGTTCTGGGTGTCAAAACTGCCTTGAACCTCATGATGACAGGATCTCGTCAATACTGCTCTCATTGCTGTTTTTTTCTGCCCCCGCTTGATGATCTTGGAGTGCGCAGGTGTGTAGGGAGCAGTCCCCCTTAGCTTCGTGGTCCGTATCGCCAGCATATGTAAGCGCCTAGAAAGGCTAGCGTCAAGTCAAGAAGTCACATAACGTTGCTTTCTGGGAGTTCACATGTTATTTCTAGTCCTAGTTCTTCTAGTCCTTCTAGTCCTTAGCAAAATTAGCAGTGAGAGCCGCAATGACGAGATCCTGTCATCATGAAGTTCGAGGAAGTTTTGACGCCAAGAACAGTCGGCTGAAAGCAGCAGTTTACCAGACGAGACTGCTATCCAGTGTCGCAGAAGGAATTCTGCAAGCACTTAGAGGCAGAAAATATGTCACAACCACATCAGAAGAAAGGAAGCCGTACGCGGTCATTCCTTACATTAATGGCATCTCCCCCAATCTCAAAAAGGTAGGCGCAAGAGCTGGTGTAAAATAGCTAATGTCAGCACTCAACAAATTAAGAAGCCTGTCAACAGCGAGAAAAGAAAAATCAATGCAAGAAAAAGCACCGGAAAAAAATTTGAAATGTGTGAAAAGCGGGGATTAGGAAATACCTCTGTCATGCGGACGCACCTACATTGGTCAAACAGGGCACTGCTTGAATGAATGGTTACAAGAGCACAAAATATCCCTAAACGCCATCAGTAGTGAATTAGCAAAACATTGCAGAGAGCATGAATGCGCTTTGCAGCTTATCAACACAATGATCATCCCGTCGTATTTTAATCAACGGACCAGGGAGATTGAAGAAGCCTTCAAGATCGGGCAAAAGAGCGACATATATGCGTCAGCATACTTTCGATAGCGTTTCGTGACAGCGAAATTGATTATCGGCGTGCGTTGTCGTAATCTTTTACCATGTGTACATCTTATGCGTTTGTCATGCTTCTGTCCTTTCCTTATTGCACGAGCGATATGTATATTTTCGACCGAACGTGGATTAAAAATCTTGTTGTTAGTCAGCGTTGATTCCCGCCTCTCTCTTCTTTGTTTCGTGCTGCGCTGCTCCCGCCACAAGAACATGAAATGTACTAGAATTTTACACACAAAGGAAATATTAATTCAAAAAGTCGCCCGATCCCGCCCATATAAAAGGAAATAGCAGCGCAATACAGATGTAATTTAAGTTTATTAGACGTGCTCTTTGCATTTAAATGAATACAAACAGGAGACGCATATGTATGCACCATTTAACACACAATGTACGGAGCACTACGACACCAGCAAATAATAACGGCCTAAATTTTCTTTAGCTCTGAGAAATCTAAAAAAAAATAGGGGAATAAAAACATAATACAAGCTGAAAGTTGATGCACCTTAAGCAAACGTTCTAAAGGGTACAAAAGCATATATGCACGCGCAAAAGCAAACACATGTAAAGAGCAACCTGGGTGCCAAAAGAAAAGACGATATGGGCGCACGATACATATACGCGGTTTCAGGTTACGGATATTCTGCAGGGTGAAACCTCCCTCTCGCTTTGCCACTCGCAAGAGCCTCGGACTAATCTTGAGCGTGTTATCAAAACAGGAAAAAAATTAATTATACAAGGCGAAAATAAAAAACGAGCATAAACCACATACCTTGACGACGTTGCCAACAGAAACCCGGGGATGAAATAAAATGCTGCAACTATATATATATAAGTTCAACGCAGCCTTCTGTCCTGCGCCTTCTCACGGCACCGCAAACGCTCAAACATACGCGTTACATCCTCGTTACACCACCGTTTTATTTTTTTTGTTACTAAGTGTGGAGATGAGACTGCTTGGAGCCGGATGGAAAGGGGGGACGTCTTGAGGTAGGATCCCTGGCTCGCCGCACCCATGGTACAGCAGACCACGCGTGCGGCACAATACGGCGTGGGAGGCGAGATCATGGTGATCAAGGCACAAGTAATCCGGTGGGGGTGGGTTGGGAGTCAGCGACGCGAACACAACACAAACTATATTGCTGCGACAGGACGGCAATGTAGGTAGAGCAGGTTAATCCATGGGCACTCGCAGCAAAAGTCTGGTGGGCTTCCGAAGATCTCTCCCGCCCATGACCGCAGTGGACGGCCACGCTGCCACCAACAACACGCCACAGTCGTCGGAGGCGCTGAGGAATGCAGAGTGCGCGCTAGGAGTCGCCCATTGCCTTGAAATCCGCTGCCGCGAACGACGCCTGTAAGAGCGCCGTTATGGTGCAGGGCCGTGAAACTGCGCGAAAGACTTGCGATGCGCCGCGCGCCGTTGCACCAGTTCCAAAAGGAATTATGCGGGCACGCCGAGGTGCGCGGGAAAGCTACCATGAATCCGCAGCTACGAAGTTCACGACAGCCCAGTGATGAGAGCAAGAGCTGCTGCGCGCTGGGGCTTGCGCGCGAGCGGCTAGGGACTGCGCGAATACGTGTGCGCAAGATGGCTTCCGTCCAGCGAGGAAGCCGGGCGAGCGATGGGAGGCCCATTACTGCACCTCTGCTAGACAGTGGCGCAACGAGGACTGCTGGTAGTTGGAGATGCCTGCAAAGACCGCCGCACCGTGCTGAAGTTGGAAACACTATTGAAGACGGACACGTTGGTGACCGCCGCTCCCGGCGATGCGATGAAAAGGCAGACCGCCGTCGCCTGCCTGCCTGCAGCATGGAGCCGACGGCCCACGAGGAGATGCGGGGTGAACTGCGCTTCCTTCTGCTGTTCGAACAAAACTGTATAATCTTTCAAAACGGCGAGTACAAGCGCAAAACCTTATCTCCCCGTAGCTTTCGGCGCGATGAGCGAGAAAAGGGAGCGAGGAGTCAATTTGCATTTTTTGTTGAAAAGCATTGGTCCCAAAAACTTTCTCCCAGTTACCTTTCTGGTACCAAAATGCTATGATTTGTTTTTTTTTCTGCTTAACACCCTCCAAAAACGTTTCTAGGACATTAGTAGGCGCACTACTTCCCTTCTGCTTGTGTTTCTATGTCAGGCCTCTACGGCCCGGAAATGTTCGATAAATGTTGTACTGGGACAGGGACATTCGATCCTTTCTGGGCGCTCCTGGGGAGGTATGTTGTTTGCTGAGTCTAGATGATAGACGAGATATATCTACGCCTTGCAGTGGGCGTAGTCAGGCTGATGATGATGATGTCTCAAACTATCCTACAGCTTCACTAGCGCATTTTAGCTACATGCAACGAGAAATCGTATGACGCCACTCGGAATGCTGTACGACAAACGGTTGCGTCTGCGTCACAAATTTTATACTTGTGCAGGGAAACCTGGAGCCACAAAAGGTCGGCCTGTGTCGATTACATATAGACGAACGACACGCATAAGATTGCCTTAAGTTCTCGGCTTGCTGTGTGCGTCGTACGGCGGCTTGGTGACGTAACCCTCTTCTTCTTGCCATCGCTGGGATTTTCTCTATCATCTACGAGTACACACGCAATATGCCTAGAATAAACAAGTTCGCCAGCCAGAACCAATCGGATTGAGAATGCACGTGCTCTAGCATCTCCGCCAAGTTCGCTTCCAGCATCCAGGAGTTGCGGCTTTCCTTCATAATTTAAATGCTTAGGGGAAGAATATGGCGTACAAACGCGCAACACTGGTACTATACAGTAACCCTAGTCGTGCGTGTCGCTGCGATGGTGCACCGAGCGACGACAAACTAAGCTCTCACCTTCGCTCTTGAACGTAGAGCATTTGATGAACTTCACGTCCAGCATTCGTCGGTCGCTGCTTACGCTGGCTACGAGGAATGGCGCCTGGATGTTTGCGCGCCTGTGCGCGTGCATCTAAGTGCACAAAAAATGCGCCAATGCGATATGCTTTCGCTTTTTTGTCATATATGGTCAAGCGTAGGGCTGCGTAGATTCTAGGCAGCTATCTGTGAAGTGATGCAGATATTTCCTAAAACCCGCTGAGTACAATTTTACCTTAACTGTTTAATAAGTGCCCGCTAATGTTGTGCACATCAAGACCAGGTATTTAGTACAAAACACTGTCGCTAAGAGAGCCGTCTTTTTTGGCGTCTCCACACGGCGCCCTTATTGTATTAAAATTCAGAGAACATAGTAGTAGCGCTAAAAACAGGAAGAGCAGGATAGAAGAAGACAACACAGGCGCGCCTGTGTTGTCATCTTTTATTTTGTCGCCCCTGTTTTTTAGTGCTATTGCTATGTCCTCTCCATCTAAACACCAAGTAGCCAAGATTTCTGCCATAATTGTATAAAAAGCCCCCGGATCCATCTAGAAACATAGAGAAAGTGTCCGCTAACAATAATTAACACGATTTCTTGATGTTGCATGCACGACAGTTCGGTAGCAACAGAACTGCCTCAAAACGATTTCTTGGAGCCAGCTGATGCTAACACCAACACTACATGTCGTTGTCAAGGTATACTTGAGTCACAAATATTACAGGGAGATCTTTTTGTATAAAAAAACAAAGCTGTTTTCTTGAAGCAAATGCATTGTAACGCATTTAATTTTTAGCTAACTTCATTTCGTTGATTTTGATAAAAGCGAATGGCGATGGACGGCGGTCTTGCAGCGATAATTCCGTGTAAAAAAAACGCGTGTAGAAAACTTCGTGTTAGATTGCTATGCGTCGTTATGTGGCTGCCGGACAAAAAAAGCACTGCCTGAATCCAACGCATTGCCGTTCAGCCATATGCAGGAGCTCACAGATGTTGTCCACCACCTTCAGTTATTTCATCGTAAAGCACTGCCGATTTGTTTGCTTTAGTACAAATGTTATTTAGCTACTTTCCTAGCGTTCATATTTCTTAAATTATACGTTCGAATATAAGCACACTGCGCATTCAGTTGGAGGGCGCAAGTGTTGAGGCGCCCTTCTTCGTAGCGAGCATCAGCGTCCAAACAGACAAACGCCGCTCCAGAAATTTATAGAGCGCTCTAAGTTCACGAGCGAGAGTGAGGACCTAACTTGTCTTCATTCGGTGGACCCTAGAAGCGCTTGCCCGACGGAGATAACAAGGGCGAGGTGCGGACCGGCAGCGGCTCCTGCCGCCGAAGCAGTGGGCCGTGTATTTTTCAAAACGACCGTACAGACGGGGACAAAAGTCTTCGGAACACGTGTTCCTCAAACTAAGCCGATAGCTGTGCTATTAGCCGGTGGCTGGAGAGCGCGCTTGTGGAGGTGAAATTCACAATTTTGTTCTTTCATCTCCACGAATTTGGTATCCAGCAGATGACTAATAGCAGAGCTATTGGCTTCGTTTCAAGAACACGTGGTCCAGGTGCTTTTGTCCCCGACATTACATACAGTCATTGTACTACGGGTATATTTTAATGCTTGTAAAGGAGTGCTGTTTTCCGATAGGTGAATGTCTAGTCTAAACGCACGTTGCAGCAATGAGACGAAGTTTCATTTAGGACCGGAAAAAGACTGAAATTTACAGGATCACCAGCATACTGAGAGCTTGGCGGGCCATTTTGCTTATCGACCGAGGTTGCCAGTGCAGCACATTATTTTTGACTCAATCATTCAGACAGGAGACGATTCTTCCTGTTTTCACCAGGGAAGTAGCAGACATCGCCTGCTAATTAAATTCAGCTGAAAGTCAGAGTTTCACGTGACTGTACACTCTAAACAGAAAGCTGAACAAAGGGAGTAGTCTGCCCTCTAGTAAACTTCCTTTTATGAACGGGAGTGCGCCAGAGGATAGGTTACAGCAGATGCATGCGCTGCAGAAATGGTTTGATCAAAGCTACGGCAATGAAAGTCCGCACAAAGGATGAACTGATGAAATACATAAACAAACGTGAAGTTTGTCAAAAGAGGGCGTATCAATTTCTTGATATGATTTTTTTGTTTTTACACGTTTGTTCGTTTTCTCTGAAATGGCTCTTCATATACTGGTGAAATTAGGAGTGTTGAGAGCACTAATGAGTTGCAGACCTCGAACAAGAATTGGAGGTCAAAAAAAATATGTTATGTTGAGAACTTCCTCTTTTTTTTTCATTTCCTGAATATACTACGTGAAGAAAAAAATGTAGAAGCCAAAGTTTCTATTGGCTCAAAATGAACCTGCTATAGCATTTCTTTATTCTAGGGTGCGTTATAATTCACACTTTAAAACTCGCACCCAACATTATTTAGTCAGTCTTCAAAATGAAAGCCCATAAACCCATTCAATGTCTATGCCGTAAATTTACCCAAGATGGAAGACACTTCCTCACCTCCTCAAATCAATGTTCATGCGTTTTAATATAACCCTTTTAGAGCTTCTTTCAAAGTGTGTGGATACGGTTCGAAAAAGTGTATTGGCCGCGTATACGCAACAACACATACAGAGGCTCCTGTTCATCCTCGCCACTATTTAAATACCTTCCTCCCGCAGCGTCGTTGAACAGTGCAAATGCGCAACGGGCAGTAGTGGCGAGGTTCGGTGGAGGAAGCTAAAAGCGGATCAAACACAGGCCTTCAACGTTTGCAGCTTTTTAACGTGCACTATAAGATTCAGCATTATCATGTTCCATCAGGGCACTTAGGCTAAGCACTCCAAGTCATTTTCATGTAATTGTGGGGCAGAATGGGTTCTTCTCTGCTTACGCAGCACTCATTACAGCGTCCTGTCATCGCACTCATTCCTCCGAGATACCCATTGCTTGTCCCAAAACTGTCAGTAAAGTATCCTTATTCCTGATTGCAACCCATGAAACATTTCCAATTTCTTTAACATTATGTGCACCAGTCATCATTAATGACCTAGGTTTGCTTCCGATCACCATTTTTAAGTTCAAACCTTCCTCTTCACTTGTCAAAATATGGTCTATTGACTTTCCATAGACTATTTATAGACTTTAGTTGCTTCCTATAGATGTTTTGTTTTTGTATTGGTAGTCTAAAGACTCTGTACTGAAAAATGTTGATAAAAACGCATGACCAAAAGTCTATAGGTTGTCCATAGAGTGTCTATGGGATTTGTATTACCTATAAAGTAATCTATAGGGTTTTTTGTGTACAAAATTTATAGACTTTATAGGCAAACGTCTATTGACAATCTATAGACTGTCTAAAACATTTGGTGAGGGTTCAGCGTTTACTGTAGCAAATGTGCCTCGGAAGTAACGCCACATCTGTCATAGTTCTGCCGTCCGCTACCAGGTTGCTATGCTTGCGGAAATCTTACTGAGCTGCAGAATGAGGAACGAATTGGAGTTTTCGCGCAACCAGTGTGTTCTTTCACTGGAATCTGCGCGTTTCTCTTCACAATGGCTTTCGCAGCCTAAGCCTCCTTACGCGCAACGATTCGGTGTGTTTTGTTCGGTAAAATGAACCTTCACGAAAATTAAAGGCAGTGGTAAAGTTCCTTTTCATCCGCAGTCATCGTGCCGTGCCAAGAACTTACCACTATAATGCGCGTTGTTTCTCCTATAGATTTTTTTTAGAATTGCCACGCTGCTAAAATATATTCTGATAGCAACTTCTCTGGGTTCCTGTCCGTGGTTTTAGCGAATCTGCCTTGTCTCCGCCATCGGTACAGACACGTGCATTAGTGCTATTCCGTACTGCCACCGGTAACACACTGCAAAGCATTTCAGTTAGCCCCCTCAAGCACAGTGAAATATTTTGAATCAAAAGGAAAAAAAAACATCCAAAATTTGGGAACTCCAATTGATTAACTCGGAAACGCCGAATAATAATATTAATTAATTTTTGGTGGAAAGGAAATGGCGCAGTATCTGTCTCATATATCGTTGGACACCTGAACCGCGCCGTAAGGGAAGGGATAAAGGAGGTAGTGAAAGAAGAAAGGAAGAAAAGGTGCCGTAGTGGAGGGCTCCGGAATAATTTCGACCACCTGGGGATCTTTAACGTGCACTGACATCGCACAGCACACGGGCGCCTTAGCGTTTCTCCTCCATAAAAACGCAGCCGCCGCGGTCGGGTTCGAACCCGGGAACTCCGGATCAGTAGTCGAGCGCCCTAACCACTGAGCCACCGCGGCGGGGCAAAACGCCGAACGCAAACATTAAGTTTTTCGTAGGCATGTAGAAAATTTTATTGGACTTGCTACAAGGCACCAAAATTTGTTAGTATAGCATGGCAGAATTTTTATCACCCGAGCACTCGCGGTCCCATTTTTTTTTTTTTTTTTTGAAGATGCACATGGAGGTAAGAACTTAGGTGGGGTGGGAGGGGGAAATGCTATTATTGCTGGTGGAAAAGCACCTCTCTATGAAAACGGCGGAGTAAAAGCTTCAAGGATCACTGCTTTGTGAATTACGTTTAAGTGTGGTTGATTGTCGGCATAAAAACGAGCACTTGTGGAATTAAGAATGCCGAATGCACTAGAAACCAAGAACTCACTGATAGGTGCACCACACTCCGAAAAAAAAAGAAAAAACTGGCTCGTTCGGTTTTTACGAAACGCTGTTAAAGCTTTATTACGTTAAAGGGTTAATACCATTGCGAACTTCCCCGAAGATTGGAATATGTGTCCTAGTTGTCATCTCACATGTGAATGTTTCAATTTCATGGAGTGATTTGAAGTAAACGTCCACGTTTTTCGCTATTCGGTTTTTTTTTTTTGCTACCTTCACAGCCTTTCAAAGTCAATGGTACCTCGGTCCGTTGCGCCGTCTACGGGAAGGTTGAATCTATTTTCTCCATTGCTTCTATCTGTTTTCTTGCAGTAATGGCAGTGGCGAATGTTTTCTGCGGCGTCGCTTGGCTTCCAGTTTTCTGAGAGAGGGAGAACTTGCCTAATCTTTGCGAGGAAAGAAAATCAACGCCATTTGTAAACATGAGCGGGAAGTTGATCCTAACTCGGGTCTAGTTTACGCCGTCCTTGAATAGCACCCGCGCTAAGTAGATACGTACCCCATTTACGGCCCAGCTCAGCCGCGCTGCCTTTTGTACGGCCGAAGTCCATTGTGTCGGTGATGAAGTACGTGGCCTCTCTTTTAACCAGGGCCGCATTTAACTCCTGCGCTATTGGGTTGCCTCGGCTTGCGCCTGCACCAGTGTTTGCGCACATGGCTCCTCTGTCGCGACGGTTTCGTTGAAAGGGCGCAGTGTGCAGGCCGTCTATTTTGTGCTGGTGAAAGAAACGGGCGGTCATTTAGAATTAGGGGGGATACGAACAGATGGACAGCTGCGAGACGCATGCGATGTGATGAGAAACGGAAATTTTCTGTAATAGGCTGGGCGGAGGGGTAACACGAAAGAGGACTAATCACAACTCAATAGAAAAGGCTATTGCTTTGCAGCGTACAGCCTAATGCGATTCGAGGGCGATCGTTTCAGGCCTGAGTTACTCGGATTAAACGGCTGTCAAGCGGTTTATTGAAGAAGAGACGAGCTTAGCTGTGGGAAAGATTTATATATATATATATACTGTGCTGTCATGTTTCTTGAGAATTATGCGGCTGGTCACGCTGCGAAAAAATTCGTGATTCGTTTCTGGCGTTACGAACGTGATAATTTTGAAATCTCGTTAGTTTGTGCTCAAACTCGGCAAAGGCGCACTGAACATCTGAGTTTTACGAGTGCTGGAAATGACACTCATTAAAGCCGACAACATTGTACACCGTCTCTCTCTAAGTTATTATTGTCTTTTTTTTTTGCTCCTTTGAGACCACCCCAACTATTTTCTGACCACACCTCCGTATTGACCTTCCACTTATTAATTCACAACAAATAATAAGTTATTTGCATCATAAAAAGGCATTGAGTATTGTCTTCTGTCGTGATCATAACAGAGGAATGGTGGTACTCATGAAATGACTCTGTGAGCCAAAAAGGTACACTTAAAGAAAGATTGGTTTTGGTTTGGTCTTGGGGGTTTTAACATCACAAAGCGACTCAAGCATTGAACACTAGGATTCAGCAGCCAGGTATGATTCAGCAGTCTATGACGTAGCAGCCGAGCGCCATAACCACTGAGCCATCGCAGCCGGTGCTGCTCTGATGCGGCCAACCACAGCCGGCTGAGCGTAATTTCCAGGTTTCACCAATAATGTGGCTCACAAGATTTGAAAGCGAACGTTTATCTTTGCGCAGTTAGTCTGGTGAAAACCGAAAAATTGTTTGTAGCCGTGAATGAATGCCGCAAACAGAGATTTACACCTCTCAGAAAAGCCGCTTGGCCATGCGCAGTGGGCTCCCAACACGTTTGAAGTGGCGTTTTAACTCGAGCACGAGCCGGCGCAGGTAACGTTGCAATCCAAGGGTCTTTACTCGTCTACACAGCTGCATACGGTGGCGATATCGGAGTGTTCATCAGTGTGGCTCTAATATTTGATCAGTCAGAAGGGGTTGACTGCTATAATTCGCTCGCCTTCAACGAAGCACCGGGATTCCACACCGCAACGTAGGAAAGGAAGCACAGCATCGATAGAAAATGCCGCCGCGCACCCGGTTAGGGCAGACATCATTGTTTATCTTTGGCACTGTTGCCACACACATAACTTTTCCGGAGTTTCGAATTTGCTTTCAGTCTTGTCCTGATGGGATCGGCAACATGATGGAAAGCAGCTGCCGTGTTCGCACGTTCGTGTAGCAAACATGGTATTGTTTTTGGCCTATACAATCTAACGCCAAGAGCTAATTCAACTGGGGGCCAGTCCTCAAAGCAAGTGCGCTGCAGCAATTAACAAATGGGTGCAATCCGCGGGCTCAGTTTCAGCAATAAAATACTCTTGAGCCAGCCTGAAAAAAATCGGCTGAGTTAAAGTATCGTTTATTCCCACGATAGTAAACGTGGCGTATTAAAGAAAAGTCGTGTTTGTACCAAAGCTGTGTGGGCACAACGCGAGGTAGCTCTGAAAATGGCAGCATGATGGCTGAGGTACGGTCCGTATACCACTGAGGAACATTAACCGCATTAGTGAGCAGTTTTGGTACTTCCGTGCATGTCTGTTGCCATCGACTAGTTTGTGGGTTCAGAAAACGGACTTAAATTTATTTGCTGATAAACAAAAACACAAAACAGTCTTTCTAGAATATAACCTATCGACTGATAATAATCAACACATTACGTCTTTCATTTTTACCGGGGCGCCATACACGCCCTCTTATGACTGAATTTGTGGAATACAGCAATAATTAAACACCTTCACTGGACGAATACGCCTCAGATCTGAATGTGCTTGGTGCTCCTCTGGTGAGACAAACTATATTTTCCAGTGTTTCGCATTAGGGTCATAGTGCATCTCCTATATTAGGCAAAACAGCTGTTGTAGGATTTTTTGGGAGCCCGGAAAAATATGCCGTCTTCGGGTGAGATGTGGGAGGGAATAAGAGAAGGCAGAGAGGCGCGGTCATGTGATACCGAGCGCGCCAGCGCTTGTGTAAGCACACCTCGTGAGAAGCGGCGGAGCCGGTCAGGATCAGGACGCGTGGGAGCATGAAAGCCTGAGCATAAGAGTACACGGCTGATTAGGGTTTCGAGCAGGGTCTACTTATTGCCGTGCAGTGGCATTATTAGATAATTGTCAGCGACGGGGACCTCACTGAGCTTTAAGAATTTTCTCGCCTGAAATGAAAATTGTTGCTATAAAAACGGCCGACAATAATTACAATTAAAGAAGACACGTAAAGAGGAGCATTTCGTACTTTTACTTGGGCAACCTGAATAAAGATTTTAGGAATGAATACGCGTCCAATAAAGCATTTTTGCAACTTTGGAGTGTTCTCTGTTAGTTTATTTTGTGCTTTTCACTTTCAACCATTGTTACCACATGTAGGGGACAGGCTCTGGAGCTTTTTATGTTGGGCACGAATGTCACGTATGCGTATACTAAAAAAAAGCATAAATGCCCATTTCCGGCTAAAATAAACAGATATTGATTAGAACACGTCTTTCTGGCAGTTAATTCTTGGCTGATACTTAAGCGTACTGTCTCACAATGCTGAGAAAATTATCGAGCGTAGTAAACAAAGAGCTAAGTTTTGTAATTTTTTTTCCTGGGACCTACTTTGGTATTACTCTCGAAAATCGAATGCTGTTTCACATGACAGACAATTTTTTTATCGTAACTGCAAGGAGAATGAAAGTTCACAGTGCTATGAAAAACCCATAAAATTTCGGGTTAACTCGGAAAACGTGAAGGCCATATTCTGGGGCGATTGGCATGGAATGTTAAAAACTTAAGTTGTCAAGATTGCACTAGGGTTGGTAAATAATACATGCTGAGTACCACAAGCCTTCAACTGTGGCTGCAGATCCATGGGGCCGTTGACATGCATTTTAGTCTACATCAAACAGCCGTGGGAAACGAAACAACTCATTCAATTTTTTTTAGTAATAAACAAACTCATCAATGATTCTTCACTGTCTTTCGTGAGTACACTGTTAATGCTACATGTGCAGTTTACCTTTTTGGCAGTAGTACCCGCAAATTCACTTCCAAAGGACTGCATGCCAACGTTTAACGCATTTTCTGAAGGCGTATGGCAGATGTTTATGGTATACCTGCATTATTCGCTTACTGCTTGAATCGCGCCTTCAGACAGGTGCGCAAAATCGTACATCAATGCTGAGATAGATACCAAAGAACCAAAGATATTAACTAAAGCCATTAAAAGATGCAGTCAGTCTTGTCCTTTGTCATCTTTCTTTATTCCTCATAATTCGTGCTGCTGTTTGAACCCAGCTCTGATTAGTTGGGAAGCCCTGACGAATATCACGGAAGCACTTTCCAGGCCCGCAGTCGTGCATAAACTATCGTGGTTGTCGTGAGAGGCGTTTGTCCACGGCATGTTAAGCCTTCCTAAATCGCCGCTTATGTGCCTCCACTCGATATCAGCGCAGAGAGCGGAGGTCGTTCAAAATTTTATCTTTATTGATTTGAAGGCGCCAACAATATTTTTAAAAAGTACTTATCGAACTCGGTCAATCAATGAAGCCAGTCGATTAACGCATGACGCCAAATCAGGTCTACTTAGCTTAGATGAACTATCACATCCATGTAAAACATCTAGAACTTCTCTGAAAACTCCCATTGAATAAAACTGGTTAACGACTTCTGGTGCACTCTCTGCGCTTAGCGAATACAGTCGGAAATCCTAACTACCAGAAACAATCAATTAAAACGTGGTTAAAAATTTCATTTTTTTTGACGCCAGGCCGGTGGTTATCAGTAGCTTTTTAGCTGAAGTTATAACTGATATTGTGAACATTCTTCTAAAAAATTCCAGATGGGTATTCGCTTTGCGGTAAATTACAATAGGTGTGACGCGGCTCTTTTAAAGCTTTTCCGTGCGATACTTCTGTGCTATTACGAGCAGTAGCTAACATTCGCTACAACTGGGCAAGACGTTCCTGGATATCTTGCGTACTCCGTTGTCTAAACATAGCCTCAGACAACAAAGGAAAAAAGCAATTAACAGTGAAAAAGGTTTTGTAAACTTCTTCAAAATTTTTTGTCCTATTTTCTATGAAATGCCACATGACATTTCATTCCGAAAAAACTTCAAGGCCTTATAAGGGTTTTCAGAAGTCTGTTGGAAAGAGGCATAGTTATTTACCATGATTATTTTTGGAAACCTACAATGTCTGTAAACCGCGATGCCTCGAACAATATGTTTCTGGTTTGGGCAGGCCAACCAAAGGTGCAAGATTTTGATTACTTTTTCGTTTCCATTTCATAGCTAAGTGGACGAAATGCTACCACCACATCGTATACAGCGTATATAGACGTCAACTTCCGCTATATCGATTATTTTTATTTTGAGAAAATTGGTAACCCACACGGCTGATGACCGTTGCAGCACTGGTGTACAACACATAAGAAATATCACCTAAGTATCTTTCTTTTTCGTAAAGGCCTCAACATAGGAAGCTGACCATCTCTGCTCTTGCTGTCTCCAAGAACGAGAGATCGAAACAACTTTATTGCCCTCAAGGCCTGAAAATCGATTGCTAAATTTTTCAACCTGGTAATTCGAAGTCGTAAACATGGCATTGCGTTGAACAGTTTGAACTGTGTCCTATGCCCTGTTTTCATTAAGCTAAAAGGTCTGTGGCAAGAGACGTATTCCCACTAAGAATAGCGGGAGTTTCTCATCTCATCCCATGATGGTTGCCGCTTTAGAGGTAAATCAAAAGAAGCAAAACAATTTTCGTCTGGTGCAAGGCCGCCGCTATAAGAACGTTGTAAGAAATAGACGCCAGTCCTGGTGATCCCGCATGCACATTTCTGCACAAAAGACGGCTGCACAAAAGTATGGTTTGATGTGTTTTCTGAAAAGAATCCACAAACTATTTTCGGTGCTTCTTAGGCGCTCCAGCCGTAATGCTCAGGCCTTCCTCTTTCTGCTTGAAGAACTTTACTACTACGGCCATGATCCGTGTGGGGCAATGTCTTCTCATCTAAAGTAAAGATGATCGATATAGAGCAAATTCCATGGTTATGCAAGGAAACTAAAAAATTAGAAACAATAACAAGCTGGACGACAAAATGCTGGCAGTTGGCGCTGTCCAGAACCGCCCATGAAATCCAGCTACGGATGGTGCGAAAGAGCAGGACAGCCGCCTAATCCAATTCATTCTTTGAATAAGGAAACGACCTGTCACCCAGACCAAAATCATGAAATAATGTTTTCAATCAACCAGTCAAAACCTGTTTTGTGTGGGCTATTGAAGAGGCTGACACTGCGCGCGACCATGGCGCTGGGTATGAGGTCACATACTCAACTCGGTATCTACCCGCCAATTACGGGATATTATATCGCCGCGAAACACTTCATTTTATTTGTTGTTTGGTTACGTTCGCTGTTTGTCGACGCCGCTGCTCCATACCGGCATCCTGTCGAAATAACTGCGTATGACACACGGGGCTCTGTATCCATGGGCGCGTCATGGAACACAAGCTTTTTTCCCAAAGGTGCTCCGTTGCCGCAGTTTCGGGCCCATTACAAAAACTGCAGCTATGTACCCTTATTTATGAAACAACTGTTCATTGTAAGCACAGTAATCAGTCAACGCGAGAGATAGTGGAGGCATACTAAAATGAAAAGATGCTGACAGCTTCATACTCATGTCATTGTTAGCGTTCCGGGATATGCACAGTATGAATATCTTGAGGACACAGTTTAGTGTGTGACTGATGGCCCGGTCTATTTACCAATGCAGTCGGTTTCACTGCTGGTTTGATGTTTCTTTGTTCCTGATTTTGCACCTTCGGTCAGTAATTAATCGGCGCTTGCACTTTCTGCCCCATATTTGTCTTTGCATAGATTAGTTCCACTTGCTAGTGGACGCTTAGTCTTTTATTTTAATGTCTGCGTCGTCTCTAATTCGTTTTTAATTGCATCCCTTGTTTAGCTGCAGTTTTAAGCACCAAGGTTTTGGGCACACTGGAGCCCGAAACGAGTCAGCGCTCACGGCTTGGCTTACACTGCGTGCATTGTAGTTACAGCTGATCCCATAGGATCAGGCAAGTATTTGTTATGCCATTTC
The DNA here is from genome assembly GCF_052857255.1 of Amblyomma americanum. Taxonomy (NCBI): domain Eukaryota; kingdom Metazoa; phylum Arthropoda; class Arachnida; order Ixodida; family Ixodidae; genus Amblyomma; species Amblyomma americanum. The sequence goes on along the minus strand of NC_135502.1, from coordinate 105,291,167 downwards.
CCAACCAGCAGTAATATGGTACTGCAGCCGAGGATGTTTTTGTTATCTGTCTCTACAATAAATCATTAACCACTTGGAAATTTGTGGCTTTCTGCGTTCGGGAGTTTGCTCGACAATTTTTAAAAATACTTACATGTGGAATGTCTTGGTATTAGTTATTTTACTCGCTTGTTATTTATTTTCGTCCTTCATCTCAACCAGCATTAACTTTTACTAAAAACAACTTTTCTTCCCGCTCATACACTCGGTTTACCTGAAGCTACCAGCGCAAGGTATGAATGCATGAAAGAACCACGAAAGTTGCTGGGGGCCTTCTATTATTCTTTCCCTCCTATCCCTCCTTTCTATTCCTACCATATATATACCATATATATGTCCTATACCGTATACAATATATACCATATATTTCATGCTATATTTCACATTAAGATGGCGCGGAAAATTGCCGTACTTTGTTCGTTTCACTCAGTTTTTTATCCAAGAAATATGCGGCCTAAAATTTATTATAGTGCACGGAAAGAACCTGATTAAGTATTCTCACCTAGTGGTGAAGGCAGTCCGGCGCGCAGGAGGATTGCGAAAAGGCTTCCAAACGAAACTCTTTATTTGGGCTGACTTGCGCCCACTAAGAACTGAATCACTCGGCGGCGGCGTAGCAACCAGCGTGTTCGGCTGTCGTAGAACCGAATGCCTGCCGCTCTTGGCCGAGCACAATTTAAAGCTGACAGCGAACTTTCGAGATGCGGCGTACGAAATAACCACAACACTCTGGAACAACGCAGAATCACTTCAAACTGACTGCGATCCTTCCAGATTATTCTGGTCGTGTATTGCATCACAAAATAATAAATCCATGTACCGGCGGCATTAAAAACGAACGAATAAAGATTACAAATCTTCCGCCAATACCTTAATGACGTGACTATTCATTTTTATGCGATAGTTGAGAAGTCCAGCTTCTGAGGTAAATTTTGAACAGAACTTGTAAAGATATGGTTTTACGAAAAGCAAAAGATTCAATTTTTTAATACTCCGAAAATATGTGCCTATCCAACAATATATACCTCACAAAAATCAGAGCTCCAGCTCTCACAGTTTTTAACTAGAAACCAACCTTTTCCGGTTCATAGAAGGTATTTGCGTGGTGTCGCCGGCGCCATTTGCAAGTATAGCGCGCAGCTTCAGCGGTAGAAGCTGGAGCACATGGCGACAAGTAGGTTAGTTATGCCTGCAGCCTTCTGCAGTGCTACACACCACACAAAATGGCTGTTACTGTGACGTCGATGCATAGTCACTGCAATTCGGCATGCGACTGAAAGAAATAGTTGGGCGCGAACCCTTAGCCGCGCATTCAGGATAAAATCTCCCAAAAGACTTGGAAAACCTTATAAATGACTCTAATAAGATCTGTAATTGCAGTATATGCTTTTAGAAACGGCCGATGAATCCTCAACTCTGGCTCATGTTAGAAATTGACCGTGACGCTGCCACCCATGTTCTTGGCGGTTGCCTCGGATCTTCTTTGCCCTGTGAGCTAAACTCGGATGATAAAACAGTAGGGCTGGGCACGATACTTTAAACAGGTATCTTCGAAACCGGTACCCGATACCCTCAAAAGTTATATTTCCAATACCGATACAAGATATCGAACCAAAACTGATTTCCGATACAGATACTCGACACTGCATCGTCAATAGGTACTTCGATACGCCTCTGAAATCGTCAATATTAACGTCTTGTAGCCGGCTCTCGCGAATTTGCGACAAACCTGTTATGACCTCCTGCATCGATCTAGGACTCACTAACACCAATACCCTTGTTTCAGACAATACTTGAAGGTGTCTTAAAACCACACGTCAGAGAATTGTAAACTCACGCCTCATAAATGGAGTTCTATACACCGCTGTTTCCACGAAAGAAATATCTCAGGAGCCCCGCTGGTTTTCTTTATTCCATCGTTATCGCAGATATGCGGTAAAGTGATGCGAAGCAAAAAAAAAGACTTATTTCAGTTGATTCGGTGTAATTTCACCGCCCTCTTTTATAAAAAATGCTGTTTTTAAAACATTCGGGTCTAAATTACGTTGGGAATGGTATGTTGCGCTTTCGCATAAACAGGCTGTAAGAGATAGTTTAGAGGCAGTTTTTTTTTTGCTACCTGACTTACAATCCAACATAAACAAATGGCGTTTTATTACCTAAAAGACAATTTGAGGGGTTTGGAGGTCAGCCAGAAGACTTTTATAGATTAAGTGCACAATGTGGAAGCAGCTGGGAAATCGTCAAAACAGCTATCTCAGCAATGTTGACAACAGTTAGGACTACAATCCTGCTCACAAAGCGGTTGCTGCTGATGGGCAAGCGTCACATCTGGAGCACTTGAAAGCATATTTCATAGCTGCAATTTGGTCAGTGGTTCTAACATTCGAGCTGAATAAGTGCATCAGGATATGGCCAGGCCGGCGCTTAAGCAGCAATTATCGGTTGCTGCTTTCTTTGAAGCCGTGCTCCCTATGCAATGCTCAGTTCTAAGCGTTTAGGGCAAACAAATAAATAACTAAAGAAATTATTACGACGAGGGTGCAGTATTTTGGTATGGTGCTTTCGTGGACGATACTGAACTCAAAAAACCCCTTAGGCATTTAGACCTGCCTTGATCAGCCTGATGTGCAGTTTTTAAATCATTTTTATTCGTTGTTGGTAGTCTTTGTTGTTTCATGTTGTCTGCTACTATCTTTTCTCGCCACCAGCCAACAATCATTCAATCCTACCACGGTTTTGGTACTCCTAATTTTTAACCTTACAAGTTATAACCTAAATTGAATAATTGTTTTTCCTATTCCTTAATATCAATTCTTAAATAAATTTATTCTTTTATAAATTTATCAATGTATAAATACAGTAGAACCCGCTTTAACGACCGCAATTATAACTGACGCTCGCTTGTTACAAAAGAGAGTGGACATACCGTGAAAACTTATAAGGGCTATGGCAGTGCATCTAAGGTAAAACGGACAACCATGACGGACTCGCCCCGCATTTGCCCCCGCGGACAAAAAACGCGCGCTTCCCGCCGGCGCGGAGATCGAAGAACGTCTCCCGACTCTCGTAACCCAACCCCTCCCCCCTCTTGAAGGCAGTGCCGACTTTCTCGAAATAATAAGGCAGCAACAAAAAAGGGAGGCATTGAAACTGCACTTAACTGCTGGTCAAGCGCGCCCCGACAGGCTACATGGTCAATCGGTGCATGTCTTCATGGCGGCTAGGCAAAGGCGCCTTAATGGGAAGCACTAGCGTGGTAAGCCCGAGAGAGCGGCAGCGTTGAAAGCGTAACTACTTCACACGGCTGGTGATCAACCAATGAAAGCGATATCAGGAGGCTTAATGGCAGTCACGAGATGTGAATTGCTGGCTAGCCCTTTGACGTGACGAGCATCGCCTGCCCAGTCTGACCTCCACGTTTGGCGTTATTTTCGCGTGCAGGTAGCGCTGCAGAGAATTCTTTGTAATTCTTCTTTATTTATAGCACTCGAGCAGTACTCACAAATAAATTAAGACTGAAATCAGAGAGTAGCAGATGGTTTTCGGTTGAAGTGCTAGTTGCTACCTGAGGTCTACATCTATGCAGTTCTATGCTTTCGCGAAAAGGTGGGTAGGCAGGGAGGTTAACCGGAAGAATAAACCGGTTAGCTACCCTGCACTGGGGGAAAGCAATGAGGGGATACAAAGATAAAGAATAAAACGGGTAACAGGAAAATGAAGCAAGAAAGCGTGCATTAAAACCACAGCCTATCGTGGAGGCCAGAACTTCTCAAGGAGTGGAGCAGTGCCTGGGAGGCCTTCGCTGCCGACGATCGCCGCTTCAAGAACCTAGCAGCTGAGGCGAGGTGTCGCCTTATTTGGATCACAGTGCAGTACTCGAGAACTTTATACCAGGGTGACGCATAATGTGCGTCCTGTACACACATGCGCTGCGGTAGCTTTGCTGGTACACATCCTTGTCGAAGATAAAAACTGAGGGCCTCGTCCTACAATCACTAGCCTTGAACACATCAATCGCAGCTAGTGTCTCGTCGAACACGTCACGTCCGCAGCTAGTGTCTCGGCCAACAGCACGTGACCGTGCTGGGGAGCTTAGAAAGCCGCTTGTTACGGCCTGCTTTTGAGAAAGAGGCGTTCACAGCGGACTTTTTAATATGAGTAAACGCCACTTTTGTATGATTGCATTTTTTGGCTGTAATAGCGGGCGAGTTCACTTGCCACTACCTTCAGATACAACCAAAACAATTCGCGCAATCATCAGGTTCGTTATAAGCGTGGATAGACTGAAATCATAAATTAAAATTTCACGCATCTTAAAAAGACTTCCTGTGAGAAGTTCGAATATGTGTCTTCCGGGTTATATAATGCATTTTGAAGCTTTAGCGAGTTCACCAGGGACTTTGAGCTCGTATCTCGTAGAAGGCATCGTACGAGGTCAGTGTCTTTCAAAGACATGATTTATGATAGAGTTCTTGGTGAGTTGGCGCACGCTGACGCTGTATTTGTAGAAAAGTTTGAGTAAACATTTCAAATAGCTCTTAAACTGACTTTTGTTAAGTATTAGAATTTAAGACACTTTTAACCCCATAAAACAACAACTACTGCAAAAAATTCACCCCAAGGAATGAAGGAAGGAAAACGTTTATTGAGCTCTAGAGAGTAGGTGAGAAATTTGGTGGAGTCAGATCGTGTCTTCCGTCTTCTTAGCAACGGTAATCTGCCCCTAGTCCAGGGCTCCGCTGGATGCCGCTGCCAGCTGTGCTCGCCGGATCAGCCCAAGTTGGACGTCCTGACGGTCCATGGAGAGCATTCCTTCCCATTGCTCCGCACTCGGGTTTGGTATTTTTGATGCCACCTCTATTTTCTGGCAGGCCCACACCGGGGATTTTTTTTCCCGGCACAGCCTAGCGAGGACACATTCAATGGAGGTGATGGTTATGTTGAGAAGCAGGCAGCGTTTGGCGTCACGCTTAACATCTGAGAAATCGCTCCTCCTCTCCCACTAGCGGAGACAGTGCACATCTATTGCGCATTATCAGCCGCCTGGGCACCACTGTCGTTTCTACATTGCGTAAAGGAAGCCGCATGAGTTGCTCCTGAAAGGCTTCATGAACTCGTGCCCTCTGCTCTGCTTCTGCAGGGCATTTGGCTCAGCGCTATGAGGCGTCTCCTGGCATCGTGCAGTGTGTCACGCTGATTTCTCGTTGTCCGGATTCGCGCACCGCATGGTTACAAAGATCTTTCCTTCGAGATGTTCGGTGGTCGCCTTCGCGCCCGTCGCCCCTTTGTTTAGAGGCTTCATCCCAGGTCGATGACCGATTCGCTTTTCGCTTCTATTCGCTACAGGAATCTTTTTGGGTCTGTGAGAGCCTGATACATGCCATTCAGATGAGCTTCGTGCTGGTGCTTCATAAGTTCTTCTTAGGCAGACAATTCCACGATCTTTTTTGACCAAGTTAATTCCCCCAGAACCCTTTATGAAAGTGGCTTTCTTTTGTGCCCTTGAGGGAAACGAGAGAAGCCACTACACCGAACTCAGGGCCAGTCTCTTGAAGTCTCGACGCGACATATTTGTGTGATGGCAATGCAGAAAGCGAATTCAACACGAAATATCTGACAAAATAGAATTGTTGGCATCAGTGCTAAAATGCAGAAAGTTTTTCGTGAGGACACGACACAGGCACAAGGGCTTTCCCTATTAACATTAATGTTATACGTCTAGTTAGAAGATAACGAGCAGAATCGCTGTTGAACTGCTGGCCTAACAAACTTTGAACCTTATACCATCCGCGGCTTTTCATCCGCGAAAAGCCATCATGGTACGTCAAGGCAAGGTAAGTACCAGCGAATGGGCGAGCGCTGGTTGTTAGTTCTTTGAAGTGAAATTTTAATATGCGCGAAAATAGGTGATATAGCACGGCATGTCCCTGTACACAACACGAAACGGTAACGTACAACTCGCAAGAACTGCAGCGAATTACGTACACAATGCCGCAACAGAAGTTAGTGCCGAAGGGGCAGATGGCATGGGAAGGTCACGTTGGTAATAGATAGTAAAAAATTCATGACACCAAATCGCATTTTACGTTGGCAGTGCGACACCATTACCATCTGTTGATGAGTTTAGTTATGTCATATCACTTCCAGTCTGCCACTTTCCTCCTCTTTTGATGACGTGACTTATTCGTGAAGTGTGCACAGCGTTTACATTCCCGGGAGTGGTCAGCCAGATGTGAACAATTTGATCTTGAGAGCAAATTTTCATGTTCTTTCAGTTGCACGTTCAGACGATATCTGTTTATCCTATGTAGGTCTTCTCAGAGGAAAATGGGAGTTCGTACACCACACCCAAGTTGCAAGGGACGAACCGTGAGCGATGACACGTTTTATATCTTTCTCTGTTCATTTTCTGTTGCGAATCATTATTGTTATGCTTACCAGGCTCCGAATTTTTGCCTTTCTTGGGACCCGAAAAAATGACTTCGACGTTGTAGCGCTTAGCCACGGTGCTGAGATTGCGCTAACTCTGTTGTTGGAATGGCAGCACCGCCTTTTTCTTTTTAGCCTTGTCGTCATAATTTTCTTTCCTCAGTGGATTTTCTTGTACCTAGCGCATACTTTTTTTTCGTAAGCAGAAAGCAGGTCCCTTGTGCTGTCGTAACAGCTTGAGGCCTTTAATCTTTTTTCCTGTTCAAAGAAGACGTTTGAGGTGCCATGCATGCAAGATTTCTCGAGGACCGAACAAAGCGGCAAAATATTTATGCGATTCTTCAATACTTTTGAGTAGTCAAAGGCTAAATATAGTAAGGTATTAAGGTATCTAGGATCATGCCGCCAACATATATGGCTCTATTTGAAAGGGAGAAACACATTCACAAACTACAATATATCCCAGGCTGATTATTCAAAGGTAAAGTCGAGGCCACGCCGACATTCATGGAGCCTTGTATGTTGGTGGTATCCTAGATGAAATCAAACCTTACTCTGTTCAGGCTGGAACCACTCAAAAGTTGTCAAAAATGGCACAGTTGTTTCATGCCTTCGTTCGGCGCTCATAAGATCCTGCATGCATTGCATTTCACAAAGATTCTGTGAACAGGAAAAGAGAATAACGGCCTCAGATATCCAGGGAGCGCCATCATATCTGCTTCCGTGAAACTTATGCGCTGGCAACAAGCAAATCCACCGAAGAACGAAAATAAATGGTAACGACAAGGCAAAAAAAAAGGAAGGTTGAGCAGCGACACAATACCAAATTTTGCACAATCACATGCAGCGATGTGGGTAGCACGCTATAATTCCCAAGTAAATTTTAAGCCCCTAACAAGCTCTGAAATATTTTCTGCCTTGTAAGCATAAGAATAACCGATCGGAACTGACAAAATAGAGAAAGGTCTAAAGCGTTTCTTCCTTCCGAGTTCGTTCCTTGCAAAGAGGCATGGTGTGCGAACTCCCGGTTTCCATAGAAAGACCTACATGGGACAAACAGGACGTTGTCTGAACGTGCGACTCTAAGAAGATGAAAATTCGCCCTCAGGATTAAGGTCTGCACATCTGGCTGACCACTGGAGGGAAGGTAAACATAGTAGCTCACTTTAGGAAGGAGCAGAAATATTAGCAACATGTATAGAGCGACTTTCAGTCGAGCTTATGGAGTGTTTTTACTTATATACGAAGGGATTATCTAGTATGAGGTCACCATCAGTTTCCATGACAACGCAAAAATTAACATATCAATATAACTACATTGATTCTCCAGTTCCCTGATTGGGTCAGCGTTGTTCTCGTCACGGTGCACTATGTGCGTTGTTACCCAGCTTTCCTCTTCAGTTCAATATTTAGCCCAGCGATATTCTTGTTATCTTTTTGGTTCTATACGAGGTGTGTTCATACCTCATCTTTTCTAGTATAGATTTAGTTCTAAAATAGGGCTGGTGTCTTGGCTTGCTTCTTCCTTTAATCCTCGTCTTTCGCGCCACCTTCACACTGAATCTGATTAAACTCGCCCAGCTTTCCACCTTAATTAATACTTGATAGTGTTTATGCGCCTTCGGATAAGAAGTTACCGAATCACAAAGTAATAATTAGTAAACCACGTAATTTATGCTTCTGTCACGCTTTATACAGTGACTGGGACGTTAACACAGAGTGCACATTCTCATCTGCCCCCCCCCCCCCCCCTCCTTCTTCCGTGCATTGTTTTCCGCATGACACTAGCGAAGAAGACACCCTGGAACCGGTTATTATTCATTCGCCACGCTGTGGAGCCAAGCGGCCTCTGCTCACACGTGTTTAGGGGCCGCCGACGTGAGCAGGAAATTGATGATGGTAGGCAACCGCTGGCTCCCGGCTGGCCGCCGAAGGCTTCTCACTGATTGTCATCCCAATTACTGGGTTGCGCGCCTCGCCGACGACACGAAACTCATCACGGCGCCGGCTTCACGAAAGCATTCTAATTGCTTTCATGCCTGTCAGCTGGCGGCTGTAAGACGGCGGGCCGATTGGGCCTACTTTGCTTAGTCGGCGTCCAAACTTCTGTTATAAGTAAAATTTTTAGAATTTTGATAATGAGCATATTATTCTTCAGAACACTTATCCTAACACCCTTAACTCTCGTGGACAAAAGTGAAACTTGGGGGGGGGGGGGGGGGGCGGACATCTCTCGTCATTTATGCTACAGGAATGACCTGATGAAATGCCAGTGTTGGCGCGGCAAAAGGCTCAATCCCGCCTGTGTTGCCCAACGTGTTATCCAGGCTTTTACTGCTCCCCTCTGTAGCTTCTTCGCTGTGGGCGCGGTGGCGGTGAGTTTGATCTTGAACCGAGGAGAAACCACGCAACAGCTACACGTCACTCAGCCGTCGCCGCCGAAACCGAGCGCTCGCCTCTGCCTAGTCACGTGGCAACCATGACGCCACTCAACCGCAGCTACGCCGGAGCCGGGCGCTCGCTCTGCCTCTCGGCCGGTGCCGACGGATTGCAACAGCTCTCCAAAATTCAACGGCAGCAGTCGTCATGGGTGGTCCAGGAAAGATGCCTAGTGAACTGTCTGCGTCTCAGAGTCTGGCTTTGACTTTGGTTACTTAGGTTTAGCCGGTTTGAACCTTTGCCTAGTTTTACCCCTGAAGAAATAAAGTGTGTGTATATGTGGATGGTAGCGGTACAAGTCTGGGAGTGTCGCAGAGGTTAGACGCAGCAAGCTGCGCGGTAACTTACAGAATTCCCTTGTGATCTAATACGAGCCACTAGAGGTCCCCTTGTATCCGGTGTCGTCGCCCGTTGGCGAAGTGCTGTGCGACGTCCGCCGTGCTGCTGCCTCCGGGGATATCAACACTGTGCAGTGCAGTCCGCTTTCCCGTGTTCCTCTAATAACTACCTATTCTCCACGGCAGCAGCTGCAGACGCAGCCAAGTGTAACGAATGTGTTTCCAGTCAATCCACTATGATGCCGGCAATGTTGAATTCCTGAAACGGTCGGCAGTGACCCTTTTTACACAGGCAAAGAATTTTTTCCCCTGCTGAGAAGTTCAAAAGGATAAGTAAAGAAGAAAGCAAGTACGGATAACGAAGCGGAACTTGCAGTTTACTGCTGCACTCCAGCGAAAATTGCTGTATCGTGGAACACGTGCTCAACACAAAACACATAAAAATGTGAAAAACTTCCCCTGAAGTCATATTAGTAATAGTGTATATTTGGCGGAGTGCTTCCCGGTAAAGGTCAGCACTGGATTAAATTTTTGCTTCCCCGATTAGCCCTGCACAAAGTTTGATTCACCCTTTTTAGTTGCTGCTCTGACGTGATCCTGAGGCAGCAGCGAGCATCATCAAAGCGGTTCGCTTCGCTTCCAGTAAGTTCCTTCAAGAAAGAATCCCTGGATGTAGCGTACCACTGGCCACACATGCGCAAGGTATGTATTACCTCGAAGCGCCTCACCACTCCGCGCGCTCAATAGAGCTGATGATGTGGAGTCGGCGTCCTGGCCTGTTCCAGCTGTCGACTGATTCCTCGCTGAATGGCTAATGTGAAACGAAACCTGCCGCAGTATAGCGTTTTGTAAATGTAGTTTTCATTGGCCCCTGTGTATAGGAAAGTGAAAATTCGTTCACAAAATTACAGCGCAGTCAGATGGCGCTGAGCCTTCAGTGGGTTTACTACACACCACAGTAGCGACAGCAATCGCTCGCAGGTAGGCGAAATAAAGCGAAATCACTGAAAGATGTGGTTAAATCTTTTTAATGGCAATCGAATATGTATGAAAGTAGGGCACTTAGAATGTCCACGACAACACTTTGCTATTACCGCGCAACCGCGTTTCGAAGCGCCGAAGACCACGCTTCCGTGCAGGCGTCTCTTGGGTCAATTGATGGGTGATGTGCAAAGTGGAGCATGGAACTCAAGAGGGAAAAAGTTGTTCTAAGTGTCACAAGAAAGAAGCGTCCCAGAATATTTACTAATCACCTTGATAGTAGTGCGATTTACGATGATGAGAAATATAATTACTTAGGTGTAACCCTTACAAATTATATATCATGCTCCATACACATCTCCGATATCTGTACTTCTTCTTTTCAAAAGTTTTGCTTTCTAAAAACGAAGCTAAAACATGGTCCCGTGAGTACAAATCTTTTAGCGTATAATGCATGTATAAGATCTAAGTTGGAATATGCGTCAGCACTATGGGATCGCTACACCAAGAAGGATATTGAAAACTTGAAAGTATACAGAGAAAGGCGCTAAGATTGACATATTGCAAATACAGAATACTAGACTCTCCTTTCTTGTTAAAAGCAAGAAAATCAAATTTCAAGGTTACAAATACGGCAGAAAATAAGTCGACTTCTATTTCTTCATAAAATTCTGTCAGGAAGAATTCCATTAAACCTTCCGAATCGCCTTCAGCCAGCTACTACCAAAAAAACAAGGCACTCTACACAACACAGGCTCGCTCCAATTTTCACACAAAAAAACTCTTATGAGAACATTTTTTTATATAGAACAGTGATGGAATGGAACGAATTGCCACCCATCGTTTATGAGTGAAACGACTTCCTAAAATAACTGGAATGTCTTTTTATTTGATCAAATGCGTCTTGAGTTGCACTGTGTTCTTGAATTGTCATTTTTGTTAAGGTGACCAGAGTTGAAATTGTGTCCTCAATTTTTATCCTTTTTGTTGCGTATTTGCTTTATACTCCAACATTTTTGTTGTAATGCCCCTCCTGCTAGGGCCGAAACATTGGCCTGAAGTGTGGTTAAAAAAATAAATAAATAAAGGCGAAACGCAAAAAGGCGCCAGTGTGCTGTGCGATGTCAGTGAACGTTAGAGATCCCCAGGTGGTCAAAATTGTTCCGGAGACCTTCACTACGGCACCTCTTTCTTTCTTTCTTCTTTCACTACCTCCTTTATTCCTTCCTTTACGGTGCAGTTCGTGTGTCCATCGAGACGAGTGAGGCAGTTACTGCGTCTTTTCCTTTCTTTAAAAACCAATTTTCTGCACTTCCGATTTGCTGAACGTTCTGAATTTAAACAAGACTAATGTTGCGTTTTTTTTTCTGGTGCAGCCGTTTCTAGCATGGTCTTGTTAGCTCTGTAGAAAAACGTGCGGGCAAAAAAGTGTTGATTATAGCGTGGGTCAATTATCATAATTATGCATTTATAACAACATCTTATAACAGATCAAGTGCAAGCAACGTGTGGCCGCTGCAGCATATAAAAACGGGGACCTCGCGTTTACCAGCGCAACAATAATAAAGGGCGCTCCGTTGGCCTGAAGTGAAAGTCTACTGCAATTTTTATCACTTCTTCACGACCGGCAGGAGAGGGTAGTAAAGAGAAAAAGCTTGTTCCTTCGCTTCTTGTAATTTTTATTTTAGTGCAAAAGACCTTCCAGCCGCACCGCGCGGGTTTCCGCGGTGTGTCTGTGTGAGGCCTCTTTAGAGGCCGTAGTGGCAGTGTACTACACGTAGCAATACTAAAGTACTGACCTGCATTACGACCTGCGACTTACAGTGCGTGCTCGCAGCTCCATTTTTGAAATGCTAAGGGCCCAGCGGTACACATTAGGACTGAGGACAGAGGAGCCAGTCGACAGAGCAAGGTTCGTCGCAGCGTTCCTGCATACCGTGGGCTCTATATCATGACAAATGCAATTACTACACAGTTCAGGCGCCAGTTCGGTGGCTACCAGGCGGGAAAGCCTCATCCTGAGCACAAAATGAGTGCACATCATTATCGTTTCTCTCGTCTTGCTCTGTCCCTCGGCTTAGCTGCAGTTGTACCCCATCATGCATATTTAGTATTCGTCTACCTCGTTACTCATGCCAATGTTTTCACTGGTCTGGACGCGACCACTAGAAATTCCGCACTGTAGATAAAAAAGAAGACAGAGAACGGCTATGAGTGTGTAACGCCAATGTCTGAGCATTAGCTGTCGGGTGAAAGCGAGTAATTCTTCACAGAGACGCTGTTTTTTTCTCTCTCAAAGTCAGATGGCAGGAAGTGAATCCGGCATTGACCAGTACTACTGTGATACTCTGAAGTGAACTTCTTTCGAAAGATCGCTTGCATCAGTCACAGCTAACCAGCACGTTTGTGTACTGCACGTTTGTGTGTTTGGGTACGAACTTGCACCCGAGTGTGAACACAGCAACACGAACCACCTTTGCGGGTTGCGGTGTTCGAAAATGGGTTTGCCTCCAAAAGAGATAAGTGGGGTCTGTGGAACCTCTTCTGAGGGCATACCCTTAAAAAAGCAGGGCTTCGGGACGGGGGTTACCTGCAGCCATCCTTGTAAGCGGGGTGAGTTTATAACCAACCATCTCCGGCAGCCGAGCCCGACGCCTAAGTTACCAGGCCACACGCCACCTCACATCCCCTCTCTCTTTCCTCTACCACGCTCCCTTAATAGTAGAGAGGAATTTTTCTCTTTGCACTTTTCCACCTGCCTACCAAGGAAGATGGCTGGTGCGGCTGCAGACTGAGGGACGAGCTGGTAGTAGCTTACGCATTAAAATGCTTAATGCACATTAGAGCTAAATGCGCATTAACGCATTGAATGCTGAAATTTATCGAAGAATGGAAGAGGAAGCATTTCTGTCAAACCACATGGAGCCTTCAGCGCCGGACTTGTCGGCTATGGGAAACATTAGTACAAGTATTTGGAATGCCTGTGCCAAGAACAAATTTTGAGACAAGCTTTTTCGGTGGAAAATTCTAGCGGCTAAGAAAATCAAAGGCCTTCAAAACATTCGTCGTGTGTGTGGGAGCAATGAATGTTGTGTGCACAATATGTTTAGTGTTTTAGTTATTTTGTGAAGATGGTAGCACATTCTTATTCCCAGCCGTTGGTATGAGACGCCTGAACGAGGAGAAAGGCTAGCATTCTTTTCTGAGATTTATCCTAAGGAATCAGTTTAGATGCGAGAATTATCATGGTTTTCGTAATATAGACACATCGTATTTGGTAAGCACTGGGCAGTGCTGCACCAAACATTTCCGTAAAAAGGACAAAAAACAGGTTCAGTTTAAACCAGTGCTCATTCAAACATTGGAAAAGAAAAATTACGAAATAATAAAGAATGTAGCATCGCACAGGCTGCAAAAGGAGTCATTTACTAGTTAGGTAAGTAAACTGGGAAATGAGCATACGGTCGACAGCTCAGTGTACATGCAAAGTGAGTAGCCAGTCTTCGAAGGCGGATAGCAGCCCAAAAAATTTTGCTGTCGAATAAATGGCCTCGCAAAGGTGTCTAAGCGCCGATGTTCAGGAACTGCATTATCTGAAGCTTTGCGGACAGAAACTTCCGAAAGCTTGCCGAATAGGTGCATTCTGCCCTGCAAACAATACCTTAGAAGTTTCCGAAAGATTCACTGAAGTAGATGCTGCAGTGCGCTGGAATTCGATGAATTGGCCGTCATCTGCCCTAGAAACTATGAAGTCTCAGCGGAAAATTTTCAGCATGATTTATTCCCAAATGAATTTGCAAAGCTATCTCACATGCCGTTCATTCAGATGGTTTTTCTAGTGCTTCGTAGCTTCCACCAATCGCTACTGAATTGGTAAAGTGGAAAAAAGCACAAAACAAGACACATCAACGTAAGAAGTCTGGATGAAACGAACAACGGCGAAGCGCGGAAAGCTACTAGGGCCAAGATTCCTACGCATCGAACAGCGGCGGCCAGCGTGGTTCCGATGTGGCCAAGAGGAATCGATAGAATCGATGCACGCGCTTCTTTCAGTATTATGTCCGAAAGTGCACCGTGGGTCGTTGACCGCTCCGTCGCTCTGTCACGTGCTGCTGCTTCAAAAAGTGGGCCACGTGACCCAAAGATTTTCCGGGGCTCCGTTCAGAACATAAGCGTCTGAGTGGGGCTTGTTAACAGAGAAGCACTACGCACTAGGAGACAAGGGCGCAACGCTTCCGGTACTGGCGGGGGTATCGGGGTTAACTGTGCCTGACACCAACGGTCTCCGCGCATCACCCTCAAAAAGCCTTGTGTCCCTATAAAAACAGCCTTGGCTTACGAGATAAATTACTCTTCTAATCTCTCCCTATGACGTTCTGTCATCCACGTATTTTCTATCACCCTTAAATGAACACCGAGAAGAAATTCAAATTTTCCGGGATTCACAGATTACTGCGCACTAATCACGAATGTGCTGCATTCATTGAAAAGGTTGCTTTTAATACATATATAAGCACAAGAAAATAAATACAGTTGTCACCAGCACCCCCTATTTTAGCAGGCAAGCTATACGGTAAAGGTACACTGGAATTTACTTAAAAATTGCGATCAAAGTGCGCGTTTCGGTTTTGTAAATCGAGTGGCGAAAAATGTTCTTTAAAAATCTCTCAATTATAAATCTGCTGACGAAGAACGTAAATATATCCAGAAAATCGTTAAGCTAGAACTTTATGAACAGCCAAAAATCTGGGGAGTTCTCAGCGCCTTAAGTGTGCCACCTCTCTATTATGCCACCGTTTACCTTCTCAGCAGATGTCTACTCTCTGTCTGGTCGAGTGAGTTTCGTCATTTTAATAATGACTAAGATATCACTTCACCTTTAAGGCATCTGTGTTTCGGGGCGCTCTTTAAACGATGAAGGGTAGGGTCACATCCATACGAGTTGCTGAGATCGCCAGCTAAGATTTTATTGCGTTGTCATGAAGTCAATAGGTAGTACGGCACAGCAAAAAAAAATGCAAATCGATCTGTATAATGAGGCCAAATGTGGATAAGTGCGCTAGCATGATGTGTCTCTCTGCTGGGTTAAGGTGGTAAGCCACCCGGTGGGAACCTGAGCGCTGGCGCAGTGGCACAAGGCAGGTGCTATGGGAAATTTGGAATCGGTGGGACTTGGGTTGCTTGGGCTGGGTTGCGACACAGGTTGCTCTTCCCGAGAAGCTTCTCACGATTAAATGGGCTGCCGCTTGACACGTTGGGAAGGATGCCCACCAGCCGGTGGGCAGGTGAGCGGCATGCCAAAAAACCGACTTCACCGGAACAGACAGACAGACGGACGGACGGACGGACGGACGGACGGACGGACGGACGGACGGACGGACGGACGGACGGAGGCGTAGCCAGAAATTTTGTTCGGGAGGGGGGCTCGTGTTATAGGGCGGCCTCCTTATAGAATTTGTGGAAGAATCAAACGCAAGAATAATAACTGTATTGCCATTGACAATGCCATTGTGTAATAGATAGCGCTACACACTGTCTAGACGAGTGAAATATGTGTTCTTTAAATAAATGAATGTATTCGTATGTCTTAAAAATCGTGGCAGACATCACTGATACCAATGGTGCCATGGTTTTGCGTATTTGATTAGTAAAGAAAATATCACATGAAGTCTAAAAATATATCACTCCGATACCAGCAAAGCACTGCATGACGCTGATGTGAAAAACGTAAAACACATGAAATCAGCAAGCAGAGGCGGAAATTTTTAATGAATCTTTGTCGTCCAAGAACATTTAGATTTTTGCACATATCCAACGGCCGGGAAAAAACATGAATTACGCTTTCCTTCGTTCCAGTGTCCTGCGCAGCACCAGCTGTCACCGGTCATGTATGCGAGCAATTGCACCGAAATTTTATTCGCAACTGCGAGCACGTGTTTAAACGCGGAGTTCTGCAAAATATACATTAGAAGTGCGAATATAGAATGGAGTATTAGAAATGCGAAGGTATACAACTTGATAAAGGACAAGAAAGTGTCACTGGAAACAAAGTCACTGTATGTATTCACAAAACCTCGCAACAAGATATTTAAATACACGTATGTCTCCATTAAATCTACGTATTTAAGCAAAAGACACTGTATACAGTGCGTCAAACAGGGCAAATAAACATCTTGCGCAGTCGCAGATAGTAAACTTTACACACGGAAAGACAGACGATCCAGGCAAGAACAAAACTGACGGAAGGAGTCGCGATATGAACTTGGGCTATGCTGCGGCCGCGACAGCAGCGTATGGTTAGAATAATAGTAGAACAATGCAGAAATGATACGAAAGTAGTATTTTTAACTGCCTGCAGGGCGACAATTATTCTGCACCCATAATTACAGAACGGTATTCCTTTGATTCAAAGAAAAAGTAAAAGCAGGTAGATAAAAGGGAAAGAAAAGGACAAACGAAAGCCACGAATCATGCCGCAAGTTGAAATAACCAATATCCGAGTGTGTATACGTTGGGAAACACCGCGTGGGCAGGGCTTTCAATGAGCAACGTCAATCAAAATCGGTTATTGATGTCCTCAAAGTTTTCGTATTCGCATGGTAATTTTGATCATTATGCTAACTGTTACAATGAACGGCACAAATTTCTGCGGTGAACAGTCATACATTATCGTAATTGCCTGTTTGCGCCAGAATGTCTTTTCTAGTCTGAAAAAGGCATTGCAGGTGACAAAATCCAGAACGACTTCCGGTGCCGGTGGTTGTTTTGGTAAGCGGTGCGTGACAGTTCGTAAAAATTTCGGAGGGGGGGGGGGAGGTCTGAAGCCCCATAAGACCCCCCCCCCCCCCCTCCTGGCTACGCCCCTGCAGACAGACAAATGAGGAGAATGGCCACTGTAAGTGCTAGCGCAGAAAAGAAACGAGAGTTAAAGAAAATTCACTCATATGTGCGAGTAACCGTTGGCCCGTACCAGCGGGTCACCTGGACAAAAAATGCTCTTGCACATCACAACCATCGAATGGCTAAAGACATATGCACATCATTCGGCGAGCGTTTTCATATACACGAAAAATTTACTCGGGCTCCGGCAGCAGTCTTTTGTTGCCGCCCTACAAGCAGTGTGTTATTGCATGCACTATAAATCCTTGATTGCTCGCCTCTTTTGATGTACTTGCATAATATCGCTGTTATTTAGCTAACCAAAAAATATACAAAGCGCATCTTTTCTAAAGCCGCAGTAATGTGTGGATAAATAATCCAACATTGCATTCGATGCGTGCGGGTATTTCGTATTTTAAAGACCTGTGGTACACTCGCAACCTTTCTTAAACTTTCTGTTATTCGTTACATGAAGCCCATGACAGCGCTTATATATAGTTATTTCTGTTTGGCTCTACTCTCATGCTTTCTGCGCATTTCTGTGCATGTGCGGTAACATTTTAGTTACACAACAGCGCAAAGCTGTCTTAGCATGTTGTCATTTCTCGTGCTCAATTCAACCTTTTCATTTAAACTAACACTCCTCGAACATAAAGTTGATCTCAAGAAAAAAAGGAAGGATATCCTGCTTGTTTCGCTTTCTAAGACTTTAATAAATTAGCGAACAAGAGTTTCTGCCGAGGCAATGAGGAAAAATTAAGTTCTTCCCCTCATTCGTAGAAATTTCCTACTAGATCATTAACCGCCATGACTAATGGACACAACCTCGCTGGCTAGATTGTGCGGCTTTGCTAGGCTCGCTTTTGCAGCAGTGCCTCAAGAAAGAAGCTTCTCTTGCTCACGATGCGTTATTTTTCTCTAGTGTGACCTGATCTTCTCTTTCACCATAAAAATAAGGGCCCCAAGTTAGTAACAACCCGTCTAAAAAGAATGAGGGCTAAGAAAAGTGTCGCACCCTTGATGTGTATTTACGATCCAAAAAGGCCTGGGTCATGTGGACCAAGGCGAGGGGCTTCTCATGACAGGAGAGGCAAATGACTGCGAGTACAAAAGAGGCTGGAGGAGCTATTCTTTGCCTTAAGTTGTCTGCATGCACTGATGTCACGCATGAAGCCAGTGCAACGCGCCTCGCTAAGTCATCCGAGGACAGTGTCGCCACTGGCGGCATCATAAAGACATCAGGCGCGCACCACAACACAACAAAGACATGTAGTAATGAACAAATAATTTCATATTCAGCTCCGCATTGAGCTTTCATTCGGGCTAGTTGGTTGTAGAAGTGAAACATATTGACCAGCGCAAACACAGACAGGGACCAAAGCATGAGTACTCCTGCTTTGGTCCCTGTCTGTGTTCGCGCTAGTCAATATGTTTCACTGCTACAACCAACTAGCCTAAATGAAAGCCTTAGCATTTACTGTTTCTCGTACAATGGGCCCTGTCTAGCGTGTGTCCTGTCTCTTACTCTTGCTTTGGTACCTGTCTGTGTTTGCGCTAGTCAATATGTTTCACCGCAAAGAGCTGTTGCTGAATCTGGCATAACGCTGTGATCACAGTCCTGCGAATCTTTTTATCCCACTCATGCCGAAAAGCAAGCTTCAACTGCGAGCCGCTGACGTTCCATCCTTTAGAACACTTCGTGCGCAATTTTACAGCCTCTGGTCATCGTTATGAGCGAAATGCAAAACGGCAGCCGTACTGTCCGCCATTTCTGCGTGTGTTCCTCTTCAAAAAACTGGAGAAAAAAAGGGACAAAGTAAAAAAAAAACACTGTGCATGCGTTCACTCCATGTGTCCTCTTCTCTTTAGTCGTCGTTCTTGAAGACGTCGTTCTTCAAGTCGTCGTTCTTGATGCAGTTTTTGAAGAAAACAACTAATTGAACATTCGTGAGAAAAGGGGAGCCTCAGTACTTCTGAGTGTCTCGTGAGACACCTTTCTTAATGTCGTATTGTATCTGTGCTGCTTCTCAGTGCAACGACCTGAGGGCTGCATGTGACTGCTATCCTCTCCCTTGCTCTTTATACTGGAACTCCTAGAAACCCAGAGCTTGCAGAGAATAAATACGGAAATGCAACTTGTTTAATTATCTGTAATTCTATTATAATGCAATACACAAAGAAAGGTGGCCTTTCCAAGTCTATAAAGAAATGTAATTTCATCCGAATGCCTTTATTCTGCTAAATACACCTTCCTTACCAGCTTTCTTCGAGCGCGTAAGGCATTTTCTGGCAGCGAATTCATTACTTTATCATTGAGGTACCGCAATAGCGACCAGAAGCTGCTAACTAATACTCAGGTAGAAACAATTAAACGTGGTCGATAACCACGGGACGATGTACTGATGCTCGAGATTAGTGAGCGACGAGAAAGCGGCACGTGTGGACGACGCGTTAGAAAGCAAGCGTACGGCAATATGCGTCGGGGGCGGCCGCACACCCTACTCGCTAGAACGAAAACACCCCGGGGTAAAATAAGAACCAATTGCCGTCGTGTTTATCACTAGCCGTTTCCGGGCTGCCATTTTCACAACGCTGAGCATGGCGGCGCACGCCCAAAACTCGAGGAGTTCACTCTTAGAAAAATGGTCTACATGTTCAGACAGCGCACAGTGATGACGGGCAAAGACCAGGCTCCAGAAGCGGGCACGGGCTCCGAGACGGCAACGAAAATTTGATGCAGGGGAAAAAATGATGGTCGATTTGCGTAGTCAGGCCAAATGCGAATTAGGTGAGTTTCTAATTCGGTTTTCACACTTCGGCTCCAGTGTTCACACCCAGAGTTCACGAATGGCAGTTGTTTTGATGGCGATAATGAGCTGTCAATATCGGTCATTCCTTCCTTTACATTTATAGATCCCTGGGAGTCCTCATGCCGTTCCTGTCGCAGCAGTGCAGCAGTCAAGCGATGCACCAACGCCATTTTATGTCAGGTGCTTGGTTTGGGCTTCAACCTAGGTTGCTCTTCCTGAGCAGCCTCTTACGTTGTATTGAGCTTCCACCTGACACAGAGGGCAGGTTACTAATGTTGTATATGCCTGGGCAGGTTGCCCGTGTGTGTGTTGCCCAGGTTGCCCGAATGTGTGTGTGTGCGCGCGCGCACGCACACACACACACACACACACACACACACACACACACACACACACACACACACACACACACACACACACACACACACACACACACACACACACACACACACACACACACACACGCACGCACGCACGCACGCACGCACGCACACACGCACGCACGCACGCACGCACACACACACACACACACACACACACACACACACACACACACACACGCACGCACGCACGCACGCACGCACACACGCACGCACGCACGCACGCACACACACACACACACACACACACACACGCACGCACGCACGCACGCACGCACGCACGGAGAGAACGACAAACTGTGGGTCGTGCCCACTCTATGTACTAATGAACTCTAAAGCAGGTATTTTACACGTTTAGCGACAGCCAGAAAGAAAATGACAAATCAGAATCAGGCCGAGCTTACGAAGCCTGCCTTTTCGCGCATATACGCCGCGATACAGTCTTCCTCAATCCTGCCCTTCTGGCGTCACTGAGACATAAAAATGAATCAAGAAAATAAATTATTCTGTGGCACGCTGACAGATGGCTCGTCTCCCTGTGAAAAATTCAGCTTTCCATTTGCCTTCCCGGCGCTTTCCCAAAGCGTGCATTTCGTTTTCACCGAAGGGAAGCAGTCGTTAGCTTTTGTGCTGTTGAGTAGTTTTCTTCGCCTGTTTGCACTCCGCTCTGCGAGAACATGAGCGCGCAGCCTCTCGTCTAGTATTTGGTTCTTCTAAGTTCGCCTGCATTCCCTTTTTCGGCGACTTGAGTACAATAAAATAATCCCGCTTCATTCACTCCATTTCGCTCATTTCGGCCGAGATACAGGCTATCGCTAATATATCTCTCGTTTTTTTTTGTTTCTAACACTGCTTCTCACTTAAGCGCGAAACTGAGCCTAATTAATCGAGGCGTGGACGCCGAAAAAACTGCGCCAGAAAAACAGACAGTTGTTAATTTAGAACCGTTGGTCTAAGGATCTCACTTCTTTTCCCCCTTCCCCTCGAAAATATCACGGTTTTCCTTCAATGTGGGCAACAAATTTCGTTGACGCTAGTCTGGTTATCTTCGTGTTATTCTACTCCGCGCTTTATTCCGTGGCTCTGCATGCCTTCAAAAACAGGCATCGACATTGGCTAGGCATGTAGTTTTTACACAAACGCGGCAGAATCTGTGCATAAAGTCGCGACTATAACATGATAATGAAGCGTGGAAAATTTGGCTCTTGCGTAGCCGCCTAATAAACTGGAGAGATTTGAACAAATGAACTACTGGGCGTCCCTTGTGCTGCACATTTTTTGGCAAGGAAAGTAGAGGACAAGTCGGTTATACGTGCATTACACACACACACACACACACACACACAAACACACGCACACACGCACACGCACACACACACACACGCACACCACACGCATGCACACACACACACACGAGCACGCAGGCATGCATGTGGAAGCATACATGGATAAATACACACACGCGCGCATACATATACATACATACATACATACATACATACATACATACATACATACATACATACATACATACATACATACATACATACATACATACATACATACATACATACATACATACATACATACATACATACATACATACATACATACATACATACATACATACATACATACATACATACATACATACATACATACATACATACATACATACATACATACATACATACATACATACATACATACATACATACATACATTCAGTGATTCCTGTTAGCTGCAAAGGCGTTCTCATCAAATGTACATTTACATATCTATACTTTGTTCCTAACAATCCCTACTTAAAAAGAAATTTCGTACTTTGATCAAGGAATCACTTGTCCTATAGTAGGCTGTAAAACAGAGCTGTTAAGATACGAATTCACCAGACTACTAACCACTATCTGTAGTATTCACGATCCCCAGTCTAATTAACGAAGGCAGTGGCTGAGAAAAAATATGGAAAAAGCTTCCTTTCGATCTCAAAGGAAGTTATGAGTCCTACTGGTTTCATCTCTTTTTTCGTTGTAACGAGCAGCAAACGAAGGCACGAAAGCACTCTTCCAAGGAAGGAGCAAATTGGACGAGCGGTGACAGGCACAACAGAGAGCAGGCACGCGTCCTTGGTACGGCTAACACAGGTCCGGGAAGTGGGGCTTCCAATCAAGCAAATGCTTCTATTACATCACCCGCGACGAGCATTCGCGTGTTTATACGGAACGACAAATCAACGCTTTGCGCCTAAGTCACCTAACGAGACGCTGGCACGACTTGGTCGTCCACTCTGCAGGCACAGCGTCTAATCTAATTGTCGACACGGGACCAACACAGCAGAAGGCAAACATCAACACTGACCTAGCTTCAGGCATGTCAGAGAGCTCACCAGGGAAGCACTCATAGAACAAGTCCACAGACGGGCTAGGGGTAGGGACGTGCACACTATCGACCCCAGTATAGAAGCTATGAAACGGTGCGCACTTCCTACTAGAACGTTTCAGCACTGGTATTTAGGGCCTGCGTTTCTCACATTTGGCGTCTCTGCTAGTCACGACTGCGCTCAAGCGGTAATAATCTTTCGTTGAAATTTATACTAAGCGCCCTACCTGTAAGGTATTTAGCGTTCATGTGGGTGCCATTCTTTACGTCCTTGTGGATTCGCGCTGAAATATAAACCTTTAGAAAGCATGCATATGTGTAGAACAGAAAGCTCTTGCTTTATGAAGACGGCAAGGATGTGGCTAGCGTCACAAATGAGGTGAAAAAAATTCATCCGGACACCTTGTTACAATACATCTTGGCAGTGCCATAGCACTAGAAGCAGATAATGCATATACAAAGAGTTTTATGCGATTCTTTCAAGCTGACATGAGCCGAATGAAGCCATATTGAAACGTATAGTTGTCACTTCTGGTCTGGTACGACATTTCTTGTCTGTTGACGTCACTTTTGCTCTGGCGACGTCACTTTAGATCTCCCGACGCCATTTTCCTCTAGCTCATGGACATTGTCAGTATGTCGACGTCACTTCTGTGGGATCATTTTATGACCGACATCGCATTTTCTGCTCTGTGAGGATTTTAATGCTACTGCATTAAAAATAGAACCAGGAACTCAGTAAGTGCAATGCTGTATGAGACTCGAGGAGACAGACTATCGGCGTTTTTACCTTCGTTGAGGGGCAGCTCAGCTTCGTCAAGTGCTTGTGTGTGCAGCCTAGGTAAACTGTGAAGCTTTGAAGTTTCACTTTAAACGTGCGCTTGTTTGTTAATGCTGGAGACCTTTTTCATTGCTAGACCGCGTAAAAGAACAAAAGAAGAGACAAAGGGGAAATCGCTGTCTAAACCATAAAAACACCCAACATGAATGAATGCAGAGCTGAGGACACTGGACGCACAGTTTGGAGAGAATACGAAATCAATTACACGACTTTGGAGACGTTTAGAACGGGTGAAATACAAAACTAGAAGCGAATTTTCCAGGTTTTAGCACTGCAGTTAAGCAGTGCTCAGCGAAGGTCATGCACATCGCAAGGAAATCTAGCTAAAAACTTCCTCACTGTCGCCTGAGTTCTAACTGCTAAAGCTGCCCTCGTTTCATCTTTCTCTTCGTGTTTCTAAATTTTAACAATCAAGTGGGCCTTTAGCTGCGATATACAACTTTACTCGTATGTGTACAGGTGGCAAACGAAAACAACATAATATTTTCTTCCCTGCGGGCTATTTCCACCGATTAACCGTACCTTGAGCTTTCTTTTTCTTCGTTAGCATTGAACAGAAATTTTCATAATGAATGTAAGGCCTCCATGATACAATATTTTTTCGTCCAGTACCATTCGGTTCTTATCATTCAGCAGTTTTAATGCAAAAAGGGCCACAAATGGGCTTCTACCGCACGAGGCGGATTTAACGTTGTTGACGGCGGAACTTATCGCTGATCCGTCAGAGCAACTGTGGTCAAGACCCTTTTCCCAAGCATCTCACCCAGAAGAGCCGAGCACCAGGCCGGGGGAAATCTTGTACCCATTAAAAACCGGTGGGTACCCGGCGGCATTGGGGATCGAACCCAGCACCTCCCGAATGCGAGGAGGATGCTCTACCACAAGGCCACCGCTTCGGTAAAAAAGGGCCACAAATGGGCTTCTACCGCACGAGGCGGATTTAACGTTGTTGACGGCGGAACTTATCGCTGACCCGTCAGAGCAACTGTGGTCAAGACCCTTTTCCCAAGCATCTCACCCAGAAGAGCCGAGCACCAGGCCGGGGGAAATCTTGTACCCATTAAAAACCGGTGGGTACCCGGCGGCACTGGGGATCAAACCTAGCTCCTCCCGAATGCGAGGAGGATGCTCTACCACAAATCCACCGCTTCGGTAAAAAAGGGCCGCAAATGGGCTTCTACCGCACGAGGCGGATTTAACGTTGTTGACGGCGGAACTTATCGCTGATCCATCAGAGCAACTGTGGTCAAGACCCTGTTCCCAAGCATCTCACCCAGAAGAGCCGAGCACCAGGCCGGGGGAAATCTTGTACCCATTAAAAACCGGTGGGTACCCGGCAGCACTGGGGATCGAACCCAGCACCTCCCGAATGCGAGGCGGATGCTGTTTCCAGACGCAGGGAAGGCATGTGCGAGTAACGAAGCTCAAAAAGAATTATAACAAAATTTCGTTCAAGTAAATCATTATATTCTCTATTTTCGTTGATGATAACAAATCACCACATATGCACACCGAAGTAAGTCGCTATGCTCCGTAGGTTGTAACGGAATCTGAAGTGTGACAGAACTGCAGTACTTACATCGTAGAGAACGGCGGTAGAAACCAGTCAAATAGACATGTAGGAATTGTACATGTATATCGCGCACGATATGAACTGCAACGCGCTGTATGTGAATCAACTCAGGCTTACGCTTTTTAGTAAATCAATGCAGTTTCACACACAGCATAGATATAGAAAAAAACATTCAGTAGATTTTGTTTTCTGCATTCGCGGCTAACTGCAGTAATTTCCAGCATCAGAAGGCTCATGCTGCTGCAACTGATATTGAGCGTGTTGGTGCGTTTATCACGACAAATAAGCAGTAGAGTACAGATGTACGCAGGAAAGAAAATTGTTAATCTCATACTACGACATTTGGCGACCAGTTACCGTTTGGGTGGCCCGAACCGATACGTGAACGCTCCTAGTCCTGTTCCCGCCCTTACAACAACTTCTTTAGAAGTCTATAAACTGTCCATAGACTTCTGTCTATAAAGTCTATAGAATCTCTGTTGACGAGCCCTAGAGCAGTCTAAAGGCAATACAAATCTTATACACAGTCTATTGACATTCTATAGGTTTATGGCCATACACATTTAGTAGACTTTTGTCTATCGAGAGCCTATAGACTATGAGTAGACAAAAGGAAATATCTATAGGAAGGCAACAGAGTCTATACAAAGTCTATAGAATGTCTATAGACCATTTTTATAACATTTGATTGGTAATGCCGTCAGGACCTGGTGCACAGCGACGCCGCAGGCTGCGGAGCGCTGTCTGTAGTTCTCGAAGTGTGAACGGGGCGTCCATAACAGACGGAGACGTAGCAGGCAGAGCGCAGGGATGAATGCCTGGTCTGGAATTTACAAAGCATCCGCAAATTTCTCTGCCAAGCACACGAGATGTTTCTGCGTGCGCAATGCAAGCGCCTCGAAAGGTTTACTCGGACGAGAGCCACCAGCAAGACTGCCAACGACACGCCAAATTCTCGTTATCGGTGAGAAAACAGTCAAACTAGCGCAAAAGGATGCCCACTGGGACCTACAGAGCTTGTTCGCATGACGTCTAATGGCAGAGTTGAGCCTGTTGAAAGTTGTCTTCAAGGCTCTGTCGTCCTTCTTCCGCAACAGTTGTCGCTCCGCCCTTCTGCGCGCTGCGCAGAGGTTCCTGAGTTTTAAATCCGGAGTCGGAAAATGATAAGGTAGCTTGAGCGCCGTGGTAGCAGCCATCTTAGCATAAATCATTTTGTCTGTCACATCACCGGAAACACAGGCTAAGTGCTCCCTGTATTTGTCCCAATTAACAACATGGCAAATTTTAGGACCACGCTGATGGAAGTCGGCAGTAAACACAAATATCGGGTAGTGATCACTTGCCATTCCGTCAGCTCTAGTTGACCACTGCACACGGACGCCAGGTGAATGTAAGGTTAGGTCTATAGATGTGGGTGAGGTTGGAGGCCGAAAGAAAGTGGGACTTCCGTCATTGGCCACGCACAGGTCCAAACTGTCAATGACTGGAACACCGGAAGATGCTCCTAACCTATCTCAATCGAGTGTGGGAGTCGGGTGACGTTCCCCCTTCATTGAAGGTGGCTTGTGTAGTCCCACTGCTGAAGGCCAGCAAAGAGATGACAGACGCGGCCTCGTATCGTCCTGTATCGCTGACGTCGTGTGTGGCTAAGCTCATGGAGAAGATGGCAAGTAAGCGTTTGTCTTGGTGGCTTGAGGATAGAAGGGCACAACCAATATGCATGTCTGGATTCCGCACAGGTTTAAGCGCGCAAGATAGCGTCCTGGACTTGATAAGCCACATTAAACATCAGAGTGCTTTTGGACTTTCAACACTAGCTATTTTCCTAGACGTATCAAAGGCTTATGATAGCGTCCTCTAGAGCTCAATACTGAATAGTCTGCAGGTCATAGGAGTACAGGGCTATCTTCTGCGATTCATTCACTCATTTCTCAGTGATCGTAAACTTCGAGTGCGGTTAGGCAGTACAATGAGCTCCGAAAGGGCGGTATCGCGAGGGGTACCTCAGGGTAGTGTCCTGTCCCCAACGCTCTTTAATGTTGTCATGGCTGGTCTTCCCGCAAAAGTGCAAAAACATTGTAGGCATGTCCATATGTCGATATATGCAGACGACATTTGTCTTTGGTTAACCGGATATCAACACAAACGCCTAGCTCTATTAGCGCGACAGGCCGTGCTTTCAGTTAAAAGTTACCTTCAAGGTGTTGGGTTGACTCTCTCGGTCGAAAAATCTGGCTTCGTCCTGTTTCCAGGTAGGGGACGACGGTATGCGCGGCTGAGCATAGACCTTGATTAGTGTTGCCTTCGTCAGGTTAACCACATACGTTTTTTGGGCGTCACTATTGACTCACGTCTACAGTGGCGACGAGCTGTGGACTCGATTGTGGCTTCACTATCTTCGCGTCTGAATGTGCTTCGTAGAGTTGCTAGTGAGCAATGGGGAAACCATCCTGCTTCAATGATCAGGCTTCACGATGCCCTGGTGACAAGTCGCATAATGTACCAGCTCCCTTTAATTTCACCCTCGGTATCACAGCTGGAACGCCTTGAGGTTTTGCACAGTATGGGACTACGGAGGGCTCTCGGCGTTCCGCAGGCTGCTCCAAACAATGCAGTACTATATGAGTCTCAATCGAAACCTCTTCGGCAAGCCGCTTCACAAAGACTTTTGCTGAAAATTGGCCGCCTCAGAGAGACTGTTGCCGGGAGAGCGCTTCTACAGCGCCTTCGAAAGAGACCTGAGTCTCGGGCGTACTTGGCTTTAAATACTCTTCGTTCTCTGGGTCTCGACCTTCGAGATCGACCTAAGACGTTGAAGCCACCTTGGTCCTTTCCGAGCCTCGATTGTTCCTTGACAATTCCCCACGTTCGCACTAAGCGGAATTCTTTAGTGGCAATGCGTTCGCTCGTACTGGAACATCTTGAGACCGAATATGCCAGTCATCTTCAAATTTTTACAGACGGCTCTGTGGACAAGGTCAGAGGATCTAGTGCAGCTGCTTTTCATATCCCGTCTTTGAAGTACGATTGGTCTGTTCGTTTTACTAAAGTCGTGTCCTCCACAATGGCCGAAAGCGTTGCCATTGAGGCAGCTCTAAAGAAGCTACGGTGTTGTACGCCTCAACCTACTGTCATAATTACGGATTCAAAATCTGCCCTTCAAAGGTTAGAGTACGGGTTCCCCACTGATGCCTTGAGTCTTAGATCCCTACGTTTGGTGCAGAATCTACATAGCAAAGGCTTCTCTATACGTTTTCAATGGGTGCCCTCGCACATAGGTGTCTTAGGCAACGAGATAGCAGACAACCTCGCCCATACAGCTCTCTCCGGTATTCCAGTACATGGAGTCCCTCATGAAGTCAAGCAAATGTTCAGAGATGTGGTGTTGTGCCACTTCAGTTCTTTGTGGAGCTCTCCTCATCAGCCATGTGTGACCAAGGGTCTCAGAAGGTACCAAGCCACTTTGCTGCACCGCGTTCGCACGGATTCTGCTCGTACGCCGGCGTGGATGTATAAGACTGGCCTAGCGTTGTCACCATTGTGTTCAACGTGTGGTGTGTGTGGTGACATAGAACATTACCTCTTGTGCTGTACTTTGTACAACGCGGAACGGGCTGTATTATTCGGATCCCTCAAGAAGGCAGGAGTTCCTCACAGTTCTCTTCAGGACATTGTTTTTCCGCGCGGGAGCCAGTCGAGTAGAAGGGATGCTTCTCGCCTTCTTCTACTTTACCTGCAGGACACGGATTTGGCCTCCACATGGTGACCTCAGGAGTGTCTATGTGGGTTTTTGTTTTTTGCGGACAGTGTTTCTGCGATTTCTATTTAAGTGTCGCTACGGTGGAGCAATTGCCGGCAGCAACTGCAAGGCTAATCCCACCGGTAGTTTACAACCACTCAACTCAACTCAACTCAACTCATTTTTATAAGGGCGCCGCCCGCACTCGTCCATTTTATGTCTTTTTCATCCCGCACTTGTCTATTTTTCGTCTTTTTTATGCATTTTATAATAAAATCACTATTATCGCCTGTAGACTAGCCAGCGTTCTCTGTTTTTTTCGAGTTCCCGAGAGGCACTTAGTGGGACTTGTGCGGTGGTGGTTCACTCTGATTCAGCAGCGACTTGAACGTTGATCGTATTTCGGTGAAGATCTTGAACCTTGACATGAAAGAGCGACTCCCACCGGAGGATCGGCAGGTCAGCTCACTGAGGGTACAATATCACAGAAACAGAGAAGGTGAACACAAACTCGGTCGGCGGTGGTACATCTTCATGGACTGTCTTGTGAATCGAAACCCGTCTTGATTTACAGCAGCGACAGGTATGTAACTAACTCCAACTTACTCAATTTACCCCTGCAAGAAGGCAGTACTGACGCATGTAAGCCCTCTCAATCTTCTTTCGAAACTCACTGTGCCAATGGTCGAAAGAGAGACGAAAGACGCCAAGAAAAATCTCAAGACACCCCCACGGAGCCAGCCGCCGTGTTTCTTTCTGTACGAAGAATGTGTGGATTCTAAACAAGCATGATGTTAGTTTCTTGCTTTTCGCTGGTGGAAAAGTTTGTGAGACTGTACTCAAGTGCTAAGAAACTCCTGCGCCGCGCTAGGCACTCAAATATGCGCCCGTTTTGTGACATTAGAGTTCTATTTTGCCAACAACTATTTAGGTTATCGCATTTAGTCAAATGATAAATTGCTCATTTCCATCTGGTTGAACAAAGCCCTATGGCTGTACGAATGAACAAGTGCAACGTTTCCTCAGAACCATCGAAATTGAAGAAATATTTTTCCCTTTTAATGGCTCCAATCCCCGAGCGCTACCTACTTGGGGCGCCCATTAATTAAACTAGAATATTATGATCGCTTGGCGGTTCCAGCGCGAATTTTAACTGAGCAAACCTAAGCTGAAACGATGCTAGCAAAACGTTTTGGAAAAATCTTGGAGGTAAAGCAGATTTTATTTTAGGCAGTTTGCTCATCAGCGCTTATCTCAGCACCGCCATGCAACTTCGAATAAAAGCTATATATCAGCAGTAGTTGTGCGCTCGTACGTACTTGCTAATTGGTCAAAATTCATTTCACTAGTAGGTTTAACGATGTTATCCGCCGGACTGGCTTTATTCTCCGTGTCGTGCTCAAAGCTACCAATAGGAAAATAAAGCGACTTGGAAACCACTTTACATGAGAGTACATTACAGCACTGTCGAAAAGAAATATTGAAACCTGCGCGGTGTTCAGTTCTCCGCGCATGCTCCGAGTGGTTCGTTCGCTCAAACATATTGATGCAACTGATGTGTTTCAAATGCCAAACCGCTCCATGTTTTCTTTATGCCCGGTGCACACATAGGATGTTTACAATATTTAAAAATAGGTTTGTTGAGATAAATGTGCCTCTTTTGTCATTGTCAGTGCTGCAGCGCATGAGAATACATTTAAGACAACCTATTTTAAAAATATTAAGTAGTTAACTGCTTAACTATTACTGCGATACTCTCCACTGGTTGAGGGGTGTGTACACTGCTGTAAGTTTTATACATATGAGTTTTAGAGCGCAGTTACCTTAGGCTTTCTGGCTCAGCAAATATAGGCTATTTCGACGAGTTACCTGTAGCGTAGGGAATGCTTTGCCTGCAAGCTTTTCTAAGGCGCATGTAGTCTGGCGCAATTTAGCCAAAATTTGTTGGGCCACAGCGACGAGAGTAACTGCGTTTTTGAAATTATAATAACTGAGTTGTGCATCACTTACGTGGTCTATCCGCTCCTTCGTAAATAAGATGTCTAAAAGTAATTGTTAGAAAGGTAACCACAAAGTATTAATTATCCAACCTACCGTTAGTACGCTTTTGCTGTATTTTCCTGCGCTACACTGCTAAGAAATCTATGACGAAAAAAGAACGCCTCTAAAGCCTTTTTTTTTAATTCCATAACATGTCAGGTGAAACACCCTGATTACCACGCCAATAAACTTAAAATGTCGTAGCAGCGTCTCTTATTACCTTCTTTGCATTCTTAAGCGCTCAAGGAAGCGATCGCAATGACTGCAGCGCACAGTGCCGGCGGATGTTCCCGAGTGAACAATTTGCCCGAGAAGGCTGTTCTCGGCCAATACAAATCAAACCTCTTAACCGAGGGTGGCGAAGAGCAATTACATAGGGCAGTAATAAGGTGGAAACTTTGGTGAGTTGAATCTTACTCATGATGTAGTTAGCGCCAAAAACGAAGGCCGAGGTGGAAGAAAGACACTTTAACGACATGGGTATATATCATGTGTTTTTCCATTAAAGTTTCAGTTGCGAAAAAGCGCTCGTGTTGTGTCTTTCTCCCACCTTAGACCTCGTTTTTGGCGCATAATACATCATGAATGTCACTTAAGGCAGTCACCGGCTAAAAAAAGCATAGATTTTGCAGGCTCCCTAAGAAAAGAAAGCTGCACCACGTCAACAGCGTTCACAACTCCGTGCGTTGTACTAATTGCAAAATTTGAAACGCACTGTGGACACAGGCTAAACAAGATAGCAGCGTTGGAAAGGGCGTCTTCTAGTGCCACAACAGAAAATAACTACGAAGCACCAAAACACACACGCATGCATGTGTGCTTAATTCGCCAAGCTAGCGTCGTTTGCGCTCCCCACCCGCCCATACGAAAGAGGCAACAGCGTAAACATCGTTCAAGTGAGCGCTAGTTTCGCCATTCTATCTACGATCTCCTGTGTGTTATACATTGCCCGACTCTAGAGTCTGCAGCCCCTCATTTCCCCCCAGCGTCACTCCCTTTGGCCTAAGCAGAACACCCTCCTCATTCTTAAGGGGGCACTGAGAACAATACGAAGTTGTCTGCATCGATAGCGATAGTATTCTAGTGACGAACCGTGCTTACACAGAGAAAGGAGATTTTCGAAGGCCTCAGAAATAAAACACAGATGTCGCTATCAGTTGCCAATTTCACAAGTAGACTGCAGTGAATCGACACCACTTTTTTCATTGCGCGCATCTCATAGGCTGAGCCACACACCTTCAGGCCGGTGCTCACGGCATCCTTCACACTGTAGATGCCATGTGTTAGAATTGAGTTTCGAGAAGAACAATTTCATAGCAATAATTGTGCCGACCTAGCCGGACATCCATAAGCATGCCCAGAATGAACCACGGAAGACATTCTTGTAGAAAATTCGGCGCAGCTCAGCTCAATACCCTTTAAGAGAATCTTCAGCGAAAATTTCAAAGAACACAGTTGTTCCTGTTGTGCAGTTGTAATGCAGCGTACACATTTATCGTCGCTTCAGTTGCATCTGACGCCCACTTTTCTTGTTTCCCCGGATGATCTGGCGTTATTGGCGGTCGAAAGACGTGTTGTATACAGTCAACTAATGTCCATCTGTCTCATTTGTCACGATGGGAACGACATGTGACTGCCTCTTTGATGTCATCCACATAGATCATCGCAAAGTGATTGATGTCAGGATTCTCGGACAGTGGTCTCGGGGATAGTGTTTATTTGGAGGCATACGAGGGGCTTTTCTCGTCCTGAGAGTGTTGTTCCTGGAGAGATGATACACCTTAGCAGCAGCCAAAGTCCTTGCTTTCTTTCTACATTTGATTTTGAAGCACTCTTTTTCCTTCTCGCTCTTCATCCAGCTACACTTCTGACGAAGACAGGGTAGCAAACCTGTACCCTTCTCCTGGTTAGCCTATGCTTATCCTCTTCTTTCTATTTTCCAAAAACATTGTAAACTTCGGCGAGTTATAGGCGTCCCGGCGGTGCGGT
Organism: Amblyomma americanum; assembly: GCF_052857255.1. Lineage (NCBI taxonomy): Eukaryota > Metazoa > Arthropoda > Arachnida > Ixodida > Ixodidae > Amblyomma > Amblyomma americanum. The sequence continues at coordinate 105,258,308 of NC_135502.1, read as the reverse complement.
AAGGAAAATGTATAAAATGGAATAATGATGACGAGACGCATGCGTATGTAATGTCTGGTCGCCAGTGGGGAAGTGCATTAGAAAGAATGGCTTGTCAATCATTGCCGGGTGGTAAGCAGAAAACCCTAAAGCATAACTATAGACTCAGTGAAGAACACGGAAAGCGAGTTCATGAGATGTGAACCAGGACTGCACGGAGAGATATAACGGTTTGCAATATGGTCAAGGTGAATGTATAAGAAAGGTATGAAAGGGAGATATATCTTATGCAGGATGCAATGCTTCAACAGATAACAAAGGCAAATCTTGCTTCATTTTGTTCAGAGCTAAAGCTACCTGTGGCAAGTAAGTTTAACGATACCGTGTGCACCACGACGCGCAGTATTATGTTTATTTCACGTAATTGTTTTGTAGTTAGCGAGCAGCTGAAAACCGCGAGTTTAGGGCAGCATTGCAGTCGCCATCGCTAGATATTTTGTTTCGTGTGCGTGTATAGGAGTATGCTTATCTAAGGAAGCTGGTGCATTTCACCCCGTCATTGCGCGTTGAAGATTTTTCATCGCAGTGTCGGACAGCGGTAAACTACGCTTTAGTTACTTCCGCCTTTCTATCCTTCCGTCTTCTGGAAGGTAGATTAGCGGAGTATTCATTCTACTTCTGATGCCTTCCACACAGAGCGGCACTCAATCGCACATTTCCTTAGTGGGATCCTTCTGTTATAATGCGCATTCCTGTCTGCATTAGTGATGACAAATTCCATTTATTAATCCTAGCAGGGGATGGAAACATTGCTTTCGAGTAGTAGCAAAACAGATCATTTGACTGCTTGATTCTCACACTCAGTAGCTGAGGGCTTCAGATGAATTTCTATTGCCGGAAATCTTTTGTAATGAACCACTATCTCAGTACACGGCTGTTTTTTTTTATTTGGATGTAGAGTGCAGACGTCCGGGCAGGGAATGAACTCGCTACCTTTGGCTCAGCATACAAACACGATGGGCACTTACCCTCTGCGACTAGTTTAACGTAATTTGAACCAGCTCCACAGAAATCACCTTATACGGCGCTGTAAAAAAAGTGATTCAAAGAGAAACTTCCTTTCGTCTCATGTATAACAGCCTTCATTGTTTGATATGTCAACTCTGTCTCCATCGCAAGCCGGAAAAGACTTGACACTCAGCATAATAGGACCAACATTTCGAAGCATGTAGAAAACACACCATACACTGAAGCGCATCATGCCTGCATGAAGATATGATGCTTTCTGCTCGTACCGTGTAATATTGCAATAATATGTTTGATTGCCGGAAAGTGCGGTGCGTCCTGTGATCCAACATTATTACGTCGGCGATATCCAATGACTTCAAACTCTATTCTCCCCAGCGCTAAAATTCGCAGCTGTTTGCTTAATGCCCGCGTGTGTTAATTCGCGTCTTTTTGCCATTCCCACCAGTGATCCCCTTTGTGTGGATTGACCTACTCAGCGCGCTTGCATCGCGCGCCTTAAAAGCTGCCCTTCAACTACGCGCTGAGAAATTCAGTAAGCGGCGTTCGCACGCTCAATATTTAGGCGGCCGGGAACGCGAGCTTCCCCGAAAACCTTTCGCGAGGCGGCGGCACTCTGCATTAGAGCGCTAGCGAGCACAGCAACACATGGCCCACAAACCCGCGCCCTTCTCTCGTTGCCGCAGTGTCTCATTAGCAGCGCGGTTTCTGGGCACGCCGTATACATAATGTGTTTCGCGCGTGCGTGAAAGGAAGGAGGGACAACTACCGCGTTTTAGACAACCTCATTCTAGACCAGGATTGCTTAGCAAACACTTCTGCACATAGCAGGAATGAGCACCTGCTCAGATAGTCAATGCTCCGCCAAACACTGAAGGTGCTGCGAAAAACGTCAGAGATTGAATTCAGTCGGAAAGTGCTCTTTAAAACACATTATTTTTTTTTCATGGATTGCCACTCTTTGCATCGGTGCGGACTGGTGGGCTTACTACACTTTGACGAAGCGACATCGGGACTTCAAAGCGGGTAGAACGGTTTACTGTGCTAGGTGCTTCGCTCCTGATTGTGTGGATACCTGTGGATGGGAAAGTCTACTAAGAGAGGCCATAAATTGCAACGTTGCTTCGTAACATGAGAGCAAACTAGCTGTAGGTTAAGGGATGCTCCAGGGCGAAACTGGTGCTTCATGCTTAATTACAGCAAGGCGCAACATGGAAACCTCAGACTAAAAGACGACGATCCCAAACTGCGATTCGCAGCGCTTGTTAGGACTTGCTTCAGAGAGCACAACTTTGATTTAGGAACAGAGAAGAAATGGCGAGGTTAGGATTAGAAGCAGTTCTTATAGGGTAAGAACACGCGACGATGCATCTACGACGCCCAGATAAACTGGTGCGTGGCAGGGTTTGGCTTCTTGACCTGGCGTGGGGTGCACGTCTACAGAGCGCGTTATACGAACTCCGTCCTCAACGGCTGTGGATGGGAGGGCGCGCCTGGTTTTTCTCCCGAAAACCTGACGTCTTTCTGGCCTATACATTCTCTTTGGCGCACTTAAGTTCCTTTCACCTTATGCGGACATAATTGCGTGGTTTATGGTCATCACCAATCGCAGGTGTATTCGAAGGGTTCGATTTCATCATTGCTGCGACCGTCGGGTCTTACATGATTAGGAGCTCTGCGACGGAATGGACTCGGAGGGCGCAACTTCGGCCGTCAAAGCAGGCATCGCACAACGCGACTATGTACGGCACCCTATCAGACTCTATTTCCTTCTTCGGTCGTGGAAAAGTTTTCTGTTTATTTTAATACATCGAGGGCTTGCATTCATCGCAGGTGTTTTGTGTTAAAATTCCAATTTTTTGCTTTGTGTATTTCTAGCCCCGTGTAGCAACCCTATAAATGTGCAGCTAAGCTTGACGACACGTTGTGGGGTTCGCATCGTTGCACACTGGCGAACGTACCAAAACAAGGGGCACAACACGCACGGAAATACACTAAATGAGAGAGGAGGTCAAGAGTCTACTTTCGCGCAGGCGGGCGACTCTTGTTCCCATAAAAATTGTTTACAGCAGTCGGCTTGCCTTGTGAGAAAAAGTCATAAGCGGAAGCAGCTTATATCTCATTAATGCTTATTTTTGACTCCACGGCGAAAGGAAAAAGGAGTCAAAGTGAGTGATTTTCGTCATTACACCTGGGAGCCCTGCGAGCGTGCGGTGCATGCTGTTCGCATGGTACGTTTGACGCTGTAGTGAGGTAAGCACGCTTGTCTACAGAATCGAATTTTGTGCTGCGCAGCATAAGGAAATAAATCTTAGCGTGGCTGAATTCCTAGTGGTAATGCGCTTGTGCCTGCACGATTCATGCGTCAATCCGGCTATGCCTGAACGCCAGTATTATCTCTAAATCCCTGAGCGCTAATTAAATTGTGTTTTCTCGAGCACTCTGGACAAGTGCGCTCAGCTCTATGTTTCACTTGCGCTACAAATGTACGCAATGATTGAGTGGGTTTTGCTCTTTTTACAGAGGAGCAGTTTTCAACGTGGTTGGCCGAAAGTTATCGATAGGATCATAAATATAACGGTGAGCAAAGCATCTTAACTGAACGCATGTTTGTGATTTACTACCGATTTTATTTTAGAATTTATAAATGTGTAGCTGCGGTGTATTTCTGACGCAAGTATCCCCAAGAAAGGCTTAGGTGGGAAGTAATCAGTACTTCTCCTGATATCATATGCAAGTCATCTGCAGGAATATAGTGATAGAAAAAGGAAAAGAATACAGTTCTTGGCAAATATCAGTAATGAGATTTGTAAGTATGGACAGACCTCGACCGATCCTGGCTTTGAAACGAAATTTAAGGAGCGGAAACGGGGGTCGAAGTACAGGCGAGAGAGAGAGAGAGAAGTGGTAGAGAAAAGGCAGGGAGGTTAACCAGTAAAATGTTCCGGTTGGCTACCCTGCACTGGGGGAGAGGGATGAGGGGGGCGCAAAAGAATAAGAAGAAGTAGCGAAATGCGGTCCGTAGCAAGCACGACAGGCAATGACACAAGCACTGTAAAGTACAGGCCACCGCAGATGTAGCCTGCACACCTTGAGGGCTGCCGACTGCTGCGACCTGAGTGGAACAGATCGAGGGCCCTCCATCACAAGGCAGCGCGGACGTTTCAGTGTCAAGAAAGATTGCTTGCAGTTGAGACTGATAATTTTGATGACAACGTAAGCATCGGACTTCTGGGAAGAATGAGGCTGGAGAATGCGTTGTACAAGATGCGAAAGTTCTTGGGCGATCCTTTCCAAAGCTCGCTACACTTTTAGAAGGTCTGGGACGAGGGCGAAGACGTCGTCGCACCTTAGCGGCAGCTTCTCTGTGTGTGGAATTGTCTCTTGTAATTTGTTTGAGTATCGCCATTTCGTTTTTCAGGTGAGGACAATCTTTTGAGGCAGCGTCATGAGGGCCACGGCAATTGGCACACGTAAGGACTGTTGCCCGGCAAGAATTGCCGCTGTGTGGCTGAGTACACCTTGAGCACACGATGGGGAAATTGCACACACTACTCACTTGTCCTATATTCATGCATTTCCGGCGCAGGAGAGGCCTCGGGACGAAAGGCCTAACTGCATGCCTAAAGTGCCCAACCATCACATACGTTGGAATGCAGTCCGCTTGGAAGGTCAACTTGATGCAATTTGTCCTCCCGAGACGCTGAGCTTGCAGTATGGCTACACCGTCGGTAGCTGGTTGAATCAAAATGAGCAGATCAGAGTCGCGGATCGCTACGCCGGCGTCGTAAATGACTCCTGCCGTAGTCTCACTGCCTAGGAGGACATGGGAATGAACGCTGATGCTGCCGAGCGTTTTTGCGGTGCTCAAACTTTCAAGCGCGTTCCGGTCCATGACATCTATGGCTACGACATTCCTAAAACAATTCACCCTCACATCTTTAATTGCTCCCGGGATTCAGGAACACCAACGTGGTTTTCCTACTGATGTGGTTGAGATGGTCGGTGGGAGTCTCGGGCACAAATAGGACAGTACGTGCCGATAATCCTCGCTCCGTAGTGATCGTGGACATACTCGACGACGACGAGACCTCACCTTTGCGCAGTCTCCGTTTGGCCTTCTTGCTTAGGACTCTGATGAAGCCGTTGTCAGCCGTCATCACTGGTGGCCGAGTACACCATGGTGGCCTGGATGCTTGCGTCATTCGGGAGGCCAAGACGTTTCCTCTGGGCGGCAGCGGCTGACCGACCGGACTGAAGTTCAACCGCGTCCATTTCCATCACCGTCACCAAAAAAGAAAGAGTGGTTTCATTATAATGTCATAAATCCGGAAAAACTGAAGAGGCGAAGGGACGCCGTTCTGATCTAGAGCCACTTGCTCGTCTTCTTCCGAAGTACGGGCGAGTTGGTTGTAACTTCAATTTCCTCATGTGTTGAAAAAACTCAGGTGCTGAATAGACTCATGAGTTGATAGTCAGTGCTGCTGACAGTCAGCGCCCACTTAAACCTCAACAGACGCAATAGTAGGTATACATTCTACATATATAGAATGGGATCAGACGCGGTTATGAAGGAAAAGTTGTTGACATTATTCTGTTTCCCGCATCAGGTATCACATACACATGATGATATGTCTCCATCATGTTACGAACTCTGCTTCTACGAAATCTTTTTTTCATGTTTGCACCACCGACCTCGTGAGATGTGCAGCGAACGTTTTCTCTAAGTATAGCGTATTGGTTGTGGTGTAGACAACAAGCGTGAAGTTTTCGGACTTTGAGACGCCGTTTACTACGGCAGCGGGCATCCAGGAGTTTGAACTGTCCGTACTCGACTAATGTTATCGATCGTGCACTCCTGATTTTTGGCACAGTGCTGCGAAGAGGCTAACATTAGCAATTTTTTTAGCTTTCATAGTTGTCTTAGTTCCAATTAAATAATAAAAATGGTACCATGTCGCCTCTTTCAGGTTGTAGGCTTGTATGCTCCGAGTTTTTACAGCCGAAATAAGTGCCCGTTGTAAGATTTTTTATTGCCCAGATTTTCAGGCAGTATGCACACAGCACAACTCGACGCCAGATCAATTAGGCCGTTTCTAACAGCTACCAGTTAGCCCATTTATTGTTGATATTGTTACGTGGCGGCCAGCCGAAGAAAGAGACACGATGATCGATGGAAATGAGATGATTTAATGGCTGCCGGCATAGCGCGAGCGCTCCTGCCCGCGCCACTGCGCAGTTCGTTGTCTTCTTCGTCCCACTACTCGGGGCCACAGAGCGATCGTCCCGATCGCGAACGAGAAGATCGGCACTGAAGATGAAATGCTGCAGATGACGATGGGCTTGTAAAATGGTTGGATACAGAAGAAGGAGGTGAAGGGCTTGCCGCCACGGTGAATGAGACGATCGGCGAATGAGTCCCGGTCCACGAAGCATCCGGGCCGCAGGTTGCCAGGAGCCGACGGCCGAGGTCCTTGGACGCACCGAACGGCAGAGGCAGGGGGGGCGGTGTCCTCACGTGTGGGCAGTGTCTCGGGTCGGTCGGGTCATTCCGGTCGCGGCAACGTGGTCAGTTCGTCGTGTCTTGTGGTCGGGGCGGTGGACGGGGCTGGGGTAAGCGGCGAGGTCGGTTCAGGTCTGGCGGGCTGGGCACAGCCGGGCGGTGCGGACCAGGCACACACGGCCGACGACCACGGCAGGCGCAGGACGCCGAAGCTCCGGGACCAGGATGGCGATGAAGGGACCCCAGCACCTCCACCAAATGTTACGTGGCGGCCAGCCGAAGAAAGAGACACGGTGATCGATGGAAATGAGATGATTTAATGGCTGCCGGCCTAGCGCGAGCGCTCCTGCCCGCGCCACTGCGCAGTTCGTCGTCTTCTTCGTCACAATATTTTTTCATTAGCAGCACAAGTATATTTTTTTAAGCGGCAAATAGTAACAAATGGGACATCTGCTGCAAGAGAAAATATTATTGCTATATAGCTTTTACTGCATCATACATTTCTTTCTATTACTTGCCAGCTATACAATATTCTAGTGAGAATATCAGTGGTTTGATATTACCTGATTTATTTAGTGTTTGCACATTTCAGTCTAAAGCATCGCCCCACAAAAATTCACAAAAAGAAGTGGCACCACCAAAGTCCACAGAGATATCAATTGTCATCCTGCCAGAAGTTTACGTCTCGGTTCTACTATTTCCCGCAATATTGACCCCTGCAAGTAAATTATTTGCCGGTCAGAGACAAACCTCGCAGATTTCCTGCGGCCTTCACGGTGCCTAGAGAGGAGAAAGCTGAGCCGTCTCCGGCGTGTTTACTTCCTCGTGTCGGTAGCACAAACCGCGGAAGCTCTTCTGTAAACAAAGGGCGGCTGTCACAGATCCCAAGGAAAGATTTCCTGTGCTACTCGCCATCGCTTACTTGCAGCCGTCGTCCTTAGCTCGTCTCTCTCGGTTGTTTTTGTGTCTCCCTGTCGGGCGATGCGATGGACGCTGCTTGGCCATCGGAGGGCGTTGATTGTTATTGTGTCTCAGCGTCGCCCCTCTGGCCGCCTGCCTCCAGTCTATCGTGAGTTTGGTGTTCCTTTCAAGGAACGTTTGAACACGAAGGCTCTGGCTTCCGAACGGGATACACCTTGGTGAGTGATGCTGAAAAATTTTATCAGTACAACCACAAGTGAAGTCGAAGCAAGCAGCACTGATGCCCCTTTTCAAGAAAACTCGGATATGGATCAAACAAAGCGAATAAATTTGGGAGCTTTTTAATACTGTGAATTTGGACAGATGGAACAACCCATACTACGAAAAGTTGGCTGGAATGTACAAATCTTCTGCTTCACAGAAACCACTTCGAGCTGGCACCTTATCTGAGGCTGTATTAAAGCTGATTGCAATTGATTCTGTGTTTACTGTCCGGCGAAGCAAACTGTGTCGTAGTGCGTTAAGAAAGCACAACCGCACGTATCCTGAACCATCTACGTGCTGACTGCCATCGTCGGCGTGTTTCTATATTTAAAGGCAGAGCATATCTGTCGCTCAACAACCATGGTTCCTTCATCAAACAGCTTTATCTGTTTGGAGCCCGCAGGTGCATGAAGGATCTTCTGCCACCAAACTTGGTTTGTACGATTCGGTGCAGATTGGCCCTGATCGCATTTGTGCCATTCGAGAAAAGAAAACGGTTAACACTTCACCACATGGCGTTAGCTGGTTGTCTATTGTTGCGTCGTGTGGACTGCGTTTGGACTGTGTTGAAACTTCGAGACATTGTAATGTCTTGAAAGAAATGTATTTACTCTGCTTATGCGCACCAGGGCTTGAATGTGGCTTGCTGATATAATAAAGAACGGATGTAAACGCTAGCCTGCCGAGGAGAGAAGCATGTGAGCAATACTCACTCTATTCTCACTCTGCAATGCACAACATGAATATAACATGAATGATCGTTTTAATGGGATACTTTGCGGTAGAATTCCGACTTAAGTGTTACGATAGTGCTCATGAGAGTCTCATTACAGAGCAGACAACGTTAAGCTGAAGACAAGCGGCAAAAACCAAAGATATTTGTATTACGTGACTTGGTTCTAATATGCCAGATAATGACTTTGGTCATTTCAAACAACGTTTTCTAAACGCTGGAACGTTGTTCGCACCGGCCTTTTACTCAATCTTACTGCGCCCACTAAATTAGTTGTGTTCGTCATCACTAAACCACAGAGTGGAGATATTCTCCAAAAAGTGTACAGTATCTGAAGCACCAATCCTTTCGTCTACAAAGAGGAAGCTAATTAAAAACCCAAAATTCAATTCCATTACTCACACTTCCTTTAATTTGTGATACGATTTCTGAGACGGGTGATAACTTTTTCTTGTTGTGATTGGCTGCTGACTTTGTTGTGATCAAAAGAGAATTTCAACGGCTGAGAAACCGCAACAAAATATGTTTATTATTTGAAATCTGTAATGTGCAAGATTGAGGAAAAAGTTCTAAGCATGATACGATACTGGCCAGGATGATCTCGTCCTCAAGATCTGAGCTGGTCAGTAGTGCCTCCTTGTGATCTTTGTTTGCAATGGTTATGTGCAGTTCTATGCTGTGCGATATACTCTCCCATGTTATGTGGCACAGGGCTGGCGTTGACGCGCACCATCTGCCTATGCGCGGAAAAACTTAATTCAGGAAGCAACGGCCTCAAGAGAATGATGGTAGTCTGTGGCCAGATAGCGCTCGGCTTACCGAGGAGGTATAGTTTTTTGGTTTGCATAAGCGCGTCTGAGGTATCAGAGGAACTCTTTAAACGCACAACTATTGCACTTCATCCATTGCTAGTATTTTCCCCAGTGCGCAAATGGTTTGTGAACATTTCTAACCCTCACTCATAAGCCAACTAGCTGATACGTGCATGTAGAGGACACTGACCGTTTTCAGTTGAAACCAGGCTGCTAATAATGAATTCGGAATTCTTTTATCGACCTTTTTTACGGTTTAATCTAAATCCAAAAAACAGCTGTACTTGTTTGGGGAAGAGTAAACGTGAGGTTTGAAATTTATGAGAAATGACTAAGTAAATTGTCCTTGTCAAGAAGCTCTGGAACGCTGGCCCACTTTACTAGTAACAGCTACCACGAGGAGCAGCAGGGATTACACATCGCCATTCATAGAGTGCGAAGTGGCGTGCGACCACCCGAAGTCGCGTCTCTGACCACCCGCTTCTTGGATGGCGCCGTTCCTAATAGCAAAATTTTCGGTCGCACTCTTTGCAAAAGTTGGACTCGAAGGACGTATACCCGGCTGCAAATTAAATGGGAACGGGAGAAATTACAACGAAGAACAAAAGTACAGAAATTAAAAAAAAGTGAACCAGACTGAATACGAGTTCGCGATGGCTTTCGAAGGTTGGTCACTCAACTTTCAAGCAAACCTCAGCTAGGCAACTATATATTCTGCAAAATAAAATATTGTCGTGTTGTTTACTTTCAAAATTTTCAACTAATAGCTAGGAAGGGCTTCTAATTGAACTAAATTACCTTGTGTTGTTTTTTTATCGTACATACTACTTTTTGTGCACATCAGAACACGGCTTGCATTGCGAAGGATCAAGCCTGTGAAGTAATGCTCGAGGGCCGAACTCACTGAAAGATCGCAGAATGAAACCATTGTAGTGGACTCAGCAAGTAAGTGATCCGGAGCAATAGTTTGCTTGACGTGGAGAGTACTCCACTTATTTTACGCTTTCTACACTATAGAAAATGAAAGCACACGTCATGCACAACTTTATGCACATAAAACCAGGACTTACGTCTCGCCGGTCAGCGGTCAATGCATCTCCTCCTGATTATACAGGACAGCTTTTCTGTGCAGCAGCCAACTCATCTGACGTCGTTTTATTTGCACATACTATGCGCATATTTGCTGTATGTAAGCGTATAGTTTCTGAAAATATTGTGCAATGGTTGGAGCAGCATAGCAAGGCTGCTGTTTCCTTAAGCAGCGGTATCCCCAGAAATGACGTAAGTTTCTTGAAGGAACGATGAGGCAAGTTGAATTCAGTCTGTATAGATTGAGCTGGTTAATCTAATCTCCAAGAGAGGCCTTTCACGGAAAATGAAAATTTTATTAATTAACAGAAGGCCAAGAAATACATGTGTATCAGCAGCAGCGACCGATTTTGCTTACAAGCTTTACTAGCAAACTTACTAGCAAACCTCTCAGCGAAGCCCCACCACCTTTCGCATAAACCAGTGATCAAGGGCTGCTTTTTGGCCTCCCTAAATTCCAACAAAAGCCGTACGAAGCTGTCCTGAATGTTCATTTAAACAGTAAACACCAAGTTCTCATGTAATTATTTCCCTAGTTGTGATGAGCAGTGTGCTGCAAAAAGAAATTAGCTGTGGTTCAACCCGGCTGAACCTAGTAAGCCTTGCAATATTAATTAATAAGCGAAAGCAATATTAAGCATGGTTATCTTATCTGATATGCCGTTCCATATCGTAAAGAGCACCAGATTCCGCTTGACGGCGACGGTGCATCGTCCAAGCACTAGTTCCGGCACGTTGCTCATCCATGGCTTTGTGTGAGGGTTATATAGGGAATGGCACCTCAAGCGATTTCCGCAAGTTGCGAGAGTGCCGTGGGCTCCGCAGACGCAGCTGTGGCGATGCGCAGCGAGTCACGTCATTCAGTAGTTGCGAGGCGAGCGAGCGCAGTCGGCTCAACGCGCGCAGCTGTGGCAAGGCATGGCGAGTCACTTGGTATGACGTCAGATCCAAGCATCCGCTTCTCCTGGTTTGAAGGTCAAATTTCGTAGTCACATGACCTTCAGCTTTGTACGAGAGCAGTAATGCTTTCGCTCTAAACCAAACCTGGAGAAAAAAGTGCGCAGTAAATTGTTTTCTACTCCAGTGTTTCTTGCGTAGTTTTGCCCCACTTCTCATTTGTTTTTCTCGGAAATATTTGTTGGAGATATGACATTCAAATGTCCTGCGGACCATGTTCAGATAAGAAGAGAACTTCACAATTTTGTTTGCCTACACAAAACTCCGAGTGCGGAGCAGTGTGAGAGCCGGCTCACCAGCTGCGAGCTCGCCGCCCAAAGGGCAATGGTGCAGCACGCAAGCGAAGCAGCGCGACTCAGTGGAGCCCTGGACTAGGGGCCCAACCCTGCTTTGAAGGTCAAGGGTCTGCAGCGATGAAGACGAAGACCGAACGCTAAACCCGTAATGGATCAAATAAAGTTTCTCTCTCTCTCTCTTCCTTGCCTACTTTTTGGGATAAAGAAAGCAAGAGAGCACCGAAGAAACTAAGAACGAGGCAATGAACGAAGGGAAGGCTATGAAAGAAAAGGAAGAAGTTAAGGCAAAAAACAACAAAAGAAGCCGGAAACAAAATAAACACAGCGAATGAAGGGGGCTAGAAAGGAACGAAGAAAAAACAACCGAATAAAACGAAATGAAAGCACACAGGGCAAAAAAAGAAGGCAATTATAAAGCAGAAAGAAAGGTTGGGCATAATCAATCTATGAAGTCAATTTCCCAATGCCGAACGAGCACATTTGCCTGCCTCAACACGTTTCACAGATGATTCTATTTTGCAGAATCAAGCAACGCTAGTGAAGTTCGTGAGGCTTTGAACCTTCTCTGCACGGAGGAATTAGCAACCTTTGCGCCTTTCTTTCTTTTGTCGAGAGAACCTCTCGAAGTGCTATTTTCCTTCGTAAACAAAGGTGCGATTTTTCTGATCTCGCAAGATTTCCTCAAACACTGGCCTGTGCTCTCTCTGTCAACATACCCTGTGACTCTCAGTTTCATTGTTTCTTCTCCAGGCAAGGCGACGGCATAAGCTCATAACAGCGACGTGTTGAGTCGTAATCGGGGGCAGCGTCCTCCGCCATCGTACGCCCGGGTTACTCGCTTTCGCCTTAAGGAACTCTAGCTCGCGGGAATGTGCTTTATTTTTTATTTTTTTAAGGGGGGGGGGGGGGCTGCGGAGAAGTGGAGTGGTCATGGAGTGGTATGTTTCGTCGTGCCATAACGTGAGCCAGCTCGAGAAGAGCAGAGGTCAAGAAAAGGGCATGTGGGACACTGCAAGCAAAGCTCCAACATTTTTCGCCCTCCATAGGGATCAAGCGGAGATAGTTATACGCGCTCGTCCTCGCTCCCTGAGCCCCGTTGAGTGCGCCCGTGGCACGTTCCGCAATTGCGTCGGCAAAAGGGTAATTAGATGCTGGCGAAGGAAAACATACATGCAAAAGTTACGGAAAGCGCGGATTGTTGCTTTCCAACGGCGGAATTTTTCGGTCTTGTTTAGCTCTCTGCCTTCCGTTACCTCTTTCCATTCACTGCATAAACCGCGTCAACAGGCCAGAATGGTAAGTTTCTAATAAAGATCTCTCCCTCTCTTTCTTAAATGACGCGTGTGTGACCACACAAAGGGTTCCTATTGCACGATGCAATTCTAGCTTGGGGAAATGAGCAACGTAAAGATAATGACTCGAGTAAACATGCGCGTGTTAATTGCCCAAGTTTTATGTAGAATGTGTGTCTCTGCGAGAGCTTGCGTGTAGGAATTAGTATTCGCCATCAGCCGCCACTCTAGTTCAGTGCTTACTAGAGCTTAAAGAAACAGGGCGGTAGATCAACTACCGTCGTCACGTTCACAAGCTCAAGATTCGGATAGGGGTCAATAACTTGCGCAGTATTCTGTTTAGATAATTATCCACTCAAATTTTGGCGAACTACCTTCCGCAGGTCCACAAAAACCTCAAGACTCAGCAAGAGCAAAGCCTAGTGGTCTCCTCTATGAGCCTTTTCGGGACCCTTACTTCGGGGCTGACATTCTGGTCTCGCCAAAAAAAAGAAATGATACCCAAACATTTCACAAGACGTCCCTCATAAACGACGATAAGCTACAATAGCGTTGATTGTCGAGCTATTGCTAAGGCATTAGTGGAACACAATAGAATCTGACAGCTATAGCAGTATAGCTTAGTGATACGTTCAGTAGAAAGCTAAAGTCTTTTCCGTATTTTCCTCTGTTCCTCTATGTCTCCTCGCGCAGTCGGGCGTGAAGTGCTTTTACCTTCCACTCTCAGGGAATCTCTGAGGAACGTCATTTTGAAATCACGGCCAGTTTTGCACCAAAACTCCAGACAGAACTGGAGTTGCAATTTTTGTTAAGACTGCGCAGACACTTTAGCTCCGGCTTAACGGAATGAGACGATAGCGTTAATGGATCCCTTCAGCGGCCTGGGGTACTCTTTGACCATCGCTTCGAAGGCACGGACGCTGTTCATTTTTATTTTATGTTTCATTTCTGTGTATTTACTTTACTTACCACATTGCACAAGAGGCCTTTTTTGACAAAGTCGAACAAAAATTCATCTGTTGTCGAGGGGTAGCGTGCCCGGCTCACGACCCAAGTGGTAGCGGCACGAGCCCCGGTTCGACCATTTTTCTTTTCAGCGAAATTGTTTTCCTTTCTTCAGAGCTACCACGTTATGATAATAGAATGGCGGCTCGACCCGTAGACTAATGAGGAATTCAGTATGTCTTTATAAATGTTGTATTGATAGATGGATGGAAAAGCAAACTTTATTGGCCACTTATGTGAGGTGTTCGTGACCCCCATGGGTCGCTGGGCGCTGTGGTTGAACCTTGGTCCAGGATGCCGCACTTGACTGCTGCCATCGTGGCTCGGCGTACGAGAAATCTTTGCAATTCCTTGTCCTGGCTGGCAAGCAAGTACTCCCACTGCGTCGCACTCAGGTGGTCTATGCTGGAGTCTAAGTCTGCCCTAGGGCAGGTCCGTGTGACATGCTGTAAGGTCGTTTAGCCTGACACCACGGACATTTCGTCCATGTGTTGTGTAGGGAAAACCTTATGTAGTTTGCATATAAGTGCGTAGGTTACTTTTTGTAGTTTGCGCCATTATACCGCCTCCTCTTTTGTTAGCCTTTTGTTTGGAGCTGGGTAGCGGTTCCGCTGGCCCCTGTAATTGTCGAGTATGTGTGAGTACCTGGAGGTAACAGAGCCGAAGGTGCCCGTGGTGGCGTACCCTCGAAGTAACTCGTCCGCTGGCTCGTTGCCCTTCATCCCATCATGTCCGGGAACCGGTACTATTCTATGTTTAGAGTTTGTTATGTGTCTTCTCGTCGTTCGTAGAATATGATTGCCGATTTTGTCGATCCTGCCTCTTTGTGGTTTCTGCATGCTTGCTTGGAGTCCGTCACCATAGTGTGGTTTTGTGCTGTTGTGCTGCCGTAGGCTATTTCCAAAGCAATGGCGGCTTCTTCAGCTTCCTCTATGCTTGGGTTATTTTTGCGCTAGTTATTTCTTTCTTTCCTTCGTAGGGCCTGTTGAAATACCGACGTGACGTCATGTGGTTGCCCTCTCGACCAATCCCATTTTTCTCGACACGCCAAAATCCATGGCGGTTTCTTCTCTGAACGGGACACTTAACGTTATCGCGTTAATATGTCCGTCTAAGAGACGAAACGTTTCGAGCGCCTTCAGCTCGACTCAAACCAATGACGAAGGGGCACGAAGCTGCCAAATGACGAAATTGGCACCTCAGACGGATAAGGCATCGCCAAAAGTTACGCACAGTGCTTGCAATAAATGATATCCTAGGGCCGTATTCTATCTGGATCAGTTATTCACTTCCCATTTCATTTGCCACGGTGTCATCGTAAAGGCAGCATCAGTCCAAAACAGCAACCGGTCATTCATAGGAACCACAAAGTAGCCGGAGCCAAAGACAACTGCCTTCACCACTAGCCGCATGTATCGGCTCACCATTGGCCGCGATATGCAGGAAATTATAACGCCTGGTCGCCAGCTTACCAGTCGTCCTGCCGCTTCTTTCGTACGATCGAAATACGCGGCTACGTCACCGAACAACAGTGACCAATGCTAGAAGGCGCAAAATCGATCCGAAAAAAAAATTAATCATGGAACCTTTTAAAGTATGGCACTTGGTTGTGGTGGTAGTGGTAGCAGCAGTAGTAGTAGTGTTGCGACAGAAACAATAGTTGTTGTAGTAGTAGTATCAGCAGCTGTGCTATAGCAGTAAAGTGTGAAAAAGAAAATGGATATCAACGAGCAAGAGCATGTCTATTAGCATGTCTATTAAAACAACACGTACAGCCGAAAGGAAACGAAGTGAAAGAAGGGGCAAAAGAGCGGCCCCCCGCGTGGGTATGTGCCATATACCTGGGGTGAAGAAGAAGAAGAGCGGCAAAGCGCTCGTCACAGAATTCCCGCCTTCGAATGGAACAACCTGGTAATTCCCGTGTATAACAGATACTGTCACGTTTTCTCTTTCCATTTCAATCTATTTATGCCGTTTAGGCGTCAACATTGAGTGAGGCAGCTACTGTGCCTTTCCTCATTACTACCGCCGTCACCAGGGCGTCGTTAGCTAGACGTGAAACGGCTATACAGACGGCTCTAAGTTCAGCAGCTTGAGGGCCTTGTAGATCAGAAAACGCGGTATTTCTGACCGCTCTGCCGAAAGTGTTTTTGGTGTTCAGTGCATGGGTAGGGCGTTATAAAGGGGCTAGTTCTTCGCGCAGAGCCCTGAACGCAGGGCGGAAGTGGGAAGGCTTGCGTTTCCAGGAATAGACGCTCAGCGCAAGAGGGGAATAATGGTTAGACATTGAAATATGAATGGCAGGGAGTGTTTTTACCAGCAAGCAGACAACGCATCCCATGGGTGAGCTTCTGAAGCAACACCACTATGTTTTGTCTAAAGACACGCACAGCGCAGGAACACTTGGCAGTAGGTCCTTGGCTATTCTGAACGAACTGAAAAGCCTTTCATATATTGCATGACCGCAGCGGTGACCAAGTGGCTGAGCATCCGCCTCGCATGCGGGTGGTGCGAGGTTCGATCCCCAGTGCAGCCTGGCGCCCACCGATGACATAAAGGATACAAGCCTTCCCCTGGTCTGGTTCTCGGCATATTTAGCGGGATATTCTTGGAAAATGGGTCTTTGACCCCACCTTGCGAAGTCGAAAATACCTTGTGTCATGCCACTCTTTGCATTACATGCCCTTGCGCAATAAAAATTGATAATCATTGTATACGTATTGCACGAGACATTAACTGGGAGTCTAGTGCAAAACTTTTTGGGTGCAAAACTAGGAGCTTTTGTGGTTGCATATAAATGAAGTTGAATAAAGTAATAATTAAATGTAAGAAGTAAGTAACGTTTATATGCTTCTTCATTTACACCACATGTTTTGTGTAATTTGTATAAAGAATTGAACCTGAGATGTTAAATTTTGTCATGAATGGTGCAGAACACTCAGAGTCTACAGTTAATCGTTGTCGTTCTTAGGTAGCGAAGCATCATTACTTTCAGATAATTCGTAATAGTTGCTGCAGCGGGGGGGGGGGGGGGGGGGGGGGGGCTCTCAGCGAAGTAGTAGTGCTGAAAACGGCAGCGCCAGTTATGCACTGACCTTCAGAAAAATTAAATCAAATGAAGCTGTGCTTTTGAGAGGTGGGTTGAAAGGAGGCTTTGACAGACCCAGGGCCTTAAAGGATTCAACGTTCAAAAGCGACTCAGGCCATGAGGGACGCCGTTGTGGAGGTCTCCGGAAATTTAGAGCACCTGGGGTTCTTTAACGTGCACTGACATCGCACACTAGACGGGCCTCTAGAATTTCGCCTCCATCTGAGACCTAGTCGCAAGGAATGCTTTCATAAAAAAGGCGTCATGCAGCAAGCACTAATAAATTGTTTTCTATTATTACTCGATCACGAGCCGGCCTTGTGACTTGTCTCATATGCCGAACGTTAGGAACGCGGCTGCACTGATGTTTGCTTGACCTCTCTAGATCATGACACGTTTATCGCATGCGCTTTCGTTCCCGCGCGTGATATTCGGGTCCCTGCGTCCATGGTTTGGTGTCGCCGTATCAGTTTGTTTACTCAGCTCAGCTCTTCCTGTCTGCCATGCCTGGCTCACGTGCGGCGCGTGACAATTTCTTGGACTGCCATCCTAGTCCTTCAGCTTCGGTGTCCTGCGTCTGCCGTGATCGCCGGCCTTGTTTTCCTGGTCCGCGCTACCCGGCGTTGCCTCAACCTGCCTGACCAGAAGCGACCTCGCCATTCTCCTGGGCCCCGTCGCTCGCTCCGGCCACAAGACACGACGAACTGAAGATGCCGCCATGACCACACTATAATGCCCTACCGATCCTAAACACGTGAGCACGCAGCCCCATGTCGCTTGGTGCACACATGGACCTCGGCCGTCGGCTCCAGGTCACCTGTGGCCCGAAAGCTTCGTGCGCCAAGGCCGATCTGGTCATATTGTCATCCACCGTGACGGGAAGCATACATCTCTTTCCCTTTTCTGTTCATCCCTTCTGCCTCGCCCATCGCCACGTCTTGCTTTTTATTGTCACTGCCGTTCTTCTGCTCTGCGCGACCGGGAGGATCACTGGTGGCTCCGGGTCGTGCCATGGATTACAAGACGACGGCATGGCCAGTGGCACGGGTGGGGAGCGCTCGTACCTGGATGTCCACCATTAAATCATGCCAAAGCCTTTTTTCATGTCGTATACTGTAGTGATCGTCTTGCGTCACTTAACAACGTCAGGTGTTCAGAGCCGATTTCAAAAGAACGCCTCTGCCCGACGCGCCAATAGCTATTTTAAGTTTTATAAGAAAAGAAGCTTCACCGAAGTGTGCAGGAAAGTGCACTGCAAGGAAATAGCAATTTTTCAACCCTTACTTTTTTCTCTTTTTTTCTCGTACCTTACTCGAGATGTTCTTCCTAAGTGCCTCCTACGTATTGCCTCGCACAGTTGTACTGATGCACGTCTCATTCCGTCACGCCTGACCACCCTGCTTCAATCTTGTCATTTCTTCATTCCTGCCTCATTTCCCACCTACACCATTCGCTTTTTTTCCCCACTAGGGTACGCTGATTCGGAACAGCTGACCTGAAGCAATGAAGCAATCTGGCGCCAGGAGGTCATTTTCTGAGTCTGCCTTCTTTCTCCGCCAGTCGTTACTTTTCTCTGTGTTCCAAGCTTTCTATGTTCTCTGCTTTGTGTTTAACTCGCGTATTACCACAGCGACCAATTTGTCGATGCAATTTTTCTTCTGGCGATAGGATAGTTCCGTTCCATTGCTTTTACTCAATTTTCTCTCTCTGGTCTCCATACAGCATCCTTGTTTTTAACCGCGTTATGGTGTTTTTGGCCCGATCAATAGCTCTAGCAGCCGTTGAAAGAAGACGGATCATTTATTTTGCTTCGTTTCGAAATTCACGGTAGGAAATCTCATCCACGCTGATTCTACATCTAGCTCTGATATTGGAGCCGTGCGTTTTTCGGGAACAATTGTAACAATTAAAAACAGCATAAAATTTAATAAAATAAAGCCCTACTGATACCAACAAATTTCTGTGTCCTTTAACTTTACGATTTACCCGCTGTATATTTTGTAACTAATTTTGTTATACACGATGGTAACAAAGCCTGTCTGGTCGTAGTAGACAAGGAGAAGGGACGCTATTTGGTGGATCCGTTTAGCACAAATACTTCTGCCTTTGGTGGAATGATAAACTGCCGAAAAAAGACGCGCAGGAGAGGGATGATAAAAGATTTTTGAAGCGAACATGCGGTTACCGGAGGATAAGCAATTCTTCACACCGTTTGACTAATACGAACAATATGTGTTAACCACAAGTGCATACATGAGCACAATGGTAGAGTTGTGATACCGTGCGCAAGAGAATGCAATGCGACAAACAAGAGAAAGATGGAAATCTAAATAAACATACAACCCGACAAGTAATATTTCAAACAATGCAGAAGACCTAAAAAATCGCGTAGAGTTGAAGGTTTCAGAATCATGCTTGCAGGAATGAAGACTAATGTTCGTGCGTTCCGGCAAGGAAGAAGCGATAAGAAGGCTGCGTAGTACTTTATTGAACGACAACTCGGATGCTTTCGGGCGGCGCTCATGCAGGTGCTCGCTTTTTGTAGAGCCACTGCTGACGTCACTGGCCGCGTCACTTATCACGCCGGTAACACTGCGGCGGCACGCATCAAATACTTATATGAAGCATTACGCCCATAAACATGTGCAGTAGTTTGCTATGTGCATGGCGCGAGGCTGCTACACAATCTTGGGCAAAGTTAGGACTAATTTAATGGTCGCAAACGGTTCAAGGCGTGCTGTTTTGCTTGCGCGAGTGGTTCCATATTTTACCAGGTACAACATGGCAGAAGGAGAGTATAAACGATTATTGTTATTAAAGATAATGCAGGGCGTGTTTTGTAAACTTTTTCATGCTGACTTCCTTTTACTTTTGGTAGCGTCCATGCTGTCGCGTAACAACAGAAAATGGTTGCAACGAGCAAGTTTCAAAAAGGTTCGCGCACTGCCAATGTGCTTTTTCAGGAATCTCAGGTTCTAACTCTCGGAGGGAGAAATGTGTTGCGTTATTGATGCGTGGAATGTACTACGACAGTCCGTCATAACAAAGGACGACAAGCTTAGTGCTCAAGCAATGAACGATAATATCCGAGATGTCATTACGGAGCGCACTAAGAGCAGGCGGTGGGTAGTTAGCCAGGGTAAAGGGAAGCTCACGGAGGAGACGAAAGATCTCATTAAGAAAGGATACGGCATAGAAGCTTCTAATTCAACACCCACAATAGAGCCCGAAGCGCTATCAAAGTTCATGACTAAGCGAAATAGAACTAAAATAAGTAAGTAGAATACCCTTCCCCAATCTTGGAAGAAAGCTTATATTACCATAATCGATAATAGGGAGGACGTCAAGGACTGGGACAATTACAAGCCGATGAGCTTACGGTTACTTTTTTTACTAGGCATATTTTAAGTTAATCGCTAGTAGAGTCACGACAATCTTAGACTTCAATCAACGAAAGCACCAGTAAGGTTTTCGTCACTGGTACTCTAGTGTAGATCCTATTCCAAATCCCTAAAATTATAGCTTAGAAGAAAACACTTCACTCAGTCGAAGCCTCATCAGTCATGCCGACAAAGCGGAAAGAAGGTCTAGAAGGACCGCATGGGGATATATTGCAAGATATCTACAGTAGCTGCTCGTCCACCATAGTCCTGTATAAAGAAACTGATAAAATCCGAGTTCGGTCGGATGTTAGGCGGAGACACGCGACATCTCCAGTGCTATTCACAACCTGTTTACAGCAGGTATTCAGCAACCCTGACTTGGAGCTGTTGTGGAGAGGAGTTAATGCAGAATTTCTAATCTACGATTGGCTGATGGCATTGCCTTTTTATGTCAAGGGACGAATTACAAAGCACGATACTGACCTAGACTGGAAAAGAAGAAAGGTGGCTCTAAAAATTATTATGCCGAATCTAATTATATGTTCAACAATCTCGAACCGGCACACCAGTTTACCATAGGTAGCGAGGCGCTGGCAGTAGTAAAGCAATAGCTATTATTAGGCCAAACAGTGACTTCAGATCAAGATTGCGAAAATGAAATTACTAAAAAATTAGGAACAGGGTGGAGCATATTTCGCAGATCATGAATTGCAGTTTTCCAGTATCCTTTAGGAAAAGAGCGTATAACAGCTCTTTATAACCGGTACTTACCTATGGGGCCGAAACGCGGAAGCTAAAGAAAACGATTCAAATCTAACTGAGGACAGCGCAAAGGGCTATGGACAGAAAAAAAAATCGGCGTAACGTTAGGAGGGTGCAAGGCAGCAGAGTGGGTCAGGAACCAAACGCGAGTTAGTGACATTGCACTGGAAATAAATACGAAACCGGCACGGGCAATGAAATTAATGCGAAGGCAAGATAACCGATATCCAACGCTCGTTAAAGATGACGGACTCGATTACTGTAGAAAGCAAGCGGAGCGGGAGAAGGGGGAGGGGATGATTGTGAAAGGGGCATAAAGTTTGGTGAGCAGATGAGATCGGGAAATTTGCCGGCTGAGATGGCCAGAGCCGGCAGCGGAGCGGGTTAATTGGACAAATATGGGAGAAACTTCTGCTTTGCAGCGGGCGTAGTCAGGCTGGTGACGACGGTAATGTGTTAAGATACACCTAAATACTTATATGCGCCTACTTGTTTTGAGTCGGTTACCAATTGGGTTGTAGGCGAAACTAAATTTTTTATTTTTTTTTCGGCCACCCGGACAATCTGCTCCCTAAAGGTTGATTCATTTTCTAGGCATCGTGACAGTTCCTTAAGTACAATATATTTGTTTCGAGCTAAATAATTGACCGGAATGTTTTTTTAGATTACACTAAAGCAATCGTAAGCTGACAGGTTAACTAAAAATCTGCAGAGAATGTTTTTTACTACATTCGAATCAGTGCAAGCAACGGACTTGTGCTACGTAGAAGACAACGATGTGAGGCAGTGCCTCGAGAGCACTAGCGCTAGGCCAGATTCTTAGAGAATAACTAGGCGATGTTTCTCAACCTCCGGATTAGTCCGGATTAGTGCCACGCAGAAAACAACAATGAGGGGCAGTGTCGCGGGACGGAGCGCTCGCGCTAGGCCAGCTTCTCGATCGGGCATACACTAGACGATTTTGCTGGACTCTGAACCACCGTATTCGCACTAATAGCGACTATATTCTTGCACGACATCATAGACCATTATTCAACAACACAGGACCCAGCGCCAGCCCCTGTGCCACATCGCGTTAGGCATTCAAAGAATAAAAGAGGCTACAAAGATGTACACAAAGTGCTTCCGTCTTCATAAAAACAAGAGACGTTCAGAATGGCATAACAACATAAATTAATTTGAAATAAATTCACCATAAGAAAACACTGCACCGCTGCACATCCATTGTACGTTCTATAGCTTTCTAATAGTGATTATATTTTAAGGAAAAAATCTTACAGCTGACTCTAGTGCCGTCTACACACCGCACCTTTCATCGGGAATGCTATCTGAATATAATACGGAAGACAGACGGTGCGTTCACGTACGGGGAGATATATTTAAATAAGAATTTCTTTCTAATTATATTTCTTAACTAATATTGTACTTGGTTGCATTAACACAGCACGTCTAAGTGTCAGTTTGAGATCAATTAGTGCAAAAGCACTTGTCAACTTGTGCCAAAGATCTTGCGACGTTTGTGGGTTTGCCCCAAGGAAAATACCGCCGCAGCTGAGCGCGCCTTGTATTAAACTTCCATCAGCGGCGCCAAGACAAAGATAATTCTCTGTCTTCAACGTCGTCGTTGTTGCTCATGAAATTCTGTTTTCGCACGTTTATAGAATTTAGGTAAAAATTTCCTCATTTTTTATTTTATTTTACACGTTGATTTCAATATGGTTATTTGTAGGCAGGACATGTGCTAGAAAGAAACTATGAACGTAAAAAAAGGATGGTGTAGTATCATCTACTGAGATTAATCTAGTAAATCTGAAATACTGGTCCTAAAAAGCTTTGAACTCCGTCACAGCAAGATCAATGTCCATTTCAACTCGTGAAAAGATAATTTGAAGGAAACGCATTTCATAGCTACGCAACTTGCCCAGAACAATAGATTTTTATGCGGCTGTTTATTAATATGCCCTTGCACTTCGTCTCATGAGGAGCTTCTAACAACTTTTTAAGCGAAAGTGGGTTCAGAACTATGCCCCAGCTCTGGAATATGCGAACTCTAAAATGAAAGAAGTGTGCTCAGAACTTTGAAAATATACCATCATTGTGTTTCACCCTGAGACTCCTTTGGGCCTAATATCCAACGTATAAATAACCTTGGAATAGTTCATTACAGCCAGAGCATCGACGACTTATATTTAGCGTTACCGCAGGCAGGGCGGCACTTATTTGTGCGGTTCGTTCCTGTAGAAGGTCTCCTCTTGCAGGCGTAATAAGCCCAGTGCATGCCGTTGTAAGAGCGCTGAACTTCAACAAAGCAGAAACACAAAGGCAGCTGTCGTTTCAGCACGGATAGAGCGTAGTTAAAGCAACGCTTCTCTGTGGAGAGACTAAGTTTAGGCGGCTCCCTTCATCAGCGTGGCATGGCGGTGAGGGCCCCATAAATAACATAGAAAAAAATGGAGTAAAAAGGTAAAGAATCAGAGCAGAGCGCCTCTCCCAAATATCAACCGGCCCTGTGTCTGTGTATGGGACGTTTAATGATCGCCTCGCCTGCTCCGCGTTCTAAATATAGCCATTTAACCGCGTACGCACATCAGCATCGCTCGTGTCGATAGCGCCTTTTTTGCGTTCCTGCAAGACGCCAGAATGGGAAGCCTTGCAGACACAGCGGCCGTTTAGTTTGGCTTTAATATAAGTGCAGCTAGAATTTCTGTAAGTTACTTTCAAGACTGAGGCATGACTGCATGCCTTATTGCAAATAAGGAATGCCTGATTGGCGGAATTTTCGAATGCTGAACGTAAACGTGATAGAGTACGAAATTGTTTTCCTTTATTGACAAGTGTTGACGAAAACGACTTTTCGACTTAAGTTCACTGTTTTACGACATCACTTTTATCCATTCGAAATGTTCCCTTTTCACTCCAAGTTCCTTTTCAGCCTCCGCTGTAAAGAGTCTAGATGAGGGCCAGAATGCTTTACTGAAGCGTGCAAGCCAAAGGAGAGACGTATCGGAAGGAAACAAACCGGACCGCGTGGTTTGTTCTGTTAGTTTCCACTGTTATGCATACTAGTTCGAACCGCCAACTAGCCGTACGTACGCGTCATTTCTTGTCTTTGCTTCACTTATCTCAGAGTGATCTAGCGGCAAGAGTATCTGCTGATAAATTATTTTGACTACCAATGCGAAGCCGATTAGCTGTCTGCTCTAATGCATGCCAGAAAACTATTGCTTTTCTAGAGCTTCTGTGAGGATCGCTCTTTCGGACAAAAGTTCGTGATATATGACCTACAGCCCCAGACATTATCTGCTTGACACCAATGACGTACATTTCCTGAGTGTACACTGCGAACACGTCGTTTGAAGAAAGACGCGTCGGTCAGCTTGCTTCTACGCGCTTTAACGATATTAAGACTGGTGAGAGCATCCGCGCTGGCACCAGTGTACATTGAACTGCTTCTTAAACAAATCACCTCATTGTCAATCTGCAGTTATGCATACGTCTGTGGAAACCAGTAACCAACTCATTCGGAGGATTTTATAAGCATAGAGAATAGCCGCCATTGAAATTGACACAAGAAAGAGAACACACGTGATCGCCTCAGCGGGGCGTCTTTCGAAGGGTGAGCGACGACGCATTGGAGTACTTAAAGCAACAATGCCCACTTGAATAATGCGAGGGACAAGGATAACTGGTCCAAATAACGATAAGCAGATGAATGACGATGACGAAACCCAACTCTCCATAGGACTGGCACACTACCACTTGATTTATTTTTAGCTATTTCTCGCTTAAGAATGAAATTCTAAAACGTGTTCCAGTAAAGGCGGAGCGGGTGTGCCAGATGCTTTTGGTCTTCTGCCCTAATTCACGCCAGAGGTAAAGTTAACGTGCGCAGGAGCGCGGATTCGTTAACAGAGCGAAAAAACCGGCCTGAGAGAAACGACGGAGAACTTCAGCAGAGACGACAGATGGGTACTCACCTATGCTGTCGATGGCCGGCGAGATGGTGAGGGTGACCGCGATGAGCACCACACTCATGAGCAGAATGAAGCACGCCACCGAACTGATCACGAATATGATAATCCGGCGTCGCGGCGAGTCCAGTTCCTCGTCCGGCTTGCTCTGCTGGCCGGTCTCTTCGTCTGTCACGAGGAGGGCTGGGACCTTGGATGTCCTGCGGCTACCGCAGTCGGCATCGGGCGGAAGCAGCGAGCTGCCTTTGCGGTAGTTTGTTTCCGGTCCGGTCAGCGAAGACTCCCGCCGGTGCGGGTGGTGCGAGTGGTGGTGGTGGTGCTGGCGGTGCCGGTCCTCCGAGCACCGGCGCTCGTCGTCTGCGACGCTGCGTGAAGAGCGTCGGCTGCTGTGCCCGCCGGTGTCGTCGGTCGCCCGCGACGAGCGGCGACTGGTGTCGCACTTAGAGGACCTGTAGGGGCAACGCAATGAATGCAAAGTTTTATGGGAGACCTCATGGCAATAGAAAGATTACGTTTGCCGCCTCGTATAGAACGATCTTTTTTTTCATACGCTAACCCTTTTTCTCGAACTACGATACATCGTATTATTGCTGCCGCCTCAATTCTAATCAACTTCATTTTAATCCTCCTTATGCGGCAAAAGTGTTACAGGACTGGTAGCATATGTACAGCGTTGGTAAGAAGTCGTAGGCCAAAAAATCTGCTTTTGATCCCAGCAGTGGAAAACTTTAGCCCTCGTGAATAGACTGGGTTGCTGACTGGGTAGGACGGCAGCCCTTACCGGCCCTCAGAGATTTTAGAACTTTAGGTGTCCCCAAGACGGCGCACTTTAGGCGTCAAAAGTGAACCCAATGATCTCAGAACTGTTCACCGTGCCTGACCTGTAGTATTTTTTAGGCCCTTCTGAAGCCCAAACGACTAAATGAGGAGTTCCACAAGGACTCATGAATGCGAAAATGGTCTATGCATCCAAATTAACCAGTTAAGAAGTTGGTAGGAAAAGAGGATCGGTAAAGCACACGGTTTGTTTTCTTTGTCTTAAATATTGGCCGATGCGCTTGCTGCGCAAAATGACTTCCTAGTTTCTAACGGTGTTCTGTTGAATGCATGTCGCTGCATTAGATATGAAGAAAATTTAAAAGCTTATTGTGTGGGGAAAAAGTCGTATTCGTCTCTAAAGCGCAAATGGGAGCGCATTCTAGGCAAACAGTACTTGTGTCTTCGGCAACGAGATGTTTCTGAACGGCTTCGAGAGTAGAGTATGACATGACTGTGGGCGATAGCCAAACAAATCAGGGCGGTAGAAATGGCTCAAATATTACTTTTTAGCTTCAGTTGACGCCTTCTTGAGCTCTTGTTGGATGAAATGAAAACCAACATGAACACAATTTTGGTTGGTTTTACTAAACATTGTCCCTATCAGAGAATTTAGTTTATTTCCAGGTTTAAAAGCTTTTACACAGCATACAAATTGTAAATTCACGCAATAGGTGCATTAGTTGAAACGTGGAAATTGGAATTCTTTCAGAATGTTTTCCATAGGGCAAGTACTCCTCTGCATTGCATATTTCGATAGATTACGGGTGCGATTTTCCATAAATGACAAGTTACACGAAAATTGCATATGTTGTGATAGCTATAAGCAGTGTGGAACATGACAACATTCTGTGCAAACACGTGATCTCGTCTAACTGTTCATGATGAGCGGGTTTCTCCAATAGAGTGGATATCGTGTTTCTTGCATATTTAATTCTCAGTTTTAGAAATCTCAGGAAGCCCGCACAATAATATTTTCCTAGCTAACTGCTATTGAGATATTGCAATGGCAAGCCTTGAATACTTTATTTTGGTAAAGCTAAAACTGCGCGAATAGGACGAGAACAAGAGGCAAAGAAACAATTAAAAAATCACGCGGGCGCAGCCGGAGTATTCGTTTCATTGCTTCGTCTCCATGTTTTATTCGCCCACTATTACTTTTCCTGAAAATGAGCCAACTAGCTCGCAAGAACGTTCTACTGTAGCTTTAATTCTGTTTTCGGCTTTTCTTTTCTTTTGGAGGCTCTATGAGGAGCAAATTACCAAGTGCTGGCTGATGATGACGGAGTGAAAAACAGTATCTTCTATGGTCGCCAGGGCAATCAAGAAGATCATGCATGCTCTGCTTGCACGATTTCTCATAGCATCCTCTGCATCATCTGCTTACACAATAGCAATTGAACAAAACTAGCAGACTGCTGGCCATGATCATGGCGATTTGAACAAAAACTGTTCAAACGTAGTCAACACAATAATTGTTGAGTAACTTCTGTTTAATTTATGTTGAATAGTGTCTCATGGCAGTCGTGTCTAAGCGTAACTAAAGGAAATCAGGCCGAACCTCGACATGCGTCGTGTAAACGAACCTTATTACGTTATGCATGCTAAGAATGCATGCAGCACCTGTTAAGGCTCTAGTAATGTGCTCAAACTCTTTTCTTATACAGGAAAAAGTGCCAGTGGTGCAACATGCTTGTTTAGGCATACCTTCTTCGGAGGATTTGTACGTGCGCTTATAGAAAGACGCTTAATTATTGCTTTGTTTACGTTTTCTATGAATGAATCAAGGTCTTCAACTAACAGAACGTCGCATGTGAAGTTGATTACTTCTACTACACATGAAATAAAAAATAGTAACCTTGATAACTGATATAACTTTGCTGATCGACAGGCCACTACTTACGGAGATCCTGACGCCCCTGTGTAGGAGTATATAAGGGTGAAGCTGACATGGCATGTAAGATGGAAAAGTGCTGCACTCTTAGTCAGTTCATGTCATAGCCTCGTGTAAAATAGTGTTCTATGCTCTTTGGATGACGGTCGTATAGGAGAGAGTGCATGTATTTATGTATAAACACACACGTCTGTGTTTGTGTGTATGTGTGGAGCACTACACGACTGCGGCTGTCAGCGTCACGATAACAAGAAACTGCAGCAACGAATGTGAATATACCGTCGAAAATTGCGTCGGTAGTCGGTCCGTCTGGCGCAATACGAATGTTTTCCTTGGAATTTTTTTTTAATCACGGCATGATTTGTTGATTCATTCTAGTAATTTCAACATGAATTTAATATCAATGCAATGTAGAAATTGTGTTCACAATCCTCAACTCTAGCATGGTGGCCACTTTTTCGTTGACATTCTACGCAGCCTCAACATTCCACCAAAGGAAACCTGGTCTCCACGTCAATTCAAGACAGCATGATGAGTCCGCCCAGAAGAACTGCAAGACGACCTCAAAGAATATTTTTGTTTTCACCTCCAGCAAAACCGAGCCCATGGCGCACGCCAGGCGAAGGTGCAGGTTCAGGTTCAGGATTTTCTGGAGGTGAAAACAGCCCTGCATGGCAGTTATCTTCAACCTTTCTGGTTAGGTATACTTTCGGTGCATGCCGGTTGACCGACATTTATTCACTCAGGTTTTCGGCTTACAAACATTAGCTTTTCTTGCTTTTTGATGTTCATTTAGGATTTACCTTTATCACACAGCAAGTGACCAAGTGGTCTGGAGGCGTAAGAAGGGATGGTTTTTGTATTTGTTACTCATGCAAACTCTGCTTCCATGCGCTCTTCAAGGTGTTTATATAACAGCGCACATGCAACAGAGACGGAGCTGAAATAGTAGATAAGGTCATTCACGCTCTGTCTGAAGGAGGGAAGATGTTAAGTTAACACAAAAATGTTTAACAAAAATAGGTTCCTAACACAGGCGCATATTTCACGCAAAAACATTTTTTGCGTTCATCATGAGCCGTTGGATAGTTTCCTGTCAGGCGTTGGCAAGCCGACTGCAGTGCAGTTTACGGTGGCTTGCAATGCTTCTGCAAGGTAAGAACGCGCTTGGCCACAAAACAGAGCAGCACGACAGCTCACAGTGGGATTTTCGCAGGTTCTTGATGTTTCCAGGTGATCAACTATTCTCCAAAACTTAGTTCGATAATCTGAACCCAAATCAAATAGGTTGCATATATCGACGAGATTCCAAGGTTCAAATGTCTGCGGCGGACGTTCTTCGATAAAGCATGCCATTTTTTACCGCTAACGTTTCAAACAGTGAACGCAATCTCTGAGAACAGCGGCCATACCACTCTGGCTTTGCAGCTCGGCATAGCACCCGGTGCGCAGAAGACCAAAGCACAAGACAAGAGGTGAGGAAATCACCGTCAGGAGTGGAGTGCGCTGCTTCGGCACCTCACCCGGTTTACCTCCCCGAATGCGCCAAGCAATGCAGCGCGCGCTCTTCTTTTGCTGGCAAAGTGTTTCCTTCTTGAAAGCGATTTTTTTTCTGTTGTAGAAGCAAACGATTCACGCAACACATCTTACCGTACATTGCTGCTAAGCTCGTTTAATGGGACGATCAACCGCTTCTTGGAATTCAGTAATACAGTTTGAGGCCATAAATCTAAGCTTATAATTGCTCCTAAATATCCACGAATCACTTTAAAATAATAAGCATGCTAGCCGGGAACAGCTGAAAGACCCCAGCTGTATGAAATTAGGTACTTGAACTTCTGTTCTTGCTTAAACGGCAAAAACCGAAAAGCACCACCAAAATATGGAGCCTGCGTTGCGTTCCTTGGCGACACTCGATGAGACTGGACAGGCCGTGGGTAAAAGGAGTGCAAATCCGTTCGCTACCGTCTGTGAACTTATCGACGCCTGTCGCCTGCCAATGCTGCCCCTCAACGCCAGGATGTATGTACAAAGCGTAGAAGCTCAAAATACGTCGTGGATATAATCGGCGATTGCATCACTCTTTCAAGTGTCAACACAAAAAAGAACGCCGTGATATTTCTTGTCCGCAAGCTTCATAAATGATAACGCCTCACAGTTCCTGAAATTAATGAAAAAAAAACAAGCGTTCAGATTTTTTCAGGTTAACAGCAGCCGCGGTAGCTCAGTGGTTATGGAGCTCTGCGGTTGGCCCAAAAGACGCGGGCTCGATCCTGGCCGCGGCAGTAGAATTTCTATGGAGGCGAAATTCTAGAGGCCCGTGTGCTGTGCGATGTCAGTGCACGTTAAAGAACCTCAGGTGGTTGAAATTCCCGGAGCCCTTCACCACGGCGTCTCTCGTAGCCTGAGTGGCTTTGGGACGTTAAACCCCTATAAACCAAACTAAACCAAACCTTTTTTCAGATTAACAAGAGCACACTCTATAAGCAGGGAATGCCACTCAGCGAAATCCTGCTGTGGAGGCGGGAAAAGAATAATCTGCTGCTGCTTGCCAGCGACTTAGAGAACATTCATCCACCGACGCTTGTTTTTGACAGAGCATGATGCTGAGTTGCCCGCTAGTACATATAAAAGGCTGCATTGTGCTCCAGGTCGTAAGTACCGAGTTTCCACCGCGAAAACCCCCCGGCTGGCGCAGAAATTGTATACTGCTCACGCAGAACAGTAGAGAGAGCGTAAAGAGTATTGAGAGCCTGTCGTTTTATCAAACCATTTAACTGCAATAAATGTTCAATCTGAACCAACTCCTTGTAGCTTTTTTTTTACAGCCGGCCCGTGGTTCCTACACCACTGGTTCAATTCCTGGCTACAGTACTCTTTTTTGTTTGCGTTAATAACTCGAGGAAGTGAAGAACGTTGCACCTCTATAGAACGATTTGCTGGAGGAACAACGTTTATTCGTTGGGCATGTCTTCCCCTTCCCCTGGTGCTCTCTTTCGCTCTCTCTCTCTCTCTCACACACATTAACACACACACACACGCGCACGCGCGCGTGCACACACACACGCAGACATTCTTGTTTGAATGCTGCTCATCTCCAATCGGGCTGCATTCTCTCAAAGCGCGTCAGTCGAGTACTGGTACATCTTAGAATAGATGCGTACCGAAACTAGCGGCCCTAGCATTTCGTTGCCCGAAGTCCACTTGCACGCATACAAGCTTCAGCACACTAAGCATATGATACACTGAGCATATGCACGGGCATTCGCACCCACCTGCGGCTTCCGTCGTCGGCCCTGGACGAGCGGCGGCTGTGCGGGCACCCCTCGCTGTCCCGGGACGAGCGGCGGCTCAGGCTGCTGGCGCTGGAGCGACGCGAAGACGACGGCGTCACACTGGCCGACTCTCCTGGCACAGCCACAGCCAGGCTGGACCCGTGCGTATTGGGCAGCGGGCTGCGGCTTCCGCGGCGACGCCGGTCAGCCGACGACGCACCTCGAACATCCGGGCAGGAGCGCTTGCGGTCCCTGTGTCGGCGATGGTGGTGGTGGCGGCCGGGGCTGGAGCAGTCCTGCATCGAGTGGCGTCGGGGCTCGCCCGTGCCCGGGAGGTTCAGGAATTGGTTGGAAGCCGGGGTGAGTGACTCGGCCGACGAGGCTCCTCGCGACAACGGCAAGTCTGGCACGCGAAGGAGGAGGCCCGACTCAATTGCAGGGTCTATGCTGATGAGCGGTGCGTGATTGTTGTTGTCGCTGGGGGTGTGCCTTCTCACGTCGCCGTTGCTTCCGCCGTCGCTGTTCAGAACAACGCCGTTCTTGATGACCGCCATGTCGCTTTGTATTCTCACGTCGGTGTTCATTATGTCAAATGACAAACTTGGTCTTTTGAGCGAGCTATTGCACAAGGAGGGGCAACGGTGACTGGCTCGAATATTCTCTTATCTCCATAGCTGCTCTTGAAAAGTTTGTAGCTTATTTTCAGTGATGCTGGCCAAAGAATCAAGTCCCAAATGTGAGCTGCATCAAGGCGGCTTCACTGAATCGACGCTCGATTGCTTGGACGGGAAAATCGGAAGTCAAGTGATGGGATGAACAGGAGATGCATGGTATTTCTGCTCCGATGTTCAGGTCATTCCTTGTCCTTCCAAAGGAACCAACAAACACTTCCCCGTCCACAGGGTCAAGTGCCACTGGCTGCAACTGGCTTTGCCGGGGCCGATGAAAGAGAACCTATATCGCTGTGCGCTTTAGCGAATGAACAACACAGAGTTCGGAATTTTCTTCTCATCGTTAAAGAATCTTCTAATGCTCAGGCGTTTAAATTTTCTAAATGAAAGTGTAGTATTAAATTACTGCTTGAGCGCTCTCCACTCGCACGCTCGACGAAACGAGGATCTGTTTGCTGAAGGAGTGCACAGAGAACACACACACACATAGAAAGTTAGTCTCCCGACGCGTTGAAGGAGTGCAATATCGTTCTGCCGTTAGTAAAGAATAGTATACTGCGAAATATGAGAAATGAAGGGAAGAACGAAGTTCCTACAAAAGCGAAGTCCAAACTAATGTCGCGTATGTAAAACTTTTTTCAAATTCCAGTTTATTGAAAAGCAGTGGCTTCTTCCGCTCACAAGCTTTTAGAAGAGGTCGGCCAGTTAATTTCTGGAACTATTCGCAAGCATGCTCTCTAAGCGTGCGTTCATGGCGGACAGAAACAGAGTTTTGCAGTCGTTGAATAATATACGTTTCTCAGATTCTTTTAAGCTGTTGTCTAGCTGACGATGACATTTGGTAATAGATATTACGTGCAACGCTGGTGTAATATCCTCCCGCTGAAAGAAACGCACTACGCGCGGCACTACTCACCAACAGCAAATGTGCCGTAGCATTTATCTCGCAGCGAACGCCGCGGAGGCAGAAGAGGTTTTCGCGTCACTGAATGGCCCAAGGCGAGAATTGTATGAAAATATTTTTTCCGCCGTAAAGAAGGACAATTAGAAGATCTCAACTCACTCCCTCGTCGCGCACGGGTCACAAAACACACCAAACACTTTGTCTGGATAGGCTCACGGCGACAAAAAAAAATAGACGAAGCACACACGAAGCACGCGTCACCACGCACCCAAAGGGAATAGTAAACAGAGCAGCGTCGTCGATTGAGTGAGCGAATCCGTTCCCCGGTCGCTGCTGAGCTGGAGTCTTCTTCCTGACTCCGGGCCACGCGCGCGCGCACACCCACTGTTCGAACCACGGCGTCGCACTCGGGGCTCCGACGCCGAGGCGGCTGGGCCGACTGGCGAACGGGTGGCCCAATCGACGCGCCCTGGGCCCGCGCCCACAGACAACGGGCGCGCACTGAGCGGCGCCAAGCGGAAGCGACTGAGCATTCGCAGCGGGAAATTCAAACGGGACGAGCACATCGGGACACCGTTGTTAACGGCAGGCGAGGAACATTGTCCGCGCTTAATTGTGGACGGCGATTATCAAGCTTTCTTCCACTTTCAGACATATATTAAGAGATTTTTTTAAAACCATTCTATTTTTGTGTGCTATGAAAAAAACAATAGTCGGGAGAGGAGTGCGAAAACTGGCAGTGGCTTAGCTCAGCTGTGCCAGTATATACGTAGCGGGAGCTGCAGTTCCCCCCTGGCCATGCATGTTCTCAAGCTTGATGTTGTTACTATACCGTTCA
The DNA here is from genome assembly GCF_052857255.1 of Amblyomma americanum. NCBI lineage: Eukaryota > Metazoa > Arthropoda > Arachnida > Ixodida > Ixodidae > Amblyomma > Amblyomma americanum. Next base: position 105,224,829 of record NC_135502.1, on the reverse strand, counting down.
GCATTGAAGAAGTTTTAGGTGAAACACATTGTGTATTTATTCAGTTGTTTGGACAGAGGTAAAAACTGCCTGATGATCGGTAATGTAACACGCAACTGTCTCAATGCTGCCTACACAGTATTGAGACTGGTTGGTTTTTCTCAGATACACAAGGTCAGTGGTAGCTCCATACTGTGTGGTCTGAATGCGAGGATCGCTAGCTCCATACGAAGCGATTGTGAAACACCGAGTCGTATAACCTCAGCTTTTATACACACAGCCGCACATACGCAGGTTATTCACACGACCCCACACTCGGCGGGGGCGGAGCTCTGACGTCACGCGCCGTGCACCTGCTGCCCTTCTCCGACTTCGCGCATGCGCAGAACTGGCCTTCCAGAGGCACGGCGAAATACTCGTCTGAACGAGTAGTGCAGCTCTTGCTTCAAAAGACAACTGTGCTTTATGTTCAAAAAACACTGCCTACGAGTGGAGCTAAGTCTAAGCGCAATGTAAGACGGATATTAGGTCAGACATAATTAGGAAGATGCTATTACAGGGAAAATGTCATCACGATGAAGAAAATATTAGAGAAAGAAGTCTGGGCAACATGGTAATCCTACGAATTATGATTGCTAATGCCCTGACATGCAGGTTATATTCGCGACCGACATCACTAGAACAGGGGTTGCTGTTAAATAGAAAACGCTCTGTCGCGGGCTAGAGGTGAAAATAGCGTTAATTTAACTGGGAAAAGACATATGTTAAATTGAATTCCTTTACTACGGCAGGAATTAAGATCAAACGTGAGTTTTAAGACGTCCTGGCTACAATATTCACACGTGAATATGATTAAAATAATCAATAATCTGGAACAAATGCTTTCATTTCAAAGATTTGAATATTTTTTTGCATAGTTCTCAATAAAAAAAAGGAATTGATTTTGGCTATCGTGCAACAAGGTTATTTAACTTAAAAGGAGGACGCCGACCAAAAGTAAAAAACAAAAACAACAAAATGACGTTTCGGCTCCCGTACGGGAGCCTTGTTCACAATGAGAAGGATTAGGAAGAGCATCAGGATTAAATACGTTTGAAAAGAGGGCGCAGAGAGCGTGCGTATACAGGAGTTAGATTTCCAGTGTTGCGATTGAGGGTGCGATTAGTCGTTTGAATGAATAATGATTCGAGGTGAAGGCGCCGGTACAGATTCTTTTCAGTTGCCAGCACGCGTGCCCTACCCCAGTCAATATCGTGGCCAGTTGATACGAAGTGTGCGGCGATAGCATTAGAGTTCACTTTTTGTTTTTAACATCATTACAATGTTCTTTTAGGCGTCTTTTAAAATCACCAGTCTCGCCGACGTAGACGCTGTCACAATCGGAACACGGGACGCGGTAAACAACGCCCGACCAGACGAGTTTTCCTCCAACTCTCGACTTCAACAAGGTTATTTATATGTGAGTTGGAGCAAACGCATGCCCAGTCAGTGCTTGTTATGACCGTGAACTGTTTCATTTCACGACTAAGGCCCGAATTCGAAAATTCTCCTTACCTTACTAAGGGTGCCTCACGCACCGTAAGGCGACCTGATGTCAATTCTGAAACGCCCCTTACTAAGGGGCCCTGAGTGAAGGCTTCCTTGGTGCTTCCCCATCGCTAAGGGAGCCGGCATGCTACCTTCATACTTCCTAACCATGCTCCTCTACCTGAATGTATGCTTCCCCGCATGGTTTCGCACACGATATGCTCGGCTGTGGAAGTAGTGCCGTGAGTAGCTAAGATGGCTGCAGTCCGCTGACGGATGGTATCGTCCCGTGGATCGCATCCTGTTTTTGCTGATATTGTGAGAAGCGGAGCTGGAAAAATGGCGACAATGCGATACGTATCTGGAGACGATAGCTTCGAAAGCTACGCAAGGTTTTAGCGATGCGCACACGACCTACTCTACGGCAGTGTTTATAAGTATCCGAGGTTGACTCCAGTCCGGCATCTGATTGACAGGCAGAACCCAGTGCTGGAGTATTACAGTGAAGGAGAGTTTCTAGCCCGGTATCGTTTTACAAAGCAAAGAGTTATCGCCATACTGGCAGGCCAGCAAATGGATACAAACATTGACAACAGAGGAGCGCCGCTACCTGCTGTGTTGAACGTACTCATCCCGTTGCGTTTGCATGGAACGGGTGCCATGCAAACTGTTGTAGGTGACCTTGTGTAGCGGACTGAAGCAACTCGCACTTGCCTACATCTGGTCAGAATACCACAACTGTGTGCACGTCTACACGGATGGATCTGCGTCTCCAAATGCATCAACAGCAGCTTTCGCAATCCCTGCACAACAGACGACCCGCAGATTCATTTTGGGACACAACTCTACTTCAACCGCTGCAGAGCTTGTGGGCCTTCGGGAATCGATTCGCCACATCTGCGGAGAACCGCCTCAGGAGTGGTGCATTTTCACCGACTGTAAACCTGCGCTATACATTTTAGGATGCTTCCTACGCCACACAGCCTACCAAGCTCTGGCTCTTGATATCATTAGTCTCGTATCGTTTGCTCAGGGAAACGGCCACCGTATAGTGTTTCAGTGGATCCCCGGACACTGCGGACTCGATGGAAATGAGACCGCTTACGCTGAAGCAAGGAGCGCCTTCAGCAGTGGCCTGCGTACAGCTGTACCGTTCTCTATAGTGGACACAACTTGTCTCCTTTCGGAATTGATTAGGAGGGCGACGGCTAGGTACTGGGCCCTGCCAGACACCCGCCACATCCGCCTTAAATGGCTAGATCCGACGATGACCTTTTCAGTTCCTCGCGGAATTTCCTCGCCCTATTGCATGCGTTATCCGTAGACTACGTTTAAATGTGGCATTCACGCGCAAATACTTGCACTTAATAGGAAAAGCGGACTCCCCGGAATGTACCACATGTGGTGTGCTAGAGACTATAGAAGATGTTTTAGTGGCGTGTCCAGCGTATGCACGTGAAAGACTCATACTCGCATCTGCTCTGAAGCCTATGGACACATCGCTTCTCTCTGAGGATTTGATCCTCGGCGCTTGGCCAGATAGTTTTAGAACTGTAAAGGCAACGCGAGCGCTCTCACGCTTTTTGAGCGACACGGACCTTGTCTCGCGTTTGTGATGTCAGAAAGTGTGCCTCTTTTTTTTTAAGTAGTTCTTCATCTGCCTCCTCCCATCATCATCGTCCCCCATCGTAGCCTTCTTTTATCTCCTCTTCCCGTCCCCCAGAGCAGAGTAGCAGGCCAGATATTTATTTTCTAGGCCAACCTCACGGCTTTTCCTATCAATAAACCCTCTCTCTCTCTCTCTCTCTCAACCCTCTGTCTGCCGAAGCATCTGGGAGGTGACACAGCTGATCTGCCTGAGTATTGATCCGAAGAACGTCCGGCTGCCAAACGCCGCCGAAACGACGTCAGTCGTGACTAGGTTCCATGCGATCGGAAGATTCTCCGGGGTTGCTGGGTGCATCGATTGCATTCATGTGCCAATAAAAATCCCCGGTGGAGGTAATGCCGAAGTGCTCAGGAAGAGAAAAGGGGTTTTCTCTATAAATGTGCAGGTGAGTCGCCCTTTTTCTAGAAACATGCGAATTTGACATGGGGGCAATTAGCGTTTATTGCTAACCTGCAAATTAGCCCAGAAGAGCATCTGTTGGCTTGTGGCTGTTGCTTTACAGTTGCGGCTGCAAAATTTTTCTTTACTTCCGTACATTCACCACACAGGTGGGGACACTGTAGCGCGAACATAAAAGTAACACACAAACGCACACACTAAAAAGTTGTAAGGTAAATTGCTGTTGTTAACTTGTGGCATTACATTTGCATATATTCCGACAATATACTTATCCAGAGTGCATGTGCATCTCAATGGGTACCAAATCATACCCCAGTAAACTTTGTCAAGCCTATCAAGCAACGGCAAAGGCCACAAATGCAGAGAAGGCCGAGCCGGTTCAGTGCTCTAGACAAGTGTGTGGATGACTGTACATGGCATCTGTGCACATAAGGTACACGTCAATCCATATGCCGCTGTATCAAATCATTCTTTTGCTTTTGAAGGTGGTCTCGGGGCCCGAGCTCCAATTTTTCGACGTCGTGGTAAGCTGGCCTGGCTCTGTCCATGAGAGTCGAATTTTTAAAAACAGCAGAGTGTCAGTCACGCACGAGCAGCAGGCAGTGAATGACATTCTCCTTGGCGAACAAGGATACGCTCGCTCGCCCTTCTTGATGACTGCATTGATGAACCCTCGAACAACTTCAGAGAAAATGTAAGGAAGAATTGACATTGCTGAAGAGATGTGAAACACACGCAAGGACATATTTTGTCATGTTCCTTGCAGGTACAACAGGAGTGATATCAGAATAAGAAATTCTATTGATCGGGCTTTTGGAGTCTGGAAGAGACGTTTCGTCTGCCTGAGGACAAAGCTAGAAACTCTGACAGAGTGGTCAGCTGCAATAATAACAGCACGTGCAGCACCGCATAACGTTGCTTGGACAGTGCGGGATCCAATCCCTAATGGTGACGAGAGAGAGCCTGAAATTGCAGGTGCGGATTTTCCTCAAGCCGATTCCCTTTTGGGCACCCAGCATCGAAGGCACCTTATTCAGCGTTGCTTCACTAGTGCAGATGACAGGTGCACGGCCACTGTGTAGAGGTAAACTGCGAGTAATGCTGAATATTACAACCTAATAAATTCCAGTATGTTAGACAGTGCTGATTCTATAAGAAAGGTAAAATTGGCTATGAAAAAGACTTTATTCAGTATGCGGCATATGGACGGGTTCAGCATTGCCTCCTGCTGCAAGTAGTTGCAGCTTTTTTATTATAATTTTTCCCTTCAAGTCCTAGACCTGCCTTTTGCTTTCAAAACTCGAACCTTCATTTTATTAAACGCACTGCATTTCCGCCATTCATCTGCATACTGTTCTTCCTTAAAGCCATGCTCTGAATGGGCCTCTGACTGCGCTCAACCTGTGCAGAAAGAAGGCGTGCCTCCAGCTCCGTTGACAGCGCTGTGTCGACGGCAGTGAGTCGACTGCCTTGGCGACGGTGGACCACTGCTTCAGCTGAATAGCTTTGCTGGGCTCGTCCGTCTTCTGTAATCTGGCTGCATGAAGCCCTTGTGGCGCAGTGTCGTCTGCTGGTGGCCCACCATGGCTAGGAGGGGGTGCTGGAAAACTCAGCTCGGAACCGTCGAGGAACCCTCCTTGGTGATCCTCGCCTAGGCTCATCACGAATTCTGCAGAAAAGAGCGTTGATAAAACATTTCATTATGTCTTACAACAAAGCCAATAAATCACACATAAGAATAGCAAACTTCATGGCACCTTACTCATATGTTCAGAACAAATGAATGCAGCAATTATGCTAGTGCATGTGTGTACTGTACGCCTAAATGGCGCATAATGCATGATGTACTCTGCAATTTTTTTGAACAAAATCAGCTCACGCTGCTTTGCAGTGGAAGCTTGTTAATGTGCATTCAGAGCAGGCATACGTTGTTTGCATAGTCACACAGTGGCACTGGTTCTCCATGAAAAAGCTGAGCAGCAGTCTGCATTCCTGGCAGCAGAGTACTATATTGCAGTGGGAGAGTTGGAAAGTTGAGGAAAGTGGCGCAGGAACAGGTTTTTTTTTACATAATCCGGTCATGTGTTAATTGTGCAGACTGCTCCATGAAAGGGAAGTGTCCGTAGCAGTTACAGCAACAACAAAAATGCAAATATTGATCCCCAACAGAGCACATATATGGTCGAGCCGTTTATTTTGGAATGCTTGAGGATGGTAACGACCGGAAGTGAGGCCAGCAAGCCACTTGCTTATCGATTGCAGTTGCACGGGCAGTAATCGAGCACTCACTACGAAGCAGGGATGCGCGCGAAGGTGGCCGCAGAACTACACGAACGGTGGTAGTCGCAGTAGAAACGGTGTTCCGCTTACCATCGTCGCTGTCTTCAGGCTGCGCGTTCCCTAGCACCATGCCGCCAATTACGTCGGCGACGGTCTGGCTGGCTGGCATGCTGGGTGGCGACTGCGACGGCCTGTCACTATGGAAGGGATTTGGCACTCGCACCGCCACATGCGTCGCAGCCGCCTCGACTCGGGCAAGGCTGTCATCCAGTGGTGCAGGCGGTGGTCCGCCGCCTGCAAAACGTTTTAATATACACTTGCAACTTTCCGAGGGAAGAAAAGATTTCAAGTTTTCGGGGAAAAAATAAACGTACCTGTGCCCATCATGCTCTTGTTCTGCTGCGCCTTCGCCTTGTTCAGTTATTGTTTGAAATTGTTCCATAATTTTTTTAGTTGTCTGACTTCAAGGGGTGCACGTGCGGCATGCTGTTGTACTGAATGCACGGCCGCTTCAGTGCTTTTGCCTCCGGGTTCAGGGAGACGGCATCCGTTTCTTGTTTCACTTGATTACGCTGCTGTGCATTTTTACAAGATCGGTCAGCAAGGCCTTCTCCTCTTCAGTGAAATACGACTTCCCTGGCATGGCAAATGCGAGCAGGGTACAAAACCGACACAACCAAGCGACGTCCAAACAACCAAAAAAAAAAAACGGCGCTCAGATGCTATCACAGTTGCCAGCCTCAGTTCGCTTTCCTCAACAATGCAGCTTTTAAAATTTATTTTTAACCTGTTAACAAAACAAAATGATTTTATGCCCAGGTATAAAGGTATAAATGTAAATTTCAAAACGCCGGCAGTTTACTTTGGCAATCAATTGCGAATTTTTTACAATTCTTGAAAATATGCTGGGAACCAGCACTCACTTCGGGCCCGCTTCCTTTGGTGAGGCGCTCCTTCTGCAGGGAAGGCGAAAGAAGCTCTTGGAATCCGCGATGGTCTTCTGAGGTCGCCTTACGTTTAAGGAGCTTGAAGGGCTCCTTGCGGAAGGTAGGGAAATAGTCTGAGGTTAGGAGCGTTTCAGAATTCAGGCCCAAGTATGCACCTCTTGGCAGCAATAAATTCCAGTATTCTTGCACATCAATTTTGATTACCGGAATATTATAAGACACCGCTATAAAAATATTGAAGAACACAGAAGAATACTGAATATTGGTCGATTGTTCCGATCGTTAGCAAAATCTTTTGTTCATAACTTGTCCATCGCTCGCGTCGAATAGTTGGGCAGACATGCCTAGAATACCAATCACGAACGTTTTTGACGGTAGCGCAGACGAGAATAGAAAAAAAAAATGCAAGACTGCCTCGGGGAGATGTGCGGATATATTTATTGTTATAATGAAATCTTGCTTTATTTGAAAAAGGATTCGTAAATAACTGTTTACCGTTGAAAAAGGCGCTTGTCAAGAATTGCTAGGTACTACCTGCAGTACATATAAAGAATGGTGACCATTGTGAACTTTGTTTCTATTCGTGCCAGGTTATGAGAAAAAGTTGCGCCTACGTTCTGCGTGTGAAAGCACCGTACACACTACTAAATGTCTGTGATCAATATACATTACATTACTTGCAGGTACGGCATATCAACTTATATAGCGTTTCATGGCCTTGCGTTTGCTTTTTTTTCCCTGTGCATCGAATTTTGTAAACGAATATGCGCGGTCTCATGCCTGAATCAATTCGCAGTTTCGCTTTACGGGGTTTACCGTCCCAAAACACTCAGGCTTTGAGGGACGCCGTAGTGGAGGGTTCTGGATAATTTCTGTCCCCTGGGTTTCATTAAGTTGTACCGATACTGCACAGTACACAGGCCTCTATCATTTCGCCTCCATCGAAATGCGACCGCCGCGGCCGGGACCGAACCCGCGTCTTTCGGGTCAGCAGCTAAACAACGTAACCACTGGGCCAGCGCGCCGGCTAGAACGCGCAGTATATAACTCCAATGATGTGCATTGTTTGAACTGTGTCCAATTTGACATTAAATTGCGAACCAAATCACTCGTTTTATTGCAACCGCATACTGATTCATTTGCTGAGCACTGTATCGCCAAAATATATGTCAAGATCACAAATGCTTTCTACTACTTTACCTGAAATGCAAAAAGGCTGCCTTTGCTGTCTAGCAAAAATGAAATAGTTGCTTCAGTCACCGTCACCATAGAAAGCACCTTTCTTACGGGTTCAGAAAGCAGACTTGAATAATACTTGCTGCAGAAGATCTTCTTTCTGGGCGACTTGGTGCATGGCTACAGCTAAGAACGAGCTGCGCGTACGTAAAGAACGAACACAGGAATGATGACAAAGACGGAAAGAGCGCCATTTCATCGCTATTTTCGTCTTCTTCGTATTTCCTGTGTTCGTCCTTTAGGTATGCGCAGCTCGTTGTTAACTATTACCTGATCTCATAGAGAATAAGCAATTGCCTTCCTGTTGAGTTTTAACACTAAAGAATTCTGCAGTGTTATACGGCGCTTGTGCGGAATTTTTTTGTTCAACATAAAATCGGCATACCTTTTACGTTCCTACGTAGGTGTATGCATACGGAAGGCATGAAGCGAGCAGTATCGGCAGTGGAATTCAAGCACAATAAAAACGGTCTTGCTGCGCCAGTTTCCGTTTTCAATTTTCTTTGCAGGAAGCCTGGTTTTTCATCTAAAGACATTGAAATCACAACCCCGCTCGTGCTAATACAAACACACGCAAGAAAATAGACATGTTTGCTCTTTTCTTTGGACACGTGCATGCTATTCAACCGAGGTGGGTTTGAAACTCTGAACCCGCGCAGAACAAAGGCGCCATGCACAGGAGCACGCCGCTTCAGTCGGTGACTCCGCGGAAGAGTGCTGTATCCTATAGCGACGCCAGCATCGGCGCTGCCGGAGCAACGAACTCGGCGGGGTGCAGACTTGGAAGTGCACGCAAGAGAAGCGATTGCCCGTATTGAGTTTCCTCCAGAGCAGTGCGTGGACTGCAGTGGAGGGTTTCAGCGCTACATTCAATGTAGTCTTTTCGTTGAGCTGCCCATCTATTTGGATGAAAGAGATACAAAATGCGTCTGCTCTGCATATTTAGATTATGGCATCGCTAAGTTACAATCTTTGCGGTATTTTTATGGATCGCACGCACGCCTGAAAGCTCTGTCTCGCTTGCGCGGAAAAAATCCCGTCTAAAACAGGTTTAGTAAGCGTGTCTTGAAAACAGGTGTGCACTCGGCGCTCGAAGCGAAGAGAGGTAGATATACTTTTGCCGTTCAGTAATCCAAGAAGGCTGGAATGCAGGCGCTGTTTTGAATAGCGGGCAGCCTCTATTACGTTGTTCAGTGAGGAACGCCTGAAAGAATGAAGAACGAGGTACGAGATGCGGTCTTTTTTTTACAGGGCAAAAAGGTGGCCAAAGATGCTCATGCGATGCTTCCGGAGCCGCTGAAATCGCGAGCGCGGGCATGTTGCCTGCTGGTGCTAGGGGCAAAGTTGTCGAGAATTTAATACGTTATGCCTCAGCGCACGGCAGTACTGTAGTACTCTCATAAGCCTTCTTCTCCGTAAAAAAAAAAGAAATACTTTTACTTCCAGCGAGTGCCTAAGGCCTCATACCGCTTTCAAATTAACTCACAAGGGAACATCTTTGACGAAAAAAATTAACGTGTGTCGTTCGGAGACAGCATTTTACTTTTACAGATGAAAAAAATGTCTTTCCCGGTACATTCATTGAAAATATGAGGCCAAATAACGAGAGGGAAACCAGTACAAGAAGAACTCGACATATTCATCAGTATATTCGTTACACCCTATTTTTGCTATAACGAACGCTCATAATTACGGTTTATACGTGCGTGCAGTTTCCGACTGGAATTCTCTCCCCACTGAGGTCTTAGACTAGAACATCATTTTAGCCACTCATAGACTGGAAGGGACGTCTATATTCGGTGTTTTATAGATGCTCTTCCTCGCTTCTTCGCATATGTCTGTATTGTAATATAATGCCTCTCGTGTATAGACCAATATGCTGGCTTGCAATATGACTGAATAAATAAATAAATAAATAAATAAATAAATAAATAAATAAATAAATGCATAAACAATAAATAAATACTCACAAAATAAACAAGTAAGTAAATAAAAACATAACGCCTTAGGTCCTTCCAGGATGCAAACAATTTAACCACGGCCCATGGCAGATTATATTTTCTGTATTCTGCGTTCATTTGTGGCCGCACACAGGCGCAAACAACGTTGCATGGAAAGCCACTCGCAGAATATTGTGCAGTTCGTAAGCAGTGCAGAGCTGAAGGCTCCGACGGTGTGCGCACGCCATCACTGGAGCGGGGAAATCGTGCTGGGAGCTCTCGTGCGTGAAATATTTTCTCTGCCAAGCCCTTTTACACCTGGATACTCCCTGTGGCGGCCCGGTTTTGTTTGCACGCTCTCTGGAGCTGGTATTCTTGTCGTGAGCGACGTGACCAGGACCGAAAACTTCAACCTCTGGGCGGAAACACCAGCAGTGCGTCGGAGCAGGCTATTCGGCGGTTTGCAGGACTACGGAAGAGTCATTGGAAAGATGTTGTTTGGATTGTTTTTGTTGTTTTTCTTGTGTGTTTATCTCACAAGCATTTGTGCAGTTTTCTGCTAATGAAACTTGTGACCAACAAGATAAGTCAAAATTCGGCGCGTGTCCACCCCTTAGGATTATCTGTTACTAATGGCTGCAAAGACCATAGGAAAAACCAGGGTCATGTAAGGGAGTGTGCGTCATTAACACTGCACATCTATATTATAGCGTAGATAGGTGAACATAGAAAAAAAATGTGCGCCTGCTTTTGCATGCTTTGTAGGAAAATCTGAAGATTTTTAACAAGTGTCTTCTTTTGTATAATAATTTGGCCCTGAAGACGATAAGTTTTAAAACAACGAGGGTGAGAATTTTTTTATGATGTTTTTGCTTTGTACGTATTGTGCAGACTCACGCTACTCCGTCGAACTGTGAACAGCTCAGGAAGAGTACTTCATTCTACCCAGAACGTTCCTTCCCGCACACTCCTTCAAGCTTCATATCTCCGAATGACCAGAATGACGTGGGCAAGAGAAGGAAAGCATATAGCCATCGATAGCCTCCTCCATGCCCTTCTCTGCGCTAGGAGAAATAAATGTTTACCGTAAATATCTAGCGTAACTCTACGCACGAACTAGCGCCCTATTCTTCGCGAAGTCTTCTTCTCATTTGAAATGCTATGTTTGTTTCGAAGCTCCCTTAACGAAATGGAGAATTATGGATGTCATGATCGTTAATAAAACAGTCTTATAGTCTTTAAAAGGGAACGCTAGTTTCGTTTTGTTCATAATTACTAACTTATGGGGCTGCGTTTGTCAATAGCAGAAAGATGACAGTCTGCGGAAAACTGCGCGCAACTCGCTGGACCTTGCAGATGCCCCAGGACAGTCCTCTGAGAGGTTTATAGAGGCACAAGGAGTGCCTGGAAAGTAACGAAAGCTGCTATGCTTGTGATTTAAGGGCGCTGATGCTTATGTAAAGCCGCCTTTGGTGCTATCCAGGAGATACTCTTACGGCACTCTCTTATGAGGCCCTTTCAGCGCAGTCGTTGGCAAACGGAGATTTCGACGAGTAGAAAGTTCTATCATTAATACTTTCAAAAAGACCTCACCTGCTACCCACACCATGCTAGTTACCATCAGTTACCATCAATCTTGTATGTGCACTATTCCTATCTACAGCTGCCCTCAAGGCTGCGAATGCTTCGCTGTTCCCGTAATTACGCGGGTGTGGGTGCAACACCTGAAATCATGCAGAAAATGATTTTCTACACCTCTACAATTATCAGTTTTAATGTTGATTGCCAAAAAGTATTTGTTTTGCGTATTTAGGTGGGGAGTCTTGAAATTTATTTCGAAATTTTACTTTTAAAGCAAACCTAGACGTACTGTGGAACGGTCCTGTTTTAAATTTCATGTTGCCTCTCGTGCAGGTCTGGATGGCATCTTTCGATTTGTAACTCTATACTTCGCCTTTCCAAATCTTTGTCTTTTTTGTGCATTCATTATTTTCTACATTACGCAAAGAGCGCGATCCGATTTTTAATGATGTATTGCTCACGAATGCGAGGTTTAAGACTATGCCTGTTTTAGTTATTGTTTTTGACTTTACGCTTACGAACTTGCCAATGTCGTTTAGAAGCTTTCTAGTGTGTAATGTTAAGGCATAAAAACATTTTGTAAACATGAGTTGCTCATGGTCTCTTTTTTTTTTTCTAAATATATTAGTTGAGATCCATGAAATTAAAAGGTGATTGCGTATTCTTTGAAGCGGTGAAAATGCCTTGTGTTTGCTTTTTCGGCCGACATTTAAGCTGCTTTAGGCTTCAGCACTATTTTCTAGCGGCCCTGCGCATAGTTAAAAATAACTGGTCAAGCTGGCATCCTACATGGAGCAAAGAAAAACAGGAAACTATTGATTTGTAATTAGACTTTCAGGAAAGGCACCCATAGATGCTCTTTGCCGAATCTGGTTTTGATTGTCGCATTCGCCCTCCACATCCACTCTTCTACTGAGCCACCCGAATTGTAAAAAACGCGAAGGAAAGAATTTTTTCAAATTGGTAGAGCTATACTGAGAACATGTTTTTTTTCAAGCTCCGTGCCGCATCACTAAGACACCGTCTGAAAAATGAGGTGCCACATAAACAAATCCTGCACACTTAAGAAAAGTAATTTACTTCTTGCGGGAATATGTTCCGGCTACTATGAAAATGAACACCTATCCTATTCCGACCCCTCCGAAATGTTGGCACCGCCTCCGAGGCCCAAATATGCCAGCTTCATTTGCATGACTTGACTGGGCTATGAACGATGTCTGGATCGTGCCTTTCGCACCCCCTCCCCCTGCCCCTGAACATACCATCTTTACTAGCAACCAGAAGAACACGGTGATACTTGGTCACAGAGTACTTGTCGTGATATATAGGTTTGACAGAAGATAGAGAGCGAGAGAGAGGGGGGGAGAGTGAATGAAAAAAAAGCTCCAAGCATCCTCGCCTTCTCCAGAGGAGAAGTGATAGCAGAATCGTTACCGTGTCTCACGCCTAGCGAGTTATGCGCGCCTCCGAACTTTGACAGATGAACACTGGCGGTCCATTTTCTCACAACGGCCACTCATTAATTGCGCCTCAGGCCACCGGGCTAACATTGTACTCGGTTAGCAGGCGAACATTGGAGTTTTCTCTTAAGGCAAACCATGAGGCGGACGTTGCTTACCGTGATCAAAGTCCCTCCTGCATCCATGCCTTCGAAGGCAGATGGTGCGCTGAGAGATCATGACGCTTGCGTACAGGTTTGCGGACGGATACAATAGAGAAGCTATCTGAGCTTCGGGATCAATCGACAAAAGTGACAAAAAAGAACAATATGGGGAATTTAGAAAAAAAACACAGTGAGAAGCTAACATGAACTATGTACAGCGCTGGTAAAAACTGGTGATTTGAAGGGAAGGGACACTGGTGAAGAGAATAACATTTGATTTTGAAAAATGTAACCACGCTGATATGCCGCGCATGAAGTCGCAAACGTCAAGAGGGAATGGAAGACTTTCGTTCTCACCACTGTGCACCCTTCCTTTCAGAGGTTGCGTAACTGCTCTTGTACACTAAAGAGTTATGACGGAAGCCTGCCAACAACAAATCTCATGTACAAATCCCTCGCTGCTCACTTTTGAAAAAGATACATTGCAAAAAGTTTTTTTTAGACGCGTCTAGGTTAGCAACAAAAGGAGCTAGGCGTGGCTTTAACATGTGGATGTTATCGTCTGCAATCGTTTCTCTTTTAACGTCGTCTTCAAGTTTAGTGCATAAGAACGATGTCTGACGGATTCAACAAGATACGCTTGCAAAGCAGCAGCTTGACGAGTGCTCTGTGAGTCACTTGGCTAGAAGCCATTTTTACTTGACCCCGCCAACCAGCGCTCAAGAGAAGCCTATTTCCGATGGTGTCTATTATGAGAGGCTTGTAACAAAATTACTGCTCTTTGGAAACCAAGTCATAGTAGTTTCGACGCTGGTTGGCAAAACAACAGAAAAAATCACCAAGTGAATCGTTTGTAGCTTGTGAGCTACAGCTCTTTTCTGTCAACGCTAGTAACTTCCCAATAAAACACGATTGCTGCTGAACAAGGACAGCAGTAAACATATAACAAAAAGCGGGACAATGGGCGGATTCGTGGAATCAGCTCACGAGCACCGACCTCGCACGGTGCCGATCTGGAAGGGTGCTCCCGGATGTTCCCCGTAATTGCCTCTCGGGAGAACCAGACATCAGGCTACAGTTTAACGATCGGCTTAGCTGAGCGGGGATGTCTTTGTACCGGCTGACAAACTAATTGGAAACGCCGAGCAAGAGCAACGATTCTTCAAGTCGTCGTCTCTTTAATTACTCACGTTGATTTCCAGTGGGTTTCAGGCCGCTGTATTTCGCCACTTGCGTAAGCCTAAGTCCGTCCGACGTGCGCCCATCGTTTTACATAATCGAAGCCCTGGCTGTTAGGAGGGTGGATATTCGAATGAAACTGAATGAAGGCCAGAAGGAAGAAACTAGTGGTTTCCAGGATGATGGCGTCTGAAATGGCAAAGCGCTTCTTTTGAAATGGATGGCATAGAAAAGGATTGATAGTGAGCTGTTCCAGAATGCATGTAGTGCTAATTTTTCAATTATATAAAAAATCTGCATATTTAAAATAAAGAGTTGGACGAGAACCCGTCTGGTCGGGTTGGATCATAAAACGTGACATTGAAGGCTCTCATACGGGAGCCTTGTTCACTGTGAACAAGACTTCCGTACGGGAGCCGAAACGTCTTTTGTGTGTTCTTTTCTTTGTTGTAGTAGGCGTCTTCAATGTCATGTTTTATCTGCATATTTAAGGTAACATTTGGAGAGTGCTAAATTAAACAGGCGTAAAAAGGTCATTACCTTATGGCGGGTGAAGACCAATGCAGGAGACATCAGATCATCTCTTCTGGGGTTTATATTTGATCTCCTGCTTTGCGTAGCAACCCTTTGTGGTTTTTGCTTTTTTCACTTCGTTGAAACTAAAAGAGAAAGCTGACATTAACATCGAAAAAATATTTGATTGTTATTTGTGACGTCGTTGTTGAATGAAAACACCTGATACTTCAAGTACACAAGAACACAATGCCCGTTTCCTCATTCGGTTAGAAAAACATGAACACTACAGCACCCTGATAAGACTTGTGGGCATACTGAAAGGCCGCCAAAGTATCATCATCGATATGTGCTGCAAAAGAATTTGTCATGGATTTGTAGACATAGCATGTCAGTTTTTCTGAGGCTGCTCGGAGTATACTCAGAATTTATGCCTTCTAAACAAGGTTCGATTCTATGCCTAATAATATTTTTAATTTACATTAATGGCCTAAACAGAGGTTTATTGTTCCTAGTGCCTTTCTATCTGCATACAACAGAACCATATATGCCAAAAAGTGGCGCCTAAAAAGATTATTCAATAAAATAAACTTATATTATTCAATTTTCTTGGTGCTCGCGTAATCACCTATATGGTGTTCCAAGAAAGGTGAAATTCGTGCTACTTCATTGTCCCGAACGAATAAGTCACACACCATTTTCAATGCAAACTTAAGACCAGTATTTTATCACCCTTACAAGTAATGTTTCTAAGCTTTCTTTTAGATCCAAATCTTGAATATAATAGGCATGCAAAACTTGTTTCAAGAAAGGTGGCGTTTGAAGTACCAATATTATATAAACTAGGTCTTACGTTCCACAGCACTCAATGATAAGTCTTCATAATGCATCCGGTCATAGTCAACAGCAATGCTGTCTTTTATCATGGGGTAATGCTTATCCTACTAATCTTCAACTTCCACATTTGCTAAATAAAGCATTAAGCTTATTACATTTAACCATTTCTGCACAAATGCTGTAGCTCGCTTTACTGATTTACGCATTACTACCACTACGGTACCTTTTCAGCATAACTATTGCCAGTAATTTTCAAGGTCTTAAGAAACTAGATCATTGTAATTTTTGTGAGGGATACTTCTTTACTGAATCATAATAATACAAGCTTTTCTGCTGATGCAGACATCTTGTACCGAAGATTAAAACCACAAAAAGTTGAATAATGTGGAACATGTCGGTATTCAAGAAAAATAAAAATAGCGAATCGCAATAGCTCAATGTCATCATGTATTGTGAATATTGCTTTTTGGTACTGTACTCATATTCTTATTCAATATTTATGGCGTTTGATGTTGGGTATTGTATTACTATACTTCAAATACATGTCCTGTTTTTCTGTTGCTCTTGTTCGTGTTCTTGTTCACACAACTATTTTTCATTTGTATTCACAGTTATTAACTTCAAAACAATGACTCAATTATTGCTTTCTAATAGATGCCACTGTACATTGAATGTTTATGTACATTATGTGTTCAAAAAAGTTTTGCTGCTGCCTTTTTTCGTAACTTCAATAGACATTCTATATAGGTCCTCCTGATGTTTCAGTAACCTTGGGACCTCGTCCTGTACTTTGAAAAATAAAAGCTTAACCTGAAACCTCTGCTGTTTTTGGGGTGCCTGCTGTTTTAAAAAAGTTAGACAGAGCTTTTTCTGTTTTCGTTGTGTTATGAGGGAAAAATTTAGCCGTGAAAAGCTACAAAAATGCCCTATATGCAAAAATATGGTTGCTTTGTTGGCATAAACGTGCTTCCTCTGAAGCCTGCCTTCGCCGTCGAGCATTGTAAGAGTCACGAGAAACACGACATACTTGTATAATTTTGTTTTCTTCGTTAGTGGCTTACAGCTTCTTTCGTGGCGAGGAGTGTAATGATCCTCGGCGGTTAAGAATCGATTCCAGACCGCGGAGAAACTATTGCGAGGCCCGTCTTCTATCGACGGCAAATAATTGCGTTCGCAGCGGGGGACCTCCCAAGGACCCCCCAATCTTATTTCACAAAAAGAAAGCGTACGGTCTGTGAGCTTCTTCTAATTCATTTGATGCTTGTCCACTTAAAAATAGCTGCTGCATGTTTATAGATTTTAAGAAACCAGATGTATTATTAAATTTTAGGCAACGTGCCTGGTACCGTAGCTTCCGTACCAGAGCTGGTGTGAAAAAGCACATTATTGAAAGAATCTTTATATTGAGATTGCCGTACTTTTTGCTGCTCTAGCAATGTTTTAAATTCATTGCATCAGGTGGTTAGGAAAACTGGGTTTTCATGCGTACAATGGCATTCTTTCCTTACATATGCTACACTGGCTACAAAATATAAAACGGCTAAATTATACGTGAGGCAGTTAGGGCGCTCGGATACTCATCCGGAGTACCCGTGTTCGAACCCGACCGCGGCGGTCGCATTTCGATGGAGGCGAAACGCTAAGGCAACCGTGTGCTGTGCGATGTTAGGGTGCCTCAATGGCAGCGCCGCCGTTCCCGGGTGGAGACAACTTAAGCGACGCCGCCATATTGGATCACAACTGCCCTCTCCCATGTACCGCGAAATGATCGACTGGTAGCCCAGTGTAGCTCTCGCTTCAAAAAGCCGTTCAAGTTAAAGCACTTTGAAGCGCGCCGAGAGCATGAACGGCGCCATTACAAACGCTAGCGCCGCTGATCCCGTGTGATTCAATATGGCGGCGCCGCTGAAGTTGTCTCCACCCCAGCGCTGGCAGTGAGGCACCCTAATGTCAGTGCACGTTAAACATTCCCTGGTGGTCGAAATTATTCCGGAGCTCTCCACTATGGCACCTCTTCCTTCCGTTGTTTTCTCAGTCTCTCCGTTATCCCTTCCCTTTCGGCGGGGTTCAGGTGTCCGGCGATATTTGAGACTGATGTGTATTTTCATACTTGAGGGAGGCGTAAAGATAACTGTTCCAGTCAGTAGGAAAGTGGCTTTAGCAATGAGGACAGAATGATATGGAAAACAGATCATATTACAGTGTTTTGAAACAACTGCTGAATGGTGATATTACAGGGTCTGGGAATATAAAAAAACGCAGAATTCATTATATCACACCCAAATATAAATAAGCAATCTTGATAAAATTCATAACGCTTTACCACTTATAGGAAACAGCACTGCAACTAGTTGGACAAGGACTGAAACTCAACGTTATGCGACGTTCAGGTTTGTAGCAATACGCTAATGTCCCCACGAACACCGCGATTTTTTTGCTGATAGCAAGCCGGAGAAAGACGCGTTCATGCGAATGGCGCTGTGGACTCTCAACTTCTCCAAGGGATGGTAGTTCATGTGCAGCACATCTCTCAAGCAACTAAGTTGAGAATGTCCTTTGCTTGCTTTTTTTCAAAACCAATTGGCCTAAGCTCTCACCTTAAATTCAGCTGCAGTAGATTCTTACAGAGACAAGAGAAAAGAAAACGGATGCTGTGCTGGCTGTTGAATATATGAAAAAAAATATTATGGTTTATTGCGTTTCACTCGTCTATGCACCATTGCCGTTACGAGATGGACCGTTATACAAAACTTTTAAGCTGTTACTTAGGATCAATAGCGCAAACACAAGGGACCAAGAGCGAGTAGACACACACACCGCTAACTTCCAACAACTTTATTGAAAAAAAGCACAATTTATATATGCACAAAATATTTCTATGTTTTTATGTTCAATAAAGTTGTTATGTTCAGTAAAGTGTGCTTCTTTGAGCGCTACAAAGTATATATAGACCGATTTCTTGAGTATGTGGCGTTTCATTACCAGGTCATGCATAACGGATCATGCAGAATTATTTTGTGCGTAATCTCTATAGTGTTTTTATTGTTGCTTCTATATAGGCAAAAAACACGGTCCTCCGCTGTAGTGTATTTGCTGCCATCTCGTTACGTTTTCATGAATCACGCAGCAAAAGGCTGCTCTGAGCATGTGTTGGTGCTGGCTGTTTTTTTTTAAATCTGCCTTTTACTTGCGATGACCGAATGATCACTATGGTTTTCTGGGTAAACAAAAAAAATTTTAATATGCTTGAAAGAAACACGTATTTGAACGCTTTAAATATAAGAACATATGCTGCAGAATTTCTTGTGTTGCCGTCCGTGTACAGGAATCTGTAACTAAAATCTCGTAATTATGATGAACATTACTGACTGAAATATTATTGAACCAGCACATATAGAAGTTCTATCGTGCTTCCATCTTTTTTTCTAAATAGGCTTGTCGTAGAAGATTATATGAGGATTGGATGTCTAACTGTTGCTTACATAAAGATATGAACGGGAGCCATAATCGCTATTAGTGATTTACTAAAAACGGCATTGTCTATTGTACCATAGCTGGTACGAAAGTTCCCGTATTTTCTTGCCTTAAAGAAAGTAATGAGGCTCAAGGAATGGGTTCTTTTTATGCTGACTAACAATGTCTTTAGTGAAATCTATTAAGGATATATTGTCAAAGGGTGCTGTGACTGAAATTTTGAGCAACAAGAGTTTATACCGGAAGATGGTAAATAATACTTTAAAACATGTAAAAATCAATCATAATAAAAAATTCCACATCACAGTTCTCTTGAATGCAGATATCAAAGCAGTCTAATTTTGGTGTTTTACTTTCGATGACTTCATTCCAAACATAAAGATTAAAACTGTAGGCCAATGGACACACAAGGAGATAGAGCACACTTGACATTACCATCTTGTGTCTCACGAAATCTTTCATACGTGATTGGCACAGCATCAAGTTGACAGCTCTCCTGTATTAGGTAGTGTTTCGAAAGGAAATTGCAGTACCCTTTTCAGTTCAGATTATAGCCTCGCAACTTTTGTTCCGATGCGAAAATAATTTTTTTTTGTTTTCCAAAGGCGTGAAAGTATATACTGACATCTGGCTAAAGCAATCATTTATCATAATGACCATTTTTTGCTTTACTCTCATCTTATGAAATATCACGAACTAATACTCTAATGAATCATAGCTAAATTAGTGATTTATAAAAATATGTAAGCCATGTAATACCATAGTTCCACCAATTTTGAAATTACAACGGTATTCTCATTCTTTTCTACTTTCGCTCTCCTCGCTTCTCCCTCTCTTTCAACAAAAGCACGCCAGTAAGTCAGCGCTTTAAACAGATCACGATGTTTCCGGCGGCCTCTCCAAATAGTTTGTTCTCTTCCGTATCTAGATAAATAGGTTCTGTTGATTTCACTATTATCCCGTCATGTGGAGCAATTATTTCGGATGGCAAGTATTTCCGAAAATTAGCTGCTCATGATTCCGTGATTCCACCATGTCATTACAGGCACAGTCCAGAATAGGGTTCATTTCTACACTAAGCGCCTGACACTTCCACAAAAGGTCCTATGAAAATTGGTACTGCATGCCTGGTTTCATTGCTTAGAGTCCTTGCATAAGTTAGCCACAGCTTAAATATCTTTACGCATGGAGCATTTTACGCAAAATATTTATACTGGAGCAGAAAAGTAAAATACGTGGTGGTAAACAACGCGAAAAAGGACATTGGGTACATTGCACTAAGTAGTCAGTAGCGCTTACCAATCTTCGTTGGCGTTAGACCTTGGGCAAGTTTCACGAAATTCTTACCTGAAAAGATACAAAAAGACATTTTAAAGGGCACTGCATATTCACCAGTTTGTCAGTGAAGTTGCAGATTTTACACTGCCTATCAGGGGTACAAGTCACTTAATTCTACGTCAAAAAAAGGAAGAAATTTCATGTCAGAAATGGAAGCAAATCTCTTTGAAGGAGAATGTCTAGCAACCTCCGCGAACAACAATCACAGAGAGAGTTGCTAGATATTCTCTTAATGCAAAGCATTAAGTACACTCATTCCATTCACTTCTCGCCACTCCGGTGACCCAGTTGTTATGGAGCTCGGCTGCTGACCCGAAAGACGCGGGTTCGATCCCGACCGCGGCGTACGCTTTTCGATGGAGGCGAAGTGCAAGAGGCCCGTGTACTGTGCGATGTCAGTGCACATAGAAAACTCCATGTGGTCTAAAAAATTCCGGAAACTTCCTCTACAGCGCCCCTCAAAGCCTGAATCGTTTTGGGACGTTAAACCCATAAAATCAAACAAAACCATTCACTTCTCTATTCCTGCTTCAGAGATTAGAATAAAAAGCCCACTGTTCACAGCGGTCGCTTTCATGTCAGACAAATAAATGAAAAGACAGCAAAGGAGACAAAATTTCCCGTCATCGACGAAGGAACGCATCGTGACACTGAAAGAAAAGGTTATGAATGTAACGTCAACAGATTTTATGCACAAAAATACCACAAAATTATAAGTGAAAATAATGTGCCATGAAATTCAAAAATGAAATCGCATGCGTGACGGCACTTTTCGGTACAGGAACCTCAATTCTTAGGTTGAAAGATAAACATTCGGTTTGCTAACGACGATTGCCTTTCCACATCTATAAGAAAGGGTTCCAATACCTCCCGCCCCTTCTGGTCTGCTTTGACAGATATCACACGTGCCTGCTCAAAAAATTAGGTAGAAGTCTTTTCATTATGTTTACATCGTTTGCAGTGTGTCGGCAAGTGTCCAGACTCTGATACAGCGTCTGCAGGATTCTTGTGCTCCATGAGGCGAACGTTGATACAACGGCCAGTTTTGCCGACGCAGCATTTTCCGAAAGATAGCGGAATTCGAAAGAACACATTGGTCCTGCAGGCCAAAAACGGCTTCCCATGCTTGATGGGGCATGGCAGGTTTCCTCGGGATAACAACTCGGCATAGTTTGCCGAGCTTGTTGGGTGCAGTGAGCCCAACCCTGATATTGCCTTTCAGGGTCACCTTTTTAAGACGGCGCGTAAGCTGGTGAACATAGGGCAGCGCCACGCATCTAGGCCGTTCATGAGCTCGTCGCACAGTCGCCTGTGTATGGTCCCCAGCTTTTATCTTGTATATCAGGCTCTCAGCAACCGATGCCTCCAGTTCCATAGGAAAACCTGCCTTAGTCAAGCGACCAGCCTGCTTTTGTACACCTCCAAGCATCTTGTGCGAGCGGGATTTTCTAGAGCTGCAAGAATGCATTCTTAACAATGCGTCTTTTAACTAATTTGGACAGGGCCGAATCAAAACTCAAAATTCTTTTTTTTTCGACCTTGGCTGGTACATGTGGCAAACGTGTGATTCGCCAAAGAAACAAAGAACATCAAGAAACTGTAGGCTACCGTTATTCTCAAGTTCATGGGTGGAACTCAGCACCCGGGAACAGGACTTGAAAAGATCTAAAGTTTGATACACTAGATCCTCATTTCTGTGGTCTTCACATTTTGCTACTACAAAAAAATCGTCTATATATCTAAAAATCTTTAAAATCTTGTTTTCATTGAGGAGCGCTTCAATGCAGTTGTCCAAACTCACTAAAAACAGTTCAGTAAGCATCATTCCGATGCACGAGCCTATGCATATATCTTCGCGCTGAACAATTTTTCCGCCTTAAAAATTAACAAAAGTACTAAACTGATAAAAGTCCAAAAGGCATAAAAGAATTTTTAGAGAAATTCCTAAATCATTTCGAAACCCTACTGTTTCTTTAGTTTCTTTGCTCTCCTTCACTGTCATTGAAATATCTTTTTGGTAATTGAGGAGAAAATTTTAAACTTCAATCGAGAATGCCCTCTTAGACCTCAAAGACAGGTCTTCTTGGAGAAAAATTCAATTACTTCCTTCGAATTAGCCACCCTAAATGGTCGATAACAGGAAGGAGCTTCAAACATTTTTAGAGGAACCTGGATAGGGCACCTTGCCAAGATCCTGCTTCCGTGACAATCGCGCGAAGGGGAACATCGGGCTTATGCTTTGTTTCCCGAAAAGAATACTGTCAGTCCATCGTTTCCGGCCTCTTTTATCCTTTTTTATGAGATTAGTTAGCCTCACCTTATCACGAAGCTCAAGAGCACGCTTCTTGATCCCCGCACCTGTTGACCGCATTTGGACAAAATTCTTCGAAATTGCCTGATTCGCCTTGTCTAAGTAGAATTTTCTTGCCTAACCACAAACCCGCCTTCCTTGGCCGGTACTAGGAGTATCGGACACGGAATGCAGTCTTTTTTTCTGGGATATACTTTAGCGGACAGCTGTTGTGGTGGCTCAGTGGTTACGGCACTCGGCTGCGGTGGTCCCGGCCGCTGCGGTCGAATTTCGACGGGGGCGAAATTTTAGAGGCTCGTGTACTGTGTGATTTCAGTGCTCGTTATAGAACACCAGGTAGTCGACATTTCCGGAGCTGTTCACTACGGCGCCCCTCGTAGCCTGAGTTGCTTTGGAACGTTAAACGCCTTAAATCAAATACTTTAGTAGACAATCAGAAAGGACCTTGAGATATCGTCGTACGCTATAAGGTTCTTGCCGGTCCTGAAAGACTCCGGGGTTTCCTTCGATCTGTTAATACTGGTTGGACGTTTTAGTTCGTGGAAGAGCTGCATGACAGATCAACACGCAGAATCACGTCACTCATCAAAGGCTCTGTTCTGTAAACGGTGCGCATTGGTGCGGGGGGTTTATCCTGCGCCGAACCAGCCGCCTGATTGGTTGCCGCATGTTGACGCATGTGTATGTCTCCCGCAATATTGCTGCGCAGGTGGAGTGCAGTGTACAAAAATATCAGAATGTGTGTCTGCATAACGGAATAGTACGTGTGCGCGTAATCCATGTGATAGGCCAGGGGATCCCTTTGCCTGCAATAAACATAAAAGTGGTGACAGCGTACTGGTCTCGCGCAGCGTCCTGTGAAGCTGATCTGTTTGTACCGCCGCGGGTTCGACTCCCAGTCGAGGATTGATTTCTTTTCCTGCCTCTATTTCTGTCTAGCAACCGTTTTAATTTGTCTAGGCTGAAGGTCAAATTCAGATGGCAGACAGGTCACGTGGTTTTGAGCGAGGTCGGCGTATCGGAGTAGAGCTATCGCTCTAAGAGCCGAGCGTAGTGGCAACTGCCACCATCCTGGTTCAAAGGGGGCGCTTCTTCTCCATCCGTCCATTCATATATCCATACATACACCCATCGATATGTCCGTCCGTTCGTTTGTGGACCCTTCAACGGGCACAGTATTATATGGCGGAAATATTACCTCAAGTAACGGGAAGGGAAACAAAAACTTATTAGCAAAGAACGTTTACATCTTCGATGGGAATAAGCGCACTTTCTGCAAAAATAAAAGATAATCTGGCGGTTCTTTAGACACGGTGAAACCATCCACGCAGCTGCAGGACTAAGCATCAAGTAAGCCTTTGTTCTAGAGTTGCCGTTTGTACTTGGTCAGGATGCATGACTAATGGAAGCAGCGCGATCATACGACGACGAACACATTAGCGACAGGACAGCCACAGATTTATGGAAATCGAAGATGTCCCAGTCTAAGGACTCAATTGAGCCGCTTTTCAGGATAATGAAACCGTCCACATACCGAAAGATGGACACGACTTCTCTCCCCTGGAGAGTTTTGCGAATACGCTCGTCTACTGCTGCAAGATAGATGCCTCATAGAATTAAGGCGATTGAAGACCAGATACATATGTCATTTTTTTCCCCACAAAGTTGGGATTACGACTGTGTATTCAAGGTAGTTGATGAAATCTTAGGGATGCCCAAGGGTGGAGTAAATTTGTAATCAGGCAGTAATTACTGATTGGCATCCACCCAAGCGCTGTCACATGGCTGCAGAGGAAAGCTATACAGCTTTCTCATAAACTTCGCAGTTAAAGAAAAATTCGTCCTGCTTCGAGTTATAAACCCGGGACCACCGCTTCACCGGAGCAGTCGCTCTACGAAGTGTGCAAACCGGGACGTCAAGCTTATGGTAGGGCAAGAGAGAATTAATAATTAGAAGTGGGAACAGTGGTATAATCCACCGATAAATCCATCGTAATACACGACAAGATAAATCGACTAAGATAAACCCGCCACTGTCGCCGCAGTTATCGCAGCACTCGAACACGCCTGCTGCTAAACTGCCACACGCTCTCGCGCTGTGCTTTGCACACCGTTTCAGTCTGTGAGCTATGCGGCGGCAACGACAGAGAGATCTGCGCTGCCTGCGTCGGCGGGGACGGCGTTGTGCTAGGATCACAGCACTAGGACCATTCGCGTTGGCATTGATGACACTGCTGCAGAAACGCTGTACTACAGAAGAGGCCGCTGGCGCACTTTAGGTAAACTGACTTTTACTATGATGCAGTTGAAGGCGCGCATAAGCGGCTATCTGGGTCATTGAAAACCATAATCTCGCTTTCGAATACGCGGCGGTTTTGCCCACAGAAGAAAAATTGTACTTTGGCAAAATATTTTGTGCTTCCGAATGCTAAAATGCTAGCATTTTTTTCTTGCCCGGAAAGTGAAAGGATGACACTCTGAGTGCCGAATAGTTTCATGTTAACATAAAACTGTGTTGGATAAACCATCGTAACCTGTAGAGGCATTGAGTTACCTTCTCTTTTTAATGTAAAAGGCATTCAATTAAAGGATGCGCCAAAATCACCTATAGAAATGTTTAAAATCGCTCAGAAAATCATAACCTTGAACAATAAAAATTAGAGGGTTTCAAGTAGGAAATCTGAGTGATAAGGAAGGGACTTCGTGTCACTGGAGCAGAAAATGGTAAACAAAGAATGATAACCACTTGCCATCAGAATTGAAGGAAGACCTGAAGGAATTCACTGATCTGCAGCAATATAGACACAGAAGATACTTGGACAGAAGAGGAATTACTTTGGTGCCTGGCGAGCACCACTCTCTACAATTAAATCAATATCTGGGTGTCTGAACTGAGAAGTTGATGAGTGTCACATCGAAGTCGTTCACCGTATAACCACAAAGAACAAAAGTGAGGAGAATACAAGTTTGAAAGTTTTTTCTCATTCAGTCGGGGACAAATTTCTCTAAGTCCCAAGGAAGCAAAGATGATATGTTTATCACTTTGGATTTAAGATGAACACACTAATGTTTGTAGATCAGCACCGGTGTTTCGCAAAGCTTTCTTTGGAATTGCTTTCAAAGGAAAGAAAGACAAGAAAATGGAAATTCACATGGATGTAAGATGAAAAATCCTGATGTTAAAAGTGTAAAACGTTCTTCACGTCACAAGCACATGACCCTCGCAACAAGTTCTCTGGCACAATATCTGCTCTCATTAAGCGAGCAGAGCAAACTCATATGGATTTATCGCAACACTTCTTCGTTGATGCGCCATTGTAATCATAACAACATGTCTCAAGGAAACTGAAACCGCTGAAATACTCGCATATGTTGGGATATTTTCATTACGGCACCGCATATGCATTGTGAGGGCGATCACTTTTAAAAGCGTGTTGTTGTCAGTGTATCACTTATTTTTCATGTGGTAAGCAATCAGTCGTACCTCTGTTTGCTCACTTCAAGACTGGTATCATTGTTAGTGCAGGATACTGGCATTCTAACTCGAGAGTAAAGGACATTCTTGGTGCTATGAAAACCATCATCAACCTTATAAGAACTCCTAGTACCCCACTTGTTATATGCGGTGATCTCAGTACGTATGCTTTTAACTATAAACATTTTGAGTGAGCATACGTGCTTCTCATGTGGTAATTCACCGTTAAAAACATTCTTTCTTCACAGACTCGAGTAACGCGGAAATCTTGAGCCCTTATTGATGACATGTTCTGTAACAATGCAATGACCGCCCGGGCTGGCGTGTGATATAACTGTTGCAGATCACTCTCCTTCATTAAAGTCTCTGCCATGCAGTTACGTAAACAATACTGAAAAAAGTACTCTGCAGACTCAATAACTCGAGAAAATTGAGCCAGTGCTTTAAAGGATTGATTTGGAAAAATTGCTTGACAAGGACGTGAGTATTGAATATGAAAATTTCGTTGATCCGGAGTGCCCGGGTTCGAACCGGTTCGCGGCGGCTGCGTTTTTACGGAGGCGAAACGCAATGGCGTCCGTGTGCTGTGCGATGTCAGTGCACGTTAAAGATCCCCAGGGGGTAGAAATTATTCCGGAGCCCTCCACTACGGCACTTCTTCGTTCCTTTCATATTTCAGTTGTTCCCTTATCCTTTCTTTTACGGCGCGGTTGAGGTGTCCAACGATATATGAGACAGATACTGCGCCCTTTCCTTTCCCATAAACCAATTTTCATTTTCATTTTTGTTCGTCCAATAGCAACAGCTGTTACGAAATGCTCACGCGAATGCTCCCGTTGCAACTAAGGGTAAGTTGTACGGCGATAGATTCATGATAGTAAATTGGTGTACCGATAAAAGAATCCCTTCCATCAGAAAAGGAAAGAAACTAAAACAAAAAGCTATTACCATGGCGAATTGAACTATTGAGCAATGCTGAAATTTGGGCGAGTTGGTAAGCTTTCATGGTGGGTGAACAGCGCAATAAAGGCAGGACAAAGGCAAAACAACGCTGACTTGCAACTGAATTTATTGAAGAACGAAAAGTGGTAATATATAGTGAACTTAAACAAAAAATAAACAAACAAAAACAAAAAAACGACAAATAGGGGTTAAAATAACCTATGTCATGTGCAAGTCCAGATATTAAATTTCCTTTTCACTTAATGTCACAGAAGGATTGCTGATGCACTTTTCTGCCAGATTATGAATGTGATATGCTTCCATGATTTCTCGGGTCACCTTGTTCTTATGGTAGAACAGCACTGCTGTCTTCTTGTACAGCGGTTCGCATTCGCATTTTTTGCAGCGAAACGTTGTTCCAGGAGCCGGGCCATCTTTTTCTGGTTTCCTCTTATGTTCTTTTTCTTTTTAGTGTTTGCGCTTACAACTAGCGCATTGAGCGGCAACATGGCAAAGAGGGTCATTTTTTCTTGGGCATTCGTGCTCCATTAACCTCTTATTCAGGCATCTGCCTTTTTGCCCAACATAGGCGGCGCCGCACTTGAAGGGTATCTGGTATACGACGTTTTCTTTGCAGTCAACAGAGGGTGACACATGTCGAACCTGGCAACCGACCTTTTTTGTTTGTTGTCCCCGCGAGACTTGTTTGCACATGGCATTCAGTTTTCTAGGGGCATAAAATACGACATCGATGTCGTACCTGCCTCCAACCTTCTTAAGGCCGTGCAACATGCCATGCTTGTAAGGGACTACAGCCAGTCTTCTTTTCACCTTCCTTTGATTGGAGTTACCGCTCTTAACATTTTTAAGCAGCTTTTCTGAAGCCCTAGAGATGACACGATCTGGGTAACCATTACCGCGTAACCTGCACACTTGTGCAGTAATGTCGTCAGCAATCTTTTCGTGAGATGACTTTTTCAGGGCAGACAAAGAAATTAAAAATCTGGACGTGCACATGACATAGGTTGTTTACCTCTCTTTTGTCCTTTTTTTATGTTTTATATTTTATTGTTCACGTTCACGATATATTACCACTTTCGTTCTTCAATAAACTCAGTTGCTAGTCAGCTCTTGTCATGACTTTGTCCCGCCTTTGTTGCGCTGTTCACCCACCATGGAATTGAACTATAATTGAAACAAGTTTGCTGCGGTGATGAGAAGAGTTAAAATGATTTATTGCGTCTTCGCAACGAAACCTGGTCTGATTCGAAAAAAGCGCGGAAAAGTTTGAAGTACGTCACATGACGTGGATAGAAGAAGCGCATTACTCCCAATAATCCTTACGCACAGGACATTGATGACTTCGACAGATCGTTTAGTTCGGGGGTGAATCCATTTATAATTCGTTTCGTCTAACATCAATTAAGCTAATTAAGACTATCCTCAGCAACTTTAATCTAAATGCAATCGCTGTCGAGGGAGTTAAATCTGTAGTAAGCACACTACCCGTATTCAAGACGGACATGGTGGCATTAAGTAATAATATAAATCAATATGATTGACATTCTCTCCAGCCGACTATGCGATACATAATATAGTTACCCAGTGATTTAAACCAGATGCTGTTCATAACTTCTAAAAGCAGCCATATCTGCTCCTATATTAAATGTCTGGCTTGCCTATTTAAAATAGCAGCAAATTTGACTGCTTTCAGAAGTTTTGAAGAGCAACAACTTCAACTATCTGGGTAAAATATTTACAAAGTGATTTAAAATAGTTGCTCTTAAGAACTTCTTTAGAAGCTGTCAAATTTTCTTTAATTTTAAATAGGTGAGCCAAACAGTTAATTCATACCGTCATAGCCTTTAATTAATGCTGCTGCTTCATAAACCAGCGTTTGAGAGCAAGCCCGAGCTTCGTCAGCTTCGTCTTCCGTCCGCTGTTCCTATTGCGTTGGCGCTTGCCGCAAGTGCTTCAAGCGACAGCTATCTTGGGCACTTATAACAAGGCATGGACTGCTGGCATAGTTCCTCGTGATTGGAAGCCCAGTCGTGTGGTTCCACTTCTTAAACCGGGGAAATCACTGCTCGACCTTTCATCATACCGTTCAATTGCACTCGCCAGCTGCGTCGCAAAGTCATGGAAAGAATGCTGCTCACACGCGTCGAATGGTACTTGGAGCGATATCAGATTTATCCAACCTTCATGTCTGGGTTCCGACGGGGCCACTCTTCTATCGACTACGTGGTTGACCTTGTAACGTCGGTGCAACAGAGCAAAAGTTTGAAAAGATTGACCGTGCATTGTTTTTGGGTATCAAGGGCGCGTACGACAACGTGACGCATCAGGCCATTTTGGACTCAATGGAAGCTGCTGAGATCGGAGGCCGCACGTTCAGCTGGATACGCAGCTATTTATCGGAGAGGTAGTTTTTTGTCCTGACTGCGGACGAACCAACGTCCTTACACCGAAATTCGCGCGAAGTCCCTCAGGGTGGAGTGCTGAGCCCAGTTCTCTTCAACCTTGCTCTCATCGGCCTGTTTGACATAGTGCCACAATCTGCTCAGATCTCTATATATGCAGATGATATCTGCATTTGGGCATCAGGGGTGACCCGTCCTCAAGTTTGTGCAAGACTTCAAAAGGCGGCATCGATATTGACATTTTTTCTTCGCTTGCAGGGCCTGAACATTTCGACCGAAAAGTGTTCACTTGTGGCGTTCACACGCAAAATAATGCCACGTTACATCATTCCCATCAACGGCGAAGCCACTTCCTATGACAGAAGCCACAGATCGACAGGAACTTCTCATGGAGTCCACATATCTACGACATGAGAAAGAGACTAATTGCGATTGTCCACGTCCTCTCCTTCCTCGGGGGAAAGTCCTCGGGAGTATCAGTGCACTCGATGCTACAACTGTACCGTTCCCTATTTCTGGGCTACATGCCGTACAGTCTTCTGATATACAGTTCCATTAGAAAGATAAATATCGAGACTCTTCAAAGTGTGCAAGAGAAAGCTCTCCGTATCTGCCTTGGACTGCCTAAATGTGCATCAACAGCAGCAACTGTTCTTGTTGCCCGAGAACATCCTGTTACTACATACATTGCTGTTGACACCATGAGAACACATATTCGGCACCTCACACGGGTTTTTTGCCATCACCTCGCAACACCCCCAATAATTAGGCCGCATACTGCATTCGCCAAAGTCATTGAAGCCCATCGCGCATATCTTCCATCGGAGTTCACCCCTGCGTCAAGGCCGTGCTCACCCTGATGGAGTCTTCATGAACATCATGTTCACCTCTATATTCCTGGCATTACGAAGAAAGCTGGTGCATCATTGCCTGCTCTCAAACAACTGACATTGAATCACCTGCATTCTTACCACAGTCACCGCATACATGTTTACACAGATGGATCAGTTCACTCGACCAGTTCTGCGGGGTCGGTGGTGATACCGGCCAGATCCATCTTCATGAAAGTGAAGACGACCTATCCAACATCTTCAACTGGTGCGGAACTCGCAGCCTTAAGGGCTGCGGTAGAGCCCATTAGTCAAGAACCTCCACATGACTGGATGGTTTTCACCGACTCTAAAGCAGCCCTTCAAGCCCTGCAAGCTGCGCTACGCCGCGGGTCGCAGGAACAACTTGTTGCTGAGATCCGTCTACTGTACCACGGCACCGTATCCACAGGTCATGACATCATTTTTCAATGGCTGCCAGGCACTGTGGTATTAAAGTTAATCACCAGGCCGATGCGGCTGCTCGTTCTGCTCACAACGACGGACTTCCAGTGAGGATCCCAATATCAAGAGCGGACGCTGCGTGTGGGCTTCGCCTTTTGGCGCTGGAGCTGACACTTTCAGCGTGGAATATGGGAGAGCTTTGCAACCTCCGCCTCAAGGCACTGGACCCTGGACTTCGCCTTCGTCTTCCACGTAACTTAGCACGTCGCGAAGCAACATTGTTAGGCCGTTTATGGATCCGTGTTGCTTTTACCAACCACTATGCTTTCCAGGTGGGGATGGACGACAGTCCTGCCTATGAAAGCTGTGATTGTGCGGAGACCATCGCTCATCTTTTCTGTGAGTGCCCTGCATTTGCGAGTGCAAGACATACGCTGTGTTGTGCCCTGGACCGCCTCGATCCTCGCCCATTAACAGAAAAATAAATACTCGGTCCGTGGCCACAGCAGTCGACTGCCCTCAATGCATACAAGGCACTCTTTGCCTACTTGAGAGTGACTGGATTGTGTGACAAATTGTGACAGCGTTGTGCGTGTGTGTGTGTTATGCCTTTTCCCCTTCTCTCTTACTCCTTTTAGTCCCCTAATTCCAATTCCCCAGTGCAGGGTAGCCGACCGGAACCCCTTTCTGGTTAACGTCTCTGCCTTTCCCTCCTCCTCTTTATCTATCTTTCTTACACTACCTACAAATCTGCAGACCAAGCGGACTCATGTAGTTATTGACCCGCAACGGCACCATACATATATTAATCTGTTTTGAGAACTCTTCGCTGTTCAGCAAAGAATATTTATGATGAAGAAAAATACAATCTGCAATCCACCTAGTAACGCGCCGCGGTGGCTCAGTGGTTAGGGCGATCGGCTATTGATCCGGAGTACCCGGGCTCGAACCCGACCGCGGCGATTGCGTTTCGATGGAGGCGAAACGCTAAGGCGACCGTGTACGGTGCGATGCCAGTGCACGTTAAAGATCCCCAGGGGGACGAATTTATTCCCTTCCCTTACGGCGCGGTCCATGTGCCCGCCGATATGTGAGACAGATATAGCGCCGTTTCCTTTCCCCCCAAAACCAATTTTCATTTTGATTAATCCACCGAGATATATGTTAGACAATTACTGCGCCATTTCTCTTCCTCATAAACCCATCCTCAATTTCGATTTCAGCAACTTGGTTTCATTCTTGACAGGTCGAACTCTAAAGCCGTTCTAACGCTTTCCCGGCTGTTGAATTCAGCGTTCCATTATAACGAAATCGGAGCTTGCCTTTTTAGATCTCTACAGCTCTACATCACTTACTCGGTAGAGTTCGGTACGATGTTATCTTCTTGTTAACAAAGAATGGTATAACTTTGACTCTGCATACAGCAATATAAAATTCGGAGTAATGTAGGATGTATCTCGTGGCGATGCTGTTTCTGATTTATTAAATGACATTCCATGTCCAGTTTCATTTTCCCAGATTGTCCTGTATGCAGATGAAAACGCCTTCATATTTACCAGTCACTCAGCTTCTGTAGTGCAAAATCTCATTACTAAAGATTGGTCGGTCGTTTTCAATTCGTTCTCTAACAATCCAATAACATCAAATGCTTTGTAATATTCATCTGTCCTCTTCTATTCGAGAAGAAGAAACTGAGGTTTTAATCAAAGTCGACTCTCTAAGTAAGAATATGAATGAATTGCAGCGTCGCTTTATATATTGGTGTTAACTTTGATAACAACAATTTAAATTGGAAGCCGGAGATAGTGTTCGTGTTAACTCTGCTTTCAGCCGCTGGGCCTCTATAAAAGGTGCACAACAGTTCTCTCTGTACATGTTACGCAGCTTGTATTTTCTATTATTGCTATCACATTAATCGATACAGTTCGCGAGAACACCCGGCGCCTGGGTTGTTCGTCCGTGCAGAGAAAAAGATCAATTGGCTGACAGGGTGGTGGCGAGGAAAGAAAAGCAGTTTTACATAAAGAAAAAGATCGAAGGACTGTCCTTAAGGTACCGAACCGGGCACGCAACCTCTAAACCTCTTCACTCGTTGGAGCTCGGTACGATGCAATCCCATTGTACTTAAATGGTAGGTTAACCCCTTTGAAGTTTTTTTTTCAGATAAATTAAAGCAGCGAATCATAGAGACACAATTGCTGAACATCTCTAATACCTCCACAACGTTTACAAAAGCGAGCACTAAGATTCAGAACGTTTCTACACTAAGTAATCCTCTCTGAAGAATTTGGAGGACTAAAGCACGTATATCGACAGATTCGCCTAATTTGATGTTTTTCTTACCTAATTTAATATGAAAGTTTTTAAATTGTCTTGGTAATGTATAGAGTTCATGTCATGATGGCTGTATTTGACCTATTGTGCGCTCGTTTAGGCCAACTGGCTGTTGATGCACACTCAAGTAAATCTATTTAAAGAGAAAAATTTTCCTCTCCGCGTAATTGTAAACCTTGCTTTCTGGTGCATCATACGTTAACCCCAAGCTCTCAACTCCAGTTATGCCTGATTGAAAAGCAAGACATGCAGCTATCGGTCATTTTTGACCTTATAATCGATAACAATACAGCCGGTGAGATATTAACGGAATTCATTGAGATGAAGGTCTTCATTACACTTCCAATGAAATTAAAGCTTGTCAAAAATTTTAAGCTGTATTCACATTCTGGTTTCCAGCAAAATCAAGGAACGACGTGATTTTGATGTCTTAGTTCTTTGTTTGCGTTTTGTTTGAATTCACTCTTTGTATTTTATTTAAATGGTCGTTCTCACATTGCATATGCTGTTGCCCTAATGCCTTGTTTTTTTATTTGACAATATGCTGGATGACTTTACTGCCTTACTTGAGTGCTTGCATTTTTCTGAAATATTAGTCCGCACATTTGCTACGCGGCTGCCGAAATACCTTGTTTTGTAAATGACATGGAACCACCCATGTACATGTACCAACACGCCCAACTCGCCGCATTAACCAAGGCTTAAAAAACCTGCAACTTTCTCCCTATTACAGTAGATGGCCATAATGCTATTAAAATTTTAGTGGTCACAGTAGTATATAAAACGAAAAATTGCCCTCCCAGAGAGTAACTCTAAAAGGCCGTATATTCAAATTTGCCTTGAAATATTGCAATACAACAGGTGCTTCTTTATGTCGCGCAAAAAAATGCCCTAATCGTCTTACGGCAGTACTTGAAACGGCGAATTTGGCGCTGCTATTTTTCGTTGATTTTAGCCAAATCCCATAACTACCTTTCTTTCTTGCGCATAGATCGTTCCAGAAGCAAGCATACCTTTAAAGGTTCGGACCGTTGAAGTCGTAGCTCTACAGGGAAGATGTAGCTGATGGAGTAAGAGATATGCATTGCAATGAAAGGCAGAGAATTTAGGCTGCGTTGAAACAACGATAACATGCTACTCTGTTCGGGAAGCGGTCTTGTTGGAGACACGCGGAAACAGAATGTTTCAGAAACTGTAGAAAAGTCACACACGACCTATCTGATTCTTGTGGCAGAGTAGGCGCTAGCACTAGTCTTCCTCTCGGGCAGAGCAGCCGTGTTCAGAACATGTGAGCGGGTGGCGTGATCAAGTGCATCGAACACCACGTGGCACACCTTACGTACCCACTCCACGCTGCCCGCACCTTGACAGAAGGGAAACCGCGACCGCCGTTTCACTTTTGCCACCCGTCACCGTCCACCCTCTCTCCATCTTCCCTCTTTAAGTTTCTCTCAGTCTATCCTCTTCATTTAAAGATTTCCTCGCGCCACTTTCAATCCTCTTCACCAAGGCTTTACAAGCGAATGCGAACGCCGGACACTTTCTGCGATAATGGGCCTTCTAATGCAAACGCATTAAAATGGGATATCCTAAAGATGTATGGTCATTGAACTGGGATAAGGTTATAACAAAGCAAGCTGTAAAGTTTCGATGTAAGTGAGAAAGCCCGATATACTGCAGGTTGGCAGAAAAAAAGTTCAGTGCACGGTGACTACACATCAAGGGTGACGCAAAAAAATCAATACTGTCAGATGGTCGAGCGGCCTCCAGATCAGCCAGCAGAAGTTTCGGATCACGGCGCTGCTGCGCAGTGCAGTCGGAGGGACTTAACGTACTTAACTGTTATTTAGACTTGCACGAGACTGTCTATTTGATGCTCGTATCATGCTCATAACCTCCTAAATTGAACATGCAAGCAGAACGCGCAGCACTGTTAATTCAACCACAGTTGTGACAACCTGCACTGCTCGCTTGGCTTAAGCAGTATTGGAAACGGTTTGGAAATGCGGCGTGTAGTCGCAGAGGAGAGTAAAAAGATTCCAAATGGCTAGAAAATCTTTATAGCTGTCTTTATTCTAGTTGCCGGTCAATGGAATTTAAAAAACAATGATGAGATGACAAGCTCAAGACGAGATTCATTCTTTCATAAAGGTCTAAATTTGTTTCGACTGAGCAAGACGCGCCAGATTTTATGAAGTAAATTTCCTGGTGACGAACTTTTCGAGCAGGTTCGTCGACCTTTTTGTTGTTCACGACGCTAGCTTAAATTCATTATAGTCGTGTACAGTTGTTTGTGGACAGGCTGGTTGATGACGATATTGAATGTCAAGGTGGTTGGCTGATGGTTAGTATTTCGAAACGAACTTGAAAGCTTTTCTCGAGCTGCTTTCGTGTCTGTGAATATCACCCATGGTGTAGTTGTTAAGCGCAGGATATACAACCTTTGTCCGTAAAGTTTCGTCGAGACTGATTAATGTTTTCCTCTAGAAATGACTCCACCATCTCTTCGGGCTAACTTCAGCTATTTGTTAGTTTCTACGGCAGCCGCTAGACGGCACTACATCTAAAAAAATACATCGTCACTAGTCGTCTGCGCATTCTCCTGTGAGTGAATGTGGAGAGATAGACGTCCACCTCCAAAAGCGTGCAAACATAAATTTCTGTGTGAAACTTGGCAAGACAGCCACACAGACGTATCAGGTCCTTCGTTACGCTGACGAAAACGAGACATTACCGCTGGCGCGAGTTTTGGAGTGGCACAATAGGTTCGTTTCGGGGAGAACGTCGGTGGAAGACGACACAAGAC
The DNA here is from genome assembly GCF_052857255.1 of Amblyomma americanum. Lineage (NCBI taxonomy): Eukaryota > Metazoa > Arthropoda > Arachnida > Ixodida > Ixodidae > Amblyomma > Amblyomma americanum. The sequence continues at coordinate 105,188,762 of NC_135502.1, read as the reverse complement.
AGGGGCGCCCTTCAACCTCACGGAATGAAGAAAACGTGGCTCGGATCAGGTAGATCGTGCGCCAACACCGCACCATTACAGTCCGCGTGCTATCAGATGCTCTCGACATTAGTAAGACAACATGCCACCAAATTTTGCGGGATAACTTGGGTAAACGAAAGCTGAATACCAGACTTTTGCTGCACTCCCTCACACAGGACCAGAGGGAAACGCGGGCATCAGAGAGCGCTGCTTTGCTCTCCGATGCAGAGAAGAATGCTGCATTCGTCGACAGCATCGTCGCTGAAGACGAAACATGGTGTTTTCAATACGATCCTCTAACAAAGAGGCAGACCGCCGAACGACGGTCCACAAGCTCTCCGGCGTCGGGAAAGGTGTGGCGACAGAAGATCAATACAAAGACAATGCTGATAGTTTTTTTCGATGCCAGAGGTGTCATACATCACGAGCTCGTCCCACAAGGGCAGACGGTGAACCAGGAGTTTTATATCCGCGTGCTCCAACACATGCGTGATGCCCTGCGAAGCCGTCGCCCTGACTTATCGGCATCTTGACAAGGGAACCCTCTCCTCGATAGCGCAAGGCCGCACACTGCTCTCAGCGTGACAAAGTTTCTCGCCATGCACAGCATTAATGTACTTCCCTATCCACCATACTCGCCTGACCTCTCCCCATGCGATTTTTTCCTGTTCCCTCGTGTGAAGAGAGCCCCAAGGGTCGCTGGATCGGCAGCGTGGAGGCCATTGAAGACGCCACGACAAATGAGCTGATAGCCCTGCCGAAACAAGCCTTTTCCAAAAGTTTCCAAGACCTCAAGAAGCGTTGGAAGCTGTGTATGGACTGCAAGGAAGACTATTTCGAGGGGGTGCTGCACAGATGATTTCAATGTTAAACGCATTTTTTTTAATGAACTCTCTCTCGAAACTTTACGGACAAAGTTTGTATAACACAGCTTCTTTGATGTCGTGCAGCTATGCTGATACGGAGGACGTCGCCTGCTGAAAGCGATAGGAAAACATATAACGGATTGCTTTAATGAAGGGGACAGGAAACGGAAAAAATTGGCTCTGGTTTAGGTCTGATTAAACCTGGAGTGACGCAAGTGCTATACCTGGCCGAGTGGAACTCGCTCAGCCGAATTGGAAAATCAGTCTTTCGCCTCTCCGTTTCGCTGGGCGTTCCTCCTTCATCTTCGTCCTTCGACGTGGATTCACTCTCTCCCCTCTCCTCCTCTCCACTTCCCCCCTCTCTACTCGACACGGCGCATGCGCACAGCTGTTGCAGCCCGGTTTCTCCGGCGTTCCGCGCCGCCAGCAGCAGCAGCTGCTCCGCATCCCGTGATCAACCGTGGCCACATGACCACGGCGCCGCCACGGAGCTCGAGGGGTGCCACGCGGAAGGCTCCAAGAGCTGGCTAGTGTAGCTCTCTCTTCCAAAACTTGCCCGGCATGAGCATCGGAACGAAGAGACATGAGAGAGTTAGGCAAAACGCGATAAGAGAGAAAAGAAGAAAAAATAGCTGTTGTTAAACTTCTTCTGAACCTCGTTAGAGAGCGAAAGCTGTAGTGTATCGGGCAAGTAGACGTGGCTTGGCGTCTGTAACGTTAAGTGCGTCCCGCACACAGGATAGGCAGCACGCTCACCTTCCCACCCTGGCAGGTGGCAGTTAAATTAATGGTTGATCGCGAAGGGTTGGTCACTGAGTGAACGCTGCGGCCTATTCTACCGCCCTCTACCGGTGAATCGAAAGGCCAAAGGTCAAGGTCAAAGGTCAACTGATGCATTATTATAGGGGACCGCATATGGTAAGGCCTATAGCCACACTTAACCTCTGGTTCACTTGAAGGTCAACCGGCAACGCACGGCGAAATCGGCTTTACCTAGCGTAGTGAAGCTTTCGCTTCAATACTGCGTGTTGTTAATTTGAGGCGACTCATTTTTAGACATCCCCACAAATTATGGGATATTTGTATGCCGTGACTCGCACGTGTACTATACAACTTATCTTAAAAGTGAGCAAATTGATTTTTTTTTCTATGCAGAGATAAAGGAGTGGCCCTCAGTCGACAGAAAACGAGCAAAAGGCGTTTATTTGATCAGGGCACATTTTCTTTCTGCTGTTGTGCACGTTCGGCGACCAAGCAGCGTCGGTTAATATTGTATTTAGTTAACGCAAATTTGTTATTGGTGTTACCTATTGTCCCTCCTTTATCCCTTCCCTTACGGCGCGGTTCAGGTGTCCAACGATATATGAGACAGATACTGCGCCATTTCCTTTCCCCCAAAACCAATTATTATTATTATTAGTTACCTATTGCAAAGATAAATAAATTTGGCGCTGCTCGATTTTGAAGGTACATACGTACAATGAGTATAATTTCATGTGGCGATTGTCAGAGATAAAATTGATTTGCCTTTTCTTTGGTGTGTCGACGTTTGGCAGGCGGCAAAAGACACCCTAATCGCCGATGAAAGGTGAACGTACAAAGCTTCGCTCCAGTCGTTCAGAACTCGCGACGTCATTTCCAAAAAGACCGGGTTTCCACCGATTTCAGATGAGTGCTGGTGTAGCATATGCTCTGCCATCCGCGTCCGAAAATCTGTGGCGACGCGCGCCAAATCGGCTGGTGATGGCACCATGCATGTCGCGTTTTTCGTATTTTGCTCGCTTATAAATACTGTTTTCGGAGCGAATTGTCTAGTTTTGATTTGAACGGGGTAAGTTATCTGTACAAACCAAGTTCAATGTTTACGCAGTAATCCTTCAAGAAAAAATTACTTGAACAGCAGGCTGCACAAGGGGAGAAAATGTTATATTGTGGTGTTCCGCTTGCCTAAACTAAGAAGTTTTGTTTTTGTTGCTTGCTGCCAGACTCTACCCATGTTTTATGTATCTTCAGGACAGCCGGAACATTCTAAATGAAAACATTGTTTGCCACTGGTGCGAGGAAAAAGCAACGAAAGGTCTAACAACACCCAGCAGCGCCAGTACGTTCAAGAATTTTGCATTCGCAGAGACACCAACCACACAGCTTCAAAAAGAAATGTTGAAGCAATCAGAGGCAGGAAATACATAAAATATTTTTTTGCAGTCTGAGGGGCGCACCCTCGACGACGGTGAAGAACGGCCGCTTGTACGACGCATGCGCTGTTTGCTCCATCCAATTGTCACGTTCCGAACGTTGTGTTTACGCACTATGAGTTCAAGCCATTCGCATGCTTCTTGGACAGGCCGAAGGGAAAAGTAATAGATGCGATACGAAAGGAAGGAGTGTTGCTAAAAGGGAAGAAATGGGCGGCTGCGTTTTTATGGAGGTAAAATATGAAGGCGCCCGAGTACTGTGCGATGTCAGTGAAAGTTAAACATCCCCAGGTGGTTGAAATTATCGCGGAGCCTTCCACTGCGGCACCACTTTCTTCCTTTCTTTTTTCATTCCCTCCTTTATGCTTTCCCTTACGGCGCGATTCAGGTGTCTGCCGATAGTGAGAGAGATACTGTGCCATATCCTTTCCCCAAAAAACCAATTTGAAAACGAATTGTGCAGCAAGCACACACACAAATACTGTTTGTAGAACTGCTTTCCTCTAGAGAATCAAGAGGGGTAACAATGGTGAGTAGTGTTTAAATGCAGTGTTTGTCATGCGGATAGACTCACAAAGATTATATTGTTCAGCCCTTTATATTAAGTATTGTCTATTGACTTGCTATACACTTGTTATAGACTATTGTCATGCTATAGATATTTAATTTTCTCGTTTCAGACTCTATAGAATGTCTAAAATCAAAATTCGATTGGGTCTTTATCACGCAATTGTTTAGAGATAGTTTACTCACTCTCTAGCAACGAATGTCAAGCGGGAGTTTCTACCCTTCGTCTATTCAGAGTCTATAGATGGAAATTGTCAGTGGCTTAGCTCGGCTATGCAAGGATATACATAGCGAAAGCTAAGATATAGCTTGATTAGCATTGGTTAACCTTGACTGCAAGACCAGGTTAGTCTCCTCCCGGCTGCACACGGCGACGGCGCGGCGCGCGGCTCCTCCTCTCATGTGACGTCAGATGGCGAGGAGGTGGCGCCGTGGCTGGTCACGGGGTTCATCACGCCGTTGGTCACGTCACCAGTCACGTGGTTGGTCACGTGGCGCGGTGCGACCATAGTGGAACTACGACCACCGTGAAACTGCGAGTCCGTGGCAAATGTAGCTTTCGCTACAAAAGTAATCTTGGAGTCTAATAGACTTGTGCCTATTGATGGTGTATAGACTTTTTATTAGGAAATTTGACTGGAAGCTTTTAGACTTGTTTATGCATAATCTATAGACTAAACTCGGGTGGTAGTCCGGGTTTTGTCTATTAACACTTCCAGACATTGTCTATATACAGAGAGAGAGAGAGACTCTTTAATGAAGAAACAGAGAATTTAGCCGGCGTTTCAATATCGCTGGCATGCTACTCTGCGTAGGGAGTCTATATACAACACTCGAGTGGAGTCATTTAAGGTTTTGTGTATTGAGAGTCGGTAGACATAATACAGATGCAGGCCAGCTGACAGTTTTTAGACTTTCCTATATTCGTAATCATTAGTCTATTCATGCAAGCCAATTGGAACCCAACCTTATGTCGATTGTAAGCCTCTAGAAGGAAGTATTTCGGAAGTCTGTTAAACTTTGTGTTTATAATGTCTAAACGTGACTACCCACCCGGAAGCCCTCTCATCTATCACTTATCTACGCGAAATCAGCGACCATAAAGTAATCCACGCCACATTTGAGTTCCACCCATCACGACGCCAGAATCAAAACAAAACTATTCGCCTCTACGACAAAGGAAACTATGAAGCCTTTAGTCTTGAATTAAACCAATATCTCACAACATTTGAAGCATCTTTTCACGATAATTCAGTAAATGACAATTGGTCCCGTTTTAAGAAAAAGGTTAGCGAACTAACCGATAGATACATCCCCAAAATAAGCTTCCACTCGAACCGCCAGAAACCATGGTATACCAAAACGATAAAAAGACTCGACAATAAAAAGAAGCGCCTTTTCCGTGCGGCAAAATTAAAGCAATACGACGAGTGCGCATGGGAAAAATACTATACAGCCGAACGCACCTACCTATCAGAAATTCGCTACGCAAAATACTCTTTCCTTCACAACGACCTCCCCAAATTGTTGACTTCCAATCCCAGAAAGTTTTGGCAGGTCATAAGTGAGCACCCGGCACATACCATCACTCTAACTAAAGAGTCTGGAGAGGAAGCTGATGACATTGAGTGCGCTGACATTTTTAATAACGCCTTTTCATCTGTGTTCACTAATGAAATTCACCCACCAACTGCAACTTTCGCCATCAATATAGAGTCCAGCATGCCTGCTATCGCGTTTTCTGAAGCCGGCATTACCTCGCTCATTGAACACCTTAAAACTTCATCATCGGCCGGCGTCGACGAAATTAACTCCAAAATACTGCGCAACACTAATAATATTTCTGCAATGTACTTATTGTTATTGTTTTCACAGTCGCTTTCTACAGGTTCCATTCCGGAAGACTGGAAAGTGGGAAAGGTCATTCCCGTCTTTAAGTCCGGTAACAAAGATTCTCCTTTAAATTACCGTCCGATATCATTAACCAGCATACCTTGCAAAATCATGGAACACGTCATCTATTCTCAAATCATGGACTTTCTTGACGCTATCAACTTCTTTCATCCCTCACAACACGGGTTTCGCAAGGGTTTGTCATGCGAAACTCAACTGGCCGTCTTTCTTCATGACGTTCACTCTAACCTCGACCTAAATTTACAAACTGACGCTATTTTTCTAGACTTTGCTAAAGCATTTGATAAAGTTCCCCACAGGCGTTTACTGCTAAAACTAACCATGCTAAAACTGCATCCTAACGTCTTATTGTGGATCGAAGAATTCCTTTCTAAGCGCTCCCAGTTTGTTCTCGCTAACAGCCAGAGTTCCAACCCTCTTCCAGTAACATCAGGCGTACCCCAAGGTTCTGTACTTGCTCCCCTCCTATTCTTAATCTACATAAACGACTTACCCTCAAACCTGGTTTGCAATGTTCGTCTGTTTGCAGACGACTGCGTTATTTACTACACGATTTCCAACACCTTTGACCAATCACAGCTGCAAAACGACATTGACACAGTGCATGCCTGGTGCGATGACTGGCTAATGTCGCTTAATCCTAATAAATGTAAACTCGTATCTTTTCACCGCCGGCGTAACCCCCATATTTTCCCTTACTCCGTTGCTAACGTTCCACTAGAATCTGTATACTCATACAAGTACCTAGGTGTCACCTTGTGCCAGGATCTCTCCTGGCGCTCTCATGTAACGAACATCGTCGTATCAGCTAACCGGTCATTGGGTTTTTTGAAACGTCATCTACGGCACGCCCCTCAAAGTATTAAACTTCTCGCCTACCAGTCACTCATTCGACCAAAACTAGAATACGCATCTGCTATCTGGAGCCCGCAACAAGCATATCTCATCAGTTCACTAGAATCTGTCCAAAATCGCGCCACGAGGTTCATTCATTCTGCCTATTCATACGACATCAGTGTATCGTCACTTAAACGACAATCAGGTTTATCAACTCTTGCCCATCGTCGTCGCATTGCTTCTCTTAGTCTGTTTCATAAGTTTTTTTACAGTTCCCTTGGACAACCACCCTACATCACACCGCCCGCTCGCATATCTCATCGCACCGGCCATCCACTGCAAGTGTCATGCCAACGCACCCGCACCGTCACTTTTTCCGCATCCTTTTTTCTTCGCACTGCTAAAGACTGGAATGGCCTTCCCCACGACGTTGATGCCATCACCTGCCAATCAAGTTTTGTGAACAATTTAAATATGCATTTCATAAATATCATGTAAGCAATCATATTCAACCTATATTTGTACTCCCACCCCTTATGTAACACCCCCAAAGTGGGGTCTTTAAGGTAATAAAGTGAAGTGAAGTGAAGATAGGAACTCTCCATCGCCGTCTGTTCGAGGTCTACAAACTAGACAGTCTCAATAGACAGCAGTTTGTGTATGTACTTGCATTTTATAAGCTTTCTGTAGATGTGAGCTCAAACGAATATTTACAGTTCATCAAAAAGTTCATTTCCTCAGTCTCTTCAACTTTCTGTTGTCGTTTCGGCGTCTATAGCGTATAGACAAAACCTGACAGGAAATTGCACTGTTTTGGCAACGTAATCATTGTCTTTGCAACCGAAACCAGACACATAGTTAACGTTTTGTTCATGCCTGCTATGATTTTAAATGCTCTGTCAAGCCTCTTCCAATCCATGTCGCTTGTAAACTACGAGAATCTACGCGGCCAGCGGTTATAGATAGCTAAAAAATGGTTTACTCCTACGTCAAGTAAAAAAAAATGTCATCATGATAGCCAGAGTTATTAGTTTAGTCGTTCAGATGGATGACGCGTGTTAAATCTTTTAAATTTTGACACACATTCTTGAAAAATCCTTAAATCATATATTAGAAATGATGGGCGTGAAAGTTTTGAGGCGTGCCCAACGTTTTCAAACTCTGTTTAAGTATGTCTCAAAGAAAACTATTTTGCGAGCTATTAACATCTACCATTTATGCATTTGCCGTTAGCAGTCATGTCTGAAAGTGCTGCGAAGTATTAGGAACTAGCGGGGCTCTTAAGTTTCCTTTCGTGCTATGAATTTGAAAGCTCCGTGGGTTAATGCCCATATATGCAGAATTGGTCACTCTCTACTTAATATTCAAAGATCACGGCGAGTCGTCATACCCGCGCAGTGGTGCAACGGTCAAGCGATGCGCCACTGCACTGACAGGTGGCTGTTCCTCTCACAGCCACCCACCCGTACGGTGCCACCACTTCGCGCACTTTTGCGTGCGCTCCCAGACACCCTTAGAGCGTGTGGGGGCAGTAATCTCGGTCTCAAAGGAGATGCCCTCGACTCAGCGTGGCAAGCTCAGCCGGAGACCAGCTACCAAGTGACAAGAGGGTTGGTCGTTTGGTGCCCAGCTTTCGCCGGTCGTAAGCCAGGGAATGGGTCGGAGCCAAAGGTTCACAAAACAAAACAAAGTTTATACAGCAGAGAGGCGATACAGAGTGTATTTAACAATCACTCGTACGGGCACAAACAGAATGATTTACAACTACAGTGCAACTCGTGCAAAGTAAAAATAGAGAGAGATAACAATTTAACAAAATCTTTGCACCGAAAGTGCTCTAACACAGAGAGACAATCAAACAAAACACAATTTGTTCACCGGGCGCTACGACAGTCCGACGACCTGAGGAGCTTGACGGGGCCGATCCGCAGGTTGGCGCACGTTGCGTCGCTGGTCCGGGCTGGGCGAGTGGTGTTCTCCCGGGAGTCGAGCGGGCGCGCTTCTCGGAAGCTTAAACGGCGGCTCGGCCTAACAGACAGCGGTTGGAGCCCCTCATTTATAGGCGGAGTCCGCGTCTGTTTGTTCTTCGCACCAAGTCAGGCGGGCACATACACGCAGCTTCAAATGCACAAACTCCTTCTCCTTCTCGCGCCGGGCGCGCGACCTTATTGGAGGAGCGCGGAAACCGCCTTCCAGAAAAATCTAGTCCCGGGTTCGAACCCGACCGCGGCGGACGTGTTTTTATGGAAGAAAAACGCTAAGGCGCCCGTGTGCTGTGCGATCTCAGCGCACGTTAAAGATCCCCAGGTGGTCGAAATTATTCCGGAGCCTTCCACTATGGCACCTCTTTCTTCCTTTCTTCTTTCACTCCGTCCCTTATTCTTTCCTTTACGGCGCGGTTCAGGTGTCCAACGATATATGAGACAGATACTGCGCCATTTCCTTTCCCCAAAAACCAATTATTATTATTCTTATTAAAAATCGAGGTCATTCTCGCCACGCGGAATCATCGATGCAAGAGCGAAGGGGAGAGGTTATCACTTTAGTGCCGTCAAGGTCATGCCCTCTCCGTCGACTGCGAGTAGAAACTTCTTAGACATTCTAGAGAAATCGACGCCGCGCTTGGCTATGTTTACTTTGGCGCTGCGCCGGCGAGCTGAGTGGAAAGGGCAGCCGCACACGCAAGTTACGCGCTCTCCGGGGATCCTTCCCCGCTGTTTTTTTTTTCACGTTTTATTTTACAGTGCGCGGGCGCGATTGCTCACGCGCAGCGCCTTTTTTTTTTTTTCGAAGATGCGCCGAATTTTGTGACATACGGCTGGTGCGATCCATGTTCCTCTTTGCGAGCAACTTCCCGCACGGCAGGCGCGACTCTCCTTCGAACTTACCCGAGCTTACCACCGAGTTACCACTGAGTTACCGGCGTGGACAAGAACTGTGGACACTTCCTGTATGCACTCCCCGTGGACGCTGCGCATAAGCCAAGTAATGCTTTCGCATTAACAACAGATTCTCTATTTTTAGTTTCGCCCTTTATGACTGATGCTTCCAAGCTGATGAACTTCTGATGCCGCCCATGAATGTTTTTAAACGAAAGGGAAAAGTAAGTTCAACTATACAATACTCGTCAATGCGGCAGATGCGGCGCATATGGGGGAAGTAGTCAAAATTCTATTTTGTTTTGCCGATTTCTTTGCCGATTATACTTCCAAAGAAATCCAACTTAATTTCCAACCAGTACCTCTACAGGTTGATATTTTATTTATCTCGTCTCCTAAGCCCTCCTCTCCTCTCCCATTCATCTGGTCTAAACGACTGTGACCGATGCGGGGGGTACGCAATAAATTTCAACAAAAAGAGCTCAGGAACAGGTAAAAGAAAGATGAATACGGGACAAGCGCTGACTAGCAGCTTATTGAAAAGGAACACGTAACATATGCTCTCTTTGCAGCCAAGACCGCGCATGATCTGTACCAACAACGCTGATAAGCTGACAACTTCAGTCATGGTGATCAAGATACAACAGTTTACAGTCATGAACGAGGTCGGATGGGGTGCTTACGCATGTGTCACGGTTTTTGTGGATATGGAATGCTTCACTTCGAGGGAAACAAGCAAAAGATAAATTCTACATTAGCCCCTCATGTGGCCCCTTCTATGGAGCTTTGAATGTGCATTTTACAGGACAGCCATTTTCAACAGCGCCTTTGAATCAGTGTTGACACGTCACACAATTATTCGCAGTATTCTTTCCTAATGTAAAATGGAGACCATACAGAGATCAGTCTTGGCAGTAGGTACCTAATGGTGAGGGAGAGCGCTCTGCATATTACGGGTGTCTATTATTATGCTTTGTAGAAACTGGTTTTTTGTATTTACTTGAACGATAAAGCTTGCCTTTCTAGAATGCAGTAGCCAAGGTATTCATTGTGTTACAAAGCGCTCTCGTAGGCCATAAGAGTAGAATTTACTTTTTAATTACGCGTATAATATTTTGCTTTGGTCTGTACAGATCGTCTACATGTCCACGATGGGGGACAATAGACAACGGGCCACATATGTTTCCGATTGGACTAGCCGGAGAGTTATTTGAAATTTTTATTGGCATAACGTGCGGCCTTTCTTTCCGTCCATGCACACGATATGCACACCCTGTATACCTTTGAAATGAACTAAATTTCTTACTGTCTTGATCGTAATATGATTTGTGACTGCTTTGCGGCGAATTTTTTGAAGGTAAATGCGGTGAATTTTTCAAAGGCCATGCAGCGCCCATAGACTGTTTTTTGAAGAAATTTTTTGAGAGGCATGAAGGAAACTTCGTGTGAATACATTGCAAGGTTGAGTATTGTATTAATTTTTGAAAAGGATCTGATTTCGCCGCCAGCGCTGTGGTTGTCGTCGCGCCGATCCCTAGTTAAGGAGGTGCAGGTGGTAGACTGCTGTCGCGTCTACAGGGTGGTCACTTCCACCTCCAAGGCTGCACAGCGAGAACGCCGAAGTTTTCGTCTAACTTGAAGCATAAACGGCAAAGACGTGGAAGTGTAAGCAACTTGGAAACTTGGAGGCTCTAAGCAACGACCAGTGCACAGAAAAATGCTTCGGGAAATCAGGCCCTCTAAATGGATCAATATAGCTAGAGGAGGACGCCTTTCTGAGATATAAACATCATTACCTGAAGGACTCTCATGAAGGTCTTCTAGTGATCTTTATTTCGGGAGGGGCACATTTTTCAACGCGTCGTCATAAATGACAATACTTCGAGCCTTTTACTGCAAGCCGAAAGCGTGACTCAGTCTGTTCAAGTGCCCTGTGCCTCTTAGGAAGCTCAGAACATGTCATATACAGTATGCGAGGTCACGTCCCAAAGAAGCGGCGTGCGCTTTCGAATGTCCGGGGAGTAGTTCGTTTTCTACCCTTGTTCCTCGTCGTCAAATAAAGTGCACTTGCCTTGCATGCGACCTCACGTCGTGTAGTACACTCTCGACGAGTTCGGATGAGGCAAGTTCTTGTAGATCTTTGTTTTCTCGCAAAAGTTGTGTAGTATAAAAAATCAGACGATTGCGTTTCCTCCTTTATTTCTCGGGCAAATAAAACAAATGCTCCTAATGTTTCCGCCAAGCGTCAAATGAATTCGACAACTTCAATCTCGCGTGTATTGTCTGGCGTTTGGCGCACAAGTGTTTTATTTACACAGATATATTATAGACACCCTTTAGGCACAATACTCACAAAGACAAAATTTGATGCATGTCACATGTTTTTCTTAAAACCTAGTTGATGACCTTCAATACTTTAATATAAGACAGAGAGAGAGAGCTTATTGACTGGAAAGGCAGAGAGGTTGGACTGAAAAATAAATATCTGGCCTACTACTCTCAAAATTTTATCAACATGACCGCAAACGAGAACATTACAAAGTTACCTTGAGATTCTTTAAATTTGAGCAAAATAGTTTACGCAGGATGTAAGTCTCAGGAAGTGAATCAGAAGGTGCCCCGATGGTACCTTATTAAAGAATTTTACCATAAAATTTGGTGCCGGACGTGACCGCTGACTGTGGCTGCCAGCTGTGGTAAACAGTGGCAGTAGACGTTCCATGTTATGCCAGAACTCAATTATGTACCAAAGTTTATTTATTTATTTATTTCAGAATACTCAGGCCACTGCATGGCCCAAGCAGTGGCTCTTAATGTGACTAAAGTGGTCGGTGTCATGACAATGACTATACCTTCGAACTTCGAAAAGCCTGAATTTTAGAGATTTTGTTTTGCCTATAGGAAGTTAACATTGGGACGTAGGCCATAGCTCAGGAATCTAAAGCCGGAGTAAAGATCAAGTCCGTACACGCCCGGTGAGTTCTTATCCGTAAATGGAAACTGCGTTCGGCTCACTCGCAGGTTGCCTGTCTGGTTGTGATGCGTTTCTACGCTGCCATTACGAGTGTCGCTTAGTACCTGAAATTAGATTCGGTGACAGATCTTGTGATGCACGGTGATGACGGTGCCTCAAGCCACTGTAAAGTCATCATATTCTTCAATATCATCAGCCTCACTATGTATGCTGTAAGGCAAAGGCATTCCCATACCCTGCTTATTCACCCTGTCCTCAGGCGTTAGCTGTATATTCGTAACGGAAATGATGGCCAAGTACGGCATTAGTCAAATTCTGTTCTTGGAGGCATGGCGTGTGCTCTATTATAGGTGTAGCGTAAGATCTACCTCAACGCCATCGATGCATCACTCAGGCTAGGTTCAGGTATATTCTGCAATTGCTCTGTTGCGTTGCATTGTTGGAAAACGTGCTAAAAGATCGCAGTATGAAATCCCAGCCGCACGGCTACGGGGAGACCAAGTGCCAAATTACATAGCCATAGATGCGATCCGATGGCAGTGCGACAGAATGGATCGCTAACACTTCGCCGCTTAGGTTACGCTTTTTCTATATCGCTTTCAAATCGGTTACTGCTCCTGCTTGCTTCATCTGCTTCCTTTCTGCCCTTTGTTTTTTGAAGCGATGTTTATTGCCTCACGGCATAAAAACTATTAACCCAGCTGTGCGAATTTGTTGCCCTCGTATCTGCAAAGGGTCCCGCTAGGCTCCTCGAAGGAACGGCAGCCAAAACACGTTGTGGGAATCACGTGACTATCTACCCTCACCCCATTGTGGTATGCAATAGCTTCTATCGCACTGCCGAAGCTGTAAAAGCTCACTTCACAACCGCAGAAAAAAAATTGATGACGGCCTAGCCCTGCTAGTCCAAGATATCCGTAGCGTAAGTGCGGCGACATCTGGTTCGGAAGAGTTAATATATAAAAGGCGTGCATTCAATCTTCATCATCATCATCATCACCATCATCATCATCATCAACCTGACCACACCCACTGCAGGGCTAAGGCCTGTTCTATGTCTCTCCAATTAACCCTGTCCTTTGCCAGCTGCGCCCACCTTATGCCGCCCTGCAAACTTCCTCATCTCATCCGCCCACCTAACCTTCTGCCGGCCCCTGCTACGCTTGCCTTCTCTTGGAATCCACTCCCTGGGTATCTTGCCTTCGCATTATATGCCCTGCCCAAGCCCATCCCTTCCTCTTGATTTCGACTAGGATGTCATTAATTCGTGTGTGTTCCCTCACCCTCTCGGCCCGCTTCCGGTCTTTTAACGTTACGTCTATCAGTTTCCTTTCCATGGCTAGCTGTGCTGTCCTTAACTTAAGCTTCACCTTTTTCGTTAGCCTACACGCTTGTGCCCCGTATCTGAGTACCGGTAGGATACAGCGGTTGTACACTTTTTTTCTTGGGGATATTGGTAACCTGCTATTCACGATCTGAGAGAACCTGCCATATGCGCTCTACTCCATTTGGCTACTTCGACTATCTTATCCATATTGCTAAAGACATTGCCCTCCCTGTCTCTTAACGCATACATCTGGTTTTTCCCTATGCCTAGTTTTCTCTTCACTGCTTTTTGGCTACCTCCGTTCTTTAGAGTATTCTCGACTCTCTCCGTAATAAACTTCCTTATTTCGGATACTTGCGCTTATTTATTCTCGCGCCTTTGTTGACGGCTAAACATCGAGCCGCCGTGGCGGAGTGGTAGCGCCTCCGCCTCAAACGCCAAAGGCCCTAGTTCAATTCCCAGCTTCGACACAGGGCTTCTTTTATTCACCTTTGTGACGTCACTGCTCCTCGCGCATGCACAGCACGGCTCTCCAGTATGCACGCGAAACTAGTCAACCTCGGCCAGTGTAGCTTACGCTACTATAAGTTAAACATTGAACACTCTAATATTACTGCTATAGAAGGACGTGCATGCGTTTTGGTTCTCTCAGACTCGAACCCGACCGCGGCGGCTGCGTTTTTATGGAGACAAAACGCTATGGCGCCCGTGTGCTCTGCGATGTCAGGGCACGTTAAAGATCCCCAGGTGGTCGAAATTATTCCGGAGCCCTCCACTACGGCACCGTTTTCTTCTTTCACTCCCCCCTTTTTTCCTTCCTTACGGCGTGGTTCAGGTGTCCAACGATAGACGAGACAGATGCTGCGCCATTTCCTTTCCCCAAAAACCAGTCATATTATTATCCCCCGCTCAGACTTACGCCGCCGAAACTGAATTGCTTAGTGCGATTTCCTCTTACTCTAAGCTAACGGGCTCGGATAAGCGGGGCTAAGCAAACGCCCGGCACTGATCTAACCGCGGACATAATTTGCATATATTGCTATGGGGTTCAATGCGCTGCGCAACAATTAACCTTAATTTCTTTCCCGATGCATGGTAGGACACTTGCGGTTTACTTTACCATAGCCACAAGTGGTTTATGAGGGACGCCGTAGGAAAGGGCTCGGAATTACTTTGGGCCTCATGGTGTTATTATTTAACGCGCGCGGACATCGCACAGTAGACGGGCGCGTTTTCCATTCACCTCGGTCAAAACACGGTCGCTGCGACGGCGATTCTAACTCACCAAGCTCTCCTCAGCAGCCAAAGCGCCATAGCCAAAGAAGTAACACGGTGGTTAACCGTTAAGAGGGTGCACCAGTCATCATCGTCAGCAGCAGCCTAAATATGCCCACTGCCGCGCAAAGGCCTGTCCCATTTCCCTTAAACTCATCCTGGATTGCTGAAGAATATTTTATATTTCATTTTACCAGCCAAAGAAGGCGGATACAGAAGAGAGAACCACAGAGGACAAGGGCTTGACTAACCATTGAAACATTTTATTAAAAACAGACCACTCGGTAATGTACCTACACATGCGCCAAGCGGGGACGGGTAACTAGATAACATCATTCAAAAAATCAAACTCCTTAGATGAGATAGCAAGAGATGAGGAACTGATACACGCATCGCCATGTTTCGGTATTTAGAAGGCCTCATAATTTTCACGTGCCTTACTTGTTTTGTCGTGACCAAGGATGGAAACTTGAGGAAAACGTGGGCACATTTCATGGGACATCTGCTGCACTGCCATGCAAGATTGCCGTCGTCACCGGCGCCAACCTTAGTTCGGTGCTTCATGCTCATTCATGCAGTCACCCGTTTGTCCTATGTAGAATTGATTGCACGTGAGTGCAATAAATTCTGCAAATTTATAGATTGCCGCTGTTTTACATTTTACAAACATATTTTTATGTTTAGTAGTGCAGTGCAGTTTATTTTCTTTGGTGTAGTCCTAGCGCACAGACTCGAAAGTTTAGATGAGGTTTGTGGCTTGTGCCAGCTTGGCTCTGGATTGTGCTTGTGCGAGTTGCGGCAACCACTCCTTTAAATTTGCTAATCTCATTCCCCCATCAGACTTTCCGTCGCCGCTACTACGCCTTTTCTTCGCAACGACATCCGCTCCGTTACCCATAACAACCATCGGTTGTCTTCCCTTCCCATTACATGCCCTTCAAATCCCCTTTTAGTTTACGTGATCTCAACCAGGATGCCATTATTTGCGAGTGTTTCAAGACCCGCTCTGCAGCCATGTTGTCTCCTAACGTCACAACTGTCATTTTAATTTTCGTAGCTCGCTGCATGGTCCTCAATTTAAGCGCTTTATCCTCTTATCTTTATCTCCACGTTTTCTCCCATACATGACTACCAGTAAGATACAGCGGTTATCTCTTATACACTTTCCCATTTCGGCGCAGTAGTAAGTCCCTATTTGTGACGTGACAGCCCCTATCAAGTACACCTCCCCCCTCCTTCATTCTTATTCATCTAGTAATTTTACTCCCCTAGTCCGGGTCAGTGGATATTGTCCTAAGTACATGGTGTCCATGACAACTTGCAATCTTTCACTCTCTATCGTGAACAGTAGTGCCCGTCCTCAACTATTAAAATAGTTTCTATTTAATCGTATTATAATCACCCCCTACCTATTTGCTTTGACTGCGTTGGCTCTCGATCATGGTTTGCAATTGGTCGCCTGTGTTACATATCAAGCAGTGTAATCAGAGAATCGGAGGTTCGCATCTTGCAGAAGGCCACTACTGCAATTAGGGAATGGTCTATTTTCGCGCAGTGATGTTCTTTTTATCTCTTAAAATGTACTGGGTAGTTTTTGAATATAAAGAACAGTTTCCATGAATGACACATTCATACATAATTTGAGAGTTCGAGCAAACGCAAAATGAGCCGTCAGCTTGCCGACTCTTATTTAACGACGCAGTGCCTAGACAGGCTCATACAGGGAGTGGGTTACAGGGGTGTTCATGTGTGCATAACTTCGTACAGGATACCAGCACGTAAGTGCATTACTCAACAAAAACCTATCAATCCACCCACGTTTGGAAAAAATAAACTTCCAAGTTGCTGAACAGAATGAGGTAAAGAATGCAATTTAGTCATAAAGCGAGACACAGAATCGCTGTCAACAACACCCATGAAAAAGAATTACAAATCACGACAGACAACGGAAAAAGAGAACTGAAATGTATTGCGACGTGTGACGTACGGCAATACGTGCTTAGCATGATTTCTTCGTTTAGTGTGATGGTTTGGCGGCTGTAGGCACTGATCTTTGTTGATAATAACACATTCATGATAAAGTGTGAACGGGAACTTCACGGCGGCAGCGTGACGTCTAGCAAGTGTGGGCATGCCTTCCAGTGTTGCCTGAAGTGCCTGAAGTGTCCAGACACTATATTACGAAGTGTACTTTGAGTAGATACATCGTAGTATTTTATTTTGCACCCGCAGGTATGTTGGGTGCGAGATATCTGCTGCTCTATAAGTTGACCATAAGAACTGATAAAGTAATCAGTGGCTTTATGAAGCTGATGCAGAGGCGAGTTCTCTGTGGACCAGCACGTATTGTGCGTAGGCGAAGCGGATACCAAGACCAAGAACAAACGTACCTGAGGCAGTCGGAGGCAAGCAGGGTGCTTATAAGCGCTTGCTTGAACACCTAGATTATGTATAAAGATGCGCTTCACGGAAACCGTTATTGATATTGCACAATCACGCGGTATAACTGAACGCACATAAGGAGACTCCAATGTGTGAAAATAAACGGTTCCCAATAGCAGTCGCGGTGTACAACTGCACGTTATTCTTACTGTACGAAGTTTCGACGGAGGTTAAAACACTCTAGAAAGGATTTTGTGAGACCCATTACATCTTAATTGAAGCCTTCATGAAAGAGAACCGCTTATTCCGACAACGTGTAGAGCCAGATAAAGTGTGTGTTTCTTGCACAAGCAATTTGGCGATTTCATGTTTTAATAACTTTCTGTTTGCTCTTTACTTGCATGCAGTGGAGAGCCGTCTAAAGTTTCTGCCGAATATTTCAGGCGCTGTGCCAATCTTACAAGCTGAACATATGCGTAAAATTTATAAGTGCGCGATGAAGGTTATTCTCAAGATTTTACGTGAGACAGGCCTAGATACGCGTCTGTATACGCGTTTCGTGTACAGACGCACTTCAGTGCACGGCAGATGCACTGCACTCACATATTGTGATATCAGTGCATAGCCTGCAAGATTTTCACTGCAGATCATGCATGTGCACGGAGATGTATGTGTTTGTTATAGCTGCTCTCTGCAGCTGTGTGCATTATTGTCAAAGCGAAAGCTGCCTGATCGTACGTGGTTGTGCTACGTAGTGTGGTTGATGGAGGCCCATCTCTGAAGCATGTGTAAGTGGTGTCCTTCAGAGTGTGTCATGGACTATGTGTGCTACACGTCCAGTCTACTTGAGACCAATGCCAGCCGGAATGTGCGGTGAAATCGCCTTGTATTTCCGAGGAATGCCTCGTTGATGTTTAGTAGCTAGATGGCCCGCTCTGTCTGTTAATTGCAAGTGTAATAAATAGCATATGAGTCTTGACGCTTTGTCGTCCCTCTCTTTGTTCCCTCGAGCACGAACCCCTCCGCGGTTAGCGAGCGGAAACGCCGTCTCCGCGGAATAGAAGCGCGGGGTGGAAGGCTGGACCCCCTGTATTCCCGCAGATTTTAGAAAAAAAATGACCATCAGTACACAACAGTACGTGTTTTTGCATGCAGAATATGGCTTCCCATAGACACAAAAAAGGAGGCTATTTGTCGTCGTCTGTCACCTAATTAACTAAAATGAATAATTTACGTGGTGGCCATTCGAAAAATATGAGATGTGATCACCGTGAGGACCGATGGCAAAGAGTTTACTTATTAGCTGCCACTGTTGCGAGCGTTCAGTCTCACTCCACAGCCAGCTTTTTCTTCCAGCCGTTACACGACCTGGAGCCACCGATCGAGCGATCACCTCGATCACAAATTGCAGAAGACACTGGCGTCGAAGAGAAGCGTGAAATGGTGATAGATAGGACAGCAGAACAGAAATGGTACGAAAGTAAAGTTCTGGCTTCCACGATGAAAGAGATAGGCGTGTCAGTCTTGGTCCACGAAGAATCTGGACCGCTGGTCGCCAGGAGCCGACAGCCGAGGCCCCTGGACGCGCCACATGACAAGGGCAGGGGTAGTGTCCTCCTATGTGAGCAGTAGCTCGGGTCGATAGGTCATGTCACTGCGTCAGCTGCAGTTCGTTGTGTCAGGTGATATGGGCGGTGGACGGTGCGGGAGATTAAGAGCAAGGTCGGTTCAGGTCGGCCAGGCTAGGTTACGGCCGGTCGATGCGGACCAGGAAGCCGCAAGCGATAGAAGAAGGCAGACTCAGGGCTCCGAAGTACGAAGACCTCGAGGATGAGAGTTGAGTGACACCCCACAAGCTCCACCAAATGTGACGTGGTGGCCAGCCGAATAATGAGACGTGTTAACCGTGATTATCGATGGCAAAGCGATGATTTAACGGCTGCTGGACAGCCATTAAACGGCTGCTGGCAGCAGTTAAATTAAAACTACTCTAGTAACCACGTATAGAGCTCATTTTCATACTGGATATTAGAAGCAATGCTTAAACAAACCATACTACTACGTGAAACTGTCCGAGCGCATTCGTGTGATGAGATGTACAGCGCCATATATCCAATGTAATTTGCCTAATAATGCACAGACGGCTAGGATTATTGGAGAAAAACATTTTTAATGTAGCGAACAAATTCCATTTTCTCGTGTACAACTACGCTAGATGAAAGTTAATCGACAACAAACTATCAGCTTCAACTGTTGCTGCGCGCCTTTGGAGGACTAAACTCAGCAAAACCATAGTTGCGACACATAGGGACGAGTTTCATGCCCATTCCTCACAGTTCCGCGGATTGAGTTCGAAACCTGATTACGAGTTTTTCGTAACACGGGCAAGTGGAACGACTTCTGACAAGAGAATTTTCAAGGAATACGATCGTCTGCAAGTGTCTTTCAAATAATGCAGACTAACTTTTATAACTAGAACGTTTAATTATAGGTTAAGTAAATAAAAATTGATGATGGCAACCTCCCTCTCACATTATGCTCATCTATTGGCATGTAATAAGTTTGAGAAACCAAGCTGAATGTTTAGTGCTCATCGTATGTTTTTGAAGAAATCTGACAACCTTATTGCAAACACCTTCCATACAGGGTGGAGCTACAGAATTTCAATGATTGAAAGGTACAGATATAGCCTCTACTTAATTATTCGGATGTCTTCCATGTGTACTAAGCCAGCGTAAGTGATATGGCCTTCGTTCGACATCAATTGCTTCGCTAAATATCAAGTCCTAGGAAACAGTTTGTTAAGTGATGTTCATTTCTGAATTTGTGATGTAGGTGCCATTCCTGTGAATTTCTGTCCCACAATTACTTAAGTGCCAGGCCACAAGTTATAAAATTATAAAATATAATATTGTTATATTTCTTCATGGCATAAGCTGCACAAATTGAATCATCAATTTTCAGTGCTCTTGAAGGTATTGCTCTGCGTTGGTTAACTATAAATCTTAATTTTATTTGAAATTTTTCTTCATTGAAGGTTGAAAAGTGTACAAAATTTGTTTTATTGTTATTTTTAAATGTTGTGATTCGCAACTGTGGCTGAGGCAGCAGGGAGTTTCTAATGAAGCACGAAACACCGCAAAAATAAGAGGAAACAAAGACGCAAATTAAAAGGGAATTTTTGTATCCCGATTTGCAATATCTTGTGATTCAAATACAGTGCAATTAAGCGAGTTTTACTCCTCAGCGTTCGTAATCATAAAATTTTCCGATATCTAGCAGCAGTGCTACGCTGCTCTCTGAGCTGTACCTGTTACACGCCAAAACCTGCAACTAAAGTCGATGTAGCTGTCTCGTATTTTAATTATAAGCCAGCATGTGTTTCTACGGAAGCACACGCAAAAATCTCTTCAAGAAAGAGAGGAAGACAGCCGTGCGATAAATTTGGTTCAAAGCTGGTACTGGCAATTTTTTTATTTAGTACACTTGTCTAGAAGGCCGGGCAAGTGTTCGACAGAGCACCGCCTTGAGGCTTTCTTCGACGGCCTGACAGCTGCATCGACAAAAGCTTGCCCCACGATCCCAGAATAGGTGAAGAGAGCGGCTACGTATACCATGCAAGGAATGAAATATGGAACAGGAGAGAATGTTTTCTCAGCGTGCTTATGGAAAGTGCTGTGCAACGCTTGTGAACATAAGCCAATATTTCTAGTCCAACACCATGAACAACGTTGAAGAGTAAGCATCTGGAAGCTGGCGCACGCGCGGGAAGCGGTTTTTAGTCCGTTGTGAATCCAGGTGTTTTTTTTTTTGCTTTTGCCATAGCTGACCCAAACAAAAAAGAAGCGAGTGTTTTTTTTTTCATGAATCACAACAGCACAGCAAACACGTACGAAAAGGAGAGTAGACAAAACAAGCGAGATTTTTTTTGTATAATCTTTCAGAAAATCACAACGCATTGCCAGATAAAAATATTCACAACAAAGAAACTGAAATGAGGATTGCGAAGAAAACAGTAAAGTGAAGACGAGACAATTTTGTGCATCTATATTGCTTCGCACAAGCACTGTAATCCTCGAAAAGAGCGGCTAACCGAAGCACTAGGGCTTGACAATGGGCTTATACCAGTGGGTACACGTTCACGTAGAATATATAACATTTAGGAAATAAAACAACTGCCAAGCGTTAGCGGGGGCGTGGGGCCTAGTTGAATGTTTTTATTTTTTTGCAGTTTTGCAGTCGCCTACAGTTCTCAGGATAGAATTTGCACAAGTCGCTTCTAGCACGCAGTCGGATTCAACATACATTAACTAAACACGCTGCCATCTGGATACGGTCCTAGCTGGCTGCAAGATTTATTGCGGTAGTTAGCGCGGGCGTATAGGCATACTCAGTGACAAGAGAAAGTAGAAAACGACGAAAATGCCGAAAATAAGAATAAGAATAGTGGGCTTGGCAACGCAGTAACGACGGGCTTCGCTCACATCATGGCCTCTTTGCCGCGCAGGTAATCACCATTGTCCTGGCCTGTTTCTCGTCCACCAACGCCCCGAGTGGATTCGACATGCCATACATACACCGTACAAGTTCCTTGAACCCACTTCCAACCTCGCCGGATCCTTCGCCAGCAGAAATTGTGGCCGCGCCCGTGCACTCCTGCCCTGTACTGTGCACTACGGAGCATCCCATCTGCGCACCGGATGGGTCTCTCGGTTCTCAAGCTTTCAGATCGCCAACATCAGCCCGTGAAGATAAAAGGCGCGGCGCGCTTGTAAGTGGGCTCGACAACGCAGTAGCGATGGGCTTCGCTCACATTCATCGCCTCTTTGCGCGCGTAGGTAACGAACTGCTTCTCGTTATATGCTCCCCGTATGTGCTACCGGGCGCTCTTAGCGTTGCCGAGCCCACGCTGTTGCTTATGCATTGCGTATGACTGTGCCGAAGTTGCTCTATCTTTGTTAGTTTTTTCGGGCAATGTCGAGTTAAATCCGGGCCCTTATCTTCGTTCCACTGAAACTACTGATGACATACTGTCTGCACTCGAAGAACTGGAATCAGGGCAGTTACCATTACTCAATGAAGTAAAAGCAATGCACGCAAAGTTATCGCAAAATGACAAGGAATTCGAAGAAATTCAGAACCGACTTCTAAAAATTGAACAAGATTGTTCCTCTGTTCCCGCATTGGAAGAAAAGTTAGATGGCGTACAATATGTCGCTCAAGGAAATGCAAACTTTTCCACCTGTCGTCAAAAGTAGATGCGTTAGAGGATAGGGCCCGTAGGTCAATTCTTCTCTTCTATGGCATATCAGATAGCCAAGAAGAAACTTGAAATGAGCCGAGGGTTTGGTGATCGATTTCTACAAAACAAAGCTTGACACTGATTAACACACTCTCGACACTGAACATGCACACAGGATTGGCTCTTTCGCCGTCAATAAGACAGGACCAATAATTGTCAAACTCGCACATTTGAAAGTTAAAGAGCGTATTCTGGCAAACGCGGGTAAACAGAAAGACACCAATTTCAGTGTGTCATCGGACTATTCACCGAACGCTCGGCTCGCCCGCAAAAAGCTTGTTGAATTTGCGAAATCCAAAAAATGTTATAAACTTCGACATGACAGGTTGACCATGGAACACACTACCTATGTTTATGATCTATCTACAGAGAAAGTTGTTGAACGTCCTGCATAGCTCAGAGTTAGGTCTGAGGAGCAACCACCAAAATGTCCTTTTTCCGTTTTATATACTAACATTAGAAGCATTCTGCCAAAGCTTGACTTAGTTGCTAACCTTGTTTCCACTACAGATAGCAACGTTGTCATTATAACTGAAACCTGGTTAAATTCTTCCATCGCCAATCCTGAACTTCAGATTGCTTTACCTAACTTTGATATCTTCCGCTGCAATCGCGGTGAGAGGTGTGGTGGAGGGGTGTTAATAGCAACAAACCGTAGTCTACACTGCTTTAAAATTTATATCTCCTCTCCGTGGGAAATACTGTTCCTTTGCACTAAAATTCACCGCCAACCTTTAACTAGGACCATGTTACCGACCCCCAGACACCGATCTAAGCTTTGTTGCATTTTTCCACGAGGCACTTTTCACTCTGGCGCATCTTTCCCAGCACACCAATCTTTTTGCTCGAGGATTTCAACTTTCCAGCAATAACGTGGTCGGACATAGCGTTAACAATGTCGAAAAACAACACCGAAAGTGAATTTCATAACACGTGCCTTACGTTTGGCTTGTCACAGCTTATCTCCATCCCAACAAGGTACAATAATCAGTCTTCCAGTCTGCTCGATCTTTTCTTCACCAAACAACCTGATAACCTTTCTGCACTAACTTTTTTGCCCGAGCTCAGCGATCATGCCGTAATTCACGCTATTTATCAATCCCGTAGAGCGTACCCGAAAAAAGTAAAGAAGAAATCAACCCTCTATGACAGAGGTGATTCCATCGCTTTCAATCAAAAGTTAACTCAGTTCAGTTTCTCTTTTCTTGATACGTTCTCGTGCCGTTCAGTTGAAGATAACTGGCTAATTGTTAAATAAAAATGCAGGAGTTAATCAAAGCCCATATTTCCACAATTACCGTAACCGAACGGCCGTCTTCCCCCTGGTTCAATAACACGTTAAAGCGCCTCAACAATAAAATGAAACGACTCTATCCCATCGCTAAAGAAAGCAACACTTAACGCGCATGAGAAAAGTACCGCAGCACTGATAAAATGTTCCTGTTTCTAGCTGCAAAAACTAAGCGATATTTCTTTTCTACCTCGCTTCCTGATATGCTGCGTATTAACCCCCGTCAATTATGTAAGGTTATAAATCTAAGCCCGAAGAAATCCTTAAGATTACTTGACGAAAACGACATTCCTATTCCTGAAACCGAAGTTGCAACCACTCTAAACTCCGTGTTTTGTTCAATAGCCCGAAGGCAATCTCTCTTGTTTTCCTAACCTTTAACATCCTGGCATGCCAGACATCACTTTTGAACCTCACGGCATTTGAAAATTATGAATCACTGAAGCTGACCTCATCTGCTGGAGTTGACGACATCAACGCCAAAGTACTCAAAAACACCAAAGTAATTACCAGTGTCATCCTGTTGTACATTTTTCAACAGTCTCTTGTCTGGAGTGGTGCCGCTGGATATGAAAACAGGTAAGGTCATTCCAGTCCCCAAAAAACATCATCATCATCATCATCATCACGTCTTGACTACCGGCCAATTTCCATTACTAGCGTTTGTTCTAAGTTGACTGAGCATATCATTTTTAGCCAAATCATGAATTTTCTTATTCGTAACAA
Organism: Amblyomma americanum; assembly: GCF_052857255.1. NCBI lineage: Eukaryota > Metazoa > Arthropoda > Arachnida > Ixodida > Ixodidae > Amblyomma > Amblyomma americanum. The sequence continues at coordinate 105,164,206 of NC_135502.1, read as the reverse complement.
CTTTTTTCATTCCAGTCAGCATGGCTTCCTTAAGAATTTATCTTGCGATATACAACTTGCATTATTCATCAATGACATCAGCTCCCACCTAGACTTAACATACCTGTAGATTCACTGTTTTTAGACTTCAAAAAGCTTTTGAAAAGGTTCCCCATATTCCACTCTTCTTGAAACTTTCACGCCTAAATCTTCATCCTCTACTCTATAACTGGTTACGTAGTTTTTTAATCGGCCGTCATCAGTTCGTTTTCGCAAATAACCATTCCTGTCTGCTGTCTCCTGTGATTTCTGGTGTGCCTCAAGGTTTCGTTCTCGGCCCACTGCTATTCTTAATGCACATCAATGGCGTCCCTAACGATATATCTTCTAACATCCGTCTGTTTGCTGATGCTGGTGTTATATGCCGACCGATTAACGATTGTTCAGATGCCCTTATTCTTAACGCGACTTAAAAACAGTAGAAAAATGGTGTAAAACTTGGTGAATATCTTTAAATATCAGCAAAACGCCATTAATTACTTTTCACCGCCACCGTTCTCACGTAGTGCCCACGTATTATTTTGGTAGCACAGCAATATCCTCTGTGACATCTTATAAATATCTAGGTCTTATTTTAACACAGTCTTTCATGGTCCTCTCACATAGCGAAAATATCTAACGAGGCTAACTGCACTCTCGGATTTCAAACGCGAAATCTTAAATTCTGCAGCCCTCCCGTAAAAACCCTTGCTTACAAAACCCTTATGAGGCCCAAGCTAGAATATGCATGCTCAGTTTGGGACCCTCATCAGACTAATCGTTCTAACTCTATTGAATCTATCCAAAACCGGGCATCTTGGTTTATTTTTAATGACTATTCTTCCTATACTAGTGTCTCAGCTCTAAAATCTAATGCATATCTTCGCAATCGAGAAACTCGACGTAAAATAGCCAGGCTCGTTCTCTACCATAAGTTCTATCATTTTCCAATTGATAACAGCGTTCTATCTCCCGCTCACCGCAGTCATCCCGGACCAGTCATTCCAAGTCTGTATACCCGTCGCACTTGCGCACATCATCGCACCTTCACTCGTTTTTTCAACAAACAGCGAAAGACTGGAATAATCTACCTGAAGAAGCGGTTCATCACTCCAGTGCGACAAATTTAAGGACAGCCATTGCAAATTTTCTATTGTGAAGCCACCCACCTTTGAAATCGCCTGTGAAGCCGCCCACCCCGCATGTAAGACCCCTGTCCAAGGGGCATTTGGGGACTATATAAATAAATAAATAAATAAATAAATAAATAAATAAATAAATAAATAAATAAATAAATCTGCAATTAATCATGCTAAGCAAAGCGATCCTGACGTGTACATGGAACGAGGTATTCATGGCACAGAAATAAAAAGAATAATGCAAATTATACTGAGAAACAAAGCCATCCTATTATGTGTCATTATTAACGGGTGAGAGGTCACTGTCATTAATAGGTCACTGCGGCTCCTTGTCTCTTAATAACTTTTCACATATACGACATTGAAATAGGGTTTCTATCAGGCTGTGTAATATGTTTCATGGTCCACTCCAGCAGTCATGCATAACGAAACGAAAATGCTAAAGCAGCAGTACGAATTAGGAGGACGCTTAAGCTTATCCTTAACAGTAGAGGTGATAACGCCTTTTCTTCCTTCTCGTTTCCGTCCTTTCTCTTCTTAATTCTCACTGATTACCAATCCACAATGACATTACCAATCACGTTAATCGGTTACAATCGTAATTGCCGATCAAGTTACCGATTGCGAGCCCTCAATCAAAACTATAGATTACTACTCACTGTCTAGGTGACACTGAACGACCGACTACTCCACTATGTACTCAAACACATACACACCACTTGTTTGAGTATAACGAAGCACCCTAACGCCGCGTTTTAGCCCCGCTGCGGTGGCTCAGTGGTTAGGGCGCTCGACTACTGATCCGGAGTTCCCGGGTTTCGATCCCGACCGCGGCGGCTGCGTTTTTATGCAGGAAAAGCGGTAAGGCGCCCGTGTGCTGTGCGATGTCAGTGCACGTTAAAGATCCCCAGGTGGTTGAAATTATTCCGGAGCCCTCCACTACGGAACCTATTATCCTTTCTTCTTTCACTCCCTCCTTTATCCTTCCCTTACGGCGCGGTTCAGGTGTCCAACGATATATGAGACAGATACTGCGCCATTTCCTTTCCCCAAAAACCAATTTTTATTGTTATTATTAACGCCGCGTTTTAATTTCGCGCAATTTCTGAAGCCTATATAGAGTTACGCACAACGTGGAGTTGTTTTGTGCGCACCACGTATGTGACTATGTCGTTGATTTGTTCAACCTCCAAAGAATTTACTCACTACAAATAACGCCACATTCTACGTCTGTTTCTAAGGCACCGAGTTGAATCATTTAAGGATGCAATGCCTCATAGGATTGCAACAACAAGTCGAGCGGCAAACTTCATGCTGAGCAGAAATTGCGATATATACTATCATCGATTCCAAGCGTACGCTACCCAACCGACTGCAAGCAGCCGTATCAGTTTTTCTTGACCTCTGCTCTGTTGCAGAGGCGAGGTGTACGCTTCGCGTTCTTGTAGTCCGCTCTTGTTATAGCTTATCATGTGGCTTGCTGAGGACGGTACAAGCGAAGTATAAAGACGTATTGGCTAAAAATTATAAATTTATAGTATGGGAGAGTTCATTGCACCCAAGAAACACAAAAAGACGGTCGCAAATCTGTTAAATTTTTGTCATAAACGTCGCAATTTTGAAATTCGTAGTAACCGTATTTACATCGAAAGAATATGCGCTCGGCACGGGGTCTGAAAACTATTCGTCAAATAGAAAAAATCGTTAACCCGGAGGCCGTCGCGACAACGTTTCGTTGTATCAATAAAGCTTTCGTCGCGAATTTCAGGAAAGGCATTCCCGAGATAGGCTATTAGTCACAGCAGTCGGTACCAAACAAAGCACAGGCTTTTTGTTGTCACGACATTTTTGTGGATCTGAAGTTAAATGTGTAAGCCCGAATTCAGGCTTTAACACGTCTGCTGTTCTTGAGCTGCTAAGAGAAAACAGCTTTTCTGCCGGTTTGTATGCTGTCATTATGAGAACACAGCATCACCAACAAGGTGCTGCATCTTTGCCACGCCAACAGTTAACACAACCGCCCGCAGCAGCACTGACTCTACGTACTAGACCGCAAATCTATTTGTGCTGCCTCCCAGCAACGCAAATATTAATTACACACCACTGCGACTTCACCCAGGAGACTAAAATTCGTAAAAGTAACAGAATTGTATCATACAATATAAGGTTAGGTTGTAGTGCCGCCCACAGTCAGATGCGATTTTTGTACAATACTGTTAGATCGATGGGTCGCGCACTGTCATAAAACAAGCGAACTGCAGCCAACATGTGCAGCACAAACAGGCACGTTTTTAGTGTGGCCTTAACGCGCGCCGGTTCTGTGTAATGTCACAAGTTTCAATGCGTCGTAATGTTCCATTCGATTGTGAATTGCGGTATGCGATATTTATCTCATTTTTGATGCTCTCCGCGGAGAACGGTGGGAGCAGGCGCTTTCTACCCCCCCCCCCTCCCCCCGGCGAGCAGCCAGGAGGCTCAAGGAGCGCCGGTGGTTCTACGCCTCTCCCGAAAATGGCCACCGACGCGAACCGCAACGCGGCGGCGAAAATTTGGCGCCAAAGAGCAAACGTTAACGAGCGCAAACGCTGAGACAGGCGAAACCGGATGGCGAACGAGACGACTCACAGCAACGGCTGCGAGAGCAACTCTCCTTTCTTCTTGTCATTTCTCCCAGTCGACCACACGACCCGAGTCAAATCGCAGCTAAGAACTTGACCTGACCCTAAGGAGAAGTTCGGAGATAAATAAGAAGATCCCTTATACTTTACTCTGAAAACGTCGTTGCAAGGAAAATATTTCGAAAACACATATTGAGTGAAGACATTGAAAATAATTTGCTTACCTAGATATTCAAAAATGGCCGATGAGCACCCACAATTCGCAGAGAGCGGCGCCATGTTGCACGTGAATTCGGGGCTGTCGCACTCTGGGTTCTTGTACCTACAGCGCGGCACAGCAAGCAGGCCAACCAATGTGAACGTATCATAATGTTGTCGCTTCTACGCAACTCTGCACCTTCAGAAACGAGCTCGCCACACATCATACGCTTGAAACGCAGGCAGGCACAGACGCACAATATATATATATATATATATATATATATATATATATATATATATATATATATATATATATATATATATATATATATATATATATATATATGCATATATGCGTGATGAGAAGAAGGGAGATCGGCCGCACGGGTTTCTTCTTAGCGCGAGTTTTCGGTCCTCACGCATGAACTCTTGCATCACGCGTAAAAGGAAGCGAGTGGAGGTTTCCTGAACGCGCGTCACGCTTGTATGGACGAGAACACTTATTTTCAGTCACGTGGTGCACAAAACGAAGTTCATGCCGCCAAGGAGCGCGTTTCACGCTTAAAACCGGTCAGTAGCAGGATACTATGCGTGAAAATATTTAGAGTGTAGTTAGCGTATATTTATTTCGTTTTATTTTTAATTACTATAGCATCAGTAAACATCCCCATTGAAATTTACTGTCATAGACACCACGATGTGTTCACTTGGTGCTCCTGTAATACGCCTGACCTAACGACACTTTGTGGCATTAGTGTTTCGTGCTCCCCTGGCAGGGAGAGAGCCTGGGTTCCAGCCCTAATGTCGGCGAATTTGTTTTTCATTTAAACTTCTGGTAAAATTGCCGTCGCATTTCTGAGACCTTCCTCGCAACCCTAGGTCACGGCGATGGCTTTTAGACGGAACGAGTTGTATACGATATCGTGTAACACCAGCGCATAAGAACTAATCCGATGGGCACCAACCCTGCGAAGAATCGTCCGTTGTCGCGTTGTGTGTTCACAGCTGGCCTCGCGCGAGCGCACCGTCCGGTGGCACTGCCGGCTCATCGTCTTCTTCTACGTAGCACAAGTAAAACAAATGCGTGTTTTCGCACTGATTTGAATGCAGTAACATTGTATGTAGTTTTTTCATCTCTCGCTTTAGGCATCTAACCATACCTAGCTGTTTGTTTTCTGCCTCATGTCACATGTTTTTGCATTGCTCGAAATTCAAGTCGTTGTGTTGCGAGCACGCCGACGCCAGTGGGCACCACAGAAGCTGGGTCATATCGCCATTCTCACTCTCTGCACGCCTAATTTAATGCGTTCTGAAAGTTGCAGGATGAACCACAACTGAAAAATTTTCACAAGCTACTAGAGCTAAACACACATTTTTTTTTTTTGCCCAATTAGTTTCAAAACAGAAACAATGCTTGCTTTTCAATCTTGTAGCAAAGAATTGTTCGACCACCGAAAAGTAGTCAATCTCTGGTGTCTCCCTTGGTGAAAACCTCTCGACCTTTCAACGCGTGAGCATTTCTTGCCTCATGAGTGGCGTGTACAAGACCTGTCTGCAGAGCGTATCATCAGGACGAAAATGACCAATCGAAAAAAACAAATTCGCGGGCATTGCGGTACGAACCATGTCCCTCTGTGTTCTAGGCGGGCACGCAACTCATACGCCACGAAGGGTCACTGGTTCAAGCGAGTTAGAGGGGCACGAAGTGAAGGCGTTGTGATGTGTACGACGGTAAAGTGTGTTGGGTATGTGCACTGAAGTTAGACAACGATTACTTGCAAAAAGAGTTTCTGTATCTTCCAAGGGTCACGTGACAAGTGACACGTGAAAACATGACTTGCAAAGAAAACGTTGATGTTAAGATGTTAAAACACAAAGCTCTCACACACATTTCTTGCCATGCAGCAGACTGCAGTGCTCTACAGTTTTTGCCTTTGCACATTTCGAAGTGCTCGTTTCGCCGTTACTTGTCAAAACAAAGTGAGCTGTGCTAACCTTGCTTATAAAAAGGATTGGTTGCTACTAAATTATCAGGCGGCAATTCTCGTGCTCAGTATAGAAGAATAAGAAAGATTTTCTGAAGCCCCAAAAGGTAAATGTTCCAGCATTGATATCTATTTTGAGATATCAAAAATTTTACTAATGATTGAACGCTTCAAACCCTTGTACGCACATTTTTTACTCGAAGTTCATTGCACCTGATTGTTCTTTCATGTGCCTGGTAAGGTAACTAAATAGAGGCGCAGTTTCCAGAAATATTAAACGTTTTCAAAAGGCACTACTACTTATGCAGGCAAAGGCATCTGCCTACTAAATAATTAATATATAAAGTTAGAAATCTCTATAGAGCTGCCAACGAATAAAGCATTTTTGGTCTTTGCTTTGTTTTCTTCGTAGAAAGCTATTGTGTTCACTGAAATATAGCTACTGATTTTAGTGAATATGAGTTACTTCATTTAGTGGTTTGCCCTTTACTTGAACATGTTTTAATCAGCTTTGGGTCATTAGGTGTTGCCAGTAATAAAGATTAACATTATTCCTTTCGGCACCAGTTGACTATATAGGACAAAGGTGGCGGCATTTCTAGTTCGGTAGTCAGGTCCATTTCTAAAAATTAGCTGCCATTATAAAGTGGCTGAGAGTAACTTCCTGATTGATTCATCATCAGCAATATAGAGAGTTTACGTTCCTCCACATCATTTTTGACGCCTTTTTGTTTGGTGACGGATAATGCAAAAGAGAGGCGAATTTGGCAAGGCTCTTCATTTAACCAGCAGCGTTTCTACACCATAATTAAATAAGCGAAGGGAGCCGGTGTTAAAAATTTGCGGTAGCCTTCCAAATCGAGTACCATACAAAATAATGAAACTCTGTGTTGAATTTTTAACATTTCAGTTTCCGGGGCATAACCACAAACTTCCTAGTGTGAACTGAATCGGAAGTGCTGCTAGCCATGGCAACGTTTAAAAAATATATAGGCTGGAGGAAATGAACGGCGCAGTAAAGTGTCCCAGTTCTCAATGAACACCTGCGCCGTAGCTTGAGAGAACTGATGGAGGGAGTGAAAGAAAGCGCAGAAAAATAGGGCGCCATAGTGCATGGAGCCCGGTATTTCCGACCACCTGGGGATCTTTAGCGAGCTCCGACGTCGCACAACACGCGGTCGTCTTTTGCGCTGACAACCCCCCGCGCTTCCGCTGGAATAAGGAGAATGAGGAAAGGGAGAAACAAAGACAGATCAAGGCTAGTTTGCATAGGAATGAAGGAAGTTCCACGCTCTTTATTAAATACAGCGACTTCCACAACGACTGCGCTGAAAATGTGGCTCACGGAGCCGGTTCGCCAGCACGGGGAGTCTTCTATGCGTAGCGATGCAGCTGTTCCCGCGCAAAGTCAGTCCCCAAAGTTCGCAGCGTTGTGCCCTAAAGCAGAGCTTCAACAGAACTTTGTGCTTGGCCTTTCTTAGTGGATCTCTTCATCGTAGCGTTCTTTATGTCTCGGCGACTTAATTCAGCCCCACTCACCAAAAGAGTAAGGCTAAAGCCGCCCGTCGGAGCTATAGTTTCGATCGATTTCCACCGGCGTTTTTTCCGGTCGTTTAATTTAGGCTGCTGCCACTTCAGCGACTCTCTTTAGGAGAAGACGCTGCACCGTTCTTTTCTGAGGTGCAGGCGCCTGTAACGCAATTGGGTTAACTTTATGCCCGCCTATAGGGGTTAGTGGGAGGAAGCTCTTGCCTGTGTTAAGACGGTACGAAGTTATGGCTCAAACGCAGGTTCTATAGGGAGACATCTGCCGCAAGGTTTTGTATGCACCACCGATACTTAGCATCGCTTTCTTGTCTTTTTTTGGCACTTGTGACTTGAACTCCCAGAGACTGGGTTACGTCAGTGCGCTAAGTGCCGCCGTTGCATCCCTGTACCGGCGTCCAAGCAGAGACCTACAAGCAGGAACACCTAAGAACCCAGCAACTTTGATTTTAGGGACGAGTATAGCTTTGGCAATGTTTATCTTTTTTTTTTGCATAGAGAATTATTAAGAATATTTGCCGAGCATGCTCGAACCATGCATTTATCTCTGTAATTAAGTCTGTCAGAAATGGCCAGCGACACCGTTGCTAGATTACCAATGCTCATGCTGCGCGGTCCATTGCGTAGTGTGAAGAAAGTATTTCCTTACGGAGTGCGTGAAATAGTGCGACGCCGTTGGCTTAGGGAGACTAAATGACACGCCTCCTCCTCACTCCTACCTAGGCAATTTGCACGCATAAAATAACGACGTATAGTGACTAAAAACGCAACTCTGCTCACCTGTGTCTGTCGTAACCGCAAAAGCGTTCTTTGACACAAAGAGAACCCGCGACCATGCTCACTTGAGAACACAATCGCGGCGCTCACGAATCCGCCGTTTTAGAGCGAAAACTCTACTCTTCGCACTACCGCTCCCAAGGTCAAATTCGGTGCGCGTTTATCCTTGACCCGGCGGTGAGGAGGTGTTGTAAATGACGTCATATCACGTGACAGGCTGTGGACAGCCGCCGCAGCTGCGCTCGCTCGGAGCTGCGCTGCTGCTGCACCACCTAACGAGCGGGGGTATAACAGCTGCTTCGCTGGCGCTCGGTCGCTCAGTCTCGCCACAAGAGGTGCGCGCCGCACCCACACCGGCGTTAAAACCACGCGGCGCGAAACCCTCTAGCTATGTGAAGCCAGCGCCCGTTAAAGAACCCTAGATGGTCGGAAACAATCCGCAGGCTTACACTTCGGTGTCCTTTTAAGTCTTCCTTCTTTCACTCCTCCCTTCATCTTCTACGTCGAGGCCTAGTTCAGGTGTCCACCGAGAGTACAGTACATTCAGCCTCTTTATTTTTCCCGCAAACAATTATAATCATAATATTTGTCCTCAGGCATAAGAGTACGGCGATCGTTTACGGGCGAGTGAGCGTGTGTGATTTAAGAATTTGTGTGGCACTAACTTGACGACCTTGTCGTGCAACGCGTTTGCAAGCAGCTTCCCGCGGTGCTCGTCCTGTTTGTGACCCGCCCGAAGTTTGCGCTTCTGGTCTCCCGCATACATGCAGCGCTTCCCCTCAGCGCCTTCCTCTCCGCGCGAGTAACGTGCCTGCTGCACCTGATGATGGGATGACTGAAGACAGAAGACGACTGTGCGCAGCTAGCCTTTCGACTGGCTCCATTCAGGCCACTATCACTGTCGCATGTAGACTTAAGGGAGATGAATGAAAAAGCCGTAGAAGAGAGACGGCGAGAAAAGACGCCTGCAGCAGAGCACCTCCACCGAAGCGAAGATGATTGATTTAGCAGCAGTTTTCTCGGAGATGCCGCTTTCGGTACAATCACCACTGCTGCGCAAGCGCACGTGACATGGTGCTAATCATGTAATGCGCATTCAATTACGTTACTAAAGGTGAGCGCACGCCCCGAGCGTGGTCACATGTCCTTTCTTCGGCACCCTTATCACCATGCTCTTCAAGCTTCAATGCAGTTCTTCAATGAGGCATACATCAGCATCATCATCAGCCTGACTACACTCGCTGCAAGGCAAAAGACCCTCACATGTTCTTTATACTAACCGTGTCCTTTGTCAGCTGCGCCCACGCTACGCCAGAAAGCTTCTTAATCTCATCCGCCCAAATAACATTCTGCCGCCCCTCCTACTCTAGCCTTTTCTTGTAATCTACTCCGTTGCCCTTAAGGGCCAGCGGTTATCTTGCATTAGCACTATATGCCCTGCCCGGCCCATTTCTTTCTCTTGATTTCAACTAGGATGTCATTAACCCGAGTTTGTTCCCTCACCCACTCTGCCCGCTTGCGGCCTTTTAACGTCAAACCTATCATTTTTTTAAATGGCTTGGTGCGTTTTCCTAAGTTATGCTGAACCCCTTCCGTTGGCCTCCACGTTTCTGCCCCATAGGTGAGTACCGGTAATACACAACTGTTGTACACTCTTCTTTTGAGAGATATTGGTAAACTGCTATTCATGATTCCGAGAGAACCTGCCATATGCGCTCGACCCCGTTCTTATCTTTCTAGTTATAAACTTCAGGATATAGCTGGTATTGTAGAGGAGTTCTATAGTATTAACGGGAGGGTGGAAGCTATCGTAATTAGCTCAATAAGAGGTACAAGGTGAAGGTGGTGCAGGCCTGTGCGCCAACATCCAGCCATAATGACCAGACCACTGAAAGCTTTTATGAAGACTTGAAATCGGCAATGAACAAAGTAAAACTACAGTACACTGTACTGATGGGCGACTTATATGTGAAGATGAGCAAAAAGCAGGCTGGCGACCAGGCGGTAGGCGACTCTGGGATAGGTTCTAGAAATAGCAGGGGAGAGATGCTGGTAGAGTTCGGAGATAGTAATAATTTGGGGATCATGATTACTTTTTTCCTCAAACGAGAGAACAGGCAGTGACATGGAAGAGCCCCAATGGTGAGACTAAAAATGAAATCGATTTCCTACTATGCGCTCAACCTGGCATCGTTCGGGATGTGTACGTCCTTGGAAAGGTTGCGTTGTAGAGTGTACAGAATGGTAACGTCTCGAATTAGCATAGACTTGAAGAGGGAACGAAAGAAGCTAGTGAAGAGGAAGTCCATTAACGAGTTAGTGGTAAGAGGGGAAATAGAGGAATTCAGGATATCGCTGCAGAAATGATTTTCAGCTTTAAGTGAGGAAGACGATCTTAATGTTCATACAATGAATGATAATATGACAGCTAACATTACGGAGTGCGCAGTAGGAGTAGGCGTAGGACAGTTCGACAGGATACCGGCAAGCGATCTCAGGAGACGAAAGAGATCTGGTTATGAAACGCCAAAGAATGAGAGCGTCTAACCCTACAGAGAGTATAGAACTAGCAGAGCTATCGAAATTAATAAATAAGCGCAAAGTAGCCGACATAAAGAAGTTTAATATGGAGAGCATCAAGCATGCTCTAAAGAACGGAGGTAGCCTAAAATCAGTGAAGAGGAAACTGGGCATAGGCAAAAACCAGATGTACGCGTTAAGATACAAGGAGGCCAATGTCATTATCTATACGGATAAGATAAGTGAAGTAGCCGAAGAGTTCTACACAAATCTGTAGAGTAGCCAATGCAATCAGAACGTTAAAGGGATACTTCATTAAATTTTAAGCATTCAAATTTTCCACAGGAATGAAAGCTGTAGTTCCTGAGATGACTGAAACCACATCGTTTTTGCTCGAAGCCAGTGGAGAGCCCTTTTTCCCCTCATTTTTTCCTGTAACTGGTGGACCTGACGGCGGCCTCGTAGGAAGCTGTGACGTCACGCGTCTCCCTGCCTTTATGCTCGGAGCTAGAGCTGGAGCGCCTACTGGAGCTGCGTGGACGTTACGCGCCACGTAGGGGACGCGCTGCGAGTGCCGCCGCTTGTGTCCGGAGTCCTTTGAGCTCGAATTTGATCCACGCGGCAGCCAGAAGAGCAAAGGGTGGCGGTGCCACAGTATTATTCTGCTAAAGGTTGCAACAGTAGTGCAGCGGTAGAAGGGACACACAATGTCATGCCTTCACAAAGGATGTTAAGCTGAGAAGAATGAATCTGTGCGGCGCAGCTAGCCTTCGCGACAAAACTTCCTTGTCCGAATTTTTATCGCGGCAATTTAATCGACAGCGACTAATATATAAATCTTCATCTGTTCCCGGTTCCAAATGACTGAAACGACAGTGCATAAGCCTGGCTCATTTCTGTACATAATGTCACGTATATCTGCGAGAGAGACGTTATTGAAGACCTAGAGCCAAGCAGGAGGAAGCGGTTGATGTTGTGCTCGACATAGCGGTAATGGCGGTCGATAAGTGATAGCGCAAGCGCTACATCGTTGTCTTCCTGGTCAGCTGTGCGCCGCCTCGCCATAAAAGGTGACAATAGTCCCTAGAAAGCGCTAGACCGAAAGCATGGCAGCCGCGCTTTGGAGAAAAGGGGACCTAAACAACCTGAAAATTACAGGTCACTTATAAAGAGCGCGAAGTTTACTGCAAATAATGTGCACTCTGTAGCGCATGTTAGTGCACGTATTTCCAGAGCATAGCCAAAAACGCAGCAGCATTTGTTACATGTGTATCTTTCTTGCAAATAGACAGTACCGAAGTGTATTTCACTTGTTCCAGTTTTTTGCTGATTCAAACAAGCTCCGACGGAAAACCATCTCGGATGCGACGCGGAAGGGAAATACACATTATAAACCCACTCGTCTCCGTTATTCCGAATTTTCAGTAGATTCACCGAACATACCGTCCGCAGGCAATATATGTTTATATGCTTGAACGGGTAGTAAAGAAATATATCGTGTAATAGTGTTTTCATACGAGCATGCTCAAATAAAAACAAAATGAGGGACAACTTCTTCGCTCATGCCCGAGAGCATCAGAAAGTAACGACGGTGCAATTTATTAACAGGCCAATGCCACGAGAATCGTGCGCAAGACCCCATTCGTGAGAGTCACGCACGCAAGTTTGGCGGCGTAGTAACTGTGCTCCAGTCACAAAAACTGCGTTCTGCATACTTTTTCGCTACGCTGATGCAAATAATTGGCGGCTTTTATATGTCAAGCACTCACTCCACTGTTCCATGCTAACTACATGATGTATAAGTCCTAGTTCAACCCCCCCGCCCCCCCCGCCCTATCACGGCGCCGCGGCTGTTTCTTTTTGTGTGGCTGGAGCAACGAAGGTGATTCCTTGATTTACCTTCGGCAAAGGAAATGTTTTAGCGCTTAATTCAAAAAAACTTGCCAGGATGATATCAAATTGGATTATAATATGCACAGCTACCACAACAAGCAGCGCGCCTTTGCAAAAAGTTGTCCTCCAGGCTCGTTTTACTCATCGTCGCTCGATGAGGCTGCGGGGTTGTACCCGTATCTCTAGTCCATGGTCATTTCTATGTCCGAATGATATAATCGTTGCTACCACTGCTACTTTCCAGGCTGTAACTGTCGATCAGCTCCATGTTTCCATACTACCAACTCTGAAGTTCCAGGCGCGAGAGCTGAACCGGTGTCCGCAAGGTGCGACGGGAGCGGGCTGCCTCCCGCCTGGGCGGCCGCCAAATGGTGCGCGCGCGCAAAACCTACAAAATAACGCCATCAACGCAAAAAAAAAAATAAAGGCTGGAACTTTTGGTAATCGCACCTTCTGAATCCAATTTCGACGATTTGACAGAAAGTCACAGTTTATTCGGTATTCCTTTAAGCTTCGTGTTTTTTACTATCTCTCAGCGATGAAATATGCCCTGTGGAAGCAAAAACGTCTTAACGTCTTAGCGGGCGACAACGACGACGCTGAGTACGCAGAGCCGGGGCAACGGGGCTAAAGCAGCTGGCGCTGTATAAAGCACAAGGGGCATCACGCAGCCTTGTGCTCATAACGCGGCTCGCATTCGGGACGCCAAAGCCCGTAAATCTGCGGCGGGCGGAACAGAGGAAGGATGTGCGCAGGACGCTGTCCACAGAGTGATTAAGCCGGTAGAAGCGGTGTGCACGTAGCACGTTGTTTTAATGCAGTAGCATTAAGGGCACCACGTCGCAAAGAAGTCAGCGTCACGATAATCTAGATCTGAGCTAGCTGCTTCATACTGCACTTAAAACAGAGCCAACGAGGGACACCACACAGCAAGGAGACACGGCACGAGACTGAGTGCTGTATGGTGCCGCCCGTTGGCTGCTGTTTAAAATGAGCGTCGTCTTCGCTGGCCACCGCGGTTGTGCTTGAAGCAGCCACCTGCCGGAACAGTGGCGCAACCTTAAACCACTCAGCCACTACGCAAGGAGTGGTATGAGGGCACCCACCGATCTGCGAATGTTAAACTATAGAATGACCAATTCGGCATATATGGGCATTAACCTAGCACAGGAATCGCGTCATAGCCTAAAGGCGGAGATTTACTGTCTCATCTAGTTTTTGAACATGACATTAGGCCATTAGGATGTGGAAAAAGTTGTTACAGCTAAGTCAAGGAGACGTAGCTGCACATCAAGGGCCGTTGAACAGTACACGTGTTCCAA